>NC_092342.1:170831250-171475000 GCF_046630445.1 Rutidosis leptorrhynchoides | reverse complement strand
TCGCCATGTCGAACGAAGATAAATGAGTTAGAACGATACATAGAATGGAGATCATACTCGAAGTACAGATGGTGATATTGAGGCGTGTAATGTTGAGGCTTATGTTATTGGTGGTACTGTTGGTGCCTGGTGATGTTGCTGAAGCTGGTACATTTTGCACCATATTTTCTAAATTGATTACTCGAGCATGAAGTTCACTGACTTCTTGTATTACTCCGGGATGATTGTCGGTCGAAACGAGTGGATGAATAAGGTTTAGAATTGTGGATAGAATATAATTGTGACGAGATACTCTGAAAATGAGAGAGAAAATGGTGTCTCAAACAGGTTCGCCGGTAAGTGCTTCAGGTTCATCGTCAAGAGGGTAATTTGGTTGGTGGAATGGATCGCCTTCTTCGCGTCTCCATTGATTAAGTCAACTACGAACCCATCTCCAATTCATCCAGAATAGATGATTGCTAATTGGTTGATTCATTCCGGTTACACTGCTTTCGGAACTCGAGTGGAAATCCATATCGGAATAGCTGTCGGAATAACTATCAGAATAGCTATCGAAATCTGAGGGACTCGAACTGGTTGAGGGATTTATCTCGTACGATCAGATGAAGTATTTTCGATAAGATATGGATTATAGGATGTAGATTAGTACCCTGCAATACATAATTTACATATGCATATATAATACTAAAATCACATAAGTTACGGAGGAATCTACGAAAGTTGTCAGGTAAAGGTAACAATAACAGATACGCTAAGATATGAATTTATCTATACGTTGTCTATGAAATAGAGGCAGTAAGACGTGTCTAGACTTTAAGAATGATAAGCAAATAATTTTTTGACACTAAATGATAAGCAAAACTTTTTACATGCAGACACGGTCGAAGTCCAGACTCACTAATGTATCTAAATAACTATCAGTTAGACACACTAATGCAAGACCTGGTTCGCTAAGACCACCGCTCTGATACCAACTGAAATGCCCCGTTCATATACAATATAAATAATTCACAATAGTTGATTTCATCGCGAGATAATTGACCTCTATATGATACATTTTACAAACATTGCATTCGTTTTTAAAAGACAAACTTTCTTTACATTGAAAGTTGATGGCAAGCATACTAATTCATAATACCTCTAACTATAATTGACTTAATAATAATCTTGATGAACTCGACGACTCGAATGCAACGGCTTTTGAAATATGTCATGAATGACTCCAAGTAATATCTCTAATATGAGCAAATGCACAGTGAAAGATTTCTTTCATACCTGAGAATAAACATGTTTTCAAGTGTCAACCAAAAGGTTGGTGAGTTCATAGGTTTATCATAAAACAAAAAAAAATCATCATTTTGATTGACCACAAGATTTAAATACTGCATGGTACAAATGAGCCCGAATCCTATACCCACCTGTAATGTACATGCGATATCTTTTAAATACAGTACACCTTTCTCGTGTACGAAATCATCTTTCATAAATCTTAGTAACCGTACACATATCTTGTGCCCAAAATAACATACACATAACCTGTGTATAAAATCATTCTCTCGATACATAACATTCACTTTTCATTGCTTTCATAGCTTGGCTTGGTAACCGACCTTAACATATAATGCGCATAATAATATCCCCAAAACAGAACATCTCGTCTGTATAATAATCATATAAACTTCGAAGTACTAAACACCACGCCCACTAGCCCTTCCGTCTAGTGAACATTCTTGGTGGGGGTGTTAAACCAGTAGCTACCTTTACGATTCACGTCAAATAGGCATGCACTAATTCTCAAAATTAGTGATGTTCCCTAATTCTTAGGTTACCAAGCAATAATAATCAGGGAAAAAATATTCATATCAATTGTGGCAATTATCACGTCCACATAATTCAATGGTGGTAATTATCACGTCCACATAATTCATTCGAGGAATGTTTTGCTTGTGTCTATCTCGTCAAACATTTATAAAAGCATTTCATGTATTCGCAGTTCAAAATATATTTCAAAAGCATTTAATAAAGCAGTTGTAAAAGTAGCGCATGTATTCGCAGTCCCAAAAATGTAAAGAGTAAAAGGGAATCAAATGAACTCACCAAATGTATTTTTTGGTAAAAATACATATGACTATATTGAACAATACAGGGTTGGCCTCGGATTCACGAACCTATTATTCAATCATGTATATTAATATATGTAATAGTAATCGAACAATTATATATATTATTAGTGATTTTATTTGTCATTTTATATCATATGTTTTATTAATAACTTAATTAGATATATTTATCTTTATATAGATAATTAACATTTATTACAAAAGTATTAATATTGTTAGGTTTTATGTCACAAATATATTTTTATATAGAAAATCTACATTTGATATATTAATAGTACTAATAGTAATAATGATAAAAATAATACTAATTATGATAAAAATTATGGTAATTCTAATAATAATAATAATGATAATTTTAATATTAATGATAAAGATAGTACTAATAATATTACTATTTGTAATGTTAATACTAATAACGTTTAAAGATAATACTAATAGTTATGATTTAATTTTGTTAATAATAATAAATAATCTAGCAATAATAACAATAATGATAATGATAATAATAATAATAATAATAATAATAATAATACTAATAATAATGATAATAATGATAATAATAATAATAATAATAATAATAATAATAATAATAATAACAATAATAATAATAGTAATAATAATAATAATAATAATAATAATAATAATAATAATAATAATAATAATAATAATAATAATAATAATAACAATAATAATAATAATAACAATAATAATAATAATAATAATAATAATAATAATAATAATAATAATAATAATAATAATAATAATAATAATAATAATAATAATAATAATAATAATAATAATAGTACTACCTCAAAGGAGTAGCCCTTAAAAATAATGCCCAAGTCCGGGTTTGAACCCGCGACGTCCCGCTAACCCGATAACACTTCTTTAACCAATTGAGCTATCCAGTTTTTCTGAATTAAATTAGAAATATTTATATATAACCCGAAATTTGCTGTTTCCCTTCTTCTTCACCAATTAAACTCATTTTAACATTTTCATCATAGTGATTCGGTTATCATCATAATACATCATTACCATTAACATCACCTTATACACCCATGATCCTCATCATCATAATCCTATGATCAAGTCTACCATCATAACCATCACTATCATTATGAATCAACGCAATCATCATCATTTATACTCGTGTATAGTTTTATTAATATAATATCGATTGAAGTCCTATCAAAAATCCAACATCTAAGATAATCCAATAGATTATACTTGGCCTATATCAAAAATAGAAGTTTGGCCGCCCAACAAAAATGAAACCCATTAAAGCCTAGTCCCTAATCCATATAACTTAAAAGGTTTACAGTATCATTACCATAATCTAATACCATCATTATTTTAATAGAAATCGAAACAGAAAACTCAAGTATAGCTGTCCATATAACCCAATGTCCTTAAGGTCCACTTAGATAATTTAATTAGTCCATGATTAAAAAAAAAAAAATACTTCGGTCACCAATAAAATCACGATACAAAAGTTGACAACCCAAGCATGTTTTAATATAGTTTGAATGATGGATCAAAGTTAGTGGAGCTCGCCTGATAATGGAATTCACACGCACTCTTCATACATCAACATCATGCACAAAGTTACTTTATTAAAAAATGGAACGCCTCTTACCCAATTATGTCAGCCATGAGCTTAAACTTTGTCCCACTTGCAATTTGGTACTACTAAACAAAACGAATCCTATGAACCTACAACAAATGTTGTATCCAATTTCTAATACCTAACTCCTTTTATCATGCATCATCATTTAACAACCCAAAGAAAAATATATAACGCGTGATGTATAGGTAACCCACTTTGGGTCGATCACTTTAACCTTTGTATTTGAAATGTGATATTTTGGGTGGACTTTACATTTGTTAAGTGCTCGTTGGTCCTACAGCAGGAGTTTTTATTTGGTTTAAATGAATGAGAATTACGATCCAAATCAGATAATCATTATCGTTCGTAAATAAATATCATGGAATAAAGCAACCTTACATTATCTTTAAAATCATGGTTTTATTTATTTATGGTTTTGAAGAAATAAAAGCAAAAGGTATGCAGTAGGAACGTGAGGATTTGGTTGTGTGTTTGAGTTCTTCAAGTTGGTGGAAGGTTTTGCATAGTGGTTCTTCATTGATGCAGCAAGCAGGAGATAAGTCGAAGAAGAAACTACAATTTAGCAGTAGCAGGTGTAGTAATACACAAGGGCTTTGATGGTGGTGAAAAGTGATGTTATGGTGGTGAGTTTCGATGGTACGTGGTGGTGTGAAGGTGATGGATGTTGTTGTAAGTTAAAAGTGATGGTTCATGGGGTGGTTCATGATCAAATTTTTAGAGAGAGAGAGAGAGGATGGTTTTGGTTCTTTCTTCTTTTCTGATTTTCTTTTGGAATTGAAAAAGGAAATAGCCTTATGTAATGTTAGAAATCGTATAATTAAAGCTTAGAAAAGTTGATATGATTGATTTGTTTGCATTGTGAATGGATTTGGACGTGTAACAAGAATCAGACAGGAAGCACAAGAAATTTCAACTAGGAAGAAAAAGGAAAGAAGAAAAATTTAACAGATAGTGAAGGCTAACACTTTTCGTACAAGTTTTCTATTTCTCTATTTCCATTTGCATTAGATTAACAAAGGGTAATATAGTGTAGTTGATTGATTGCTATAGCAACTAATTGATTGGGGTTGTTTTCTAGTAATATAGTGGTTGACAGCATATCTTGAGTAGGAGGAAGAACAGAGATTGAAGGAAAGAAAATATAGAGTTGATTTGGATGTGCAACTACTTTTGTAATCTGTCTGTTGGATCTTTTTATTGAGTTGCAGAGTTCTTGTTTGGTATTGATAATTGTGACCAACGATTAACCATTTGCAGACAGGAAGTACATGCATTAAATATCAGATGAATAAAAATACTACAAACAGATAGCTAAGTTCAATAAATTTTTGTATGTATTGAGAGCTGAGATCGACCTCTAACAAAATAACAGACAGGGAAAATATTTTGATAGTGAAAGGACCCGTTCATATACATTATAAACGATTCACAATAGTTGATTACATCGCGAGGTATTTGACCTATATATGATACATTTTACAAACATTGCATTCGTTTTTAAAAGACAAACTTTCTTTACAACGAAAGTTGACGGCATGCACACCATTTGATAATACATCCAACTATAATTGACATAATAATAATCTTGATGAACTCAATGACTCGAATGCAACGTCTTTCAAAATATGCCATGAATGACTCCAAGTAATATCCTTAAAATGAGCTAATGCACAGCGGAAGATTTCTTTAATACCTGAGAATAAACATTCTTTAAAGTGTCAACCAAAAGGTTGGTGAGTTCATAGGTTTATCATAACAATCATTTCAATATATTAATAGACCACAAGATTTCCGTTTATAAATATATGTACACTCGCAAGTGTATAAAAGTATTCTATAAGTTGTAGGCACCCAGTAACAAGTCTTAACGTTCATGTTTTACCCTCTAAAGTACACCAGATCAGGTGTGTTTAAAATAACCTCGAAGTACTAAAGCATCCCATAGTCAGGATGGGGTTTGTTAGGCCCAATAGATCTATCTTTAGGATTCGCGCCTACCGTACATAGACAGGTAGTTTAATGTTACCAAGTTAAGGGTATATTTCTGGTTTAAACCCACGTAGAATTAGTTTTAGTACTTGTGCCTATTTCGTAAAACATTTATAAAACAACGCATGTATTCTCAACCCAAAAATATATCGCAAAAGCAAATAAAAAGGGAGCAAATGAAACTCACACTTTATAATTATTGTAAAACAGTTATTAAAGCATTTGCATGTATTCTCAGCCCAAAAATATAGATTGCAAAAGCAATTAAAAAGGGAGCAAATGAAACTCACCATACTGTATTTCGTAGTAAAAATACATATAACGTCATTTAACAAGTGCAAGGTTGGCCTCGGATTCACGAACCTATATTAATTATATATATTTATATGTTGGTCAATATTTGTCTAACAATTTTTGGTCAAGTCATAGTGTACCACAATCCTAATGCTCGAGACTAATATGCAAAAGTCAATAAAAGTCAACTTGACCCAAAATGACTTCTAAAATTTATACGTGTTTATTATATAACTTAACTATAGTCGTTTTATATATTTAAATATATTTATTAGATTTTATAATAATAAAAGTCATTTATTAATAAAAATTTATATTAACGTTTATATATGATAAAATATACTTTTATATATCTTAAGTAGTAAAATTTATAAAGTTCACTTAATATCGTAAAACTATAGTGGTAAGTATTATGAATGTAATTATATTACGCGTGGTGAAAAATATCTTTGCATCCCCTATTTATTTGATAAAATAATATTGATCATAATAATAATAAGTAAAAGTTGTATTATTTTGTAATAATAATTATTATTATTCTATAAAAAAATAACAATATTTATATTTACTAAAAATGGTATTATGATAATATGATAATACTAACATAATAGTAATAATGATATTTTATAATAACAATGATATTGCTATTAAAATAATAACGACGATAGTAATAATAATCATTTTAACAATAATACTAAAATTCAGTTGACTATAACTTCTAATCCGTTCATCGAAACCATTCGATATCTAAATGAAAAGTTCTTAATTTTTCGCTAGCTTTCCAATGACATGCATATCATATACCCTATCTCAGTAGCATATGTATCTAATTCAGGATTCAACAAACCTATCTAAGGACAATATCGAATGTACAAGCATGCATAATCCTATATACTCGAGCACTAGTCAGGGATACACTATTGATATATAAAAGTTAAGTTATGAGTGCTCACGTATCAATATTGAGATTCAATATTGCAGGAAAGTACGTAGACGCAACGGAGATGATAAACACTAGATTGACCTCACGAGCATACCCATGAACCATACCCATCACCTCCATAGCTATAACCCATAATTTCCTTAGCTTCGACTCATTCAAAAAAACTATTTTGAAATCACTCGGACATCACTCCGTCGTAATATTTTATGTATACTAATAATATCTTGAAATAATACAGAGCAAATATATATATATATATGTAAATCGATTGAGAGAGTTTAGAGAAATATATTTTCAAGTTTCTATGAAACAATGAAACCTATTGAATTCTATTTATAATAGATTTTTGAATTATTAAAGTGAATTATTAAAGTATGAATTATTAAAGTGAATTATTAAAGTATGAATTATTAAAGTGAATTATTAAAGTATGAATTATTAAAGTGAATTATTAAAGTATGAATTATTAAAGTGAGTTATTAAAGTATGAATTATTAAAGTGAATTATTAAATATGAATTATTAAAGTATGAATTATTAAAGTGAATTATTAAAGTTAAAGTAAAGTAAAAGTAAAGTAAAGGTAAAGTTAAAGTATAGTAAAAGTATAAAAACTATGTATGTATAATACGCGTATAAATATATATAATATTAATTTAAATCGTTATATATATTTAATGAAATAAAATATAAATATCGTTATATTTATTATACTGGTTAAGTAATGAGTTGTCAAAAGTGATTCTAAATATTTATAAAAGTTATATACGTTTTAATAATAAAGTTCTTTTTAAACTGAAAACGTTTTTGTACGTTTGAAAATAGATTAATAGAATATTATGGAAACCAATTCTCCACTAGCTTTTGTCTAACTTTCGTAAATGACACTTTTTATTTTTATTTATAAATAGCTTTACAAATTATTCCGAATATCATTAAGAGGAATAGATTTTCTCAAATTATAGTGGACCTCTCAACAGAGACTTATAATCATAATTCAATGTTTCTGATAATTCAATCATTTAATATATATTTTTTTAATTTCGTCGATAATCATATTAAAACAAATACGTTCATATAAAGCATTATACGTTTAAATACTTTGTTGACATTTTCAATTTATAACATATACACATATACATACATATTCATATATGTTCATTTAATGGTTCGTGAATCATTGGAATTTGGTCGAGGTTTAAATGAATATATAAACATAGTTTAAAATCCTTGAGATTTAACTTAACAAACATTGCTTATCGTGTCAGAATAATATAAAGATAAAGTTTAAATTTAGTCGGAAATTTTCGGGTCGTCACAGTACCTACCCGTTAAAGAAATTTCGTCCCCGAAATTTGATAGAGGTCGTTATGGCTAACAATGAGAATGTTATTATGCTTCATCTAATACTGATTCTCGATATACTCCTCACTTTCATATCTGTCGTTCTTCTTTTTCATTTGTCTCCGGAAGAATCTATTTACTTCTACTATACTCTCGGTTATATAGTGTTTTTAGTTCTTCCGTGTCTTTATATTGCTATATGCATCGATATATACGGTTTATAATTTTTGGGTGGTTGTTGGGTTTTATATCTTCCCTTATATTTCAAAGCCCCTGCTTTTGTCTTCTATAATCATTGACATCTACAGTTAATGCTCCCTTCTATTTGCTGCGATTTATACTCCAATTTCTATTTTGGAGTTTTGTCCTTTCGTTTCTTCTTCTTGCGATTAAGCAACGTTTGTAATGGTCCAGTATTCGCATATATGAATTTCAGAATGAACATAGTTAATGTTCTAAGAAGGAAATGGTAATGGCACGATCTTGATTTGTTAATTTACCAGAATTACCTGAAAAGACCGAATCATCAAGAAAATATATTCTTGATATTTTTAGAGATTAAATAGAATACAAGAGTCGTGTAACATGGAACATGATGATGGCATGGTCTGTGAATCGTCATGTCCCATTAGAAACTCAGCATGACTTACTGTAATATAATCACGATGATCAAGTGTCATTATATTATACTAACTCATGCTTCAGTTCCCAACACTACTTCAAAACATTCATAATTTAAACTCGAAAGTTTATAGAATATAGAAACTAATAGTTTCTTATATGATGTAACACTGATAGCGCAAAGAGATAAATGACTTCAGATAAGATTAGTTGTGAAAATATCTTCAGAAATATCGCGGATATTTATAATGAAAGATATGATAATATCTTAGAATTTCTAATATTGATGGATGATGATGAAGATTTGTCTGTAAAGGTTTAGAATAAAGAGTAAGGTATTCGTTAATGACTTTAGCAGGCACTGAATCATTTGGATTCTTTGAAGGCGGATTTAGTCTTTATGATTTGTCCACAGCCTCCTTCATAGTCTGTTCAATCCGTTTTCCAGTTCCAAACCTTCTCTTTTTCTCAGCTTTACCACCTTACTATTCTTTGTCATCAAACTTTTTACTGTTAAGATCTTTTACAGTTTTTGATGCTTCGTCAGCATTTCAAGAACTAGTTTGCAGTTCAAAATATTTTTCAGAACTTCACATTCAAAGTATGTAAGTCCAGGAGATAGACGTTTTACGTACACATATAACTGTTGGCGTAGACATGCTGCGAGATTTCAAAATACTGGTTACTGTTTTCCGATAATTCGTATGACAATTCTCGTTACAAGATGCGAATGAGTAAATGATGTGATTTCAATAAATATAATGATTTTTCGAAAAGTCAAAGATAATTGAAGTTGTTGGTAAGTTTATTGCTAAGGTGGCGAGATATGAAAGGTCCCCAGTAATGATGACGAAAGGGCAACGTATCTATCGAGGTTATAATAAGACTAGTCCGACTAAAAAGTCAAAGTTGACTTGCTGGAGCTGTGACAAAACTGTCTACTTTGAAAAGGAATTGAAAAGTCATTTTAGCTAATAAATGCCAAAGGGTCTGACATGGATACGCGTAGAACTATGACTTTGGCTTCGAGAGATTTTTAGGTACATAAATGTGGGTAATATGTGGTTGGATCATCATCTCGATTGTTCATTGTTTGAAGTGTCTTCGAAAACTTCAGAGAGTTTGAACACAGTTTGTAATCGTTAATATACATATGATGTTCTAACATAGTTTTGAAGTCAAAGTATAGCTTTGAAAGATGTAGGATTCTAAGAGTGATGTCTTCTGTTAAATCATGACTTGGATTTTGATTTGTCAAAATCAGAATGTGTAATCAAATTTGGGTGAGAATGGTTGTTTTGATTACTATACAAGAATGTATATTGTTGTGAGATTTTGGGAGTATAGTTGATGATTTGCTTAATCAGATTCGAAAAATGTAACATATTAATTGTGAATTTATATATCTCTCGGGTATTACCTACCCGTTAAAAAAAATTTCACAATTAATATTTTGTACAACAGAATTTTATTACAGTCTTTATGAAAATATATATGTGCATATTTTCTTCAGATGTAACCTAGATTTAATGAGTTAATATTAAATTAAACTCATTTGATTTACGGTTGAAACTAGAACTGAATAATCCCTAAAGACTTTAGAAATTACATAACTTTTACGGAGTATTTATTTAATAAAATTGAAATTATGAATTAATACTTCGTTATTTGTTGGTGTTTGTAACCCTTGCACCATATTCTCTAAAGCCACTACTCGAACACAAAGCGCGTTGACTTCTTCTATTACACCGGGGTGATTGTCGGTTCGAACGAGCAGATAAATAAAATCTAGAATTTGATGTAGTATATAATCGTGACGAGATACGCTGGAAATGAGAGAGAAAATGGTGTTTTGGACCGATTTGCTGGTAAGTGCTTCAGGTTCATCGCCAAGAGGGCAATGTGGTGGATGGAAGGGATCACCTTCTTCTTGTCTCTAATTATTGAAGAGGCTACGAACCTATCCCCAATTCATCCAGAATAGATGATGGCTAATTGGTTGATCCATTCCGGTCACGCTGCTTTCGGAGCTTGAGTGGGATTCCATATCGGAATTCGAGGGACTTGAACTAATGACGAATTCCATTTCATTCAATTGAATAAAGGATTTTTCGATATGAAATGATTTTTTGGCTATCGGGTGGTATTCTAATTACATAGAATATCTATATATATAGCGCAAAAGATTTCGTAGATTACGGAGGAAATTACGGGATATGTCAGGCAAAGTTTACAGTAACAGATACGCTAAGATATGGATTAGCAGATACGCTAAGATATGAATTTTGTCTATACACTATTCATGCAATCAATGCAGTAAGACGTGTCTAGACTAAGAATGATAAGCAGGCAATTTCTGACAAAAATGATAAGCAAAACTTTTGACATGCAGACACGGTCGAAGTCCAGGCTCACTAATGCATCCTAACGACTATCAGTTAGACACACTAATGCAGACCTGGTTCGCTAAGACCACCGCTCTGATACCAACTGAAAGGACCCGTTCATATACATTATAAACGATTCACAATAGTTGATTACATCGCGAGGTATTTGACCTCTATATGATACATTTTACAAACATTGCATTCGTTTTTAAAAGACAAACTTTTTTTACAACGAAAGTTGACGGCATGCACACCATTTGATAATACATCCAACTATAATTGACATAATAATAATCTTGATGAACTCAATGACTCGAATGCAACGTCTTTCAAAATATGCCATGAATGACTCCAAGTAATATCCTTAAAATGAGCTAATGCACAGCGGAAGATTTCTTTAATACCTGAGAATAAACATCCTTTAAAGTGTCAACCAAAAGGTTGGTGAGTTCATAGGTTTATCATAACAATCATTTCAATATATTAATAGACCACAAGATTTCCGTTTATAAATATATGTACACTCGCAAGTGTATAAAAGTATTCTATAAGTTGTAGGCACCCAGTAACAAGTCTTAACGTTCATGTTTTACCCTCTAAAGTACACCAGATCAGGTGTGTTTAAAATAACCTCGAAGTACTAAAGCATCCCATAGTCAGGATGGGGTTTGTCAGGCCCAATAAATCTATCTTTAGGATTCGCGCCTACCGTACATAGACAGGTAGTTTAATGTTACCAAGTTAAGGGTATATTTCTTGTTTAAACCCACGTAGAATTAGTTTTAGTACTTGTGCCTATTTCGTAAAACATTTATAAAACAACGCATGTATTCTCAACCCAAAAATATATCGCAAAAGCAAATAAAAAGTGTAACATCCCGCCTTTTTCCATTTATTTTTCCGTTATACTAATATAAAATCCGTTATATGTTTATAACATCTCCCGTTGATACGCGTTTTAAATTATCTCGTTTAGGTAATTCCCGCACCCGAGCGAAAGTTGAGGGACTAAACTTGACAAGGGATCAAACCCTTGACTAGGTCAAAGGGTCAAACCCCTTTCACCCATTCATTTCATCTTCATCTCTCTCTCTTTCTCTCTAGCAAGAACACACACACCCAATTTCCTTTCTCATTCATTCATCATCTAAATCCGGATTAGGGAGCTAGCAACCAAATAAATTACATATTCGTGATCCTCTCTTCATCCTCTTCATTTTGGTACCAACTTCATCTCATTTGGGTAACTTTCTAAAATCACTAGATTTTGTGTTCTTGATGTTTTTAACTTATAAAAGTGTTAATTAGTGTCTATGGCTCAAGTCAAACATGAATATATGATTTATATGCTCGATCTCGTTGTTTTAGTGTAACTAGCATGAACTTGAATTTTGGTGTGTTGTTCTTGAATTTTGGATGATCATATGTTGTTAGATGTTGAAAGTTGATGTTTTAAAAGTGTTACTAGCATCATTAGCTTCATGTTGATATATAGATTGATCAAAGAAACTTCAAAAACGTGATTATTGATTTTGGTGTTGCTTGACTAGGGTTTGCTAGTTCTTGAAATGAATTTTTGGATGCTTGAATGCCATGGAATGTTAATTGTTAGTGATTAGTTGTAATGTATGCTTCATTACCTTCAAAACGGCATATCATATGTGTAAATTGGATTCCCGGAACTTAAAATGCATATTGATGAACTTGAGGCTTTGAAATGAGCGTTTATTGATCACATGACGAGAATTCGATTGTTGTAAATGATGTTTTTGTTTGAGGATTTGTGTTTAGTTGTGTTCCTTGTCAAAAGAGCTTTCCAACGGTATAAGATACGTCTTCTAATTGTTTGCGGTTTGCGTTTTGCGTTTGTTTGAAGTTTTGACCAAGACTTGAACCTTGAAAACGACCTGACACCAGACCATGTGTTATGTCGCGGCGCGACACCCCTTGCCGCGGCGCGACATTTGCCTTGTCCAGATTCTGTCCAACTTTTCCATTTTATCAAAAATGTTTGCCATGTTCTAGACCTCCGATTCACATGAGACTTGTTCTAACATGCTTATATATGAATAAAAACCTCAGAAAAATAGTTCGGGACCCGACCCGAACGTGTTGACTTTCGTTGACTTTGACCGACCAAAGTTTGACTTTTTGTCAAACTTAACCAAATGATTATGCAACCTTCCTAACTTGTTTATATACTTGTATCTTGCATGAAACTTGGCAATTTGATTTCACATGCTAAATAATCGAGTCGTAACGAGCCATAGGACTAATTGAACATCTTTGACCTATCGTGTTTACCGTTATTGATACGACCTATTTGTTTAGGTCAAGACTAGCACTATCCTTCGCACACGTTATTTTGTGAAGTACTTTACTACTCGTGCACTCAAGGTGAGATCATAGTCCCACTTTTACTCTTTTTGAACTTATATTGGGATGAGAAAACATAAACGATTCTTTTGAACTAAGTGAACACAAGAACGGGAAAACAAACATTCTACATACGAGTTTAGAACAAAATCCTCAATTCGATTATCATTAGTTACACTTGCCGGGTGTAAGCGAGAACTTATGTTATATGGCCATATGGGTTGACAACCCTCATCCTTGACGGTTCGCTACCGTCTACGGATGAAATATATTTTCGAGAATCAGTGTTTGTTCTAGCACTAAGTGATGGGGTATACAATGGAAGGAATGTTAAGCTTTGATAATTGGGTGCTCGTAAAACAAACTTTTGGAATGTATTACTATTATTTCATTGATGCAAATCTTGTGGTTCACTTGTACTTACTTACTTAAACCTATGATTTTCACCAACGTTTTCGTTGACAGATTTCTATGTTTTTCTCAGGTCCTTGAACGATACATGATACATGCTTCCGCTCATTATTTGATACTTGCATTGGATGTCGAGTATATGTGCATTTCATGGAGCGTCTTTTGACTTTACTTTAAACCGTGTCGCCTAGATTTCATTCGTATTATAACGTTGTAACTTAACTATTGGTTGAACAATTCTTGTAAACTTTGGGAACAATCTTTATTTTGAAATGAAGGCGACATATTTTGGTCAAACTTTGTCTTAAAGACTTATGACCACGTAACGGGACCTAAGTAGACGGCGCCGTCAAACATGATTTGGTCGGGTCGCTACAGATGGTATCAGAGCGTTTGTTGTAGGGATTTAGAGTTCATTAGTGTCAACCCCGAGTCATAGGGTACATTGGTGAGTCTAGACTACAACCGGCATATAGACTTGAAGTAGGAATTACTTGACTACTTGTGCATTTATACTCGAACGTTTCTACTCATATCTACTCCTAGTTCATCTTAATCTCACGTTGTTTAATTTGATTGACACGCCACCTTGACTATATGAAATGATGTCGAATGCACATATGAATCAGGGTAATATAATTTCCGGGATTATATTACGGTGACTCGTATGAACGTTCCGACATTATGACATAAAGAATTTAAGGCGAGTCGAAAAAAAAAAAAAAAAAAAAAAAAAAAAAAAAAAACCCTTCTCTTTATCCTTATTCTATATCACGGTTAGTATTATTGAGAATACTAATAAATGATATTCTTGTGTCTTGAAGGAACAATGGCTCCTCGTCGTGTACGCCGAAATGAAACTCCCGAACAAGCTCTCGAACGGATGATAGCTACCGCCGTAGATGCGGCCATGGCCGGTCACTCATCCAACAACAATAATAATAACAACCACAACAACAACAACAACAACAACAACAACAATGGAGCCGGAAACTCAAACGAGGGATGCTCCTATAAAGCTTTCATGGGGTGCAAACCTCACACTTTTGATGGAACCGGGGGACCGGTCGTGCTCACCCGATGGTTTGAGCAAACGGAAGCCGTCTTTAGCATAAGCGGTTGTCGGGACCAAGACAGGGTCAAATACTCCACTCACACTTTCTCCGGAATTGCTCTAACATGGTGGAACACCTATGTTCAATCGGTGGGTACCGATGAGGCTCATGCCCTCTCTTGGGCCGATCTAAAGGAAAAGATGATTGTTGAATATTTTCCGCGCGAAGAAACCCGAAAGCTTGAGGAAGAACTAAGAGCTTTGAAAGCAGTCGGAAACGATCTTAAAGCTTATAATCAACGCTTCGCCGAACTATCCTTGATGTGTCCTAATCTTGTTAACCCCGAATCTCAAAGGATTGAGCTCTACATGCTCGGTCTTCCAAAAAGCATCAAACAAGGGGTGATGTCATCCAAACCCACTACTCATCAAGCCGCTATGAACATGGCTCGCCAACTAATTGAAACGGTTGACGAAATCGTAGTTTCGGCACCTAAGGCCGAGGATAAATCGGGCGGCAACAAAAGAAAGTGGGAACCCTCCCAATCAAGCAACAACAACTTTGCTAAGAAGCCTTACACCTCCGACGGCAAGAAAGGTTATGCCGGGAACCTACCTCTTTGCAACAAATGCAACAAACATCACTTTGGCGAATGTAGTAAGTTAATTTGCCACCGGTGCCAAGGAATTGGTCATAAGGCCAACGATTGTAAAAGTGCCACTCCCGTCGCTCGAAAATGGCCCAATGCACCAAAGACGGGCACTTGTTATGAATGTGGCCAAACGGGCCATTATAGAAATGCATGCCCGAAGAGGAAAGATAACCCCAATACGCGCGGTCGAGCTTTCAACATAAACACCGAGGAAGCCCGGGATGACACTGAACTAGTCACGGGTACGTTTCTTCTCAACAATTCTTATGTCTCTTGCTTATTCGATTCGGGTGCCGATAAATGCTTTGTATCCAAGACTTTGACTCATTCTTTTAGCACTCCACCTCTTCCATTAGATACCACTTATACCATTGAAGTGGCTAACGGAAAACTATTAAGTGCCGACACATATTACCGGGGGTGTACGTTAAACATTTTGGGTAGGGAATTTGAAATTGACTTGATACCCATGGAACTAGGAAGCTTTGATGTAATAATCGGTATGAATTGGTTAGTCAAAACGAAATCTCACATTCTTTGTGATCTTAACGCAATCCGAATTCCTATCGAGAATGGTGATCCTTTGATTGTTTATGGCGATAAGAGTTGCACCAGACTCAACCTCGTTTCGTGCCTTAAAGTTAGAAAACTACTCCGTAAGGGTTGTTTTGCGATCCTTGCCCACGTTAAGAAAGTCGAGTCCGATGAGAAGCACATCGATGATGTGCCAATTGTTAGTGACTATTCCGATGTATTTCCCGACGAATTGCCGGGTCTTCCGCCTCATCGACCGGTTGAATTCCAAATCGATCTTATTCCGGGAGCCGCACCCGTAGCACGTGCACCATATAGACTCGCTCCATCTGAAATGCAAGAATTGCAAAGTCAAATCCAAGAACTACTTGATCGAGGTTTTATCCAACCTAGCCATTCACCTTGGGGCGCTCCGATTTTATTTGTTAAAAAGAAAGACGGATCCCTACGAATGTGCATTGATTATCGTGAACTAAATAAATTGACGGTTAAGAACCGATATCCTCTTCCTCGCATCGATGACCTCTTTGATCAACTACAAGGGTCTTGTGTATATTCGAAAATCGATCTCCGCTCGGGTTATCATCAATTGAGGGTTAAGGGGGAAGATGTCTCCAAAACCGCTTTCCGAACTTGTTATGGTAGTTATGAATTCCTTGTCATGCCATTTGGTCTCACTAACGCACCGGCGGTGTTCATGGATCTTATGAACCGCGTGTGCAAACCGTATCTCGATAAATTCGTTATTGTGTTCATCGATGACATATTGATCTATTCTAAAAATGAAGAAGAGCACGAACATCATCTCCGACTTGTGCTTGAACTTTTAAGACAAGAACAACTCTATGCCAAATTCTCCAAGTGTGAATTTTGGTTAAAGGAAGTTCAATTTCTTGGTCATGTTGTAAGTGACCAAGGTATTAAAGTCGATCCCACAAAGATCGAAGCCATTAGTAAATGGGAGACTCCTACTACTCCTACTCACATTCGTCAATTTTTGGGTCTCGCCGGGTACTATCGTAGATTCATCGAAAATTTCTCTTTGGTTGCACGTCCTCTAACCGCATTGACTCACAAGGGAAAGAAATTCATTTGGGCGACCGAACATGAATCCGCATTCCAAATCTTGAAAACGAAGCTAACCACCGCTCCTATCTTGTCACTTCCCGAAGGCAATGATGACTTCGTTGTATATTGCGATGCCTCAAAACATGGTTTTGGGTGTGTATTGATGCAACGAGCGAAAGTCATTGCTTATGCTTCTCGACAACTCAAAATTCATGAACGAAACTATACGACACATGATCTCGAACTCGGAGCCGTTGTCTTTGCACTTAAAATGTGGAGACACTATCTTTATGGAACCAAGAGTACTATCTTCACCGATCACAAAAGCCTTCAACACATTTTCGATCAAAAGCAACTAAACATGAGACAACGACGGTGGATTGAAACTTTGAACGATTACGATTGCGAGCTTCGTTACCATCCCGGGAAGGCAAATGTAGTAGCCGATGCCTTAAGTCGAAAAGAAAGAGCGGTGCCTCTCCGTGTCCGAGCTTTAAACATCACCATTCACACCAACCTTAATAGCCAAATTCGGGTAGCCCAAGATGAGGCTCTCAAGGATGAAAACATCTCTCTCGAACACTTGAACGTCCTCACCTCTCGATTCGAAGTTAAAGAAACCGGACTCCGATATTTCGCCGGAAGAATTTGGGTGCCTAGTTATGGGGACCTACGAAGCCTTATTTTAGATGAAGCCCATAAGTCACGATACTCGATTCACCCCGGTGCCAATAAGATGTACCACGACCTTAAACAGCTATATTGGTGGCCGAACATCAAAAGGGACGTAGCTACTTATGTTTCCAAGTGTTTGACATGTTCCAAAGTCAAAGCCGAACACCAAAGACCGTCCGGACTACTTCGACAACCCGAGATTCCGCAATGGAAGTGGGAAAGGATAACGATGGATTTTATCACCAAGCTACCAAAAACGACGGGCGGTTATGATACCATTTGGGTTATTGTTGACCGTCTCACCAAATCCGCACACTTCCTTGCCATGAAAGAAACGGACAAAATGGAGAAACTTGCGCAACTTTACATTAAGGAGGTCGTAGCCCGACACGGTGTACCTTTATCGATTATCTCCGACCGAGATGGCCGTTTCGTTTCTAGATTTTGGCGTACATTGCAAGAAGCGTTGGGAACGCGTTTAGACATGAGCACCGCATATCATCCTCAAACCGATGGACAGAGCGAACGAACAATTCAAACCTTAGAGGACATGTTACGAGCTTGCGTGGTTGATTTCGGAAAGGCTTGAGACAAGCACTTACCTCTCGCCGAGTTCTCTTACAACAATAGTTATCACGCGAGTATTAAAGCCGCACCCTTTGAAGCGCTATATGGCCGCAAATGTCGTTCACCTCTTTGTTGGGCCGAGGTAGGCGACGTGCAAATCACCGGACCCGAACTCATTCACGAAACCACCGAGAAAATCGTTCAAATCCGAGATAGGCTTAGGACGGCCCGAAGTCGTCAAAAGAGCTATACCGACAAACGACGCAACGATCTTGAATTTCAAGTCGGTGACCGAGTAATGTTAAAAGTCGCGCCTTGGAAAGGTGTAATCCGTTTTGGGAAACGCGGGAAGCTAAATCCGCGGTATATTGGTCCTTTCGAAATCTTGGAGCGTATTGGAACCGTTGCTTATCGTTTAAATCTTCCGCCTCAATTGAACTCCGTTCATCCTACCTTCCATGTATCTAACTTGAAAAAGTGTCTTGCCGAACCCGATATCGTCATCCCTCTTGAGGAACTTACTATTGATGACAAGCTTCATTTTGTGGAGGAACCGGTTGAAATTGTGGACACCTCCGTCAAGACATTGAAACAAAGCCGAATTCCGATTGTCAAGGTTCGTTGGAATGCCAAAAGAGGACCCGAGTTCACTTGGGAAAGACAAGATCAAATGCAAAGGAAGTATCCTCACCTATTCGTGAATTCGGAAACGCGAGATCTCGAGGAAGAAACAACGACTACTACGCCTACTTAAATTTCGGGACGAAATTTCTTTTAAGGAGTAGGTAATGTAACATCCCGCCTTTTTCCATTTATTTTTCCGTTATACTAATATAAAATCCGTTATATGTTTATAACATCTCCCGTTGATACGCGTTTTAAATTATCTCGTTTAGGTAATTCCCGCACCCGAGCGAAAGTTGAGGGACTAAACTTGACAAGGGATCAAACCCTTGACTAGGTCAAAGGGTCAAACCCCTTTCACCCATTCATTTCATCTTCATCTCTCTCTCTTTCTCTCTAGCAAGAACACACACACCCAATTTCCTTTCTCATTCATTCATCATCTAAATCCGGATTAGGGAGCTAGCAACCAAATAAATTACATATTCGTGATCCTCTCTTCATCTTCTTCATTTTGGTACCAACTTCATCTCATTTGGGTAACTTTCTAAAATCACTAGATTTTGTGTTCTTGATGTTTTTAACTTATAAAAGTGTTAATTAGTGTCTATGGCTCAAGTCTAACATGAATATATGATTTATATGCTCGATCTCGTTGTTTTAGTGTAACTAGCATGAACTTGAATTTTGGTGTGTTGTTCTTGAATTTTGGATGATCATATGTTGTTAGATGTTGAAAGTTGATGTTTTAAAAGTGTTACTAGCATCATTAGCTTCATGTTGATATATAGATTGATCAAAGAAACTTCAAAAACGTGATTATTGATTTTGGTGTTGCTTGACTAGGGTTTGCTAGTTCTTGAAATGAATTTTTGGATGCTTGAATGCCATGGAATGTTAATTGTTAGTGATTAGTTGTAATGTATGCTTCATTACCTTCAAAACGGCATATCATATGTGTAAATTGGATTCCCGGAACTTAAAATGCATATTGATGAACTTGAGGCTTTGAAATGAGCGTTTATTGATCACATGACGAGAATTCGATTGTTGTAAATGATGTTTTTGTTTGAGGATTTGTGTTTAGTTGTGTTCCTTGTCAAAAGAGCTTTCCAACGGTATAAGATACGTCTTCTAATTGTTTGCGGTTTGCGTTTTGCGTTTGTTTGAAGTTTTGACCAAGACTTGAACCTTGAAAACGACCTGACACCAGACCATGTGTTATGTCGCGGCGCGACACCCCTTGCCGCGGCGCGACATTTGCCTTGTCCAGATTCTGTCCAACTTTTTCATTTTATCAAAAATGTTTGCCATGTTCTAGACCTCCGATTCACATGAGACTTGTTCTAACATGCTTATATATGAATAAAAACCTCAGAAAAATAGTTCGGGACCCGACCCGAACGTGTTGACTTTCGTTGACTTTGACCGACCAAAGTTTGACTTTTTGTCAAACTTAACCAAATGATTATGCAACCTTCCTAACTTGTTTATATACTTGTATCTTGCATGAAACTTGGCAATTTGATTTCACATGCTAAATAATCGAGTCGTAACGAGCCATAGGACTAATTGAACATCTTTGACCTATCGTGTTTACCGTTATTGATACGACCTATTTGTTTAGGTCAAGACTAGCACTATCCTTCGCACACGTTATTTTGTGAAGTACTTTACTACTCGTGCACTCAAGGTGAGATCATAGTCCCACTTTTACTCTTTTTGAACTTATATTGGGATGAGAAAACATAAACGATTCTTTTGAACTAAGTGAACACAAGAACGGGAAAACAAACATTCTACATACGAGTTTAGAACAAAATCCTCAATTCGATTATCATTAGTTACACTTGCCGGGTGTAAGCGAGAACTTATGTTATATGGCCATATGGGTTGACAACCCTCATCCTTGACGGTTCGCTACCGTCTACGGATGAAATATATTTTCGAGAATCAGTGTTTGTTCTAGCACTAAGTGATGGGGTATACAATGGAAGGAATGTTAAGCTTTGATAATTGGGTGCTCGTAAAACAAACTTTTGGAATGTATTACTATTATTTCATTGATGCAAATCTTGTGGTTCACTTGTACTTACTTACTTAAACCTATGATTTTCACCAACGTTTTCGTTGACAGATTTCTATGTTTTTCTCAGGTCCTTGAACGATACATGATACATGCTTCCGCTCATTATTTGATACTTGCATTGGATGTCGAGTATATGTGCATTTCATGGAGCGTCTTTTGACTTTACTTTAAACCGTGTCGCCTAGATTTCATTCGTATTATAACGTTGTAACTTAACTATTGGTTGAACAATTCTTGTAAACTTTGGGAACAATCTTTATTTTGAAATGAAGGCGACATATTTTGGTCAAACTTTGTCTTAAAGACTTATGACCACGTAACGGGACCTAAGTAGACGGCGCCGTCAAACATGATTTGGTCGGGTCGCTACAAAAAGGGAGCAAATGAAACTCACACTTTATAATTATTGTAAAACAGTTATTAAAGCATTTGCATGTATTCTCAGCCCAAAAATATAGATTGCAAAAGCAATTAAAAAAGGAGCAAATGAAACTCACCATACTGTATTTCGTAGTAAAAATACATATAACGTCATTTAAAAAGTGCAAGGTTGGCCTCGGATTCACGAACCTATATTAATTATATATATTTATATGTTGGTCAATATTTGTCTAACAATTTTTGGTCAAGTCATAGTGTACCACAATCCTAATGCTCGAGACTAATATGCAAAAGTCAACAAAAGTCAACTTGACCCAAAATGACTTCTAAAATTTATACGTGTTTATTATATAACTTAACTATAGTCGTTTTATATATTTAAATATATTTATTAGATTTTATAATAATAAAAGTCATTTATTAATAAAAATTTATATTAACGTTTATATATGATAAAATATACTTTTATATATCTTAAGTAGTAAAATTTATAAAGTTCACTTAATATCGTAAAACTATAGTGGTAAGTATTATGAATGTAATTATATTACGCGTGGTGAAAAATATCTTTGTATCCCCTATTTATTTGATAAAATAATATTGATCATAATAATAATAAGTAAAAGTTGTATTATTTTGTAATAATAATTATTATTATTCTATAAAAAAATAACAATATTTATATTTACTAAAAATGGTATTATGATAATATGATAATACTAACATAATAGTAATAATGATATTTTATAATAACAATGATATTGCTATTAAAATAATAACGACGATAGTAATAATAATCATTTTAACAATAATACTAAAATTCAGTTGACTATAACTTCTAATCCGTTCATCGAAACCATTCGATATCTAAATGAAAAGTTCTTAATTTTTCGCTAGCTTTCCAATGACATGCATATCATATACCCTATCTCCGTAGCATATGTATCTAATTCAGGATTCAACAAACCTATCTAAGGACAATATCGAATGTACAAGCATGCATAATCCTATATACTCGAGCACTAGTCAGGGATACACTATTGATATATAAAAGTTAAGTTATGAGTGCTCACGTATCAATATTGAGATTCAATATTGCAGGAAAGTACGTAAACGCAACGGAGATGATAAACACTAGATTGACCTCACGAGCATACCCATGAACCATACCCATCACCTCCATAGCTATAACCCATAATTTCCTTAGCTTCGACTCATTCAAAAAACTATTTTGAAATCACTCGGACATCACTCCGTCGTAATATTTTATGTATACTAATAATATCTTGAAATAATACAGAGCAAATATATATATATATATATGTAAATCGATTGAGAGAGTTTAGAGAAATATATTTTCAAGTTTCTATGAAACAATGAAACCTATTGAATTCTATTTATAATAGATTTTTGAATTATTAAAGTGAATTATTAAAGTATGAATTATTAAAGTGAATTATTAAAGTATGAATTATTAAAGTGAATTATTAAAGTATGAATTATTAAAGTGAATTATTAAAGTATGAATTATTAAAGTGAGTTATTAAAGTATGAATTATTAAAGTGAATTATTAAATATGAATTATTAAAGTATGAATTATTAAAGTGAATTATTAAAGTTAAAGTAAAGTAAAAGTAAAGTAAAGGTAAAGTTAAAGTATAGTAAAAGTATAAAAACTATGTATGTATAATACGCGTATAAATATATATAATATTAATTTAAATCGTTATATATATTTAATGAAATAAAATATAAATATCGTTATATTTATTATACTGGTTAAGTAATGAGTTGTCAAAAGTGATTCTAAATATTTATAAAAGTTATATACGTTTTAATAATAAAGTTCTTTTTAAACTGAAAACGTTTTTGTACATTTGAAAATAGATTAATAGAATATTATGGAAACTAATTCTCCACTAGCTTTTGCCTAACTTTCGTAAATGAAACTTTTTATTTTTATTTATAAATAGCTTTACAAATTATTCTGAATATCGTTAAGAGGAATAGATTTTCTCAAATTATAGTGGACCTCTCAACAGAGACTTGTAATCATAATTCAATGTTTCTGATAATTCAATCATTTAATATATATTTTTTTTAATTTCTTCGATAATCATATTGAAACAAATACGTTCATATAAAGCATTATACGTTTAAATACTTTGTTGACATTTTCAATTTATAACATATACACATATACATACATATTCATATATGTTCATTTAATGGTTCGTGAATCATTGGAATTTGGTCGAGGTTTAAATGAATGTATAAACATAGTTTAAAATCCTTGAGATTTAACTTAACAAACATTGCTTATCGTGTCAGAATAATATAAAGATAAAGTTTAAATTTAGTCGGAAATTTCCGGGTCGTCACAGATAGTGATGTTAAACATAATACGTGATATACATTTATATGCATTTGTAATTATATATCAGTTTATCTATCTGTATAAATATATCTGTTATATCAAATTTTGTAATATTGATTAATAATATAAATCTTATTAATAAATATGTGAATGTTATTAATTTTAATAAGAATATTAATAATAATAGTAATAATAGAAATGCAATAATAATAATATAGCAATTTATCTATTTTCATATCTATAATACTAATATAAATGTAATATTGAAAGTAATAATGGTATTACTATAACAACTATAATTTAACTTATAATTAAGTTTTATATTAGACATTAATATTACATTTTATTAATTATGTAATGTATATACTAACATACATTGAATATTTAATATTTCAACATTACAATATATATAGAATTATATATATATATATATATATATATATATATATATATATATATATATATATATATATATATATATATATATATATATATATATATATATATATATATATATATTCATTTTAATAATAACAACATATAATACATCAAATTATTTTTCAAGTTTATATATATATATATACACACACACACACACACACACACACACACATATCTATCTACAATTAGAGGTTCGTGAATCGTCAGAAATAGTCGATGTTATATGAATGTATGTAAATAGTTCAAAAATTTTGAGACTCAATATTACAGACTTCGCTTATCGTGTCAAAAATATTAAATCATATCGAGAGTTAGATTTAAAATTAGTTGAAATTTTCCGGGTCATCACATACAAGCACCAGTAGCAGCATCGGCTGTAACAGTACCACCATTATCAACAGCAACGGTACCATTACCACCACCAACAATAACATCCGCATCCCACACCTCGACATCACAATTTGTACCTTGAGCCTCAACGTCATACGCACCGTAGATACCAAGGAGTACCAGCAACATTAACTGATGAAGTATTGATTCATAACTTCATTGGAGAAGCATTCTGCAGAGATTATGTAATCTCTAAAGTCTTAGAGATTATCTATTCCAGCCTTAATCATAAACCAGATAAATGGGCGAATAGAAATGATGAAATGAAACCCTAACCTGAATGGTGCACGATTTACAAGCTAGACTTGTACCGTCAGCATCGCAAGCATCAGCAGCACCTAAAACATCACAAGCTCCGTCCGATCCATCATCACCGCGAACATCATCATAAATCAACAACGAGTATATTGTATCAACAAGTTATGAAGTAATAACTCATTCCCTCTAAAGAATTTATATGTATATCTTATATATATAAAAATTTTAGAAACCATAATAAATCTTTCCGTACTAAGCTATTACGTGTGAATTTTAAAGGGTAGATACTACTCGGTTAATTCATATTAATAATATACAATGATGTGCATCCTTCGTTAACAACTTAACCATTGTTAACTACAATCTCTGTTCCAAACTCAATGAATTCCAAATCATAATAAATCAAGTGTATTAATCAATTACATGTTTGATTTTACACTTTCATCTTCGATGTACTCGAAACTCCCTAGAAAACATCATCGTATCTTACGAAGTTCACAAGAATTCCACGAACATTAACATCCTTCACCAAGGAATATCAATAAGTATAGATAACTAAGTACTAATTACATTAGTGAAACACTCCGTGAAAATTATGTAATCTTTAATGTTTTAGAGATTATTCATTTCCAATTCCAGCCGAAAATCAAATGTGTTTAATATTATATTAACTCATTAAATCCGTATTAGATCCGAAGAAAATATAAATATATTTTCATAAAGACTGTGATAAAATCCTCTAGTACAAAATATTACTTGTGAAACTTTTAACGGGTAGGTAATACCCGAGAAATATATAAATTCACAATTAATATGTTACACTGTACATTCTTCAATTCCAATTCAAAAATTGTTAACTATACTCACTACTTTCACAACAATGTACATTCTTTCATAGAAATCAAAACAACCATTCTCATCCAAATTTGATTACATATTCTGATTTTAACAAATCAAAATCCAAGTCAAGATTTAACAGAAGACATCACTCTTAGATCCCTACATCTTTCAAAACCATAATTTGAATTCAAAACTGTGGTAGAACATCACAATTATTCATAAAACTCAAAAAAATATGCGTGTTGTTCAAAATTCTAGAACATCATATGTATATTGAATATTACAATCTGCGTTCAAACCCTTCATGATTCTTGAAAACCCCTCAATTAAGAAACAATCGAGAGGATGATCCAATCACACATTATCTACGAAAAGAAGGACTTATGCATATAGTCATGCACCTGGAAAACTCTTGAAACCTAAGTAGAAGCTTAACACAGATCCGTGATCCATTGGCGTTGTTATTACCGAAAATAACTTTGGAATTCCTTTTCAAAATAGATAGTTTTGTCACAGCTCCAGCAAATCAACTTCAATTTTTCACTCGAATAAGCCTTTATAATGATTGCCCCTTCATCATTGTTACCGGAAAACCTTTTATATCTCGCCACATTAGCAGTAAACTTACCAACAACTTCATTGATCTTTAAGCCTCTCCGAAAAATCACTATACTTATTCATTGAAACCCTATCATGTACTCATCTGTATCTTGTAATGGTAGTTGTCATACCAAAAAGCTTGAATCATTATTCTCGAATTTTGAAACAATTCTACACCAACAGTTATATATATACATATAACGTCTATCTCCGAGAATTACATACTTCGAATGTGAAGTTTCTGAAAAACACCCTAAACTGCAAACTAGTTCTATAAATTTTGAAAAATGCTGATGAAGCAGCAAAAACTGTAAATGACCTTAACAGTCAAAAGTTTGATGATAAAGAATAGTGTGTTAGCAAAGCTCAGAAAAAGAGAAGGTTTGGAACTGAAAAACGGATTGAGCAAAGTATGAAGGAGGCTGTGGACAAATCACAGAGACTAAACCTGCCTTCAAAGAATTCAAATGATTCAGTATCTACTGAAGTCATTAACGAATACCTTGCTCCTGACTCTAAACCCTTGCGAACAATATTCTTCATCATCCTCTGATGTTAAAAATTCTAAGATATCATCGTATCTTTCATTATAAATATCCTCGATATTTCTGGAGATATTTTCATATCTATTCTTATCTGAAATCATTTATCTCTTCGCATTATCTATATTACGTCATAAAGGAAACTGTTTAGTTTCTAAATTCTTAAATCTTCGAGTTTAAAATATGAACGTTTTTGTAGTAGTGTTGGGAACTGAAGCATGAATTAGTATAATATAATAACACTTGATCAAAGTGATTATATTATAATAAGTCATGCTGAGTTTTTAATGGAACATGAGGATTCACAGACCATACCGTCATCATGTGCCATGTTACACGACTCTAGTATTCTATTTAACGTCTAAAAATATTAAGAAAATATTTTCTTGATGATTCAGTCTTTTCCGGATATTCTGGTAATTTGACAAATCAAATCGTGCTACTATCTTTCCTTCTACTTTATATATTATGATAATTCGAAACTCCATACCTACGAATTCTGGACCATTACTTCTGAAAATAAAACAAAAGCATAAACTCCGAAATAGAAAGGGGGAATAAATTGCAGCAAACAGAAAAGATCATTAAATGTAGATGTCAATAATTATAGAAAGACAGAAGCAAGGACTTCGAAAAATAAGGAAAGATATTAAGCCTGACAGTAACACATAAATTACAAACTGTGTATATCAATACGTATTGCAACGTAAAGGCACGGAAGAATTAAAAACACTATAACCCTAAGGTAATAGTAAAAGTAAATAAAATTATTCGGTGGTAGATGAAAAAGAAGAATGACAGATATGAAAGTTAGGAGTATATCAAGGATCAAAATGAGATGGAGCATATTGACGAATGTTTTAAAGTATGAATTAAGGGAGGAAAAATAGAAGGAGTGAGCTGTGGAAATAAAGAAACGAAGGGGGTGGATATATAGTAAAATATTCGAAAGAGCAATCAAAATGGATTATCGCATTTAATCAAAGCGGAACTTAATTTCCTTAATTATCGAAGAACCAAATCTTATTACGAAGATTTTCTCTAAAACCCTTGAATTCCAAAAATCATCCATTTTCACTCTTTTTGTGATACCTTCACTCATACTCTTCACATAAACGGATTGTTTTATCCATATTACTCAATGATGATAAAATTCTATTTATCAACTCATATTTGTCATGAAAACATTCTTATTGTTATCCATGACGACCTCGATCAAATTTCGGGGACGAAATTTCTTTAACGGGTAGGTACTGTGATAACTCGGAAATTTCTGACCAAATTTAAACTTTAATCTTTATATGTTTTTGACACGATAAGCAAAGTCTGTAATGTTGAATTTCAAAAATTTTAAACTATGTTCATACATTCATTTAACCTCGACCAAATTTTGACGATTCACGAACCATTATATAAATGAATATGATTATATATATATATATATATATATATATATATATATATATATATATATATATATATATATATATATATATATATATATATATATATATTATAACTTGAGAATATTAACAAAGTATTAAACGTATAATACTTTACATGAATGTACTTGTTTCAATATGTTTATCGGTGAAATTAGAAGATGATATCAAATGATTGATTTATCAGATACATTGTATGATTAAGAGTCTCTGTTGTGAGGTCCATATTGATTTGACAAATCGTTTTCTTTTTAACGGTATTCGGAATAAATTGTAAAGTAATTTACATGTAAGAACAAATGTGCCAATTAACGATAACTGGAAAAAGGTTAATGGAGATTCCTGCTTAACTTTCAAATGCAATAATTGCCTCGTGTCTTCTGATAAGATAATCATTTAGTTTTCATAATGTTGGAAACGTTTTATGATATAGATGAAACCTTTAAAAAATTAATTTGAATATATACATAAGTCGGAATGTTATTTGTTAGAACTAATAACCTACAACGTGTATTAAAACTATTTACGTATATGATTTCAAATTAGTTAAGTAAATGATAGTAACATTGGTCATTTAATTCAATTGATATTTAGATATGTTTTTAAATAAATACTAACACATAAATGAATAATATCGGATTAAGTTTTAAATTTTAAACATTACGTGTTATAATATTTTTTTAAAACAAACTTTAAAATATAATTAGTTTTGAAAAAATAAATATTATATTATTAAATGAATATTTCAATTACATACAATATGTACAAATTTATAGTTTTAATGAATATATATATATATATATATATATATATATATATATATATATATATATATATATATATATATATATATATATATATATATATTATATATATATATATATATATATATATATATATATATATATTTTTTTTTACAAAGTGATAAATATAATATTAACTTAGTCATAAAATGTTTGATTTAATATATATATATTTTGATAACCAACGAGACATTGATTTATAGAAGCAAATGACCACAACATTCAAATGTAGAGATTATACTTTGGATAATATAGTCTATCGATGATTAAGTCTAATTATTGTTAAAGGTACACGTCGCGTAACGTAAAGTGTTAGTTTTCTAAGCGTACGAACATGCGTTCGAGAAATCGAAACCGGAACGTAAGTCGAGAGTGAACGTACAAGTCATCGGAACTAATTTTACAAGTCAACTATGCATAAATTTAATATAATATGATTAATTATATAAATTAAATATATTATATATATATATATATTATTAAAACCGAGCCGCCCACGAGTTAAACAAAATCATGAGCTGGAAATGTGGCTCATGCGATCGCATGAGGCCACCCACACAAACTCATGCGATCGCATGAGTGGGTTAGGTGGCTCAAACTTGTATACAATGCGAGCGTTCCAATTTTCTGATTCATATTTCTTAATACGCACACAAATATAGATATATTATTATTATTATTATTATTATTATTATTATTATTATTATTATTATTATTAAGATTAATATTATTATTATTGATCGTATTATTATTATTATTAGTAGTCGAATTATTATTTATACATAAAATAGTACGACGAGGTTCTGCTCACATATTTTCAAAATGGATTTTTCGAGAGGGATGGAGCTAAGGAAATATTGGGTTATAGCTATGGAGGTGATGGGTATGGTTCGGGGGTTTTGTTAGTAAGTCAAATTAGTGTTTATCATCTCCGTTACGTCTACGTACTTTCCTGCAATATTGAATCTCAATATTAATACGTGAGCATTCATATCTTATCTTTTATATATTGATAGTATATCCCTGACTAGTGCTCGAGTATATATGATTATGCATGCTTGAGTGTTTATTTTCGTCGTTATATAGTTTATGATAAATCATGAATTTAATACATATGCTACTGAGATAAGGTATATGATATGCATGTCGTTGGAAAACTGGCGAAAAATTAATTACTTTTCATTTAGAAAGCGTATGATTTCGATGAATGAATTAAAAGATATCGTCAATTGAATTATCTATAATTTTAAGTATTATTGTTAAAATGATTACTATTTTCGTTATCGTTATCGTTATCGTTATCATTATCGTTATAGTTATCGTTATCTTCGTTATTATCGTCATTATTATTATTATCTAATAATTAATATTATTATTATTATTATTATTATTATTATTATTATTATTATTATTATTATTATTATTATTATTAAAATAATTAATATTTTTATCAAAACTATCATTTTATTATTTTTATCGTTATTATTATTAAAAGTATCATTAATATTAAAACTATCATTTTTATTAAAATTATGATTTTAGTATAAATATCATTGTTATTATTAAATATCATTATTATTATTATCATTTAGTAATATTATTATTAAAAATTATCATTTTGAATAGAATAATTATAAAATATTATTAATATTATAGTTAATAATAAAAAGTATCGTTATTATTAAAATTATCATGATTAGAATAATCATTTTATTATAATTAAGATCATCATTAGTAAAAATAAATATTGTTATTGTTATTATTAGTAGAATAATAATAATTATTATTATTACAAAATAATACAACTTTTACTCATTATTATTATTATCAATATTATTTTATCGAATACATATGTGATACAAAGATATTTTTACCACACGTAATATAATTAAATTAATAATACATAGCACTATATTTTTATGATATTAAGTGAATTTAATAAATTTTATTACTTGAGATATATAAAAAAATATATATATATATATATTTTTATCATATATAAATTTTAATATAAATTTTATTAATAAATGACTTGTATTACTTACTCTAATAAAATCTTATAAATATAGGTAAATACATATAACAACTATATTTAAATTATATAATAAACATGTATAGATTTTGGAAGCCATTTTGGGACAAGTTGACTTTTGTTGACTTTTGCATGATGATCTTGAGCATTAGGATTGTGATACACTATGATTTGATATAAATTGTTAGACAGATATTGACCAACATATAAATATATATATATACTTAATATAGGTTCGTGAATCCGAGGCCAACCCTACACTTGTTCAATGACGACATATGTATTTTTACTATGAAATACAGTATTGTGAGTATCATTTGCTCTCTTTTTAAATGCTTTTGCAATATATATTTTTGGGACTGAGAATACATGCGCTGCTTTTATAACTGTTTTATGAAATAGACACAAGTAATTGAAACTACATTCTATGGTTGGATTACTATACTGAATATCGCCCCTTCAAGTCTGGTAACCTAAGAATTAGGGTAAGGGCCCCTAATTGACGCGAATCCTAAAGATAGATCTATGGGCCTAACAAACCCCATTCTGGAATTTGGAATGCTTTAGTACTTCAATTTAAAAAGGTGATTGCGATTTCTGTTATATAGAATACTTGCGAGTATGCGGGGAATATTCTATATGCATCCTTGTTAGTTCGGTTACCAGGTATCCATCATATGAATGATTTTTATACACTTGCGAGTGTAATGTTATTTATGAAAAATGAGAATCTTGTGGTCTATTAAACTTATGGAAATGATCGATTATGATAAACTAATGAACTCACCAACCTTTTGGTTAACACTTTAAAGCATGTTTATTCTCAGGTATTAAAGAAATCTTCCGCTGCGTATTTGCTCATTTTAAATATATTACTTGGAGTCATTCATGGCATATTTCAAAAGATGTTGCATTCAAGTCATTGAGTTTAATAAAGATTATTATTAAATAAATGACAGATTAGGTCATTTATAGTTTGGATATTATGAAATGGTATGCATGTCCGTCAACTTTCGATGTAATGAAAGTTTGTCTTTTAAAAACGAATGCAAGATTTGTAAAATGTATCATATAGAGGTCCAATACCTCGCAATGTAATCATATGTTATTGTATTCATCGTCATATATTAGGACGGGTCGCTTCAGAGGTAATGGATAACGATTCTTGACCGTCACTTTGTTCAACTCCCGGTAATCAATGCACATCCGCATACTACCATCTTTGTTCTTCACGAACAAAATCGGAGCACCCCATGGCGAAGCACTCGGTCGGATAAAACCCATCTCTATCAACTCTTGGGTTTGATTTAACAATTCTTGCAATTCCTTTGGTGCTATATGATAAGGCGTTTTAGCAATGGGAGTAGCCCCCAGAACCAACTCAATGCAAAATTGAATTTGTCTTTCCACCGGGACACCTGTTAACTCTTCCGGAAACACATCATCCTCGTTCACCATTGGAATACTACGAATGGATGGACGCTCTTCACGAGTACCGACTACATGTGCTAGAAAAGCCACACAACCACCACCAACGAGCCGACGTGCCCGTGCATAAGTACAAAGTGGCACAAGTCTCCTTTGTTTTTCACCGTGGATGATTAATTCTCCCCCACTTGGGATTTGTACTCACACAAACTTCTCATGACATGCAATGTCGGCTCTATAAAGATCGAGCCAATCCATGCCAACAATAGCATCGAACTCACCCAATGTCATTGGTATGAGGTTAATTTTAAAGTTTTCGACACTAGACAAAATATCACAATTTTCACACACATCAAAACCTTGTACCATTTTTCCATCCGATATTTCGATTTCTACTGGATATCTCACCTTAACTAGAGGTCTATCAAGTTTATTCACAAACTTTGGGGAAACAAAAGACAAATTAGCAGCACAATCAAAAAGCACTTTCGCGGGTTTAGAGTTAACCATAAAAGTACCTAAAATGACTTCATTGGACTTCTTGGCTTCCTCACTAGTCATCAAATAATTTTGCCCCTTTGCCCTACGCACCGCCTTTTCGAGCCTCTTGACTTGATCCCCATACAAATTGGGACATTCTGACTTTCGGTGCCCTTCTTTACGATAATTAAAGCACGTGAGCTTGCTAGGATTTAGGCATTCACGAGAGATGTGACCCCTTTGCCCACAACTATAACACGCGGGCACGTAACTTCCGGAACTCCCCTTCTTCACAATACCGACACTCTCGGTTGCACCTTTGCTCTTCTTGTTAGAAGGGCTTGAAGCTTCGAACTTCCTTTTGCTAACAGTGAAATCATTTCTTTTTGGGACATGTGACTCAAGGCCCCTCGCCACCTCAAACAACCTATCAAAAGAATCCATCGACCCCCTGCTAATCTTCTCTTACAAGTTATCATTCAAGGTTCAATAAAAGTCTCCCATCAACATACGATAATTACCGATGTACTCCGGGCAAAATTGGGTCTTTGACAAGAAAGTGGACTTGAGAGTGTTAAATCCATTGACCCTTGCCGCAAATTACGTAACTCATCTCTTAACCTAGAAAGATCGGCATGAGTTTGGTACTCTCTAAAGAATTCCACCTTGAAATCTTCCCAAGCTAAGCTCATACATTGCTCTTTAACAATAACTTGAATCCTTCCATCCCACCATAGCTTTGCATCACCTCTCAACATACTACTATCGTACCTCGTCTTCTTATCAAGAGGAAATTCACTAGTGCGGAAAGCCCCCTCAATATCGGAGATCCAATAAGTACTTTTGAGAGGATCCCTCTCACCATTGAACGTGGGAGGTTGGGAAATCTTGAAGTTCTTGTAAAGGAAGTCTCTTCTCCCAACATCACCCTAATCACCTTCCGCATTTACACCTAGAGGTTTAGAGAACTTCTTTTCAAACTCATCTTGAACAATAGCACCCACTTGTTCCCTTATGAGATCGGTTATTTGTTCACCAACCGAATCTTGAAAGACTTTCTTGACCTTCTCTAGAAAAGCCGCGGAATTGCTTTCCAAGATGGCCTCTACCTTGGTTGTGAAGTCATTGTCATCACTTTGACCCCCATTATCATGCCCCTTTCTTGTCAATAACGAAACACATGTAAACCACACAAATCCCATCTTGCTCAACACTCATCGTACCTCACTCGTTTGACATGATTTTAACCTGTAGCAATGGTAACTAGTCATTGTTACGTGAGCATGTTGCATCAACTCGTTAGTACGACGACTATCTTGCTTGACGATCACAAACACTAAAACAATATAATCACAACATAGTTAGTTTACCTATACTAAGGCACCAACCAAATCCACGGTCCGATCCGTATCCTACGAGTCCCGCATTTAATGCATACACAATAAAGTCTAAGTCTAGGCACCTATCACAAGTCACCTAAATCCCTTAAACTATGCTCTGATACCACTTGTAATGACCCAACCCATCATTAAACTGACATAATTTTTTTTACATTAATAATATTAATAAAACACCATATTCGATTTCAAAATGCATTCAAACTATCGTACATGTTTAAATCACATTAAAACGTTTCATACCATAATTCAAGTATCAAAATGGGCATAACAACCCATTAGTTTACACGACCCGTTTAGTACAATTCAAAATATAATTTTCGACCAAAGAGTTTAAGTTCCAGACAAAACACGAGGATGGTGTTTGGGGTTAAACTACCCAACTTAGGTCGAATCCAAAAGTATCCTCCAAATGTCCACAAGATGGAGATCTCTAATCTACAAGGTTACCCTAGCCCTTATCCGCACACGAATCTATAAAAAGTGTACACAATGAGAGGGTAAGCAAAACGCTTAGTGAATGCAACAATTATACATATACATATTAATAACTCCAAAATTATACATGTTTTTGAATACATTTTGAGGAGTTATTTTGGCATTTTAGAGTCATTTTAAGTAATTTAACATACAAAAATGGATAAAATCAAGAAAAATGTATTTTTAATGTTTTGTTTGAGTAATATGTTAAAATAAGACAAGAAAACAGGAAAAAGGAGCTAAATATTTAAAAAATGCTGAAAATCTGTGTGATGTCACCGTTTTGGCCATATCTTGAGCATTCGGACTCCGTTTTCGACGAGCCACCTGTCAAAACGTCCGCAAGACAGAAATCTACAACATAATGGAGGAAACCATCGGCTTGGTTAAAGTGAAGCCACCGGATTTGTAGTGACCCGAACTTTTCCATGTTTATATATATTAAATGAAATTGTTATTTACATGATTAAGTGTTTGCAACATGTTAAGCAATCAAACTTGTTAAGACTTGATTAATTGAAATAGGTTTCATATATACAATTGACCACCCAAGTTGACCTGTGATTCACGAACGTTAAAACTTGTAAAAACTATATGATGACATATATATGATTATATATATATAGTTAACATGATATTATTATAAGTAAGTATCTCATTATGTATTTTAACAATGAGTTATATACATAAAATTGAGTTTATTGAATTAAGAAACTCGAAACGATATATATAACGATTATCGTTATAACAACATCTTACTAAATACATATGAATCATATTAAGATATTGATACACTATGTTTAGTCATGATAAATAATAAGTAAACATGTCATTAAGTGTATTAACAATGAACTACATATGTAAAAACAAGACTACTAACTTAATGATTTCGAAACGAGACATATATGTAACGATTATCGTTGTAACAACATTTAACTGTATATATATCATACTAAGATATATTAATATATCATGATATCATGATAATGTAATAATTTAACATCTCTTTAGATATAATAAACAATGTGTTAACAACATTTAACAAGATCGTTAACCTAAAGGTTTCAAAACAACATTTACATGTAACGACTAACGATGACTTAACGACTCAGTTAAAATGTATATACATGTAGTGTTTTAATATGTATGCATACACTTTTGAAAGACTTCAAGACACTTATCAAAATACTTCTACTTAACAAAAATGCTTACAATTACATCCTCGTTCAGTTTCATCAACAATTCTACTCGTATACACCCGTATTCGTACTCGTACAATACACAGCTTTTAGATGTATGTACTATTGGTATATACACTCCAATGATCAGCTCTTAGCAGCCCATGTGAGTCACCTAACACATGTGGAAACCATCATTTGGCAACTAGCATGAAATATCTCATAAAATTACAAAAATATTAGTAATCATTCATGACTTATTTACATGTAAACAAAATTACACATCCTTTATATCTAATCCATATACCAACGACCAAAAACACCTACAAACACTTTCATTCTTCAATTTTCTTCATCAAATTGATCTCTCTCAAGTTCTATCTTCAAGTTCTAAGTGTTCCTCATAAATTCTATAAGTTATAGTTTCATAAAATCAAGAATACTTCCAAGTTTACTAGCTTACTTCCAATCTTGTAAAGTAATCATCCAACCTCGAGAAATCTTTCTTATTGTTGGAAATTTAGTGTAATTGAGGGATTTAATCTACACTTGTAAATGGGTTAGGAGGTACGGAGTGTACACCCATTAAGTGATAGATTACCCGGACCCGAAAGTGGTTTTCCATTATAAAAAATTTGAGTGATTACGGAAGTATTATTCCTGCACTAGGTGAAACATCTCCATCGTGGAAATAAAACAAACAACTCTATGAAAAGGATTTAATCGATTTCCTTGATTTGGTTGTTGGAAATAAAACAAACAACTTTATGAAAAGGATTTAATCGATTTCCTTGATTTGGTTGTTGGAAATAAAACAAACAACTTTATGAAAAGGATTTGTTTTAGATTTGAAAAGGAAATTAGTTAGTGAAACATCTCCATCGTGGAATAATACTTGTTTTTTGGGTGCCTATAAATAAGGACTATCATTCATGAGAAAAAATAGATACAAAAACACCTTAATACTCTTATGTAAAAGAGTTCTTGTTTACTGCCAATAACAAGAACTAATCTCTGTCTTATCCCAAAGTGATATTCGTGTAACCCAGGTAATAAGGGTCGAATAATTACTTTCGGAAAGTGATACCATGATTCAGTGATTTATCCGGCTATCGATTATTTTACCCTACACGAAATTTCAATAAAACCTCCAACAATCGAAAGTAATTATTTGTTATAATCGATGGCGACTACGATGAAACACATGAGGTCGAATTTCTCTAAACTTGATAAGTTTGAGGGAATTGATTTTAGGAGATGGCAAAAGAAGATGCACTTCTTTCTGAGTAGCATGAGTGTGGTGTACGTACTCAGCACACCAATTCCTGAAGATCATGGTGATGATGCCACTGTTGAACAAATTCGGAAAAGGTTCAAGTGGGAGAACGATGACTACATCGCTAGAGGTTTAATCCTCAATGGTATGGATGATTCCCATTTTGATATTTACCTAAATGATGAATCTGTTAAAGAACTATGGGACTGTTTAGAAACCAAGTATATGTCTGAGGATGCTTCTAGTAAAAAGTTCCTTGTGAGTAATTTTAATAATTACAAGATGGTCAATTCTAGACCGGTCTTGGAACAATACAATGAGCTCATTCTTATACTTGGTCATTTCACACAACATAAGATGAACATGGATGAGTCTATTCAAGTCTCAAGCATAATTGATAAACTACCTCAATCTTGAAAAGAATTTACACATTCTTTAAAACATAAGAAGGAGGAGTTAACTCTTGTTGAGTTGGGTAGTCATCTGCGTATTGAGGAATCCCTCAGGTTGCAGGATAATGACAAGCCAAAGAGCAACGAAGTTGCTGGTACGTCTGTTGTCAATATGGTGGAACATAAAAAGTTTACTAGTAATAATGACAAAAAGGGAAAACGTAAACATCAAGGTAATAACAAAGTTGATCCTAATAAAAAGTCTAAATTGACTTGTTGGAAGTGTGGTAAATCTGGACACTTGAAGAGGGATTGCAAGGTTATTTTTGGCACTAACAATGCTAAGGGATCTAGCACAAATGGTTCGGGCAATGATTCGAACAACCAAGCCCCGAAAGGTCAGAATATATTTAATAATTCAATTGAGAATTATTATGTTTCGTATATATCTGAGATTCGTTTTGTGCAGGATGATGATGTTACGTGGTGGGTTGACTCTGGAGCTACTATTCATGTATGTAAGGATAGATGTTGGTTCAAGACTTACGAGTCGGTGACTGATGGATCAATTCTTCATATGGGAAATGAGTCAACAGCCTCTATTCATGGACGTGGTCGTGTGGATTTAAGTTTTAGTTCTGGAAAGATTGTTTCTTTGTTTAATGTTTTGCATGTACCACAAATTAGGAAAAATTTGTTTTCAAGTAATATGTTGAATAATTGTGGTTACAAGCAAGTTATTGAATCTGACAAGTTTGTTCTATCTAAAAATGGTTTATTTGTTGGATTTGGTTATTTAAGTAATGGAATGTTTAGACTAAACATTGAACATGTAAGTGTTGATATTGCTTGTATGTCTACTACTAGTATAAATAATTCTATTCTTTGACATGCTAGACTAGGACATGTACACTTTAAAAGAATGCAAGATATGTCTAAAGATGGATTAATACCGGCCTTTGATATGAACAATGAAAAGTGTAAAATGTGTATGTTAACAAAGATCACTAAGAAACCTTTTCAAAATATACATCGTGATACTGAGATTTTGGAATTAATACATAGTGACTTATGTGATTTGCATGCAACTCCTACTTTAGGGAACAAGAAATATTTTGTGACTTTTATTGATGATGCTTCTAGGTTTTGCTATGTTTATTTGTTACATACTAAGAATGAAGCATTAGATAAATTTAAAAGATTTAAAACTCAAGTAGAATTACAACAAAAGGCATTGATTAAAAGACTTAGAATGGATAGGGGAGGTGAATACATTAACCAATTGTATTTCCAATCCATTGGTATTATCCATGAGACCACAGCTCCTTATACTCCACAACAAAATGGTATATCTGAGAGGAAGAATAGGGTCCTCAAAGAGATGGTTAATGCCATGTTATCCTATTCGGGTTTAAGTAAGGGATTTTGGGGAGAAGCTATATTAACAGCTTGTTATTTGCTTAATAGAGTTCCTAACAAAAGGAACAAGATTACACCTTATGAACTTTGGAATAAAAGAAAACCTAACTTGAACTATCTTCGGGTATGGGATTGTAGGGCTGTTGTAAGACTGCCTGATCCTAATAAGAAAAGTTTGGGTGAAAGAGGTATAGATTGCATATTTATTGGATATGTTGAACATTCCAAGGCTTATAGGTTCTATGTTATAGAGCCTAATGAGTTTGTCTCAATTAATTCTGTGATTGAATTAAGGGATGCAATCTTTGATGAAAATCGATTTTCATCTATACCTAGACCAAAGGATATGATTCTAAGTAACAATGGAATCAATAAGGATTGTAATGATGAAGTCTCTGAAAAGGCTGTTGATCAGTCACTTGAGATTCGAAAAAGCAAAAGAAAAGGGAAACCTAAATCATTTGGACCTGATTTTCAATTATACTTAATTGAAGGTTCTTGGGATGATGTTTCTAGCCAATATTCGTATTATTTCAATGTTGATGATGATCCTAAAACATATGATGAAGCAATGAGGTGAAATGTCCCGTTCTTATTGATTAAAAACGTTCCATATTAATTGATTTCGTTGCGAGGTTTTGACCTCTATATGAGACGTTTTTCAAAGACTGCATTCATTTTTAAAACAAACTAAAACCTTTATTTCATAAATAAAGGTTTAAAAAGCTTTACGTAGATTATCAAATAATGATAATCTAAAATATCCTGTTTATACACGACCATTACATAATAGTTTACAATACAAATATGTTACATCGAAATCAGTTTCTTGAATGCAGTTTTTACACAATATCATACAAACATGGACTCCAAATCTTGTCCTTATTTTAGTATGCAACAGCGGAAGCTCTTAGGATTCACCTGAGAATAAGCATGCTTTAAACGTCAACAAAATTGTTGGTGAGTTATAGGTTTAACCTATATATATCAAATCGTAACAATAGACCACAAGATTTCATATTTCAATACACATCCCATACATAGAGATAAAAATCATTCATATGGTGAGCACCTGGTAACCGACATTAATAAGATGCATATATAAGAATATCCCCATCATTCCGGGACACCCTTCGGATATGATATAAATTTCGAAGTACTAAAGCATCCGGTACTTTGGATGGGATTTGTTAGGCCCAATAGATCTATCTTTAGGATTCGCATCAATTAGGGTGTATGTTCCCTAATTCTTAGATTACCAGATTTCGATAATTCAACCATAGAATGTAGTTTCACGTACTTGTGTCTATTTTGTAAATCATTTATAAAACCTGAATGTATTCTCATCCCAAAAATATTAGATTTTAAAAGTGGGACTATAACTCACTTTCACAGATTTTTACTTCGTCGGGAAGTAAGACTTGGCCACTGGTTGATTCACAAACCTATAACAATATATACATATATATCAAAGTATGTTCAAAATATATTTACAAAACTTTTAATACATTTTGGTGTTTTAAGTTTATTAAGTCAGATGTCCTCGTTAGTAACCTACAACTAGTTGTCCACAGTTAGATGTACAGAAATAAATCGATAAATATTATCTTGAATCAATCCACGACCCAGTGTATACGTATCTCAGTATTGATCACAACTCAAACTATATATATATATATATATTTTGGAAATCAACCTCAACCCTGTATAGCTAACTCCAACATTCACATATAGAGTGTCTATGGTTGTTCCGCAATATATATATATATAGATGGGTCGACATGATAGGTCGAAACATTGTATACGTGTCTATGGTATCTCAAGATTACATAATATACAATATAAGTTGATTAGGTTATGGTTGGAATAGATTTATTACTAACTTTCACGTAGGTAAAATGAGTAGTTTTTATCAATCTTGTTTTACTCGCCATTTCTTCATTTCTAATCCGTTTTGAGTGATTCCAGTGGCCAAGGTTTCGTATTGAACTTAAATTTATGAATCTAAACAGAAAAAGTATAAGTTTATAGTCGTAAATACAAGTTACAAGTTGTTTTTGAAAAGAGGTAGTCATTTCCGTCAAAAAAATGACATCTTGATGACCATTTTGAAAAACATACTTTCACTTTGAGTTTAACCATGATTTTTGGATATAGTTTCATGTTCATAAGAAAAATCATTTTTCCATAAGTATAGCTTTTAAATCAAAGTTCTTCTTAGCTTTTAATTATCCCAACCAAAACAGCCCCCGGTTTTACTACGACGGCGTATATCCAGTTTTATGGTGTTTATCGTGTTTCCGGGTTTTAAATCATTAAGTTAGCATATCATATATATATATAGAACATGTGTTTAGTTGATTTTAAAAGTCTAGTTAGAAGGATTAACTTTATTTGCGAACAAGTTTAGAATTAACTAAACTATGTTCTAGTGATTACAAGTTTATAACGTTGAATAAGACAGCTTTTTATGTATGAATCGAATGATGTTATGAACATCATTACTACCTCAAGTTCCTTGGATAAACCTACTGGAAATGAAAAAAATGGATCTAGCTTCAAAGGATCCTTGGATGGCTTGAAAGTTCTTGAAGTAGAATCATGACACGAAAACAATTTCAAGTAAGATTTGCACTCGAAATAAGATTGTTATAGTTATAGAAATTGAATTAAAGTTTGAATATGATTATTACCTTGTATTAGAAAGATAACCTACTGTAAGTAACAAAGGTTTCTTGATCTTGGATGATTACTTGGAATGGATTTAGAAAACTTGGAAGTAAACTTGCAATCTTGGAAGTATTCTTGATTTTATGAAACTAGAACTTTTGGAATTTATGAAGAACACTTAGAACATGAAGATTGAACTTGAGAGAGATCAATTAGATGAAGAAAATTGAAGAATGAAAGTGTTTGTAGGTGTTTTTGGTCGTTGGTGTATGGATTAGATATAAAGGATATGTAATTTTGTTTTCATGTAAATAAGTCATGAATGATTACTCATATTTTTGTAATTTTATGAGATATTTCATGCTAGTTGCCAAATGATGGTTCCCACATGTGTTAGGTGACTCACATGGGCTGCTAAGATCTGATCATTGGAGTGTATATACCAATAGTACATACATCTAAAAGCTGTGTATTGTACGAGTACGAATACGGGTGCATACGAGTAGAATTGTTGATGAAACTGAACGAGGATGTAATTGTAAGCATTTTTGTTAAGTAGAAGTATTTTGATAAGTGTCTTGAAGTCTTTCAAAAGTGTATGAATACATATTAAAACACTACATGTATATACATTTTAACTGAGTCGTTAAGTCATCGTTAGTCGTTACATGTAAGTGTTGTTTTGAAAACTTTAGGTTAACGATCTTGTTAAATGTTGTTAACCCAATGTTTATAATATCAAAAGAGATTTTAAATTATTATATTATCATGATATTATGATGTACGGATATCTCTTAATATGATATATATACATTAAATGTCGTTACAACGATAATCGTTACATATATGTCTCGTTTCAAAATCATTAAGTTAGTAGTCTTGTTTTTACATATGTAGTTCATTGTTAATATACTTAATGATATGTTTACTTATCATAATATCATATTAACTATATATATAACCATATATATGTCATCATATAGTTTTTACAAGTTTTAACATTCGTGAATCACCGGTCAACTTGGGTGGTCAATTGTCTATATGAAACCTATTTCAATTAATCAAGTCTTAACAAGTTTTATTGCTTAACATGTTGGAAACACGTAATCATGTAAATAACAATTTCATTTAATATATATATAAACATGGAAAAGTTCGGGTCACTACATGAGGTCTCAGGATGTTGCATTCTGGAAAGAGGCAATTAATGATGAGATGGATTCTATCATGGGCAATAACACTTGGGTGTTAGCTGATCTACCTCCTGGTTGTAAACCTTTCGGTTGCAAATGGATCTTGAAAATGTCATACCCCGTCCAAAATCTCCCTGAACGAATACAATAACATCTGGTAACATTGCGATGAACTGACGTCTATATGTCATGAACGCCTCCATGTAATGTCTCTAGAATGAGTAAATGCACAGCAAAAGGTTTCTTTCATACCTGAGAATAAACATGCTTTAAAGTGTCAACCAAAAGGTTGGTGAGTTCATAGGTTTATCATAAAACAATAAAATTCATCATTTTGATAGACCACAAGATTTAAATGTGCATGGTACAAATGGGCCCGAATCCTATATCCACCTGTAATGTACATGCTCTATCTTTTAAATACAGTACATCTTTCTCGTGTACGAAACCATTTTCATAAATCATAGTAACCGTACACATATCTTGTGCACAAAATAACATACACATAACCTGTGTATAAAATATTCTCTCGATATATAACATTGATATCAATTGGTGGCAATTATCATGTCCACATAATTCAATGGTGGCAATTATCATGTCCACATAATTCAATGGTGGCAATTATCATGTCCACATAATTCAATAATAATTCGCAGAACTTCTGTCTGCATAATAATTCATTCGAGGAATGTTTTGCTTGTGTCTATCTCGTCAAACATTTATAAAAGCATTTCATGTATTCGCAGTTCAAAATATATTTCAAAAGCATTTAATAAAGCAGTTGTAAAAACAGCGCATGTATTCTCAGTCCCAAAAATGTAAAGAGTAAAAGGGATCAAATGAAACTCACCGTATTGTATTTTGTAGTAAAAATACATATGACGGCATTGAACAACTAAATAATGTAGGGTTGGGCTCGGATTCACGAACCTATATTAGTTTTATATATTAAAACGTATAATCGAAATCGAACAAGTTTGTACATTAATATATTTCATAAATTAGTAATTTATTAACTATATTTATTTATATATTTTAAATACTTAAAATTTGTATAACTATATATATATATATATATATATATATATATATATATATATATATATATATATATATATATATATATATATATATATATATATATATATATATATATATAACAAATTTAAAGTAATAGATATGTCATGTATTAATATTTATCCTATATTGATGTTTAGAAAATATCATATTAGGTATTAAAAACTTTATATTAATATATTTGAAATAATAATAATAACAGTGATAGTAATAATAATGATAATACTAATAATAATAATGATAAAAATTAATAATAATAATGTTAATAATAATTTTACTAAAAATGATAATGTTAACAATGATAATATTTTTATTCCTAATAATGATAATATTAATAATAATGATAATACTACTAAAAATAAATAAGAATGTTATATGTTAATAATAATAATAATAATAATATTTGTGATAATAATAATGTTTATGATATTAATAATAATAATAATACTTTTAATAATAGTAATAGTAATAATAATAATAATAATAATAATAATAATAATAATAATAATAATAATAATAATTTTAGTAGTAGTAGTAATAATAATAATAATAATAATAATAATAATAATAATAATAATAATAATAATAATAATAATAATAATAATAATAATAATAATAATAATAATAAAAATAGAAAGAAATCTACCTTTAAAGTATCAAGCTAAAAAAAAACAACGTCCATGCCCAGGCTCGAACCCGAGACCTCTCGCTCAAACCCAAAATCCCTAACCACTCCTCTGTTCGTTACTTTTTTGTTTATAGTTAGAATAAGTAATACTTAAACTAAAATTTTCTGTTTCCTATTCCCTCTTCTTCTTCTACTTTTAAATATCAATCGACTAGGGTTTTTAACCATCATCGTCACATGATCATAATCATAATCATTCGGTTCATTAACAATTTATCAATGTCATCATCATTCATGTTCATTATAACAGGAACATAAATAGAGCTGTGCAGCAGTAGTAACGATAGCAAGGGTTCGAGAATTGCAATAGAGAAATGTAATATAGCAGCGACAGGAATAGGAGTAGAAGCAGGAGGTTGGGTTTCGTTCAAAACAAAACTCAACTAGCCTTTCTACGGTCCAACAGCAGATAGCCCAAACAATATTGGGTTCAGTTAAATTAAATCCCAAATAGCAGCATATTTGGTGTGTTATATTCGTAGCAGCAACAGTAGGGTTTCCTGGTTCCTTCTCAGCAAAATAAATCAATCGAACGAAATCTTTATATTATCCTCCACGTCATTTTCCATTATATGTATCATATTAGCTACCTGACCCACCAATTAGTGAATATGCTAAAGTGATCAATACTATGCGGGTACTTTTTCTTTTTCTTTATTTTTTTTGTTTTTCAAAAGAGAACAAGACTTATTGGTGAGTGGGGTTATATGATAGGGAAGGAAAGAGGAAAACTGAATTGCAATTCAAATAGAAAATAGCTGCAGCAGGTCCGTAGGTGTGTGGTTGGTTCACGGGTTCGAAACAGAAAAGAGAAATAGAAAGAGATGACAGACAAAGGTATTCGAAGGGGGTTGGCTATGGTGATTCGAGTGTTTGTTTGGTGATAATGCTTATCGGGTTTCTGATCGAGGACGAGAGAGAGATCGAAAGGTAGAGAGAAGGATGGGGAGAGAGATGATGGTGTATGGATTTTATGTTGTATGCATCGTGTATGTGTGGCATTTGAGCTGCAACAAATATAAAGTAACAATTGAAAAGAACAACAAGCGTGGTGTGGTGATGTGGTGGTTATGGGTGATGATTAAGTGGGCTTGTTAATGATGAAGGTTCTCATTAATTTGGTTGGAGATGATGGTGCCCGTATGTGGTTGATGGAGACTGGGTGTGATGATTCTTAAAGGGTTACAATCGCGAGTAGAAAGTATGATGGTTCAGTGATGGTGGTAATAGTTTATGGCTTTTTGATGGTTTTAATGGTGATTGATTAAATGGTTGATGAGGGGTTCTTGTGGTGTCTTGCAAACAGACAACGAAGAAGCAACAATAAAATGGTTCGAAGATGGTAATAGTTTAATGGGTTTTGAGTAGCTTAAAATATCAAGGTGGTGGCGACTAGATATTCTCACAATGGTGAGGAGATTTGTACTCAAACAAACAACAACTAAAATAGTTTAGTTTGTATTCATGTTGTAAACAGAATAGATATTGGATAGGTGATTAATGGATGGATGTCTTTATATTACTCCGTAGAGTTTTAAATTTGGAGGAGCCAATCACACAGTAGTATAATATATTAATTTATCAATCCTTCAATCAGTAACAGAAATAAACATGTGCACAAAATTATAGCAGCCTTAAATTTTAACCTTATATGCCGACAGTTTAATAGGGATAGAATTTCGTACTCCGTTGTTAATTAGTGGAGGATAAAAAGTCTTCAAAAAATTCCATATTTTTAAATTAATTATTTTTATTTATTTTGATCATTATGGTATAAAATTCGATCATTAATTTATTAAATAAAAATTACCTCAACTCTCCCTCTCATTTATGGGTGAAATATAAAAAGTGTTAAAATTTAATAACGAAATCCTAAATACATTTTTAGTAAGCCTAATATTTATAGAACTCATTTTCGGATCACCATTTATTTTAAAATCATATAAGTTTAAATTTAACTTACTTAATATCACTCGAAACAGCAAACGAGTATTACAATCATTTAATATTTATTTATTTTTTTAATATACTTTATTTATATATAGAGATATATTTTAAATAATAATTATCATAATATCCTATTTTTATTTTATTAACGTTTAATAACAACAACATATAATACTTCAAATTATATTTCGAATTATTATTTATATATACATACACACATATCTATTTACATTTAATTGTTCGTGAATCGTCGAGAGCAGTCGAAGGTCAATTGAATATATGAACACCGTTCCAAAAATTTTTCTAGACTCAACATTACATACTTTGCTTATCGTATCAAAATCATATAAAGATTAAGTTTAAATTTAGTCAAAAATTTCCGGGTCGTCACAGAAAAAGAAGATGAAGGTAGATGGAACTATTGAAAAGTTCAAGGCAAGGTTAGTCATTCAAGACTTTGGACAAAAAGTCTGGAATTGACTATTTTGATACTTATGCTCCTGTGGCACGTATCACTACCATTAGACTATTGATTGCTTTGTCTACAATTCACAATCTGGTTATTCACCAGATGGATGTGAAGACAGCATTCTTGAATGGTGAATTGGATGAGGAGGTTTATATGAACCAACCTCAAGGCTTTGTCATGCCAGGTAATGAAGGCAAGGTGTGCAAACTTGTGAAGTCCTTATATGGTTTGAAACAAGCACCTAAGCAATGGCATCAGAAATTTAATAATGTAGTTTTATCTAATGGTTTTAAATTAAACCAAGCAGATAAATGTGTATATAGCAAATTTGATGATTCTGGTAAAGGAGTTATAATTTATCTATATGTTGATGACATGTTAATCTTTGGGACTGACCAAAGTCAGGTTGATTTAACAAAATAATTTTTATCATCAAAATTCTCCATGAAAGATATGGGGGAGGCTGACGTTATCCTTGGCATTGTGATCAAATGTGAAAGCAAAGGAATTTCGATTTGTCAATCTCATTATGTTGAGAAGGTGTTGAAAAAATTCAATTGCTTTGAATGTACTCCTGTGAGTACCCCTGTTGATCCAAGTGAGAAGCTTATGCCTAATCAAGGTGAAGCTGTATCACAACTTGAGTATTCTCAGGTGATTGGCTGTTTGATGTACGCCATGACTTGTACAAGGCCGGATATTGCTTTTGCTGTAGGAAACTGAGTAGATATACTAGTAATCCTAGTACTCATCACTGGCAAGAAATTAGGCGGATACTGAAGTACTTGAAGAAAACTATGGACTATAGTTTATCTTATAATGGGTTTCCTTTGGTAATAGAAGGATATTCTGATGCGAGTTGGATAACCAATATTGAAGATCATTCTTCAATGAGTGGTTGGGTGTTCTTGCTTGGGGGAGGTACTATTTCATGGGCTTCTAAGAAGCAGACATGTATTACCAACTCAACGATGGAATATGAGTTTGTTGCTTTAGCTGCTGCTGGTAAAGAAGCAGAATGGCTTAGAAACTTGATCCATGAGATACCATTATGGCCTAAACCTATAGCACCCATGTCTATCCATTCTGATAGTGCTGCGACATTGGCAAAGGCTTATAGCCAGATGTACAATGGAAAGTCTAGACACTTAGGTGTCAGACATAGCATGATTCGTGAACTCATCATGAATGGGGTGATTTCTATAGTGTTCGTGAGGTCACAACAGAATTTAGCTGATCACTTGATGAAGGGATTGGCAAGAGACTTGGTTGACAAGTCTGCTGTGGGGATGGGTTTAAAGTCCACATAAATGTCTAATTATAAGATACCCAATTCCCATCCAATGAAAATTAGAAGTTGAATTCAATGCGGAAGGCTTATACTTAGAAATTTGGAGTACATAAATTTTATATCATCCCAAGGTAAGGTATGTACTCGAACCTGCTGAAGGTGAGGTTGAAGTCTAGCTTCTTAACAGTTCATTTGAAAAAGTGCAAGAACATGTGCATGACTGAAGTGAACTACCTATGTGAATGTGAAGTTTTGTCGCTTCAACAAAGCTTGGACTTTTAGCTTTGGATACATTCATGAAAGGATATGGACACATGGCTTGTAAAGTGTCAAGATAGCTTTAGAGTATTTAAAAACTTATGTGTATATTATTTTCAGTTATTCAAATGGGTTGAAGGGTTCAATTCTTAGAACACCCAGATTCTCGAATATTTAGAATGTGTAATGTACTAAGGTAAAAATTCAATCTTCAAGATATTTTCATTTATGCATGAGTTTTTGTTTTAATTTGTTTAATTCTCATGAAACGAATTGCACTAAATTAGGGAGGATTGTTGGAAATTTAGTGTAATTGAGGGATTTAATCTACACTTGTAAATGGGTTAGGAGGTACGGAGTGTACACCCATTAAGTGATAGATTACCCGGACCCGAAAGTGGTTTTCCATTATCACAAATTTGAGTGATTACGGAAGTATTATTCCTGCACTAGGTGAAACATCTCCATCGTGGAAATAAAACAAACAACTTTATGAAAAGGATTTAATCGATTTCCTTGATTTGGTTGTTGGAAATAAAGCAAACAACTTTATGAAAAGGATTTAATCGATTTCCTTGATTTGGTTGTTGGAAATAAAACAAACAAATTTATGAAAAGGATTTGTTTTAGATTTGAAAAGGAAATTAGTTAGTGAAACATCTCCATCGTGGAATAATACTTCTTTTTTGGGTGCCTATAAATAAGGACTATCATTCATGAGAAAAAATAGATACAAAAACACCTTAATACTCTTATGCAAAAGAGTTTTTGTTTACTGCTAATAACAAGAACTAATATCTGTCTTATCCCAAAGTGATATTCGAGTAACCCAGGCAATAAGGGTCGAATAATTACTTTCGGAAAGTGATACCACGATTCAGTGATTTATCCGGCTATCGATTATTTTACCCTACACGAAATTTCAATAAAACCTCCAACACTTATTTACAGTAAGATATCTTTCTAATACAAGGTAATATTCATATTCAAACTTTGATTCAATTTCTATAACTATAACAATCTTATTTCAAGTGGAAATCTTACTTGAACTTGTTTTCGTGTCATGATTCTGCTTCAAGAACTTTCAAGCCATCCAAGGATCCTTTGAAGCTAGATCTATTTTTCTCATTTCCAGTAGGTTTATCCACAAAACCTGAGGTAGTAATGATGTTCATAACATCATTCGATTCATATATATAAAACTACCTTATTCGAAGGTTTAAACTTGAAATCACTAGAACATAGTTTAGTTAATTCTAAACTTGTACGCAAACAAAAGTTAATCCTTCTAACTTGACTTTTAAAATCAACTAAACACATGTTCTATATCTATACGATATGCTAACTTAATGATTTAAAACCGGAAAACACGAAAAACATCGTAAAACCGGATATACGTCGTCGTAGTAACACCGCGGGCTGTTTTGGGTTAGTTAATTAAAAACTATGATAAACTTTGATTTAAAAGTTGTTCTTCTGGGAAAATGATTTTTCTTATGAACGTGAAACTATATCCAAAAATCATGGGTAAACTCAAAGTGGAAGTATGTTTTCCAAAATGGTCATCTAGACATCGTTCTTTCGACTGAAATGACTACCTTTACAAAAATGACTTGTAACCTGTATTTCTGACTATAAACTTATACTTTTTCTATTTATATTCATAAACTTAAGTTCAATATGAAACCATAGCAACTTGAAACACTCAAAACGGATTTAAAACGAAGAAGTTATGGGTAAAACAAGATTGGATATTTTTGCTTGTTGTAGCTACGTGAAAATTGGTAACAAATTTATATTAATCATATCCTAGATAACTTATATTGTATTATACATGTATTCTAATATATTATGTAATCTTGGGATACCATAGACACGTATGCAAATGTTTTGACATATCATATAGACCCATCTATATATGTTATTTGGAACAACCATAGACACTCTATATGCAGTAATATTGGAGTTAGCTATACAGGGTTGAGGTTGATTCCAAAAATATATATACATTGAGTTGTGATCTAGCCTGAGATGTGTATACACTGGGTCGTGGATTGATTCAAGATAATATATATCAATTTATTTCTGGACATCTAATTGTGGACAACTAGTTGTAGGTTACTAACGAGGACAGCTGACTTAATAAACTTAAAACATTAAAACGTATTAAAAATGTTGTAAATATATTTTGAACATACTTTGATATATATGTACATATTTGTTATAGGTTCGTGAATCGACCCGTGGCCAAGTCTTACTTCCCGATGAAGTAAAAATCTGTGAAAGTGAGTTATAGTTCCACTTTTAAAATCTAATATTTTAGGATGAGAATACATGCATTTTTATAAATGTTTTACGAAATAGACACAAGTAATTGAAACTACATTATATGGGTGAATGATCGAAGCCGAATATGTCCCTTTTGCTTGGTAACCTAAGAATTAGTAAACTGATCTACTAATTGACGCGAATCCTAAAGATAGATCTATTGGGCCTAACGAACCCCATCCAAAGTACCGAATGCTTTAGTACTTCGAATTCGTTTTTATCATCTCCGAAGGATTTCCCGGAATGATAGGGGATATTCTTATATGCATCTTGTTAATGTCGGTTACCAGGTGTTTACCATATGAATGATTTTTATCTCTATCTATGGGATGTATATTGAAATATGAAATCTAGTGGTCTATTATTATGATTTGATAATATATAGGTTAAACCTATAACTCACCAACATTTTTGTTGATGTTTTAAGCATGTTTATTCTCAGGTGATTATTAAGAGCTTCCGCTGTTGCATACTAAAATAAGGACAATATTTGGAGTCCATGCTTGTATGATATTATGTAAAAACTGCATTCAAGAAACTTAGTTTTGATGTAATATATTCTTATTGTAAACCATTATGTAATGGTCGTGTGTAAACGGTATATGTTAGATTATCATTATTTGATAATCTACGTAATGCTTTTTAAACCTTTATAGATAAAATAAAGGTTATGGTTGTTTTAAAAATGAATGCAGTCTTTGAAAAACGTCTCATATAGAGGTCAAAACCTCGCAACGAAATCAATTAATATGAAACGTTTATAATCAATATGAACGGGACATTTCAGGATTGGCCAAGGAAGCCGCTAGCTTCAGGTCAAAAAGTCAACATTTTGACGGGCACGTTTTTCTTGGCCTCCAAGCTCATATCTGAAGTGAAGCCGCCGGCTTGACATCTGAAGCTGCCGGCTTGGACCTAAAACTAGTTTTTCTTGAGCGTAATGATCAAGTTTTGAGTGGAAAAAATTCACGGTCAAAGGAAGCCGGGGGGCTTCGTACGAAGCCGCTGGCTTGGCACGGATTTCGAGGTCTATAAATACTGGTAGAATTTTACAGTTTTCAATGTACCTTTTCATTACATCTCTCTCTAGTTACGAATTTCGTTTGTTTAGGGTTTATTTACGGTTTATTTTTAATGTAAAGTTGATATTTATCATTGGATTCAAGTTTTATGCAAGTTAATTCAATTTTTCTTCTTCTTTAATCACTTTATTAAGGTACTTGTTCTTTTAATTTATTGCATCTACTTTATTTATTGTTAATTACTTCTGTTCGTCTTCCACTATGAACTAAACGTTCATAGTGGTTACGTGGACGAAAACTAAACTTTGTCTTGGAATCAGATGAAGCCACCGGCTTCACCAGTCAAAGCCGTCGACTTGACTGGAATAAAGCCGTCGGCTTCGTGCTTATATGCGTATAGTTTCTGGTACTTTTCCAGATCTGTATGGTCAAGTTTCTGTGATGATAATTAAACTGTTTTGAATCTGTTTTGTTTTAATATGCTTGTTTTCCATGCTTAATGATTAGATAACATGATTTTAGGATTGATTAGTACTTAATCCAATGATTTATTATTTAATTCATGCTACTTGTTTAGATCTAGTCAATCAAACTTGTTAAATTGGATTGCATGCAACTAAGTTAAATAACATAATAGTGATAAATATGTTGAAGTTGAATTATGCTTATATAATGAAGTTTAATATTGTTAGGCTTAGTCAAAGATCCTCCATTTGGATGTGTTTAAATACTGATTGCGTGAGAACTAAGTAATAATTGACTATCGGCTAGTAACTTGAGTTGATCTACTTGATGTTTAATAGCTTATATAATTTGTCAGTCTATTTACATGTTGATCCACATCATAAAGTTAATATGCATCATGTAATTGAATTGAATACTAAGAATTAAGATGTTAGTCTTGCACATCACATGTCTAGCATGTGCTTTAAGTCCTGCCTAATCAATGATATGCAACACTTGTCTTAACCTGTTTAGGGATAATGATTGGTCTATGATTATTATTTTTTCTTGTGTTAATATAAGTCATGAAACTTACCTAATATGATTCTCGTACAAGTTGTTCGTTCATGTAACTACTTTTATTTATAATTGCTTATTTTAAATCTTTATTTCTTGCTTTATATTTTGTTCATTGAAACCCTATCTTCAATCGTCTCTTTCTTAAGAGATAAGAATCTACAACTTTAAAAACACATAAAAATCTATCTTTAGTTCTTTAATAAGAGGTAAGCTATATAATAAAACAACTCTTATCTGCTTCCACACTCTATTGGAACGATAACCTAAAATACTACATCTGACCGGGTTTTGTTGCTCGTTAGGTGTTAAAAGTAAAATAAAGGTTTTATAAATTTAAAAGTTGAAAGGGAAATTAAGCACTACTGCACACACTTTTGACACATCAAATTTTTGGCGCCGCTGCTGGGGAGCGCGGTAAATATGGAAATTGGATATATTTTGGTTATTAATATTTCTTGAAAATAAGTGATGACGGTCTTTCTTTAGGGGAGGGTTGCTGGGGTTCCGATTTAAAGGCTCCTACTCGAACCTAGACGCTGACGGTTACTTAAGTATTGAAAGATTCAATAGGCTGATTTATGTTTGATTATTCGTTGTTAAGCGATAAAAGTTGTTCTATAAAATACTTATACATATAATATTAAAATTTATATTTATAGTTACTATCATAATTATAATTAGTTAAATTTTAGCATATTATTATAATATTAAATCTTAGTTATTTATTCCTTCCATATTATATTAGAATCTTAATTCCCTAAATCTACTTCCTAGAACATTTGAAAATGACAGAATCTATTCCATTATCACAACCTACCAAATTATCACCTATATTATTCGAGGAGGATAGGTTGCTAGAAAACACTAGGTTAGTGGAAACTGCTCCAATTTTAATGTTATATGACATTGATTCTTCTCTTGAGGAAGACTTTCAGGAATTAATGGATGTAGACACGGGGGATTTAACACCTATAAGTATTAAGGATGAAGATCTAGATGCCGAGTTTGACGAGTTTATGAAGGTCAACATCAATGATGAATCCGAGAATGAACTGTTTGAAATATTTACTAAGAAAGAGCTTATACCGGAAACACCACTTGAAATATGTATAACTCCGATAGACTTCGTGTATCCTCAAGAAATTATCAGATGTGAAATGGTACTTAAAGACCCGTTTTAGCAAGAACCCACAATGAAAATAAACTTATTACCGCAAGACCTACACAATGGGAGACTAATTATTGACACTTGAGTTAATTTCAAAATTTTGAACAAACAGCAAATTAAATATATCTTTACAACCCGAAGTGTTAATGATTGGTTAACGTTATATGTCGCCTGATAAGTGTGGGGGAAGTTAAACCCCACTAAGGAAAAATTTAAATGGGGTCGAGTCAAGCTTATGACTCGTTAATAAAGAAGAACGTATTTGTTTCCTTTTTATTAGTGATTATTTGAATAAATGGGGTGATTGGGTGAGTGTTCTTCAAACTCAACTTCTGCAACTATCCTGTAACTACAATCTACTTGCAAGTAACATCCTTCTTCTCCCTATTTACTATTATTTATCTTTCCTATATTTTTATAAGTCTGAATTTATGCTAGTGAGGACATAGCATGAAATAAGTGTGGGGGAGGGGTGAATTCTTCACTTAACTAAAAACCCAAGATAAATTTTTTGAAAATTGTTACGGAAATTCCAATAAAATGAGGTTTTTATGATTTAAAAATCACACTTGATTTTTTTTAAAGGACGCGTTCATATACATTATAAATGATTCACAATAGTTGATTACATCGCGAGGTATTTGACCTCTATATGATACGTTTTACAAACATTGCATTCGTTTTTAAAAGACAAACTTTCTTTACATCAAAAATTGACGGCATGCATACCATTTCATATTACATCCAACTATAATTGACTTAATATTAATCTTGATGAACTCAACGACTCGAATGCAACGTCTTTCAAAGTATGTCATGAATGACTCCAAGTAATATCCTTAAAATGAGCTAATGCACAGCGGAAGATTTCTTTAATACCTGAGAATAAACACACTTTAAAGTGTCAACCAAAAGGTTGGTGAGTTCATTAGTTTATCATAATCAATGATTTTTGTAATAGTAATAGACCACAAGATTTCATATACATAAACGTTTTAATGAAAATATTCTAAGTGGTTGAGCACTTGGTAACCATACTTAACATTTAATCAACGTCGCATATTCCCTTTATTATGAAATCTCACTACACTGTACCAAGTGTAGTCACTGAAACGAAGTACTGTGCAACCGTTGAATACTGGTCGTCCAGTCTGGTTGGGGTTGTCAGGCCCGATAGATCTATCAATAGGATTCACGTTTACAATACCGCATGTAAATGGTAGTTACCAAGGTATTAGGGAAAAATATGCAAAGTGGTACAACTCAACGTAGAATATGTTTTTAGTACTTGTGTCCATTTCGTAAAACAGTTATAAAATAGTGCATGTATTCTCAGCCCAAAAATATATATAAAAAGGGAGTAATGAAACTCACTTGTGAGTCGTTGATAGTAAATAATATTATTTTTCAATTCGATGAAAAATACGATTCGGCCTTCGATAGATTCACGAACCTATAATAATAATAATATGTATCAACTACACTATAATTATATTTGATTAATAATTATATCATACTTATATGATACTTTAAATTGTCAAGTTAGTAGTCCAATGTTAGTGGTCCAACAGTCCGATAGTCCAATTGTAGTGACCCGAACTTTTCCATGTTTATATATATATATTAAATGGGAAACCGTTGAAAAGTGGGAAACCCCAAAAAACTCCGAAGCATATACGTCAATTTTTAGGACTAGCTGATTACTACAAAAGGTTCATCCAAGACTTTTCCAGAATAGCAAAACCCTTGACTGCATTAACGCATAAAGGGAAGAAATTTGAATGGAAGGATGAACAAGAGAAAGCGTTTCAGTTATTGAAGAAAAAGTTAACTACGGCACCTATATTGTCATTACCTGAAGGGAATGATGATTTTGTGATATATTGTGACGCCTCAAAGCAAGGTCTCGGTTGTGTATTAATGCAACGGACGAAGGTGATTGCTTATGCGTCTAGACAATTGAAGATTCACGAGCAAAATTATACGACGCATGATTTGGAATTGGGCGCGGTTGTTTTTGCATTAAAGACTTGGAGGCACTACTTATATGGGGTCAAAAGTATTATATATACAGACCACAAAAGTCTTCAACACATATTTAATCAGAAACAACTGAATATGAGGCAGCGTAGGTGGATTGAATTGTTGAATGATTATGACTTTAAGATTCGTTACCACCCGGGGAAGGCAAATGTGGTAGCCGACACCTTGAGCAGAAAGGACAGAGAACCCACTCGAGTAAAATCTATGAATATAATGATTCACACTAACCTTACTACTCAAATAAAGGAGGTGCAACAAGGAGTTTTAAAAGAGGGAAATTTAAAGGATGAAATACCCAAAGGATCGGAGAAGTATCTTAATATTCGGGAAGACGGAACCCGGTATAGGGCTGAAAGAATTTGGGTACCAAAATTTGGAGATATGAGAGAAATGGTACTTAGAGAAGCTCATAAAACTAGATACTCAATACATCCTGGAACGGGGAAGATGTACAAGGATCTCAAGAAACATTTTTGGTGGTCAGGTATGAAAGCCGATGTTACTAAATACGTATGAGAATGTTTGACGTGTTCGAAGGTCAAAGCGGAGCATCAGAAACCATCAGGTCTACTACAACAACCTGAAATCCCGGAATGGAAATGGGAAAACATTACCATGGATTTCACTACTAAATTGCCAAGGACTGCAAGTGGTTATGATACTATTTGGGTAATAGTTGATCGTCTCACCAAGTCAGCACACTTCCTGCCAATAAGAGAAGATGACAAGATGGAGAAGTTAGCACGACTGTATTTGAAGGAAGTCGTCTCCAGACATGGAATACCAATCTCTATTATCTCTGATAGGGATGGCAGATTTATTTCAAGATTCTGGCAGACATTACAGCAAGCATTGGGAACTCGTCTAGACATGAGTACTGCCTATCATCTACAAACTGATGGGCAGAGCAAAAGGACGATACAAACGCTTGAAGACATGCTACGAGCTTGTGTTATTGATTACGAAAACAGTTGGGATCGACATCTACCGTTAGCAGAATTTTCCTACAACAACAGCTACCATTCAAGCATTGAGATGGCGCCGTTTGAAGCACTTTATGGTAGAAAGTGCAGGTCTCTGATTTGTTGGAGTGAAGTGGGGGATAGACAGATTACGGGTCCGGAGATAATACAAGAAACTACCGAGAAAATCATCCAAATTCAACAAAGATTGAAAACCGCCCAGAGTCGACAAAAGAGCTACGCGGACAGTAAAAGAAAAGATATAGAGTTTGAAATTGGAGAAATGGTCATGCTTAAGGTTTCACCTTGGAAAGGCGTTGTTCGATTTGGTAAACGGGGGAAACTAAATCCAAGGTACATTGGACCATTCAAGATTATAGATCGTGTCGGACCAGTAGCTTACCAACTGGAGCTACCTCAACAACTCACGGCTGTACATAACACTTTCCACGTCTCAAATTTGAAGAAATGTTTTGCTAAAGAAGATCTCACTATTCCGTTGGACGAAATCCAAATCAATGAAAAACTTCAATTCATTGAAGAACCCGTCGAAATAATGGATCGTGAGGTTAAGAGACTTAAACAAAACAAGATACCTATTGTTAAGGTTCGATGGAATGCTCGTAGAGGACCCGAGTTCACCTGGGAATGAGAAGATCAGATGAAGAAGAAATACCCGCATTTATTTCCAGAAGATACGTCAACACCTCCAACTGCTTAAAATTTCGGGACGAAATTTATTTAACGGGTAGGTACTGTAGTGACCCGAACTTTTCCATGTTTATATATATATTAAATAAAATTGTTATTTACATGATTAAGTGTTTTCAACATGTTAAGCAATCAAACTTGTTAAGACTTGATTAATTGAAATAGGTTTCATATAGACAATTGACCACCCAAGTTGACCGGTGATTCACGAACGTTAAAACTTGTAAAAACTATACGATGACATATATATGGTTATATATATAGTTAACATGATTTTATTATAAGTATGTATCTCATTAGGTATTTTAACAATGAGTTATATACATAAAAATCAGACTATTAATTTAAGAAACTCGAAAACGATATATATAACGATTATCGTTATAACAACGTCTTACTAGGTACACATGAATCATATTAAGATATTGATACACTTGGTTAATTATGTTAAATGATAAGTAAATATATTATTAAGTGTATTAACAATGAAATACATATGTAAAAATAAGACTACTAACTTAATGATTTCGAAACGAGACATATATGTAACGATTATCGTTGTAACGACATTTAACTGTATATATATCATACTAAGATATATTATATATAATAATATCATGATAATATAACAATTTAACATCTCATTTGTTATAATAAACAATGGGTTAACAATATTCAACAAGGTCGTTAACCTAAAGGTTTCAAAACAACGTTTACATGTAACGACTAACGATGACTTAACGACTCAGTTAAAATGTATATACATGTAGTGTTTTAATATGTATTCATACACTTTTGAAAGACTTTAAGACACTTATCAAAATTCTTCTACTTAACAAAAATGCTTACAATTACATCCTCGTTCAGTTTCATCAACAATTCTACTCGTATGTACCCGTATTCGTACTCGTACAATACACAGCTTTTAGATGTATGTACTATTGGTATATACACTCCAATGATCAGATATTAGTAGCCCATGTGAGTCACCTAACACATGTGGGAACCATCATTTGGCAACTAACATGAAATATCTCATAAAATTACAAAAATATGAGTAATCATTCATGACTTATTTACATGAAAACAAAATTACATATCCTTTATATCTAATCCATACACCAACGACCAAAAACACCTACAAACACTTTCATTCTTCAATTTTCTTCATCTAATTGATCTCTCTCAAGTTCTATCTTCAAGTTCTAAGTGTTCTTCATAAATTCCAAAAGTTCTAGTTTCATAAAATCAAGAATACTTCCAAGATTGCAAGTTTACTTCCAAGTTTTCTAAATCCATTCCAAGTAATCATCCAAGATCAAGAAACCTTTGTTACTTACAGTAGGTTATCTTTCTAATACAAGGTAATAATCATATTCAAACTTTAATTCAATTTCTATAACTATAACAATCTTATTTCGAGTGAAAATCTTGAAATTGTTTTCGTGTCATGATTCTGCTTCAAGAATTTTCAAGCCATCCAAGGATCCTTTAAAGCTAGATCTATTTTTCTCATCTCCAGTAGGTTTATCCAAGGAACTTGAGGTAATAATGATGTTCATAACATCATTCGATTCATACATATAAAGCTATCTTATTCGAAGGTTTAAACTTGTAATCACTAGAACATAGTTTAGTTAATTCTAAACTTGTTCGCAAATAAAAGTTAATCCTTCTAACTTGACTTTTAAAATCAACTAAACACATGTTCTATATCTATATGATATGCTAACTTAATGATTTAAAACTTGGAAGCACGAAAAACACCATAAAACCGGATTTACGCCGTCGTAGTAACACCGCGGGCTGTTTTGGGTTAGTTAATTAAAAACTATGATAAACTTTGATTTAAAATTTGTTATTCTGGGAAAATGATTTTTATTATGAACATGAAACTATATCCAAAAATTATGGTTAAACTCAAAGTGGAAGTATGTTTTCTAAAATGGTCATCTAGACGTCGTTCTTTCAACTGAAATGACTACCTTTACAAAAATGACTTGTAACTTATTTTTCTGACTATAAACCTATACTTTTTATGTTTAGATTCATAAAATAGAGTTCAATATGAAACCATATCAATTTGATTCACTCAAAACGGATTTAAAATGAAGAAGTTATGGGTAAAACAAGATTGGATAATTTTTCTCATTTTAGCTACGTGAAAATTGGTAACAAATCTATTCCAACCACAACTTAATCAACTTGTATTGTATATTATGTAATCTTGAGATACCATAGACACGTATACAATGTTTTGACCTATCATGTCGACACATCTATATATATTTCGGAACAACCATAGACACTCTATATGTGAATGTTGGAGTTAGCTATACAGGGTTGAGGTTGATTCCAAAATATATATAGTTTGAGTTGTGATCAATACTGAGATACGTATACACTGGGTCGTGGATTGATTCAAGATAATATTTATCGATTTATTTCTGTACATCTAACTGTGGACAACTAATTGTAGGTTACTAACGAGGACAGCTGACTTAATAAACTTAAAACATCAAAATATATTAGAAGTGTTGTAAATATATTTAGAACATACTTTGATATATATGTATATATTGTTATAGGTTCGTGAATCAGCCAGTGGCCAAGTATTACTTCTCGATGAAGTAAAAATCTGTGAAAGTGAGTTATAGTCCCACTTTTAAAATCTAATATTTTTGGGATGAGAATAAATGCAGGTTTTATAAATGATTTACAAAATAGACACAAGTACGTGAAACTACATTCTATGGTTGAATTATCGAAATCGAATATGCCCCTTTTTATTAAGTCTGGTAATCTAAGAATTAGGGAACAGACACCCTAATTGACGCGAATCCTAAAGATAGATCTATTGGTCCTAACAAACCCCATCCAAAGTACCGGATGCTTTAGTACTTTGAAATTTATATCATATCCGAAGGGTGTCTCGGAATGATGGGGATATTCTTATATATGCATCTTGTTAATGTCGGTTACCAGGTATTCACCATATGAATGATTTTTATCTCTATGTATGGGATGTGTATTGAAATATGAAATCTTGTGGTGTATTGTTACGATTTGATATATATAGGTTAAACCTATAACTCACCAACATTTTTTGTTGACGTTTAAAGCATGTTTATTCTCAGGTGAATACTAAGAGCTTCTGCTGTTGCATCCTAAAATAAGGACAAGATTTAGAGTCCATGTTTGTATGATATTGTGTAAAAACTGCATTCAAGAAACTGATTTCGATGTAACATATTTGTATTGTAAACCATTATGTAATGGTCGTGTGTAAACAGGATATTTTAGATTATCATTATTTGATAATCTACGTAAAGCTTTTTAAACCTTTATTTATGAAATAAACGTTATGGTTTGTTTTAAAAATGAATGCAGTCTTTGAAAAACGTCTCATATAGAGGTCAAAACCTCGCAACGAAATCAATTAATATGAAACGTTTTTAATCAATAAGAACGGGACATTTCACCAATAGTTCGATAGTTTAATATTCGGTATATATATATATATATATATATATATATATATATATATATATATATATATATATATATATATATATATATATATATATATATATATATATACACCGACGTATTGTGTATATATATTTATAATCTTAGAATTACCCCACGACGTATTGTATACGTATTGTCTTTGCGTCAACCCAGAGACGTATTGTATACGTGTTGTCTTAGAATTTACTAAGACGTATTGTGTACGTATTGTCTTAGGATTTATCAAAACGTATTGTATACTTATTGTGTTAGGACGTACCAAGAATATTATTATACATATATACAATCACAGAAATAACCAAGATTATAATATTTTGTTATACTACTAATAACATGTCCAAAGATATATAGGATATAGGAAAAGTTAGCAAGGATATGGTTAATATAGTTTTTATAGTATAAATTTCGTCCATACAATGTTAATTTTAGCAGATTTTGTTTTACCCATAATTTCTTCGTTTTAAATCCGTTTTGAGTGAATTAAATTGCTATGATTTCATATTGAATCAAATATTACTAATCTAAACAGAAAGAGTATAGGTTTATAGTCGGAAATACAGGTTACAAGTCATTTTTAAAAGAGGTAGTCATTTCCGTCGAAAGATCAAATCTTGATGACCATTTTAAAAACATACTTCCACTTAGAGTTAAACCATGGGTTTTGGATATGTTTCATATCCATATGAAATAACATTTATTACAGAAGGAAAACTCTTAATTCAAAGTTTAAGATAGGTTTTCAAAATTAAACCCAAAATAGCCCCGATGATCTATGACGGCGTATGTTCAGTTTTAAGGTGTTCTTCGTGTTTACAAGTTTTATATCCTTATGTTAGCTTGACATACTATCATAATACATGTGTTGAAGTATTTTAAAAGTCAAGTTAAAAGGATTAAGTTTATTTTCAAACAAGTTTAGAATTAACTAAACTATGTTCTAGTTGTTATAAGTTATATTATCGAAATAAGATAGCTATATGAATATGAATCGAACGAGATTTTGAATAAGGTTACTACCCCAAGTTTAAAGAGTGATGTTCCTGTAAAAAATAAGAAAAGGATCTTTGAGTAGATGATGTCCTCTATACCTTAGAATTCTTGATGTAGAAGCTTGGAATCAACAAAAGTTTCAAGTAAGAATTCTATCTTGATTTAAGATAGTTATGATTATATGAATTGAACCAAAGCTTGAATATGTTTATTACCTTGATTAAGAAATGAAAAACTACTGAAATAAATGAAGGTTTCTTGATCTTCAAAGAGTTGTTGGAATGGATTCAAAAGATTGAAAGTATAAACTTGAAATGGATGATCTTCATGAAGTGTTCTTGAATGATTCTTATAAGATGATTATAGATTGGATTTTTGATCAAAAAGATGAAGATTTTAAGAGTTCTTGGTCGTGGTTTATGAAGGAGGAAAGAATATGAATGAAAAAAATAGTTATGTGTAATATATATAGATATATATAAGTATATATGTAGTATATATAATTATATAAGTAATAAAAACAAAATTAGTTTTGTAATCTAGCATCAATTAGTCACATAAGATTACAAAATGTGATTCCATATGTTTAAACATGTTTTTCCATGATTAAAAAGGTTGAAAATGATGTTTTACTATTGGTATATACGATTAGTAAATACCTCTAGAAACTGTGTATCATATGAAGTAGAATTCTTGAGGAAATCGAATGCGAATACGAGTATAGCTATCTTTGTTGAGTATAAGTATATTAATATGTGTATTTAAGTCTTTCAAAAGTGTATTAATATATCTTAATACCATACATATATATTCATTTTAACTTATGAGTTATAACGTCGTTAAGCGTTATATATATATATATATATATATATATATATATATATATATATATATATATATATATATATATATAGTTTCGAAACCCTTAAGTTAGTAGTCTCATTTTATATATATAATCCATTGTTAATATACTTAATGAGATACTTAATTATAATATATTCAAGTTATATATAATCCATATCCATATATATTAATAAGTATATAATTAATACAAGTTATGACGTTCGTGAATCGTCGGATAAAAGGTTGGTCAATTGTTTGTATAAAACTCATTTCAAAAATTTTAAAACTTGTCAAAATTCATTACTTATCATGTCGGAATAATGTTACCATGTAAAGATTAAGTTTAAATTTTGGTCGGAATTTTTCGGGTCGTCACAGTACCTACCCGTTAACGATATTTCGTCCCGAAATTTGATTGGGATCGTCATGGCTGACAATAAGTATGTTTTCATGACGCATAAGAGCTGAAAATTAGAGTTTTATCATCATTGGGTAATATAGATAAATTCATTTGATTTTTGTGAAGAGTACGAGTGAAGCTATCGCAAAAGAGTGAAAATGAGTAAATACATGTTCGTCTTATCCGGTGACGTAGCCACGGTTGATTTTTAGAATTCAAGGAATTTTAGAAGAAAATCTTCGAAATCTAAATAAGATTTGATTCTTCGAAAATTAAGGAATTTAGGATCCTCTTTGGTTAAATTTGATAATCTGTTTTTATTGCCCTGTCGGATATTTCACTATAATTCCACCCTCTTCATTTCCTTATTTCCATAGCTCAAAAATTCTATTCTTCCTCCCTCAATTCATACTTTAAAGATTGGTCAATATGCTCCATCCAGTTCTGATTCTTAATATACTCCTAACTTTCGTATCTGTCATTCTTCTTTTTCATCTAGCACCGGAGGAAGTTATTTTCTTCTACCATTACCTTGGGGTTATAGTGTTTTTCATTCTCCCGTGTCTTTATATTGCTATACGCATTGATATACACGGTTTGTAATTTCTGGGTTGTTATCGGACTTTATATTCTCCATTATATTTCGGAGCTTCATGCTTCCATTTCCTTTTCCCGACTTCGAATCAAGCGAATAATGGTCCGGAATTCGTAGGTATGGAATTTGAAATGAACATAGTTAATGTTCTAAGAAAGAAAATCGTAATTGCACGATCTTGATTTGGCAAATTACTAGAATATTCAAAAAGATAGAACTATCAAGAAGATATGTTCTTAATATGCTTGGAGATTGGGTAGAATGTAAGAGTCGTATAAATGGCACATGATGACGGTATGTTCTGTGAATCATCACGTTCCATTAGAAACTCAGCATGACTTACTGTAATATAATCACGTTGATCAAGTGTCATTATATTATACTAACTCATGCTTTAGTTCCCAACATTACTTCAAAAACATTCATATTTTAAATTCGAATTTTTCAGAATTTAGAAACTAACACAGTTTCTTTTATGCAGATATTGCGAAGAGATAAATGATTTCAGATAAGAATAGTTATGAAAATATCTTCAGAAATATGGAGGATATTTATAATGGAAGATATGATAATATCTTAGAATATTTAAGATAAGATGATGATGAAGAATATTGTCCGCAAAGGTTTTAGAGTAAGGAGCAAGGTATTCGTTAATGACTTCATCAGAAACAGAATCATCAGGATTCTTTAAATACAGTGTTTGGTCCATGTATTTGTCCTTGATCTCCTTCATGGTCTACTCAATCCATTTTCCAGTTCCAAACCTTCTCTTCTTCTCAGCTTTACCACCATACCATTCTTTTTCATCAAACTTTTGACTGTTAAAGTCGTTTACAGTTTTTTCTGCTTCATCGGCATTTCGAGAACTAGTTCGCAGTTCAGGGTGTTTATCAGAAACTTCACATTCAAAGTATGTAAGTATTGGTGTTAGGTGTTATATGTATACATATATCTGTTGGCGTAGAATCGCTGCGAATTTCAAAATACTAATTGCTAATTCCCGGTAGTTGGTATGACAATTATTGTTACAGGATGTAGGTCAGTACATGATGGGGTTTCAATGAATAAGTATAGTGACTTTTCGGAGAGGCTTAAGTCGAAGGTTAATGAAGTTGTTGATAACTTTAATGCTAATGTGGCGAGATATGAAAGATTCCTCGGTAACAATGATGAAGGGGTAATCGTTATAATAAGGCTTATTCGAATGAACGAATGAAGTTGATTTGCTGAGCTGTGACAAAACTGTCTATTTTGAGAAGAGATTGAAAAGTTATATTTTAGCTGGTAAATGCCAAAGGGTTTGTCACAGGTACGTGTTAAACTATGACTTTGGTTTCGAGGGTTTTTCAGTTACAAGACGACGGGTAACATGTGGTTGGATCATCATCTCGATTGTTCATTATTTGAAGTGTCTTCCAAAATTTCAAAGTGTTTTAAATGCAGCTTTTCATTGTCAATATCCAAAGGATGAAATCGTCATGAATCTCGATTGATTCTCATATCCTTCTGAGTGTTACAAATAAAAGTGATGTTCTATCACAGTTTTGAAGTCAAAGCATAGCTTTGAAAAATGTAAGGATCTAAGAGTGATGATTTTGCTTATATCTCGAGTTGCATTCTGAGATTTTAAAATCAGAATATGTAATTGAATTTGAATGAGTATGGTTGTTTTAATTTCTATAGATCACAACGAGTGGGGAGTATAGTTGATGATTTGCTGAATTAGAATATAAGGATTTAACATATTAATTGTGAATTTAAATATTTCTCGGGTACTACCTACCCGTTAAAAAAAAAAATTTCACAAATAATATTTTTGAACAAGAATTTTCCATTACAGTCTTTATGAAAATATTTGTGGATATATTTTCTTCAGATGTAATATAGATTCAATGAGTTAATATCATATTAAGCTCATTTGATTTTTGGATTGAATTAGAAATGAATAATCTCTAAAACATTAGAGATTATTTAATCTTTACAGAGTTTTCCACTACTGTGATCAATACTTCATTATCTATTCTTATAGATATTTCCTTAGTAAATCATGCTGATGCTCATGGAACTCTGGCTAACTTCGCAAGATACGAATGTTGTTTTCCAGTAAGTTTCGAGTACGTCGAAGATGAAAGTGTAAAATCAAAACATGTTATCGAATGATACACTTGATTTATTATGAAACCGAATTCATTTAATTGAAATAGAGATTGTAGTTAACGATGGTTAGGTTGTTAACGAATGATGTACATCATAGCATATTAGTAATATGAATTTAACCGAGTAGTATCTACCCTTTTTCAGTTCATACTCAATAGCTTAGTACGAAAGATTTATATAGTTTCAGAATTCATATATATAATTATATATATATATATATATATATATATATATATATATATATATATATATATATATATATATATATATATATATATAATTTCTTCAGAAGAATGAGTTAATACTTCATAACTCGTTGATACAAAACACTCGTTGTTGATCAATGATGACGTCCACAGCGATTCTTGAACTGGAGGAACTCGTGATGTTATAGGTGCTGCTAGTGCTGATGATGCTGACAATACTGACGGTGCTGGTGACGCTAACGGTACTGTTGATATTACTGGTAAAACAAGTCTAGCTTGTAAATCACGCACCATTCTTGTCAGGGTCTCGATTCTTCTCTCTATCATCTCTGTCCACTTATCTGATTTATGGTTAAGGCTAAAATAGATAATCTCTAAGACTTTAGAGATTACATAATCACCGTAGGATGTTTCTTTGATGAAGTTATGAATCAATACTTCATCGTTTGTTGTTGTTGGTACTCTTTGGTATTCATGGTGTGTGTGATGTTGATATCCGAGATACAGATTGTAATGTTGAGACGTGTGATGCGGATGTGATTGTTGGTGGTGGTAATGATACTGTTGGTGTTGGTGATGGTGGTACCGTTGTTGCCGGTGATGCTGCTGGTGTTTAGGGTATTGGGGCTTGCGATGTTGATGCTACTGGCGTACTGATTATGCTGATGGTGTTTGTAATCCTTGCACCATGTGTTCTAAAGCCACTACTCGAGCGCGAAGTTCGTTAACTTCTGCTAGTAAACACAGGGATGATTGGCGGTTGGAGCGAGCGGATGAATAAGATTCGTAATATGGGATAGTATATAATCATGACGAGATACTCTAGAAATGAGAGAGAAAATGGTGTTTCGAATAAGTTCGCCAGTAAGTGCTTCAGGTTCATCGCCAAGAGGTGATTGTGGTGGGTGAAAGGGATCACCTTCTTCTTGTCTCCAATGATTTAATATATTACGAACCCATCCCCAATTCATCCAGAATAGATGATGGGAAATTGGTTGATCCATTCCAGTCACGCTGCTTTCGGAGCTCGTGTGGAAGTCCATATCGGCATATCTGTCGGAATCTGAGGAGTTCGAACTGGTTGCGGGATCCATCCCGTATGACGAGGGAAAGAATTTTTGGTATGAAATAGATTGTAGAATTTAGGTTTGGTATTCTTCAATTGCATAATTTGCATATATATATATATATATATATATATATATATATATATATATATATATATATATATATATATATATATATATAGATATATATATATATATATAATACCAAAATCCCATAAATTACGGAGAATCTTTGAAAAATGTTAGTCAAAGTTCACAGTGATAGATACGCTAAGATATTAATTAGCAGATATGCTAAGATATGAATTCATCTATACATTATTATGCAATAAATGCAGGAAAACGCGTCTAGACTTAAGATGATAAGCAGGTAATTTCCTAAGGATGATAAGTAGATGATTTTCGACTAGAAATGATAAGCAAAACTTTTGACATGCAGTCACGGTCGAAGTCCAGACTCATTAATGCATCTTAACAACTATCAGTTAGACACACCAATGCAAGACCTGGTTCGCTAAGACCACCGCTCTGATACCAACTGAAAGGACCCGTTCATATACATTATAAACGATTCATAATAGTTGATTACTTCGCGAGATATTTGACCTCTATATGATACGTTTTACAAATATTGCATTCGTTTTTAAAAGACAAACTTTCTTTACATCAAAAATTCACGGCATGCATACCATTTCATATTACATCCAACTATAATTGACTTAATATTAATCTTGATGAACTCAACGACTCGAATGCAACGTCTTTCAAAGTATGTCATGAATGACTCCAAGTAATATCCTTAAAATGAGCTAATGCACAGCGGAAGATTTCTTTAATACCTGAGAATAAACATGCTTTAAAGTGTCAACCAAAAGGTTTGTGAGTTCATTAGTTTATCATAATCAATCATTTCTGTAATAGTAATAGACCACAAGATTTCATATACATAAACGTTTTAATGAAAATATTCTAAGTGGTTGAGCACTTGGTAACCATACTTAACATTTAATCAACGTCGCATATTCCCTTTATTATGAAATCTCACTACACTGTACCAAGTGTAGTCACTGAAATGAAGTACTGTGCAACCGTTGAATACTGGTCGTCCAGTCCGGTTAGGGTTGTCAGGCCCGATAGATCTATCAACAGGATTCGCGTTTACAATACCGCATGTAAATGGTAGTTACCAAGCTATTAGGGAAAAATATGCAAAGTGGTACAACTCAACGTAGAATATGTTTTTAGTACTTGTGTCCATTTCGTAAAACAGTTATAAAACAGTGCATGTATTCTCAGCCGAAAAATATATATAAAAAGGGAGTAATGAAACTCACTTGTAAGTCGTTGATAGTAAATAATATTATTTTTCAATTCGATGAAAAATACGATTCGGCCTTCGATAGATTCACGAACCTAAAATAATAAAATGAGGTTTTTATGATTTAAAAATCACACTTGATTTTTTTTTTAAAGGACCCGTTCATATACATTATAAACGATTCAATATAGTTGATTACATCGCGAGGTATTTGACCTCTATATGATACGTTTTACAAACATTTTCGTTTTTAAAAGACAAACTTTCTTTACATCAAAAATTGACGGCATGCATACCATTTCATATTACATCCAACTATAATTGACTTTATATTAATCTTGATGAACTCAACGACTCGAATGCAACGTCTTTCAAAGTATGTCATGAATGACTCCAAGTAATATCCTTAAAATGAGCTAATGCAGAGCGGAAGATTTCTTTAATACCTGAGAATAAACATGCTTTAAAGTGTCAACCAAAAGGTTGGTGAGTTCATTAGTTTATCATAATCAATCATTTCCGTAATAGTAATAGACCACAAGATTTCATATACATAAACATTTTATTGAAAATATTCTAAGTGGTTGAGCACTTGGTAACGATACTTAACATTTAATCAACGTCGCATATTCCCTTTATTATGAAATCTCACTACACTGTACCAAGTGTAGTCACTGAAACGAAGTACTGTGCAACCATTGAATACTGGTCGTCCAGTCCGGTTGGGGTTTGAAAGAACCCGTTCATATACATTATAAACGATTCACAATAGTTGATTACATTGCGAGGTATTTGACCTCTATATGATACATTTTACAAACATTGCATTCGTTTTTAAAAGACAATCTTTCTTTACATCAAAAATTGACAGGCATGCATACCATTTCATAATATTCACTATCCAACTATAAATTGATTTAATAATAATCTTTGATGAACTCAATGACTCGAATGCAACGTTCTTCGAAATATGCTATGAAAGACTCCAAGTAATATCTTTAAAATGAGCAAATGCACAGCGGAAGATTTCTTTAACACCTGAGAATAAACATGCTTTAAAGTGTCAACCAAAAGGTTGGTGAGTTCATTAGTTTATCATAATCATTTATTTCCATCATTTTAATAGACCACAAGAATTTCATTTCCAGTTCTTATAAATATACGTCCCATGCATAGAGACAAAAAATAATCATTCATATGGTGAACACCTGGTAACCGACATTAACTAGATACATATAAGAATATCCCCTATCATTCCGGGATCCTCCTTCAGACATGATATAAATTTCGAAGTACTAAAGCATCCGGTACTTTGGATGGGGTTTGTTAGGCCCAATAGATCTATCTTTAGGATTCGCGTCAATTAGGGTGTCTGTTCCCTAATTCTTAGATTACCAGACTTTAATAAAAAGGGGCATATTCGATTTCGATAATTCAACCATAGAATGTAGTTTCAATTACTTGTGTCTATTTCGTCAAACATTTATAAAAGCGCATGTATTCTCAGTCCCAAAAATATAAAGGGTAAAAAGGCAAATGAAACTCACCACACTGTATTTCGTAGTAAAAATACATATAACGTCATTGAACAAGTGCAAGGTTGGCCTCGGATTCACGAACCTAAATTAATTATATATATTTATGTGTTGGTCAATATTTGTCTAACAAATTAGGTCAAGTCATAGTGTACCACAATCCTAATGCTCGAGACTAATATGCAAAAGTCAACAAAAGTAAATTTGACTCAAAAAAATTTCTAAAAATCTATACATAATTAATATATAGTTTAAATATCATCGTTTTATATTTTTAAATATTTTTAAAAGATTTATTAGAGTAAATAATATAATTTATTTATTAATAAATAAAATTTTATATTATATTTATATAATAAAATATACTTTTATATATATTAAGTAATAAAATTTATAGGGTTCATTTAATATTATAAAGATAATATGATAGGTATTATTAAAGTAAGTTAATACACGTAGTAAAATATGTTTGTATCAAATATTTATTTGATAAAATAATATCTATAATGATAGTAAGTAAAAGTTGTATTATTTTGTAATAATAATTATTATTATAAAAATATCAATATTTATAATTACTAAGATGACATTATGATAAACGATAATTCTAATTATGATAACTTAAATATTTACGATAATTTTTAATATTATCTTTAAAATAATAATTCTATTTAAAATAATAATAATAATGATATTTTATAGTAACAATGACATTTCTATTAAAATGATAATTTTTGTTAAAATGATAGTTTTAATACTAACGATAATTTTAATAATAATAGTAATGATAAAAATAATAAGAACGATAATTTTATCTAAATCAATATCTTATAATATTTTAATTTCATCATGATACTCTTACCCATTATTTCCTAATCGTTTCGTTTAATTGCTTTTAATCATCTTTTATATCGTGTTCGTAATAATGATAATAATAGTAATCAAAATAATTAGGTGTTACAAATATTTGTTTTAATTACACTAATATTAATAATGATAGTTACTATAACATTATTAACGATAATACTAATAATTATCTTAATGATAATATAGTAATAATAATATTAACAATAACAATAACCATTTTTAAATAATGATATATATATATATATTAATAATGATAATAATAATAATAATACCAATAATAATAATAATAATAATAATAATTGGATAATAATAATAATACTAATTATAACTTTAACGATAATAACGATAGTAATAATAATAAAAAATAACAATTTTTTTAATGATAAATCCTTTTATTGATAAAGATAATAATAATAATAATAAGATAAAACTAGAAAGACGATAATAACGACGATAATAATAATCATTTTTAATAATAATACAAAAATTCGATGGACTATAACTTCAAATCCGTTCATCGAAATCATTCGATATCTAAATGAAAAGTTCTTAATTTTTCGTTAGCTTTCCAACGACATGCATATCTTATACCTTATCTCAGTCGCATATATAACTAATTCAGGATTCAACGTAACCTAACTAAAGGCAATATCAAAAGTACAAATATGCATAATCCTATATACTCGAGCACTAGTCAAGGATACACTATTAGTATGTAAAAGTTAAATTATAAGTACTCACGTATCAATATTGAGATTCAATATTGCAGGAAAGGTACGTAGACGCAACAGAGATGATAAACACTATATTGACCTCACGAGCATACCCATGAACGATACCCAATCACCTCCATAGCTATAACCTATAATTTCCTTAATCCAATCCCACTCGAAAAACAATTTCAAAATCACTCGAACAGCACTCTGACGTAATATTTTATGTATACTAATAATATCTTGAAATAATACGGAGTAAATATATATATGTAAATCGATTGAGAGAGTTTAGAGAAAAATATTTTCAAGTTTCTATGAAATAATGAAACCTATTGAATTCTATTTATAATAGATTTTTAAATTATTAAAGTGAATTATTAAAGTATGAATTATTAAAGTGAATTATTAAAGTATGAATTATTAAATTGAATTATTAAAGTATGAATTATTAAAGTAAATTATTAAAGTATGAATTATTAAAGTGAATTATTAAAGTTAAAGTAAAGTAAAAATAAAGTAAAGGTAAAGTTTAAGTATAGTAAAAGTATAAAACTATGTACGTATAATACGCGTATAAATATATATAATATTAATTTAAATCGTTATATATATTTAATAAAATAAAATATAAATATCGTTATCTTTATCATACTGGTTAAGTAATGAGTTGTCAAAAGTGGTTCTAGATATTTATAAAAGTTATATACATTTTAATAATAAAGTTCTTTTTAAACTGAAAACGTTTTTGTACGTTTGAAATTAAATCAAATAAATATAATAATTTTGTTTTCCAAAACCAAATATATTTTTAAGAATCATTTTGTTTAAAGGTTAAAATAATGGAAATCGTTATATCATAAAATGTTTTAGAAAAGTAGAATCATATATATTCATAATAGGTTTCAAGTTTTTAAATTACAGTTTGTTGGTGAAGCATGGGATAAAGTTCAAAGGTTAAATAAACGTATGAAATCATCTTAATGAAAAATGTCGAGTTACTTAACTTGTCGATATCCAACATCTAAGTTATTTACACTTCACGTTCTTACTTATAAATCACTTTACCATTTTCCGAATGTTGTCAAAAAGAATAGATTTCTTAAATCACAGTGGACCTCATAACATAGACCCGTAATCATATCATAATGTATCTGATAAATCAATCATTTGATATTATCTTCAAATTCCATCGATAAACATATTGAAACAAATATGTTCATGTAAAGTATTATACGTTTAATACTTTATTAATATTCTCAAGTTATAATATATAAATATATACATATATATACATATTTATTTATATATAACGGTTCGTGAATCGTCAGAATTTGGTCGAGGTTATAATGAATGTATGAACACAATTTAAAATTCTTGAGATTTAACTTAACAAACTTTGCTTATCGTGTCTGAATAATATAAAGATAAAGTTTAAATTTGGTTGGAAATTTCCGGGTTGTCACAGTACCTACCCGTTAAAGAAATTTCGTCTCAAAATTTGAGTGGAAAGGTCGTGAATGATAATAAGTATGTTTTCATGACGCATACAGGCTGAAAATTAGAGTTTTATCATCAGCGAATAATTTGGATAAACAATCCATTTATATGAAGAGTACGAATGAAGCTAACATAGAAGAGTGAAATGAGTAAGTGTAGATTCATCTTATCATTTGACGTAGATATGATTGATTTCCAGATTTCAAGGGATTTGAAGAAAATCTTTGTAATAAGATTTGATTCTCCGGTAACAAAAGGAATTTGGATCCGCTTTAAATACGATAGTCCATTTTAATTGTTCTGTCGGAGATTTTCTTATAAATTCACCTCCTTCGTTTTCTTACAACTCACACCTTCTGTTGATGCATTTTATGCAAGTTCCTAGACATCTACCCACGTCTATTGCAGGTACAACAGTTTACAGGCCACCATGATCGTTCGTTATTATCCTATCCGTGTTTGTATGTGGTTACAGCAACTGCAGGAACGAGATTTAGATGTTTGACTATGTTAGACTTAGTCAGACGTCCGAGTGAAGCCTCACTCGTACGGCTGATAGGCTCATACGCACGGATGATACTGAGCTAAGTCACAATTACAACCTAAATGAGAAGACACGAGTGAGTGATCACCCGTACGGCTGATGAAGCCAACTCGTATGTGTGATGGATGAATCGTATGGGTGAGTCAACAGCAGGGGTATATAAAGTCTTATGTTCATCATTTTAGGTTAAGCCTCTCATTTGTTACAACACTCAGATCTGGTGAGCTCCTCCCATTCTCTCTCAACCCAAATCACCCAGGTGGTGAATAATAGCTCTAGGTGTTGATCTAATCACACTTGATTTAGTTATGGTATGACTAAATTAATCCCAAAAAGCTTAACCTATTTACTAGAGGGTTTGATTCACTTATTCCGTCATTGTGTGAGTTAAATCTATTGATTTCTAAGTTCCTAGTCATGTTTCATCACCTTCTATTCTTTCCCCCTCAACTCATATTTTAAAGTGTTCATCAATATGCTCCATCCAGCTCTGATTCTCAATATACTTATAACTTTCATATCGGTCATTCTTCTTTTTCATCTACCGCCGGAAGAATCTATTTACTTCTACTATACTCTTGGGTTTATAGTGTTTCTAGTTCTCCCGTGTCTTTATATTGCTATATGCATCGATATATATGGTTTATAATTTTTGGTTTGTCGTTGGGCTTTATATCTTCCCTTATATTTCAAAGTCTCTGTTTCTATCTTCTATAATCATTGTCATCCACAGTTAATGATCTCTTTTATTTGCTGCAATTTATACCCCAATTTCTATTTCGGAGTTTTGTCCTTTCGTTTCTTCTTCTTACGATTAAGCACCGCTTGTAATGGTCCAGAATTCACAGATATGAATTTCGGAATGAACATTGTTAATGTTCTAGGAAGGAAATTGTGATGGCACGATCTTGACTGGTCAAATTACTAGAATACCTTGGAAAAGGCCGAATCATCAAGAAATATTTTCTTGATATTTTAGAGGTTAAATAGAATACAAGAGTCGTATAACATGGCACATGATGATGTTATGATCTGTGAATCATCACGTTCCATTTAGAAACTCAGCATGAATTACTGTAATATAATCACGTTGATCAAGTGTCATTATATTATACTAACTCATGCTTCAGTTTCCAACACTACTTCAAAAATATTCATATTTTAAACTCAAAGGTTTACAGAGTATAGGAACTAAACAGTTTCCTTTTTGATGTAATACAGATAGAGCAAAGAGATAAATGATTCCAGATAAGAATAGTTATGGAAATATCTTCAGAAATATGGAGGATATTTATAATGAAAGATACGATGATATCTTAGAATTTCTAAGATCAGAGGATGATGAAGAATATTGTCTGTAAGGGTTTAGTGTCAGGAGCAAGGTATTCGTTAATGACTTCAGCAGACACTGAATCATTTGGATTCTTTGAAGGCAGGTTCAGTATTTGTGATTTTTCCACAGCCTCCTTCATACTTTGCTCAATCCGTTTTCCAGTTCCAAAACTTCTCTATTTCTGAGCTTTGTTAATACACTAATCTTTATCATCAAACTTTTTACTGCTAAGGTCATTTACAGTTTTTGTTGCTTCATCAGCATTTCGAGAACTAGTTCGCGGTTCAGAGTGTTTTTCAGAAACTTCACATTCGAAGTATGTAAGCCTTGGAAATAGACGTTATGTATAACTGTTGGCGTCAACATGCTGTGAGATTTCAAAATACTGATTGCTAATTCCCAATGATTCTTATGGTAATTCTCGTTACAAGAGGCAGATGAGTAAATGATGAGGTTTCGATAAATATAAAGATTCTTTGAATTATGACTTTGGTTTCGAGAGCTTTTTAAGTACATAACTGTGGGTAATATGTGGTTGGATCATCATCTCGATTGCTCATTATTTGAAGTGTCTTCAGAGATTTTCGAAGGGTTTGAACACAGATTGTAATTGTTTGTATACATTTGATGTTCTAACACACTTTTGAAGTCAAAGTATAGCTTTGAAAGATGTAGGAATCTAAAAGTGATGGTACCGGTTATATCTCGAATTGAATTCTGAGATTTTAAAATCAGAATATGTAATTGGGTTTGAATGAGTATGATTGTTTTGATTTCTATGAAAGAATGTATATTATTGTGAAAGTAGGAAGTATAATTGATAATTTGCTTAATCTGATTCGAAGAATGTAACATATTAATTGTGAATTTATATATATCTCTCGGGTATTACCTACCCGTTAAAAAATTTTCACAATTAATATTTTGTACATAAGAATTTTATTACAGTCTTTATGAAAATATATATGTATATATTCTCCTCAGATGTAACATAGATTTTAATGAGTTAATACTAAAATTCTTGTGAACTTCGCAAAGTACGAATGATGTTATCTGAAAAGTTTCGGTTACATCAATGATGAAATGTAAAATCAAATATATACTTGATTTATTAGGAATTGGAATTTGTTAAATTGAGACAGAGATTGTAGTTAACGATAGTTAAGTCACGGGCGAGGGACGTACATTATTGCATATTTGTAATATGAATTAATCGAGTAGTTAAGATTCACACACAATAGCTTAGCACGGAAAGATTTATTTTTTATTTCAAAATATATATATATAAAATATATATATAATTTCTTCAGAGGGAATGAGTTAATTCTTCATAACTTGTTGATACAATATACACGTTATTTATTCGTAATGATGTCCACAGTGGTTCTTGAACTGACGGAGTTTGTGATATTATAGGTGTTGTTGATTCTGATGTTGACTGTACTGACGATGCTGGTGACGTTGACGGTACTGTTGATGCTGTTGGTAAAACAAGTTTAACTTGTTAATCACACACCATTTTTTTCAGGGTTTCTACTCTTCCTTCTATCATTTTGGTTCGCTTAACTGATTTATGGTTAGGGCTAGATTAGATAATCTCTAAGACTTTAGAGATTATATAATCGCCGCGGAATGTTTCTCCAATGAAGTTATGAATTAATACTTCATCAGTTATTGTTGTTGGTACTCCTTGGTATCTATGGTGCGTATGACGTTGATACTAGTGGGACAGATTGTGAAGTTGAGGTTTACAACGTGGTTGTGGTTGGAGGTGGTAATGGTACTGTTGGCGTTGATGATGGTGGTACTGGTTATGCTGCTGGTGCTGCTGCTGGTGTTTGTAATCTCTGCACCATATTCTCCAAAGCCACTACCCGAGCGCGAAGTTCGTTGACTTCTTCTATTATTCCAGGATGATTGTCGGTCGGAATGAGCGGATAAATAAAATCTAGAATTTGATGTAGTATATAATCGTGACGAGATACCCTGGAAATGAGAGAGAAAATGGTGTCTCGAACAGGTTCGCCGGTAAGTGCTTCAGGTTCTTCGCCAAGAGGGCAATGTGGTGGATGGAAAGGATCGCCTTCTTCTTGTTTCCAATGATTGAAGAGGCTACGAACTCATCCCTAATTCATCCAGAATAGGTGATGACTGATTGGTTGATCCATTCCGGTCACACTGCTTTCGGAGCTTGAGTGAGATTCCATTTCAGAATCCGAGTGACTTGAACTGATGACAAATTCCATTTCGTACGATTGGATAAAGGATTTTCGATATAAAATGATTTTTCGGCTATCGGGTGGTATTCTATTTACATAGGATATCTATATATAGATATCAAAAGATTTCATAGATTACGGAGGAATTTGCGGGATATGTCAGGCAAAGTTTAAAGTAACAGATACGATAAGATATGATTTAGCAGATACGCTAAGATATGAATTTTGTCTATACACTACTCATGCAATTAATGTAGCAAGACGTGTCTAGACTAATAATGATAAGCAGGTAATTTCCTATGGATGATAAGCAGATGATTTCCGACTAGAAATGATAAGCAAAACTTTTGACATGCAGACACGGTCGAAGTCCAGACTCACTAATGCATCCTAACGACTTATCAGTTAGACACACTAATGCAGACCTGGTTCGCTAAGACCACCGCTTTGATACTAACTGAAAGAACCCGTTCATATACATTATAAACGATTCACAATAGTTGATTACATTGCGAGGTATTTGACCTCTATATGATACATTTTACAAACATTGCATTCGTTTTTAAAAGACAATCTTTCTTTACATCAAAAATTGACAGGCATGCATACCATTTCATAATATTCACTATCCAACTATAAATTGATTTAATAATAATCTTTGATGAACTCAATGACTCGAATGCAACGTTCTTCGAAATATGCTATGAAAGACTCCAAGTAATATCTTTAAAATGAGCAAATGCACAGCGGAAGATTTCTTTAACACCTGAGAATAAACATGCTTTAAAGTGTCAACCAAAAGGTTGGTGAGTTCATTAGTTTATCATAATCATTTATTTCCATCATTTTAATAGACCACAAGAATTTCATTTCCAGTTCTTATAAATATACGTCCCATGCATAGAGACAAAAAATAATCATTCATATGGTGAACACCTGGCAACCGACATTAACTAGATACATATAAGAATATCCCATATCATTCCGGGATCCTCCTTCGGACATGATATAAATTTCGAAGTACTAAAGAATTCGGTACTTTGGATGGGGTTTGTTAGGCCCAATAGATCTATCTTTAGGATTCGCGTCAATTAGGGTGTATGTTCCCTAATTCTTAGATTACCAGACTTTAATAAAAAGGGGCATATTCGATTTCGATAATTCAACCATAGAATGTAGTTTCAATTACTTGTGTCTATTTCGTCAAACATTTATAAAAGCGCATGTATTCTCAGTCCCAAAAATATAAAAAAGGCAAATGAAACTCACCATATTGTATTTCGTAGTAAAAATACATATAACGTCATTGAACAAGTGCAAGGTTGGCCTCGGATTCACGAACCTAAATTAATTATATATATTTATGTGTTGGTCAATATTTGTCTAACAAATTAGGTCAAGTCATAGTGTACCACAATCCTAATGCTCGAGACTAATATGCAAAAGTCAACAAAAGTAAATTTGACTTAAAATAATTTCTAAAAATCTATACATAATTAATATATAGTTTAAATATCGTCGTTTTATATTTTTAAATATTTTTAAAAGATTTATTAGAGTAAATAATATAATTTATTTATTAATAAATAAAATTTTATATTATATTTATATAATAAAATATACTTTTATATATATTAAGTAATAAAATTTATAGGGTTCATTTAATATTATAAAGATAATATGATAGGTATTATTAAAGTAAGTTATTACACGTAGTAAAATATGTTTGTATCAAATATTTATTTGATAAAATAATATCTATAATGATAGTAAGTAAAAGTTGTATTATTTTGTAATAATAATAATTATTATAAAAATATCAATATTTATAATTACTAAGATGACATTATGATAAACGATAATTCTAATTATGATAACTTTAATATTTACGATAATTTTTAATATTATCTTTAAAATAACAATTCTATTTAAAATAATAATAATAATGATATTTTATAGTAACAATGACATTTCTATTAAAATGATAATTTTTGTTAAAATGATAGTTTTAATACTAACGATAATTTTAATAATAATAGTAATGATAAAAATAATAAGAACGATAATTTTATCTAAATCAATATCTTATAATATTTTAATTTCATGATGATACTCTTACCCATTATTTCCTAATCATTTCGTTTAATTGCTTTTAATCATCTTTTATATCGTGTTCGTAATAATGATAATAATAGTAATCAAAATAATTAGGTGTTACAAATATTTGTTTTAATTACACTAATATTAATAATGATAGTTACTATAACATTATTAACGATAATACTAATAATTATCTTAATGATAATATAGTAATAATAATATTAACAATAACAATAACCATTTTTAAATAATGATATATATATTAATAATGATAATAATAATAATAATACCAATAATAATAATAATAATAATAATAATAATAATAATTGGATAATAATAATAATACTAATTATAACTTTAACGATAATAACGATAGTAATAATAATAAAAAATAACAATTTTTTTAATGATAAATCCTTTTATTGATAAAGATAATAATAATAATAATATGATAAAACTAGAACGATGATAATAACGACGATAATAATAATCATTTTAATAATAATACAAAAATTTGATGGACTATAACTTCAAATCCGTTCATCGAAATCATTCGATATCTAAATGAAAAGTTCTTAATTTTTCGTTAGCTTTCCAACGACATGCATATCTTATACCTTATCTCAGTCGCATATGAAATGTCCCGTTCTTATTAATTAAAAACGTTCCATATTAATTGATTTCGTTGCGAGGTTTTGACCTCTATATGAGACGTTTTTCAAAGACTGCATTCATTTTTAAAACAAACCATAACCTTTATTTCATAAATAAAGGTTTAAAAAGCTTTACGTAGATTATCAAATAATGATAATCTAAAATATCCTGTTTACACACGACCATTACATAATGGTTTACAATACAAATATGTTACATCGAAATCAGTTTCTTGAATGCAGTTTTTACACAATATCATACAAACATGGACTCCAAATCTTGTCCTTATTTTAGTATGCAACAGCGGAAGCTCTTAATATTCACCTGAGAATAAACATGCTTTAAACGTCAACAAAAATGTTGGTGAGTTATAGGTTTAACCTATATATATCAAATCATAATAATAGACCACAAGATTTCATATTTCAATACACATCCCATACATAGAGATAAAAATCATTCATATGGTGAACACCTGGTAACCGACATTAACAAGATGCATATATAAGAATATCCCCATCATTCCGGGACACCCTTCAGATATGATATAAATTTCGAAGTACTAAAGCATCCGGTACTTTGGATGGGGTTTGTTAAGCCCAATAGATCTATCTTTAGGATTCGCGTCAATTAGGGTGTCTGTTCCCTAATTCTTAGATTACCAGACTTAATAAAAAGGGGCATATTCGATTTCGATAATTCAACCATAGAATGTAGTTTCACTTACTTGTGTCTATTTTGTAAATCATTTATAAAACCTGCATGTATTCTCATCCCAAAAATATTAGATTTTAAAAGTGGGACTATAACTCACTTTCACAGATTTTTACTTCGTCGGGAAGTAAGACTTGGCCACTGGTTGATTCACGAACCTATAACAATATATAAATATATATCAAAGTATGTTCAAAATATATTTACAACACTTTTAATATATTTTGATGTTTTAAGTTTATTAAGTCAGCTGTCCTCGTTAGTAACCTACAACTAGTTGTCCACAGTTAGATGTACAGAAATAAATCGATAAATATTATCTTGAATCAATCCACGACCCAGTGTATACGTATCTCAGTATTGATCACAACTCAAACTATATATATTTTGGAATCAACCTCAACCCTGTATAGCTAACTCCAACATTCACATATAGAGTGTCTATGGTTGTTCCGAAATATATATAGATGTGTCGACATGATAGGTTGAAACATTGTATACGTGTCTATGGTATCTCAAGATTACATAATATACAATACAAGTTGATTAAGTTATGGTTGGAATAGATTTGTTACCAATTTTCACGTAGCTAAAATGAGAAAAATTATCCAATCTTGTTTTACCCATAACTTCTTCATTTTAAATCCGTTTTGAGTGAATCAAATTGCTATGGTTTCATATTGAACTCTATTTTATGAATCTAAACAGAAAAAGTATAGGTTTATAGTCGGAAAAATAAGTTACAAGTCGTTTTTGTAAAGGTAGTCATTTCAGTCGAAAGAACGACGTCTAGATGACCATTTTAGAAAACATACTTCCACTTTGAGTTTAACCATAATTTTTGGATATAGTTTCATGTTCATAATAAAAATCATTTTCTCAGAATAACAACTTTTAAATCAAAGTTTATCATAGTTTTTAATTAACTAACCCAAAACAGCCCGCTGTGTTACTACGACGGCGTAAATCCGGTTTTACGGTGTTTTTCGTGTTTCCAGGTTTTAAATCATTAAGTTAGCATATCATATAGATATAGAACATGTGTTTAGTTGATTTTAAAAGTCAAGTTAGAAGGATTAACTTTTATTTGCGAACAAGTTTAGAATTAACTAAACTATGTTCTAGTGATTACAAGTTTAAACCTTCGAATAAGATAGCTTTATATGTATGAATCGAATGATGTTATGAACATCATTACTACCTTAAGTTCCTTGGATAAACCTACTGGAAAAGAGAAAAATGGATCTAGCTTCAACGGATCCTTAGATGGCTCGAAGTTCTTGAAGCAGAATCATGACACGAAAACAAGTTCAAGTAAGATCATCACTTGAAATAAGATTGTTATAGTTATAGAAATTGAACCAAAGTTTGAATATGATTATTACCTTGTATTAGAATGATAACCTACTGTAAGAAACAAAGATTTCTTGAGGTTGGATGATCACCTTACAAGATTGGAAGTGAGCTAGCAAACTTGAAAGTATTCTTGATTTTATGAAACTAGAACTTTTGGAATTTATGAAGAACACTTAGAACTTGAAGATAGAACTTGAGAGAGATCAATTAGATGAAGAAAATTGAAGAATGAAAGTGTTTGTAGGTGTTTTTGGTCGTTGGTGTATGGATTAGATATAAAGGATATGTTATTTTGTTTTCATGTAAATAAGTCATGAATGATTACTCATATTTTTGTAATTTTATGAGATATTTCATGCTAGTTGCCAAATGATGGTTCCCACATGTGTTAGGTGACTCACATGGGCTGCTAAGAGCTGATCATTGGAGTGTATATACCAATAGTACATACATCTAAAAGCTGTGTATTGTACGAGTACGAATACGGGTGCATACGAGTAGAATTGTTGATGAAACTGAACGAGGATGTAATTGTAAGCATTTTTGTTAAGTAGAAGTATTTTGATAAGTGTATTGAAGTCTTTCAAAAGTGTATAAATACATATTAAAACACTACATGTATATATATTTTAACTGAGTCGTTAACTCATCGTTAGTCGTTACATGTAAATGTTGTTTTGAAACCTTTAGGTTAACGATCTTGTTGAATGTTGTTAACCCATTGTTTATTATAACAAATGAGATGTTAAATTGTTATATTATCATGATATTATGATATATAATATATCTTAGTATGATGTATATACTGTTAAATGTCGTTACAACGATAATCGTTACATATATGTCTCGTTTCGAAATCATTAAGTTAGTAGTCTTATTTTTACATATGTAATTCATTGTTAATACACTTAATAATATATTTACTTATCATTTAACATAATTAACCAAGTGTATCAATATCTTAATATGATTCATATGTACCTAGTAAGACGTTGTTATAACGATAATCGTTATATATATCGTTTTCGAGTTTCTTAAATTAATAGTCTCATTTTTATGTATATAACTCATTTTTAAAATACCTAATGAGATACATACTTATAATAAAATCATGTTAACTATATATATAACCATATATATGTCATCGTATAGTTTTTACATGTTTTAACGTTCGTGAATCACCGGTCAACTTGGGTGGTCAATTGTCTATATGAAACATATTTCAATTAATCAAGTCTTAACAAGTTTAATTGCTTAACATGTTGGAAACATTTAATCATGTAAATATCAATCTCAATTAATATATATAAACATGGAAAAGTTCGGGTCACTACAGCATATATAACTAATTCAGGATTCAACATAACCTAACTAAAGGCAATATCAAAAGTACAAATATGCATAATCCTATATACTCGAGCACTAGTCAAGGATACACTATTAGTATGTAAAAGTTAAATTATGAGTACTCACGTATCAATATTGAGATTCAATATTGCAGGAAAGGTACGTAGACGCAACAGAGATGATAAACACTATATTGACCTCACGAGCATACCCATGAACGATACCCAATCACCTCCATAGCTATAACCCATAATTTCCTTAATCCAATCCCACTCGAAAAACAATTTCAAAATCACTCGGACAGCACTCTGACGTAATATTTTATGTATACTAATAATATCTTGAAATAATACGGAGTAAATATATATATGTAAATCGATTGAGAGAGTTTAGAGAAAAATATTTTCAAGTTTCTATGAAATAATGAAACCTATTGAATTCTATTTATAATAGATTTTTAAATTATTAAAGGGAATTATTAAAGTATGAATTATTAAAGTGAATTATTAAAGTATGAATTATTAAAGTGAATTATTAAAGTATGAATTATTAAAGTATGAATTATTAAAGTGAATTATTAAAGTTAAAGTAAAGTAAAAATAAAGTAAAGGTAAAGTTTAAGTATAGTAAAAGTATAAAACTATGTACGTATAATACGCGTATAAATATATATAATATTAATTTAAATCATTATATATATTTAATAAAATAAAATATAAATATCGTTATCTTTATCATACTGGTTAAGTAATGAGTTGTCAAAAGTGGTTCTAGATATTTATAAAAGTTATATACATTTTAATAATAAAGTTCTTTTTAAACTGAAAACGTTTTTATACGTTTGAAACTAAATCAAATAAATATAATAATTTTGTATTCCAAAACCAAATATATTTTTAAGAAACATTTTGTTTAAAGGTTAAAATAATGGAAATCGTTATATCATAAAATGTTTTAGAAAAGTAGATGAAATGTCCCGTTCTTATTGATTAAAAACGTTCCATATTAATTGATTTCGTTGCGAGGTTTTGACCTCTATATGAGACGTTTTTCAAAGACTGCATTCATTTTAAAACAAACCATAACCTTTATTTCATCAATAAAGGTTTAAAAAGCTTTACGTAGATTATCAAATAATGATAATCTAAAATATCCTGTTTACACACGACCATTACATAATGGTTTACAATACAAATATGTTACAACAAAATAAGTTTCTTGAATGCAGTTTTTACACAATATCATACAAGCATGGACTCCAAATCTCGTCCTTATTTAAGTATGCGACAGCGGAAGCTCTTAATAATCACCTGAGAATAAACATGCTTAAAACGTCAACAAAAATGTTGGTGAGTTATAGGTTTAACCTATATATATCAAATCATAATAATAGACCACAAGATTTCATATTTCAATACACATCCCATACATAGAGATAAAAATCATTCATATGGTGAACACCTGGTAACCGACATTAACAAGATGCATATATAAGAATATCCCCATCATTCCGGGACACCCTTCGGATATGATATAAATTTCGAAGTACTAAAGCATCCGGTACTTTGGATGGGGTTTGTTAAGCCCAATAGATCTATCTTTAGGATTCGCGTCAATTAGGGTGTCTGTTCCCTAATTCTTAGATTACCAGACTTAATAAAAAGGGGCATATTCGATTTCGATAATTCAACCATAGAATGTAGTTTCACGTACTTATGTCTATTTTGTAAATCATTTATAAAACCTGCATGTATTCTCATCCCAAAAATATTATATTTTAAAAGTGGGACTATAACTCACTTTCACAGATTTTTTACTTCGTCGGGAAGTAAGACTTGGCCACTGGTTGATTCACGAACCTATAACAATATATACATATATATCAAAGTATGTTCAAAATATATTTACAACACTTTTAATATATTTTGATGTTTTAAGTTTATTAAGTCAGCTGTCCTCGTTAGTAACCTACAACTAGTTGTCCACAGTTAGATGTACAGAAATAAATCGATAAATATTATCTTGAATCAATCCACGACCCAGTGTATACGTATCTCAGTATTGATCACAACTCAAACTATATATATTTTGGAATCAACCTCAACCCTGTATAGCTAACTCCAACATTCACATATAGAGTGTCTATGGTTGTTCCGAAATATATATATAGATGTGTCGACATGATAGGTCGAAACATTGTATACGTGTCTATGGTATCTCAAGATTACATAATATACAATACAAGTTGATTAATTTATGGTTGGAATAGATTTGTTACCAATTTTCACGTAGCTAAAATGAGAAAAATTATCCAATCTTGTTTTACCCATAACTTCTTCATTTTAAATCCGTTTTGAGTGAATCAAATTGCTATGGTTTCATATTGAACTCTATTTTATGAATCTAAACAGAAAAAGTATAGGTTTATAGTCGGAAAAATAAGTTACAAGTCATTTTTATAAAGGTAGTCATTTCAGTCGAAAGAACGACGTCTAGATGACCATTTTAGAAAACATACTTCCACTTTGAGTTTAACCATAATTTTTGGATATAGTTTCATGTTCATAATAAAAATCATTTTCTCAGAATAACAACTTTTAAATCAAAGTTTATCATAGTTTTTAATTAACTAACCCAAAACAGCCCGCGGTGTTACTACGACGGCGTAAATCCGGTTTTACGGTGTTTTTCGTGTTTCCAGGTTTTAAATCATTAAGTTAGCATATCATATAGATATAGAACATGTGTTTAGTTGATTTTAAAAGTCAAGTTAGAAGGATTAACTTTTGTTTGCGAACAAGTTTAGAATTAACTAAACTATGTTCTAGTGATTACAAGTTTAAACCTTCGAATAAGAAAGCTTTATATGTATGAATCGAATGATGTTATGAACATCATTACTACCTTAAGTTCCTTGGATAAACCTACTGGAAAAGAGAAAAATGGATCTAGCTTCAATGGATCCTTGGATGGCTCGAAGTTCTTGAAGCAGAATCATGACACGAAAACAAGTTCAAGTAAGATCATCACTTGAAATAAGATTGTTATGATTATAGAAATTGAACCAAAGTTTGAATATGATTATTACCTTGTATTAGAATGATAACCTACTGTAAGAAACAAAGATTTCTTGAGGTTGGATGATCACCTTACAAGATTGGAAGTGAGCTAGCAAATTTGAAAGTATTCTTGATTTTATGAAACTAGAACTTTTGGAATTTATGAAGAACACTTAGAACTTGAAGATAGAACTTGAGAGAGATCAATTAGATGAAGAAAATTGAAGAATGAAAGTGTTTGTAGGTGTTTTTGGTCGTTGGTGTATGGATTAGATATAAAGGATATGTTATTTTGTTTTCATGTAAATAAGTCATGAATGATTACTCATATTTTTGTAATTTTATGAGATATTTCATGCTAGTTGCCAAATGATGGTTCCCACATGTGTTAGGTGACTCACATGGGCTGCTAAGAGCTGATCATTGGAGTGTATATACCAATAGTACATACATCTAAAAGCTGTGTATTGTACGAGTACGAATACGGGTGCATACGAGTAGAATTGTTGATGAAACTGAACGAGGATGTAATTGTAAGCATTTTTGTTAAGTAGAAGTATTTTGATAAGTGTATTGAAGTCTTTCAAAAGTGTATAAATACATATTAAAACACTACATGTATATACATTTTAACTGAGTCGTTAAGTCACCGTTAGTCGTTACATGTAAGTGTTATTTTGAAACCTTTAGGTTAACGATCTTGTTAAATGTTGTTAACCCGATGTTTATAATATCAAATGAGATTTTAAATTATTATATTATCATGATATTATCATTTATGAATATCTCTTAATATGATATATATACATTAAATGTCTTTACAACGATAATCGTTACATATATGTCTCGTTTAAAAATCATTAAGTTAGTAGTCTTGTTTTTACATATGTAGTTCATTGTTAATATACTTAATGATATGTTTACTTATCATAGTATCATGTTAACTATATATATATCCATATATATGTCATCATATAGTTTTTACAAGTTTTAACGTTCGTGAATCACCGATCAACTTGGGTGGTCAATTGTCTATATGAAACATATTTCAATTAATCAAGTCTTAACAAGTTTGATTGCTTAACATGTTGGAAACATTTAATCATGTAAATATCAATCTCAATTAATATATATAAACATGGAAAAGTTCGGGTCACTACAGTAGAATCATATATATTCTTAATAGGTTTCAAGTTTTTAAATTACAGTTTGTTGGTGAAGCATGGGATAAAGTTCAAAGGTTAAATAAACGTATGAAATCATCTTAATGAAAAATGTCGAGTTACTTAACTTGTCGATATCCAAAATCTAAGTTATTTACACTTCACGTTCTTACTTATAAATCACTTTACCATTTTCCGAATGTTGTCAAAAAGAATAGATTTCTTAAATCACAGTGGACCTCATAACATAGACCTGTAATCATATCATAATGTATCAGATAAATCAATCATTTGATATTATCTTCTAATTCCATCGATAAACATATTGAAACAAATACGTTCATGTAAAGTATTATACGTTTAATACTTTATTAATATTCTCAAGTTATAATATATATATATATATACATATATATAACGGTTCGTGAATCGTCAGAATTTGGTCGAGGTTATAATGAATGTATGAACACAATTTAAAATTCTTGAGATTTAACTTAACAAACTTTGCTTATCGTGTCGGAATAATATAAAGATAAAGTTTAAATTTGGTTGGAAATTTCCGGGTTGTCACAGGGTTGTCAGGCCCAATAGATCTATCAACAGGATTCGCGTTTACAATACCGCATGTAAATGGTAGTTACCAAGCTATTAGGGAAAAATATTCAAAGTGGTACAACTCAACGTAGAATATGTTTTTAGTACTTGTGTCCATTTCGTAAAACAGTTATAAAACAGTGCATGTATTCTCAGCCCAAAAATATATATAAAAAGGGAGTAATGTAACTCACTTGTAAGTCGTTGATAGTAAATAATATTATTTTTCAATTCGATGAAAAATACTATTCGGCCTTCGATAGATTCACGAACCTATAATAATAATAATATGTATCAACTACACTATACTTATATTTGATTAATAATTATATCATACTTATATGATACTTTAAATTGTCAAGTTAGTAGTCCAATGTTAGTGGTCCAACAGTCCGATAGTCCAATAGTCCGATAGTCTAATATTCGGTATATATATATATATATATATATATACACACACCGACGTATTGTGTATATATATTTATAATCTTAGAATTACCCCACGACGTATGCTATACGTATTGTCTTTGCATCAACCCAGAGACGTATTGTATACATGTTGTCTTAGAATTAACTAAGACGTATTGTGTACGTATTGTCTTAGGATTTATCAAAACGTATTGTATACTTATTGTGTTAGGACGTACCAAGAATATTATTATACATATATACAATCACAGAAATAACCAAGATTATAATATTTTGTTATACTACTAATAACATGTCTAAAGATATATAGGATATAGGAAAAGTTAGCAAGGATATGGTTAATATAGTTTTTATAGTATAAATTTCATCCATACAATGTTAATTTTAGAAGATTTTGTTTTACCCATAATTTCTTCGTTTTAAATCCATTTTTAGTGAATCAAATTCTATGGTTTCATATTGAATCAAATATTACTAATCTAAACAGAAATAGTATAGGTTTATAGTCGGAAATACAGGTTACAAATCATTTTTGAAAGAGGTAGTCATTTCCGTCGAAAGATCAACATCTTGATGACCATTTTGAAAAACATACTTCCACTCAGAGTTAAACCATGGGTTTTGGATATGTTTCATATCCATATGAAATAACATTTATTACAGAAGGAAAACTCTTAATTCAAAGTTTAATATAGGTTTTCAAAATTAAACCCAAAATAGCCCCGATGATCTATGACGGCGTATGTTCAGTTTTAAGGTGTTCTTCGTATTTACAAGTTTTATATCCTTATGTTATCTTGACATACTATCATAATACATGTGTTGAAGTATTTTAAAAGTCAAGTTAGAAGGATTAAGTTTATTTGCAAACAAGTTTAGAATTAACTAATTTATGTTCTAGTTGTTATAAGTTATATACTCGAAATAAGATAGCTATATGAATATGAATCGAACGAGATTTTGAATAAGGTTACTACCTCAAGTTTAAAGAGTGATGTTACTGGAAAAAATAAGAAAAGGATCTTTGAGTAGATGATGTCCTCTATAGCTTAGAATTCTTGATGTAGAAGCTTGGAATCAACAAAAGTTTCAAGTAAGAATTCTTTCTTGATTTAAGATGGTTATGATTATATGAATTGAACCAAAGCTTGAATATGTTTATTACCTTGATTAAGAAATGAAAAACTACAGAAATAAATGAAGGTTTCTTGATCTTCAAAGAGTTATTGGAATGGATTCAAAAGATTGAAAGTATAAACTTGAAATGGATGATCTTCATGAAGTGTTCTTGAATGATTCTTATAAGATGATTATAGATTGGATTTTTGATCAAAAAGATGAAGATTTTAAGAGTTCTTGGTCATGGTTTATGAAGGAGGAAAGAATATGAATGAAAAAAAAATAGTTATGTGTAATATATATAAGTATATATGTAGTATATATAATTATATAAGTAATAAAAACAAAATTAGTTTTGTAATCTAGCATCAATTAGTCACATAAGATTACAAAATGTGATTCCATATGTTTAAACATGTTTCTCCATGATTAAAAAGGTTGAAAATGATGTTTTACTATTGGTATATACGAATAGTAAATACATCTAGAAACTGTGTATCATATGGAGTAGAATTCTTGAGGAAATCGAATGCGAATATGAGTATAGCTATCTTTGTTGAGTATAAGTATATTAATATGTGTATTTAAGTCTTTCAAAAGTGTATTAATATATCTTAATACCATACATATATATTCATTTTAACTTAGGAGTTATAACGTCGTTAAGCGTTATATATATATATATATATATATATATATATATATATATATATATATATATATATATATATATATATATATATAGTTTCGAAACCCTTAAGTTAGTAGTCTCATTTTATATATATAATCCATTGTTAATATACTTAATGAGATACTTAATTATCATATATTCAAGTTATATATAATCCATATCCATATATATTCATAAGTATATAATTAATACAAGTTATGACGTTCGTGAATCGTCGGATAAAAGGTTGGTCAATTGTTTGTATAAAACTCATTTCAAAAATTTTAAAACTTGTCAAAATTCGTTACTTATCATGTCGGAATAATGTTACCATGTAAAGATTAAGTTTAAATTTTGGTCGGAATTTTCCGGGTCGTCACATTTTTTGTCGTACATTATGAAAATTGTTGCTTTTGATTAATAACAAGATTGAAGGTACGCGCTATGCGGCTAGACATGTATGATAGAAATTTGATAAATCTAACGATTTGGAAAGTTTAACGCGCTTCAAAATTTACCCTCGCATGTTATAGATATTCTTTAGAAGCAGTTAATATGTGAAAATACTTACTATAAAGGCAACAAACAGAATGCAACTAATTACACAGACATGCTGAAATTACCTGACTCAGCATATTCACTTAAAAGACTGCATTTCCTAATGGAAATTTGCAGAAATACTGAAATGTCCCGTTCTTATTGATTAAAAACGTTCCATATTAATTGATTTCGTTGCGAGGTTTTGACCTCTATATGAGACGTTTTTCAAAGACTGCATTCATTTTAAAACAAACCATAACCTTTATTTCATCAATAAAGGTTTAAAAAGCTTTACGTAGATTATCAAAAAATGATAATCTAAAATATCCTGTTTACACACGACCATTACATAATGGTTTACAATACAAATATGTTACAACAAAATAAGTTTCTTGAATGCAGTTTTTTTTTACACAATATCATACAAGCATGGACTCCAAATCTCGTCCTTATTTAAGTATGCGACAATTAGGGTGTCTGTTCCCTAATTCTTAGATTACCAGACTTAATAAAAAGGGGCATATTCGATTTCGATAATTCAACCATAGAATGTAGTTTCACGTACTTGTGTCTATTTTGTAAATCATTTATAAAACCTGCATGTATTCTCATCCCAAAAATATTAGATTTTAAAAGTGGGACTATAACTCACTTTCACAGATTTTTTACTTCGTCGGGAAGTAAAACTTGGCCACTGGTTGATTCACGAACCTATAACAATATATACATATATATCAAAGTATGTTCAAAATATATTTACAACACTTTTAATATATTTTGATGTTTTAAGTTTATTAAGTCAGCTGTCCTCGTTAGTAACCTACAACTAGTTGTCCACAGTTAGATGTACAGAAATAAATCGATAAATATTATCTTGAATCAATCCACGACCCAGTGTATACGTATCTCAGTATTGATCACAACTCAAACTATATATATTTTGGAATCAACCTCAACCCTGTATAGCTAACTCCAACATTCACATATAGAGTGTCTATGGTTGTTCTGAAATATATATAGATGTGTCGACATGATAGGTCGAAACATTGTATACGTGTCTATGGTATCTCAAGATTACATAATATACAATACAAGTTGATTAAGTTATGGTTGGAATAGATTTGTTACCAATTTTCACGTAGCTAAAATGAGAAAAATTATCCAATCTTGTTTTAACCATAACTTCTTCATTTTAAATCCGTTTTGAGTGAATCAAATTGCTATGGTTTCATATTGAACTCTATTTTATGAATCTAAACAGAAAAAGTATAGGTTTATAGTCAGAAAAATAAGTTACAAGTCGTTTTTGTAAAGGTAGTCATTTCAGTCTAAAGAACGACGTCTAGATGACCATTTTAGAAAACATACTTCCACTTTGAGTTTAACCATAATTTTTGGATATAGTTTCATGTTCATAATAAAAATCATTTTCTCAGAATAACAACTTTTAAATCAAAGTTTATCATAGTTTTTAATTAACTAACCCAAAACAGCCCGCGGTGTTACTACGACGGCGTAAATCCGGTTTTACGGTGTTTTTCGTGTTTCCAGGTTTTAAATCATTAAGTTAGCATATCATATAGATATAGAACATGTGTTTAGTTGATTTTAAAAGTCAAGTCAGAAGGATTAACTTTTGTTTGCGAACAAGTTTAAAATTAACTAAACTATATTCTAGTGATTACAAGTTTAAACCTTCGAATAAGATAGCTTTATATATATAAATCGAATGATGTTATGAACATCATTACTACCTTAAGTTCCTTGGATAAACCTACTGGAAAAGAGAAAAATGGATCTAGCTTCAACGGATCCTTGGATGGCTCGAAGTTCTTGAAGCAGAATCATGACACGAAAACAAGTTCAAGTAAGATCATCACTTGAAATAAGATTGTTATAGTTATAGAAATTGAACCAAAGTTTGAATATGATTATTACCTTGTATTAGAATTATAACCTACTGTAAGAAACAAAGATTTCTTGAGGTTGGATGATCACCTTACAAGATTGGAAGTGAGCTAGCAAACTTGAAAGTATTTTTGATTTTATGTAACTAGAACTTGTAGAATATATGAAGAACACTTAGAACTTGAAGATAGAACTTGAGAGAGATCAATTAGATGAAGAAAATTGAAGAATGAAAGTGTTTGTAGGTGTTTTTGGTCGTTGGTGTATGGATTAGATATAAAGGATATGTAATTTTGTTTTCATGTAAATAAGTCATGAATGATTACTCATATTTTTGTAATTTTATGAGATATTTCATGCTAGTTGCCAAATGATGGTTCTCACATGTGTTAGGTGACTCACATGGGCTGCTAAGAGCTGATCATTGGAGTATATATACCAATAGTACATACATCTAAAAGCTGTGTATTGTACGAGTACGAATACGGGTGCATACGAGTAGAATTGTTGATGAAACTGAACGAGGATGTAATTGTAAGAATTTTGGTTAAGTAGAAGTATTTTGATAAGTGTATTGAAGTCTTTCAAAAGTGTATAAATATATATTAAAACACTACATGTATATACATTTTAACTGAGTCATTAAGTCATCGTTAGTCGTTACATGTAAGTGTTGTTTTGAAACCTTTAGGTTAACGATCTTGTTAAATGTTGTTAACCCAATGTTTATAATATCAAATGAGATTTTAAATTATTATATTATCATGATATTATCATGTATGAATATCTCTTAGTATGATATATATACATTAAATGTCTTTACAACGATAATCGTTACATATATGTCTCGTTTAAAAATCATTAAGTTAGTAGTCTTGTTTTTACATATGTAGTTCATTGTTAATATACTTAATGAAATGTTTACTTATCATAGTATCATGTTAACTATATATATATATATATATATATATATATATATATATATATATATATATATATATATATATATATATATATATATATAGTTAACATGATACTATGATAAGTAAACATTTCATTAAGTATATTAACAATGAACTACATATGTAAAAACAAGACTACTAACTTAATGATTTTTAAACGAGACATATATGTAACGTTTAATGAAATGTTTACTTATCATAGTATCATGTTAACTATATATATATATATATATATATATATATATATATATATATATATATATATATATATATATATATATATATATATATCCATATATATGTCATCATATAGTTTTTACAAGTTTTAACGTTCGTGAATCACCGGTCAACTTGGGTGGTCAATTGTCTATATGAAACATATTTCAATTAATCAAGTCTTAACAAGTTTGATTGCTTAACATGTTGGAAACATTTAATCATGTAAATATCAATCTCAATTAATATATATAAACATGGAAAAGTTCGGGTCACTACAGTACCTACCCGTTAAATAAATTTCGTCCCGAAATTTTAAGCTGTTGAAGGTGTTGACGAATCTTCTGGAAATAGATGCGGGTATTTCTTCTTCATCTGATCTTCACGCTCCCAGGTGAACTCAGGTCCTCTACGAGCATTCCATCGAACCTTAACAATTGGTATCTTGTTTTTCTTAAGTCTTTTAACCTCACAATCCATTATTTCGACGGGTTCTTCGATGAATTGAAGTTTTTCGTTGATTTGGATTTCATCTAACAGAATAGTGAGATCTTCTTTAGCAAAACATTTCTTCAAATTCGAGACGTGGAAAGTGTTATGTACAGCCGCGAGTTGTTGAGGTAACTCAAGTCGGTAAGCTACTGGTCCGACACGATCAATAATCTTGAATGGTCCAATATACCTTGGATTTAATTTCCCTCGTTTACCAAATTGAACAACGCCTTTCCAAGGTGCAACTTTAAGCATGACCATCTCTCCAATTTCAAATTCTATATCTTTTCTTTTAATGTCAGCGTAGCTCTTTTGTCGACTTTGGGCGGTTTTCAACCGTTGTTGAATTTGGATGATCTTCTCGGTAGTTTCTTGTATAATCTCCTGACCCGTAATCTGTCTATCCCCCACTTCACTCCAACAAATCAGAGACCTGCACTTTCTACCATAAAGTGCTTCAAACGGCGCCATCTCAATTCTTGAATGGTAGCTGTTGTTGTAGGAAAATTCTGCTAACGGTAGATGTCGATCCCAACTGTTTCCGAAATCAATAACACATGCTCGTAGCATGTCTTCAAGCATTTGTATCGTCCTTTTGCTTTGCCCATCAGTTTGTGGATGATAGGCAGTACTCATGTCTAGATGAGTTCCTAATGCTTGCTGTAATGTCTGCCAGAATCTTGAAATAAATCTACCATCCCTATCAGAGATAATAGAGATTGGTATTCCATGTCTGGAGATGACTTCCTTCAAATACAGTCGTGCTAACTTCTCCATCTTGTCATCTTCTCTTATTGGCAGGAAGTGTGCTGATTTGGTGAGACGGTCAACTATTACCTAAATAGTATCAAAACCACTTGCAGTCCTTGGCAATTTAGTGATGAAATCCATGGTAATGTTTTCCCATTTCCATTCCGGGATTTCGGGTTGTTGAAGTAGACCTGATGGTTTCTGATGCTCAGCTTTGACCTTAGAACACGTCAAACATTCTCCTACATATTTAGCAACATCGGCTTTCATACCCGGCCACCAAAAATGTTTCTTGATATCCTTGTACATCTTCCCCGTTCCAGGATGTATTGAGTATCTGGTTTTATGAGCTTCTCTAAGTACCATTTCTCTCATATCTCCAAATTTTGGTACCCAAATCCTTTCAGCCCTATACCGGGTTCCGTCTTCCAGAATATTAAGATGCTTCTCCGATCCTTTGGGTATTTCATCCTTTAAATTTCCCTCTTTTAAAACTCCTTGTTGCGCCTCCTTTATTTGAGTAGTAAGGTTATTATGAATCATTATATTCATAGATTTTACTCGAATGGGTTCTCTGTCCTTCCTGCTCAAGGCATCGGCTACCACATTTGCCTTTCCCGGGTGGTAACGAATCTCAAAGTCGTAATCATTCAACAATTCAATCCACCTACGCTGCCTCATATTCAGTTGTTTCTGATTAAATATGTGTTGAAGACTTTTGTGGTCGGTATATATAATACTTTTGACCCCATATAAGTAGTGCCTCCAAGTCTTTAATGCAAAAACAACCGCGCCTAATTCCAAATCATGCGTCGTATAATTTTGTTCGTGAATCTTCAATTGTCTAGACGCATAAGCAATCACCTTCGTTCGTTGCATTAATACACAACCGAGACCTTGCTTTGATGCGTCACAATAAATCACAAAATCATCATTCCCTTCAGGCAATGACAATATAGGTGCCGTAGTTAGCTTTTTATTCAATAACTGAAACGCTTTCTCTTGTTCATCATTCCATTCAAATTTCTTCCCTTTATGCGTTAATGCAGTCAAGGGTTTTGCTATTCTGGAAAAGTCTTGGATGAACCTTCTGTAGTAACCAGCTAGTCCTAAAAACTGGCGTATGTGTTTCGGAGTTTTCGGGGGTTCCCACTTTTCAACAGTTTCTATCTTTGCCGGATCCACCTTAATACCTTCTTTGTTCACTATGTGACCGAGGAATTGAACTTCTTCCAACCAAAATGCACACTTTGAAAACTTAGCGTACAATTCTTCCTTCCTCAATACTTCTAACACCTTTCTCAAATGTTCACCATGTTCTTGGTCATTCTTTGAGTAAATAAGTATGTCATCAATGAAAACAATGACAAACTTGTCAAGGTATGGTCCACACACTCGGTTCATAAGGTCCATGAACACAGCTGGTGCATTAGTTAAACCAAACGGCATGACCATAAACTCGTAATGATCGTAACGTGTTCTGAAAGCAGTCTTTGGAATATCATCTTCTTTCACCCGCATTTGATGATACCCGGAACGTAAGTCAATCTTTGAATAAACAGATGAGCCTTGTAGTTGATCAAATAAGTCGTCGATTCTTGGTAGTGGGTAGCGGTTCTTGATGGTAAGTTTGTTCAACTCTCGGTAGTCGATACACAACCTGAATGTACCATCTTTCTTCTTGACAAACAAAACAGGAGCTCCCCACGGTGATGTGCTTGGTCGAATGAAACCACGCTCTAAAAGTTCTTGTAATTGGCTTTGCAGTTCTTTCATCTCGCTGGGTGCAAGTCTGTAAGGAGCACGAGCTATTGGTGCAGCTCCTGGTACAAGATCTATTTGAAATTCAACGGATCGATGTGGGGGTAATCCCGATAATTCTTTCGGAAATACATCGGGAAATTCTTTTGCAATGGGAACATCATTGATGCTCTTTTCTTCAGTTTGTACTTTATCGACGTGTGCTAGAATAGCATAGCAACCTTTTCTTATTAGTTTTTGTTCCTTCAAATTACTAATAAGATGTAGCTTCGTGTTGCCCTTTTCTTGAAATGTCCCGTTCTTATTGATTAAAAACGTTCCATATTAATTGATTTCGTTGCGAGGTTTTGACCTCTATATGAGACGTTTTTCAAAGACTGCATTCATTTTTAAAACAAACCATAACCTTTATTTCATAAATAAAGGTTTAGAAAGCTTTACGTAGATTATCAAATAATGATAATCTAAAATATCCTGTTTACACACGACCATTACATAATGGTTTACAATACAAATATGTTACATCGAAATTAGTTTCTTGAATGCAGTTTTTACACAATATCATACAAACATGGACTCCAAATCTTGTCCTTATTTTAGTATGCAACAGCGGAAGCTCTTAATATTCACCTGAGAATAAACATGCTTTAAACGTCAACAAAAATGTTGGTGAGTTATAGGTTTAACCTATATATATCAAATCGTAACAATAGACCACAAGATTTCATATTTCAATACACATCCCATACATAGAGATAAAAATCATTCATATGGTGAACACCTGGTAACCGACAATAACAAGATGCATATATAAGAATATCCCCATCATTCCGGGACACCCTTCGGATATGATATAAATTTCGAAGTACTAAAGCATCCGGTACTTTGGATGGGGTTTGTTAGGCCCAATAGATCTATCTTTAGGATTCGCGTCAATTAGGGTGTCTGTTCCCTAATTCTTAGATTACCAGACTTAATAAAAAGGGGCATATTCGATTTCGATAATTCAACCATAGAATGTAGTTTCACGTACGTGTGTCTATTTTGTAAATCATTTATAAAACCTGCATGTATTCTCATCCCAAAAATATTAGATTTTAAAAGTGGGACTATAACTCACTTTCACAGATTTTTACTTCGTCGGGAAGTAAGACTTGGCCACTGTTGATTCACGAACCTATAACAATATATACATATATATTAAAGTATGTTCAAAATATATTTACAACACTTTTAATATATTTTGATGTTTTAAGTTTATTAAGTCAGCTGTCCTCGTTAGTAACCTATAACTAGTTGTCCACAGTTAGATGTACAGAAATAAATCGATAAATATTATCTTGAATCGATCCACGACCCAGTGTATACGTATCTCAGTATTGATCACAACTCAAACTATATATATTTTGGAATCAACCTCAACCCTGTATAGCTAACTCCAACATTCACATATAGAGTGTCTATGGTTGTTCCGAAATATATATAGATGTGTCGACATGATAGGTCGAAACATTGTATACGTGTCTATGGTATCTCAAGATTACATAATATACAATACAAGTTGATTAAGTTATGGTTGGAATAGATTTGTTACCAATTTTCACGTAGCTAAAATGAGAAAAATTATCCAATCTTGTTTTACCCATAACTTCTTCATTTTAAATCCGTTTTGAGTGAATCAAATTGCTATGATTTCATATTGAACTCTATTTTATGAATCTAAACAGAAAAAGTATAGGTTTATTGTCGGAAAAATAAGTTACAAGTCGTTTTTGTAAAGGTAGTCATTTCAGTCGAAAGAACGACGTCTAGATGACCATTTTAGAAAACATACTTCCACTTTGAGTTTAACCATAATTTTTGGATATAGTTTCATGTTCATAATAAAAATCATTTTCTCAGAATAACAACTTTTAAATCAAAGTTTATCATAGTTTTTAATTAACTAACCCAAAACAGCCCGCGGTGTTACTACGACGGCGTAAATCCAGTTTTACGGTGTTTTTCGTGTTTCCAGGTTTTAAATCATTAAGTTAGCATATCATATAGATATAGAACATGTGTTTAGTTGATTTTAAAAGTCAAGTTAGAAGGATTAACTTTTGTTTGCGAACAAGTTTAGAATTAACTAAACTATGTTCTAGTGATTACAAGTTTAAACCTTCGAATAAGATAGCTTTATATGTATGAATCGAATGATGTTATGAACATCATTACTACCTTAATTTCCTTGGATAAACCTACTGGAAAAGAGAAAAATGGATCTAGCTTCAATGGATCCTTGGATGGCTCGAAGTTCTTGAAGCAGAATCATGACACGAAGACAAGTTCAAGTAAGATCATCACTTGAAATAAGATTGTTATAGTTATAGAAATTGAACCAAAGTTTGAATATGATTATTACCTTGTATTAGAATGATAACCTACTGTAAGAAACAAAGATTTCTTGAGGTTGGATGATCACCTTACAAGATTGGAAGTGAGCCAGCAAACTTGAAAGTATTCTTGATTTTATGAAACTAGAACTTTTGGAATTTATGAAGAACACTTAGAACTTGAAGATAGAACTTGAGAGAGATCAATTAGATGAAGAAAATTGAAGAATTAAAGTGTTTGTAGGTGTTTTTGGTCGTTGGTGTATGGATTAGATATAAAGGATATGTAATTTTGTTTTCATGTAAATAAGTCATGAATGATTACTCATATTTTTGTAATTTTATGAGATATTTCATGCTAGTTGCCAAATGATGGTTCCCACATGTGTTAGGTGACTCACATGGGCTGCTAAGAGCTGATCATTGGAGTGTATATACCAATAGTACATACATCTAAAAGCTGTGTATTGTACGAGTACGAATACGGGTGCATACGAGTAGAATTGTTGATGAAACTGAACGAGGATGTAATTGTAAGCATTTTTGTTAAGTAGAAGTATTTTGATAAGTGTATTGAAGTCTTTCAAAAGTGTATAAATACATATTAAAACACTACATGTATATACATTTTAACTGAGTCGTTAAGTCATCGTTAGTCGTTACATGTAAGTGTTGTTTTGAAACCTTTAGGTTAACGATCTTGTTAAATGTTGTTAACCCAATGTTTATAATATCAAATGAGATTTTAAATTATTATATTATCATGATATTATCATGTATGAATATCTCTTAATATGATATATATACATTAAATGTCTTTATAACGATAATCGTTACATATATGTCTCGTTTAAAAATCATTAAGTTAGTAGTCTTGTTTTTACATATGTAGTTCATTGTTAACATACTTTATGATATGTTTTCTTATCATAGTATCATGTTAACTATATATATATCCATATATATGTCATCATATAGTTTTTAAAAGTTTTAACGTTCGTGAATCACCGATCAACTTGGGTGGTCAATTGTCTATATGAAACATATTTCAATTAATCAAGTCTTAACAAGTTTGATTGCTTAACATGTTGGAAACATTTAATCATGTAAATATCAATCTCAATTAATATATATAAACATGGAAAAGTTCGGGTCACTACAGTACCTACCCGTTAAATAAATTTCGTCCCGAAATTTTAAGCTGTTGAAGGTGTTGACGAATCTTCTGGAAATAGATGCGGGTATTTCTTCTTCATCTGATCTTCACGCTCCCAGGTGAACTCGGGTCCTCTACGAGCATTCCATCGAACCTTAACAATTGGTATCTTGTTTTGCTTAAGTCTTTTAACCTCACGATCCATTATTTCGACGGGTTCTTCGATGAATTGAAGTTTTTCGTTGATTTGGATTTCATCTAACGGAATAGTGAGATCTTCTTTAGCAAAACATTTCTTTAAATTCGAGACGTGGAAAGTGTTATGTACAGCCGCGAGTTGTTGAGGTAACTCTAGTCGGTAAGCTACTGGTCCGACACGATCAATAATCTTGAATGGTCCAATATACCTTGGATTTAATTTCCCTCGTTTACCAAATCGAACAACGCCTTTCCAAGGTGCAACTTTAAGCATGACCATCTCTCCAATTTCAAATTCTATATCTTTTCTTTTAATGTCAGCGTAGCTCTTTTGTCGACTTTGGGCGATTTTCAACCGTTGTTGAATTTGGATGATCTTCTCGGTAGTTTCTTGTATAATCTCCGGACCCGTAATCTGTCTATCCCCCACTTCACTCCAACAAATCAGAGACCTGCACTTTCTACCATAAAGTGCTTCAAACGGCACCATCTCAATGCTTGAATGGTAGCTGTTGTTGTAGGAAAATTCTGCTAACGGTAGATGTCGATCCCAACTGTTTCCGAAATCAATAACACATGCTCGTAGCATGTCTTCAAGCGTTTGTATCGTCCTTTCGCTCTGCCCATCAGTTTGTGGATGATAGGCAGTACTCATGTCTAGACGAGTTCCTAATGCTTGCTGTAATGTCTTCAGAATCTTGAAATAAATCTGCCATCTCTATCAGAGATAATAGAGATTGGTATTCCATGTCTGGAGACGACTTCCTTCAAATACAGTCGTGCTAACTTCTCCATCTTGTCATCTTCTCTTATTGGTAGGAAGTGTGCTGATTTGGTGAGACGATCAACTATTACCCAAATAGTATCAAAACCACTTGCAGTCCTTGGCAATTTAGTGACGAAATCCATGGTAATGTTTTCCCATTTCCATTCCGGGATTTCGGGTTGTTGAAGTAGACCTGATGGTTTCTGGTGCTCAGCTTTGACCTTAGAACACGTCAAACATTCTCCTACGTATTTAGCAACATCGGCTTTCATACCCGGCCACCAAAAATATTTCTTGAGATCCTTGTACATCTTCCCCGTTCCAGGATGTATTGAGTATCTGGTTTTATGAGCTTCTCTAAGTACCATTTCTCTCATATCTCCAAATTTTGGTACCCAAATCCTTTCAGCCCTATACCGGGTTCCGTCTTCCCGAATATTAAGATGCTTCTCCGATCCTTTGGGTATTTCATCCTTTAAATTTCCCTCTTTTAAAACTCCTTGTTGCGCCTCCTTTATTTGAGTAGTAATGTTATTATGAATCATTATATTCATAGATTTTACTCGAATGGGTTCTCTGTCCTTCCTGCTCAAGGCATCGGCTACCACATTTGCCTTCCCCGGGTGGTAACGAATCTCAAAGTCGTAATCATTCAATAATTCAATCCACCTACGCTGCCTCATATTCAGTTGTTTCTGATTAAATATGTGTTGAAGACTTTTGTGGTCGGTATATATAATACTTTTGACCCCATATAAGTAGTGCCTCCAAGTCTTTAATGCAAAAACAACCGCGCCTAATTCCAAATCATGCGTCGTATAATTTTGTTCGTGAATCTTCAATTGTCTAGACGCATAAGCAATCACCTTCTTTTGTTGCATTAATACACAACCGAGACCTTGCTTTGATGCATCACAATAAATCACAAAATCATCATTCCCTTCAGGCAATGACAATATAGGTGCCGTAGTTAGCTTTTTCTTCAATAACTGAAACGCTTTCTCTTGTTCATCATTCCATTCAAATTTCTTCCCTTTATGCGTTAATGCAGTCAAGGGTTTTGCTATTCTGGAAAAGTCTTGGATGAACCTTCTGTAGTAACCAGCTAGTCCTAAAAACTGGCTTATGTGTTTCGGAGTTTTCGGGGTTTCCCACTTTTCAACAGTTTCTATCTTTGCCGGATCCACCTTAATACCTTCTTTGTTCACTATGTGACCGAGGAATTGAACTTCTTCCAACCAAAATGCACACTTTGAAAACTTAGCGTACAATTCTTCCTTCCTCAATACTTCTAACACCTTTCTCAAATGTTCACCGTGTTCTTGGTCATTCTTTGAGTAAATAAGTATGTCATCAATGAAAACAATGACAAACTTGTCAAGGTATGGTCCACACACTCGGTTCATAAGGTCCATGAACACAGCTGGTGCATTAGTTAAACCAAACGGCATGACCATAAACTCGTAATGACCATAACGTGTTCTGAAAGCAGTCTTTGGAATATCATCTTCTTTCACCCGCATTTGATGATACCCGGAACGTAAGTCAATCTTTGAATAAACAGACGAGCCTTGTAGTTGATCAAATAAGTCGTCGATTCTCGGTAGTGGGTAGAGGTTCTTGATGGTAAGTTTGTTCAACTCTCGGTAGTCGATACACAACCTGAATGTACCATCTTTCTTCTTGACAAACAAAACAGGAGCTCCCCACGGTGATGTGCTTGGTCGAATGAAACCACGCTCTAAAAGTTCTTGTAATTGGCTTTGCAGTTCCTTCATCTCGCTGGGTGCGAGTCTGTAAGGAGCACGAGCTATTGGTGCAGCTCCTGGTACAAGATCTATTTGAAATTCAACGGATCGATGTGGGGGTAATCCCGGTAATTCTTTCGGAAATACATCGGGAAATTCTTTTGCAATGGGAACATCATTGATGCTCTTTTCTTCAGTTTGTACTTTCTCGACGTGTGCTAGAACAGCATAGCAACCTTTTCTTATTAGTTTTTGTGCCTTCAAATTACTAATAAGATGTAGCTTCGTGTTGCCCTTTTCTCCGTACACCATTAAGGGTTTTCCTTTTTCTCGTATAATGCGAATTGCATTTTTGTAACAAACGATCTCCGCTTTCACTTCTTTCAACCAGTCCATACCGATTATCACATCAAAACTCCCTAACTCTACTGGTATCAAATCATTCTTAAATGTTTTGCTAACCAGTTTAATTTCTCGATTTCGACATATATTATCTGCTGAAATTAATTTACCATTTGCTAATTCGAGTAAAAATTTACTATCCAAAGGCGTCAATGGACAACTTAATTTAGCACAAAAATCTCTACTCATATAGCTTCTATCCGCACCCGAATCAAATAAAACGTAAGCAGATTTATTGTCAATAAGAAACGTACCCGTAACAAGCTCCGGGTCTTCCTGTGCCTCTACCGCATTAATATTGAAAACTCTTCCACGGCCTTGTCCATTCGTGTTCTCCTGGTTCGGGCAATTTCTAATAATGTGGCCTGGTTTTCCACATTTATAACAAACTACATTGGCATAACTTGCTCCGTCACTACTTGCTCCGCCATTACTCGTTCCGACACCATTTGTTCCTTTCGTTCTATTAACCCCTGGTCCGTAGACCTCACACTTCGCCGCGCTATGACCATTTCTTTTACACTTGTTGCAAAATTTGGTGCAGAACCCCGAGTGATTCTTTTCACACCTTTGGCATAGCTGCTTCTGATTGTTGTTGTTGTTGCGGTTATTATTGTTGTTGGGATGATTGTTGTAGTTGCTGTTGTTGTTGTTGTTGTTGTTGTTGTTGGGCCGTTTGTTGTAGTTGCGATTGATGTTGCGATTGTTGGGATAATTGTTGCGATTATTGTTGTAATTGCTGTTGTTGTTGTATTGGTGATTCTTATCACCATTTTCCTCCCACTTTCTTTTGACTTGCTTGACATTGGCCTCTTCAGCAGTCTGTTCTTTAATTCTTTCTTCAATCTGGTTCACTAGTTTGTGAGCCATTCTACATGCCTGTTGTATGGAGGCGGGCTCGTGTGAACTTATATCTTCTTGGATTCTTTCCGGTAATCCTTTCACAAACGCGTCGATCTTCTCTTCCTCATCTTCGAATGCTCCCGGACACAATAGGCACAATTCTGTGAATCGTCTTTCGTACGTGGTAATATCAAATCCTTGGGTTCGTAACCCTCTAAGTTCTGTCTTGAGCTTATTGACCTCGGTTCTGGGACGGTACTTCTCGTTCATCAAGTGCTTGAATGCTGACCACGGTAGTGCGTACGCATCATCTTGTCCCACTTGCTCTAGATAGGTATTCCACCATGTTAACGCAGAACCTGTGAAGGTATGCGTAGCGTACTTCACTTTGTCCTCTTCAGTACACTTACTTATGGCAAACACCGATTCAACCTTCTCGGTCCACCGTTTCAATCCGATCGGTCCTTCGGTTCCATCAAATTCCAAAGGTTTGCAGGCAGTGAATTCTTTGTAGGTGCATCCTACACGATTTCCTGTACTGCTAGATCCAAGGTTATTGTTGGTATGTAGCGCAGCCTGTACTGCGGCTATGTTTGAAGCTAGAAAAGTACGGAATTCCTCTTCATTCATATTCACGGTGTGTCGAGTAGTCGGTGCCATTTCCTTCAAAATAGTTAAATGGAACAAGTTAATCATACAGAATATTAAGAGTAGTTAATAGTATTTCGTAGCATAATATGAACTCATTTATAAAAGCTTTTTCTTCATATTAGCGTTTTATAAGTTTAAATTCGGGTAGTACCTACCCGTTAAGTTCATACTTAGTAGCTAATATACAATTCAACTACTACAATTCTATATGAAAAACTGATTGTAATAATATTTCGCGTTCAAACTTTTATACAATATTTTACAAACTTACAATACCGCTTATTTTACATAAAGCATGAAATATAGCACACAATAACTTTGATACAAGATAGTTGTGAAGACAATTCTAGCTAGTACACAAGTCGTTCGGCAAAGGCAATAAAGACACGTAATTCATACGTCCAGAAACAAGTCATGCATTCTGGTTTTACTAGGACTACTTCCCATCCTTGGTCTTGTGCAACATAACCGTTATGGCCGTTGATAAGACAGCGTGTTGTAACGTCATCAAAAGGACGAGGGTTACGTAATGTCCAACAGTCCCGTAATAATCTAAAAACCTCATTTCTTACCCCAATTACCGACTCCGTCACTTGTGGAAACGTTTTGTTTAATAGTTATAGCCCGATGTTCTTGTTCTCACTTTGGTGAGAAGCGAACATTACTAATCCGTAATCATAACATGCTTCTTTATGTTGCATGTTAGCCGCTTTTTCTAAATCACGAAGTCCAATATTCGGATATATTGAGTCAAAATAATTTCTTAACCCGTTGCGTAAAATAGCATTTGGGTTCCCCGCAATATATGCGTCAAAGTAAACACATCGTAACTTATGGGTTTCCCAATGTGATATCCCCCATCTTTCAAACGAAAGTCTCTTATAAACCAAGACATTCTTGGAACGTTCTTCGAATGTCTTACAAACTGATCTCGCCTTAAATAGTTGTGCCGAAGAATTCTGGCCGACTCTAGACAAGATTTCATCAATCATGTCTCCGGGTAGGTCTCTTAAAATATTGGGTTGTCTATCCATTTTGTGTTTTTAAACTGTAAAATAGACAAGAGTTAGTTTCATAAAAAAAAATACTTATTAATACAAGCAATTTTTACATATATCATAAAGCATAAGAACACTATATTACATATATTACACCACACGAATACAACTATCTTATTCCGACTCGCTCGTTTCTTCTTCTTCGGTTTTGGTTCGTTTTGCCAAGTTTCTAGGGATATATGATGTTCCCCTAATACGAGCCGTCGTTGTCCACATTGGTTTATAAAAACCTGGTGGTTTAGAGGTTCCCGGGTCATTGTTACAACTTAAGGACTTCGGGGGTTGACGATACATATAAAGTTCATCGGGGTTGGAATTAGATTTCTCTATTTTTATGCCCTTTCCCTTATTATTTTCTTTTGCCTTTTTAAATTCAGTTGGGGTAATTTCTATAACATCATCGGAATTCTCGTCGGAATCCGATTCATCGGAGAATTGGTAATCCTCCCAATATTTTGCTTCCTTGGCGGAAACACCATTGACCATAATTAACTTTGGTCGGTTGGTTGAGGATTTTCATTTACTTAACCGTTTTATTATTTCCCCCACCGGTTCTATTTCTTCATCCGGTTCCGATTCTTCTTCCGGTTCCGATTCTTCTTCCGGTTCCTCTTCGGGAACTTGTGAATCAGTCCACAAATCATTCCAATTTACATTTGACTCTTCATTATTATTAGGTGAGTCAATGGGACTTGTTCTAGAGGTAGACATCTATCACATAATATCAAACACGTTAAGAGATTAATATATCACATAATATTCATATGTTAAAAATATATAGTTTCCAACAAAAATGTTAAGCAATCATTTTTAAAGAAAACACGGTCGAAGTCCAGACTCACTAATGCATCCTAACAAACTCGATAAGACACACTAATGCAAATTTTCTGGTTCTCTAAGACCAACGCTCTGATACCAACTGAAATGTCCCGTTCTTATTGATTAAAAACGTTCCATATTAATTGATTTCGTTGCGATATATGAGACGTTTTTCAAAGACTGCATTCATTTTTAAAACAAACCATAACCTTTATTTCATAAATAAAGGTTTAGAAAGCTTTACGTAGATTATCAAATAATGATAATCTAAAATATCCTGTTTACACACGACCATTACATAATGGTTTACAATACAAATATGTTACATCGAAATCAGTTTCTTGAATGCAGTTTTTACACAATATCATACAAACATGGACTCCAAATCTTGTCCTTATTTTAGTATGCAACAGCGGAAGCTCTTAATATTCACCTGAGAATAAACATGCTTTAAACGTCAACAAAAATGTTGGTGAGTTATAGGTTTAACCTATATATATCAAATCGTAACAATAGACCACAAGATTTCATATTTCAATACACATCCCATACATAGAGATAAAAATCATTCATATGGTGAACACCTGGTAACCGACAATAACAAGATGCATATATAAGAATATCCCCATCATTCCGGGACACCCTTCGGATATGATATAAATTTCGAAGTACTAAAGCATCCGGTACTTTGGATGGGGTTTGTTAGGCCCAATAGATCTATCTTTAGGATTCGCGTCAATTAGGGTGTCTGTTCCCTAATTCTTAGATTACCAGACTTAATAAAAAGGGGCATATTCGATTTCGATAATTCAACCATAGAATGTAGTTTCACGTACTTGTGTCTATTTTGTAAATCATTTATAAAACCTGCATGTATTCTCATCCCAAAAATATTAGATTTTAAAAGTGGGACTATAACTCACTTTCACAGATTTTTACTTCGTCGGGAAGTAAGACTTGGCCACTGTTGATTCACGAACCTATAACAATATATACATATATATTAAAGTATGTTCAAAATATATTTACAACACTTTTAATATATTTTGATGTTTTAAGTTTATTAAGTCAGCTGTCCTCGTTAGTAACCTATAACTAGTTGTCCACAGTTAGATGTACAGAAATAAATCGATAAATATTATCTTGAATCAATCCACGACCCAGTGTATACGTATCTCAGTATTGATCACAACTCAAACTATATATATTTTGGAATCAACCTCAACCCTGTATAGCTAACTCCAACATTCACATATAGAGTGTCTATGGTTGTTCCGAAATATATATAGATGTGTCGACATGATAGGTCGAAACATTGTATACGTGTCTATGGTATCTCAAGATTACATAATATACAATAAAAGTTGATTAAGTTATGGTTGGAATAGATTTGTTACCAATTTTCACGTAGCTAAAATGAGAAAAATTATCCAATCTTGTTTTACCCATAACTTCTTCATTTTAAATCCGTTTTGAGTGAATCAAATTGCTACGATTTCATATTGAACTCTATTTTATGAATCTAAACAGAAAAAGTATAGGTTTATAGTCGGAAAAATAAGTTACAAGTCGTTTTTGTAAAGGTAGTCATTTCAGTCGAAAGAACGACGTCTAGATGACCATTTTAGAAAACATACTTCCACTTTGAGTTTAACCATAATTTTTGGATATAGTTTCATGTTCATAATAAAAATCATTTTCTCAGAATAACAACTTTTAAATCAAAGTTTATCATAGTTTTTAATTAACTAACCCAAAACAGCCCGCGGTGTTACTACGACGGCGTAAATCCGGTTTTACGGTGTTTTTCGTGTTTCCAGGTTTTAAATCATTAAGTTAGCATATCATATAGATATAGAACATGTGTTTAGTTGATTTTAAAAGTCAAGTTAGAAGGATTAACTTTTGTTTGCGAACAAATTTAGAATTAACTAAACTATGTTCTAGTGATTACAAGTTTAAACCTTCGAATAAGATAGCTTTATATGTATGAATCAAATGATGTTATGAACATCATTACTACCTTAATTTCCTTGGATAAACCTACTGGAAAAGAGAAAAATGGATCTAGCTTCAATGGATCCTTGGATGGCTCGAAGTTCTTGAAGCAGAATCATGACACGAAAACAAGTTCAAGTAAGATCATCACTTGAAATAAGATTGTTATAGTTATAGAAATTGAACCAAAGTTTGAATATGATTATTACCTTGTATTAGAATGATAACCTACTGTAAGAAACAAAGATTTCTTGAGGTTGGATGATCACCTTACAAGATTGGAAGTGAGCTAGCAAACTTGAAAGTATTCTTGATTTTATGAAACTAGAACTTTTGGAATTTATGAAGAACACTTAGAACTTGAAGATAGAACTTGAAAGAGATCAATTAGATGAAGAAAATTGAAGAATGAAAGTGTTTGTAGGTGTTTTTGGTCGTTGGTGTATGGATTAGATATAAAGGATATGTAATTTTGTTTTCATGTAAATAAGTCATGAATGATTACTCATATTTTTGTAATTTTATGAGATATTTCATGCTAGTTGCCAAATGATGGTTCCCACATGTGTTAGGTGACTCACATGGGCTGCTAAGAGCTGATCATTGGAGTGTATATACCAATAGTACATACATCTAAAAGCTGTGTATTGTACGAGTACGAATACGGGTGCATACGAGTAGAATTGTTGATGAAACTGAACGAGGATGTAATTGTAAGCATTTTTGTTAAGTAGAAGTATTTTGATAAGTGTATTGAAGTCTTTCAAAAGTGTATAAATACATATTAAAACACTACATGTATATACATTTTAACTGAGTCGTTAAGTCATCGTTAGTCGTTACATGTAAGTGTTGTTTTGAAACCTTTAGGTTAACGATCTTGTTAAATGTTGTTAACCCAATGTTTATAATATCAAATGAGATTTTAAATTATTATATTATCATGATATTATCATGTATGAATATCTCTTAATATGATATATATACATTAAATGTCTTTATAACGATAATCGTTACATATATGTCTCGTTTAAAAATCATTAAGTTAGTAGTCTTGTTTTTACATATGTAGTTCATTGTTAATATACTTTATGATATGTTTTCTTATCATAGTATCATGTTAACAATATATATATATATCCATATATATGTCATCATATAGTTTTTACAAGTTTTAACGTTCGTGAATCACCGATCAACTTGGGTGGTCAATTGTCTATATGAAACATATTTCAATTAATCAAGTCTTAACAAGTTTGATTGCTTAACATGTTGGAAACATTTAATCATGTAAATATCAATCTCAATTAATATATATAAACATGGAAAAGTTCGGGTCACTACATTTCTCCGTACACCATTAAGGGTTTTCCTTTTTCTCGTATAATGCGAATTGCATTTTTGTAACAAACAATCTCTGCTTTCACTTCTTTCAACCAGTCCATACCGATTATCACATCAAAACTCCCTAACTCTACTGGTATCAAATCAATCTTAAATGTTTCGTTAACCAGTTTAATTTCTCGATTCCGACATATATTATCTGCTAAAATTAATTTACCATTTGCTAATTCGAGTAAAAATTTACTATCCAAAGGCGTCAATGGACAACTTAATTTAGCACAAAAATCTCTACTCATATAGCTTCTATCCGTACCCGAATCAAATAAAACGTAAGCAGATTTATTGTCAATAAGAAACGTACCCGTAACAAGCTCCGGGTCTTCCTGTGCCTCTGCCGCATTAATATTGAAAACTCTTCCGCGGCCTTGTCCATTCGTGTTCTCCTAGTTCGGGCAATTTCTAATAATGTGGCCCGGTTTTCCACATTTATAACAAACTACATTGGCATAACTTGCTCCGACACTACTTGCTCCGCCATTACTCGTTCCGACACCATTTGTTCCTTTCGTTCTATTAACCCCTAGTCCGTAGACCTCACACTTCGCCGCGCTATGACCATTTCTTTTACACTTGTTGCAAAATTTGGTGCAGAACCCCGAGTGATACTTTTCACACCTTTGGCATAGCTGCTTTTAATTGTTGTTGTTGTTACGGTTATTATTATTTTTGGGATGATTGTTGTAGTTGTTGTTGTTGTTGGGCCGTTTGTTGTAGTTGCGATTGATGTTGCGATTGTTGGGATAATTGTTGCGATTATTGTTGTAATTGCTGTTGTTGTTGTATTGGTGATTCTTATCACCGTTTTCCTCCCACTTTCTTTTGACTTGCTTCACATTGGCCTCTTCAGCAGTCTGTTCTTTAATTCTTTTTTCAATCTGGTTCACTAGTTTGTGAGCCATTCTACATGCCTGTTGTATGGAGGCGGGCTCGTGTGAACTTATATCTTCTTGGATTCTTTCCGGTAATCCTTTCACAAACGCGTCGATCTTCTCTTCCCCATCTTCGAATGCTCCCGGACACAATAGGCACAATTCTGTGAATCGTCTTTCGTACGTGGTAATATCAAATCCTTGGGTTCGTAACCCTCTAAGTTCTGTCTTGAGCTTATTGACCTCGGTTCTGGGACGGTACTTCTCGTTCATCAAGTGCTTGAATGCTGACCACAGTAGTGCGTACACATCGTCTTGTCCCACTTGCTCTAGATAGGTATTCCACCATGTTAACGCAGAACCTGTGAAGGTATGCGTAGCGTACTTCACTTTGTCCTCTTCAGTACACTTACTTATGGCAAACACCGATTCGACCTTCTCGGTCCACCGTTTCAATCCGATTGGTCCTTCGGTTCCATCAAATTCCAAAGGTTTGCAGGCAGTGAATTCTTTGTAGGTGCATCCTACACGATTTCCTGTACTGCTAGATCCAAGGTTATTGTTGGTATGTAGCGCAGCCTGTACTGCGGCTATGTTTGAAGCTAGAAAAGTACGGAATTCCTCTTCATTCATATTCACGGTGTGTCGAGTAGTCGGTGCCATTTCCTTCAAAATAGTCAAATGGAACAAGTTAATCATACAGAATATTAAGAGTAGTTAATAGTATTTCGTAGCATAATATGAACTCATTTATAAAAGCTTTTTCTTCATATTAGCATTTTATAAGTTTAAATTCGGGTAGTACCTACCCGTTAAGTTCATACTTAGTAGCTAATATACAATTCAACTACTACAATTCTATATGAAAAACTGATTATAATAATATTTCGTGTTCAAACTTTTACACAATATTTTACAAACTTACAATACCACTTATTTTACATATAGCATGAAATATAGCACACAATAAATTTGTTACAAGATGGTTGTGAAGATAATTCTAGCTAGTACACAAGTCGTTCAGCAAAGGCAATAAAGACACGTAATTCATACATCCAGAAACAAGTCATGCATTCTGGTTTTACTAGGATTACTTCCCATCCTTGGTCTTGTGGAACATAACCATTATGGCCGTTGATAAGACAGCGTGTTGTAACGTCGTCAAAGGGACGAGGGTTACGTAATGTCCAACAGTCCCGTAACAATCTAAAAACCTCATTTCTTACCCCAATTACCGACTCCGTCACTTGTGGGAATGTTTTGTTTAATAGTTGTAGCCCGATGTTCTTGTTCTCACTTTGGTGAGAAGCGAACATTACTAATCCGTAAGCATAACATGCTTCTTTATGTTGCATGTTAGCCGCTTTTTCTAAATCACGAAGTCCTATATTCGGATACATTGAGTCGAAATAATTTCTTAACCCGTTGCGTAAAATAGCATTTGGGTTCCCCGCAATATATGCGTCAAAGTAAACACATCGTAACTTATGGGTTTCCCAATGTGATATCCCCCATCTTTCAAACGAAAGGCTTTTATAAACCAAGGCATTCTTGGAACGTTCTTCAAATGTCTTACAAATTGATCTCGCCTTAAATAGTTGTGCCGAAGAATTCTGACCGACTCTAGACAAGATTTCATCAATCATGTCTCCGGGTAGGTCTCTTAAAATATTGTGTTGTCTATCCATTTTGTGTTTTTATACTGTAAAATAGACAAGAGTTAGATTCATAAAATAAAAAAATACTTATTAATACAAGCAATTTTTACATATATCTTAAAGCATAAGCACACTATATTACATATATTACACCACACGAATACAACTATCTTATTTCGACTCGCTTGTTTCTTCTTCTTCGGTTTTGGTTCATTTTGCCAAGTTTCTAGGGATATATGATGTTCCCCTAATACGAGCCGTCGTTTTCCACATTGGTTTAGAAAAACCTGGTGGTTTAGAGGTTCCCGGGTCATTGTTACAACTTAAGGACTTCGGGGGTTGACGATACATATAAAGTTCATCGGGGTTGGAATTAGATTTCTCTATTTTTATGCCCTTTCCCTTTATTATTTTCTTTTGCCTTTTTAAATTCAGTTGGGGTAATTTCTATAACATCATCGGAATTCTCGTCGGAATCTGATTCATCGGAGAATTGGTAATCCTCCCAATATTTTGCTTCCTTGGCGGAAACACCATTGACCATAATTAACCTTGGTCGGTTGGTTGAGGATTTTCTTTTACTTAACCGTTTTATTATTTCCCCCACTGGTTCTATTTCTTCATCCGGTTCCGATTCTTCTTCCGGTTCCGATTCTTCTTCCGGTTCCGACTCTTCTTCCGGTTCCTCTTCGGGAACTTGTGAATCAGTCCACGAATCATTCCAATTTACATTTGACTCTTCATTATTATTAGGTGAGTCAATGGGACTTGTTCTAGAGGTAGACATCTATCACACAATATCAAACATGTTAAGAGATTAATATATCACATAATATATACATGTTAATAATATATAGTTTCCAACAAAAATGTTAAGCAATCATTTTTAAAGAAAACACGGTCGAAGTCCAGACTCACTAATGCATCCTAAAAAACTCGATAAGACACACTAATGCAAATTTTCTGGTTCTCTAAGACCAACGCTCGGATACCAACTGAAATGTCCCGTTCTTATTGATTAAAAACGTTCCATATTAATTGATTTCGTTGCGAGGTTTTGACCTCTATATGAGACGTTTTTCAAAGACTGCATTCATTTTAAAACAAACCATAACCTTTATTTCATCAATAAAGGTTTAAAAAGCTTTACGTAGATTATCAAAAAATGATAATCTAAAATATCCTATTTACACACAACCATTACATAATGGTTTACAATACAAATATGTTACAACAAAATAAGTTTCTTGAATGCAGTTGTTTTTTACACAATATCATACAAGCATGGACTCCAAATCTCGTCCTTATTTAAGTATGCGACAGCGGAAGCTCTTAATAATCACCTGAGAATAAACATGCTTAAAACGTCAACAAAAATGTTGGTGAGTTATAGGTTTAACCTATATATATCAAATCATAATAATAGACCACAAGATTTCATATTTCAATACACATCCCATACATAGAGATAAAAATCATTCATATGGTGAACACCTGGTAACCGACATTAACAAGATGCATATATAAGAATATCCCCATCATTCCGGGACACCCTTCGGATATGATATAAATTTCGAAGTACTAAAGCATCCGGTACTTTGGATGGAGTTTGTTAGGCCCAATAGATCTATCTTTAGGATTCGAATTAGGGTGTCTGTTCCCTAATTCTTAGATTACCAGACTTAATAAAAAGGGGCATATTCGATTTCGATAATTCAACCATAGAATGTAGTTTCACGTACTTGTGTCTATTTTGTAAATCATTTATAAAACCTGCATGTATTCTCATCCCAAAAATATTAGATTTTAAAAGTGGGACTATAACTCACTTTCACAGATTTTTTACTTCGTCGGGAAGTAAAACTTGGCCACTGGTTGATTCACGAACCTATAACAATATATACATATATATCAAAGTATGTTCAAAATATATTTACAACACTTTTAATATATTTTGATGTTTTAAGTTTATTAAGTCAGCTGTCCTCGTTAGTAACCTACAACTAGTTGTCCACAGTTAGATGTACAGAAATAAATCGATAAATATTATCTTGAATCAATCCACGACCCAGTGTATACGTATCTCAGTATTGATCACAACTCAAACTATATATATTTTGGAATCAACCTCAACCCTGTATAGCTAACTCCAACATTCACATATAGAGTGTCTATGGTTGTTCCGAAATATATATAGATGTGTCGACATGATAGGTCGAAACATTGTATACGTGTCTATGGTATCTCAAGATTACATAATATACAATACAAGTTGATTAAGTTATGGTTGGAATAGATTTGTTACCAATTTTCACGTAGCTAAAATGAGAAAAATTATCCAATCTTGGTTTATAGTCAGAAAAATAAGTTACAAGTTGTTTTTGTAAAGGTAGTCATTTCAGTCGAAAGAACGACGTCTAGATGACCATTTTAGAAAACATACTTCCACTTTGAGTTTAACCATAATTTTTGGATATAGTTTCATGTTCATAATAAAAATCATTTTCTCAGAATAACAACTTTTAAATCAAAGTTTATCATAGTTTTTAATTAACTAACCCAAAACAGCCCGCGGTGTTACTACGACGGCGTAAATCCGGTTTTACGGTGTTTTTCGTGTTTCCAGGTTTTAAATCATTAAGTTATCATATCATATAGATATAGAACGTGTGTTTAGTTAATTTTAAAAGTCAATTTAGAAGGATTAACTTTTGTTTGCGAACAAGTTTAGAATTTAACTAAACTATATTCTAGTGATTACAAGTTTAAACCTTCGAATAAGATAGCTTTATATATATAAATCGAATGATGTTATGAACATCATTACTACCTTAAGTTCCTTGGATAAACCTACTGGAAAAGAGAAAAATGGATCTAGCTTCAACGGATCCTTGGATGGCTCGAAGTTCTTGAAGCAGAATCATGACACGAAAACAAGTTCAAGTAAGATCATCACTTGAAATAAGATTGTTATAGTTATAGAAATTGAACCAAAGTTTGAATATGATTATTACCTTGTATTAGAATGATAACCTACTGTAAGAAACAAAGATTTCTTGAGGTTGGATGATCACCTTACAAGATTGGAAGTGAGCTAGCAAACTTGAAAGTATTCTTGATTTTATGTAACTAGAACTTGTAGAATATATGAAGAACACTTAGAACTTGAAGATAGAACTTGAGAGAGATCAATTAGATGAAGAAAATTGAAGAATGAAAGTGTTTGTAGGTGTTTTTGGTCGTTGGTGTATGGATTAGATATAAAGGATATGTAATTTTGTTTTCATGTAAATAAGTCATGAATGATTACTCATATTTTTGTAATTTTATGAGATATTTCATGCTAGTTGCCAAATGATGGTTCTCACATGTGTTAGGTGACTCAAATGAGCTGCTAAGAGCTGATCATTGGAGTGTATATACCAATAGTACATACATCTAAAAGCTGTGTATTGTACGAGTACGAATACGGGTGCATACGAGTAGAATTGTTGATGAAACTGAACGAGGATGTAATTGTAAGCATTTTTGTTAAGTAGAAGTATTTTGATAAGTGTATTGAAGTCTTTCAAAAGTGTATAAATACATATTAAAATACTACATGTATATACATTTTAACTGAGTCGTTAAGTCATCGTTAGTCGTTACATGTAAGTGTTGTTTTGAAATCTTTAGGTTAACGATCTTGTTAAATGTTGTTAACCCAATGTTTATAATATCAAATGAGATTTTAAATTATTATATTATCATGATATTATCATGTATGAATATCTCTTAATATGATATATATACATTAAATGTCTTTACAACGATAATCGTTACATATATGTCTCGTTTAAAAATCATTAAGTTAGTAGTCTTGTTTTTACATATGTAGTTGATTGTTAATATACTTAATGATATGTTTACTTATCATAGTATCATGTTAACTATATATATATATATATATATATATATATATATATATATATATATATATATATATATATATATATATATATATATATATATATATATATATATATATATATATCCATATATATGTCATCATATAGTTTTTACAAGTTTTAACGTTCGTGAATCACCGGTCAACTTGGGTGGTCAATTGTCTATATGAAACATATTTCAATTAATCAAGTCTTAACAAGTTTGATTGCTTAACATGTTGGAAACATTTAATCATGTAAATATCAATCTCAATTAATATATATAAACATGGAAAAGTTCGGGTCACTACAAATACACCAATACATAAAAACCATAATTTACAGATCAAATAGTTTAACCAAGGATCAGGAAGTTAACAGACAACGATAATCTACACCCTAAAGTAGCTAAGGATTACAAATAGAAGTACACAAACCAAGTTTACAGCAAGCATACACATGATTAACGTTCGGGATAAAAAGTTTTGCAAAACAGCACCAAGTAACCTGGTTTACAAACTTCTAGTCGCCAAACCAAGAAAAATTGCTGATTGTGCCCGCTACCCCGCTTGCGATCAGGCCAGAAGCCTCCTACACTTTCTCTTTGCTCCAGCGTCACCTTTCTTGGAGTCTTCGGAGAATAAACTTCGCTTAGCTGTCTTCTTTGGACTTCCTTCTTCTGGTTCTCCTTTCTTTGTTTGCTCCTGCTTCTGTAACTGGACAGTTGGTGGGTTTACCAAATAACGCACCCAGTGGCTGCACCAATATTCACTGTAAATTAGCAGCAAGTTGTATTTTTAAAAAGCCATATGATGCTAGGTTAAAAGACAATGCTTACTCATCTATCGAGTCATTAAATTCTGGTATTGGTGGATTGAAATAACAATGTGTTGCCTGGGTACAAGCAAGACAGAGTTCCCCTTTAACAAAATAAAGTGAAAAAACAGGCAACAAATGGTTATAAAATTTTTTAATGGGCGCATAACAATTACATGTAGTAATTACAAAGATTGTGTTTTTAAAGCTTAGACCGACACGAGCTGACTGCCAAAACAACTGGTTTTTCCATAGCGTCGTATGCATCCGAGTCAAAAGCAGTTGCGAGCTCATTTCAGAGAATTAGCTGAATTGGGTCACCACTGTGCACAAATGCATGCCAAACCTTTAGTTAGAAGTAAATGCTAAAAAAACAGGGGGAAAAAATTCGCTCTTTGTTAGAATATAAATGCTGTTGTGTTTGAAATTTTACAAAGTAAATAAAGAAAATCCCAAACAATGCATTTATTTGTTTTTATTTGGTAAATGATGACTTACTCAAGATTTGTGAGGTCGATTGTTCTTCTTATAAGCTGTTTGTGGTTAACGTCTCCGATGACCACTGGGTCTTCAAGGCGATCAATGCAGGCAATGTAGTCTGTTCACGCGCATTTCATATGAATGTATGTTTAAGAACTTAATTTTAAATCATAAGTTATTATGCAATTATGCAAAACATACCAGCGAGAACAGTAGTGTTGGGGACACGTGTACGCAGTTGATTATAAGCTACAAACTGGAAGTAATGATCAGGATAGTCTGCAAATGGAAGCTCTTCAAAATTTGTGTTGGGATCAAACGATAATGTCGTTAGGCCTGGTAATATTTTCTCCCACCGAGTTGTAGCATGAGTCAAAAAGTTTGTTATCATATACACCTTGTTCAAGTGCATAAGTTCGTCAAAATATTCCTTATCGCTGTATTGCATATTCACAAGCATTGGGTAGTTCTGCACTACGTAAAAGCATCAAACAGACGGTATAAATAAAAGAGGAAAACAGGTTAATAGAGATGTAAGACGTGAATACCATTTTTCGATAAGCATGCAACAGCAATGTGATGACCCGGGAATTTTCGACTAAATTTAAACTTAATCTTTATTTACTTCGACACAATAAGCAAATTCTGTTAAACTAAGTTTCAAAACTTTGAACTGTATTCATGTATACATTTGACCTTTGACTAATCCCGACGATTCATGAATAATTATTTGTAAATAAATATGTATATATATAAATGTAAGTATATATAATAAACTGAAATATAATTTAAACATTAAAATTAAATAAGTAAAATAAGATATAAAGTAATTAAGTTGTATTTAAAATGAATTTTACATATAAATATATGATTATTATAGATAATTATTATAATATATGTATTGTAACTTATATATAAGAATTTAATACTCAATATAAGTTACTATATAGATAATTATTAAATAATTAATAGTTGTATATATTAAATGTAAATAATTATATAGTAAATAATTATATTAAATATATTAATGAACTAATAAGTAATTTAGTTTTTATGAAAGATAACTTTAAATAACTAAAGCTTGGTATTTTGAATAATATATACTATATTGTATATAAATGGATCAAAACATAATTTGCCAACGTTATCAAAATACTAAATGTATAATATTGTACTTTGAGTTATTTGTTTCAGTATATACAATTAATATATTTAACTAAGTAATAAAACTTGATATTTAAAACGTAATTACATATATTGTAGTTTGAATATATATATATATATATATATATATATATATATATATATATATATATATATATATATATATATATATATATATATATATATATATATATATATATATATATATATATATATATATGATTCCTATACATAACCTATAAAATGTAATACTTACATATTAAGAATATTTGATATAATTGTTATTTCCCTTAATGTTAATATCAACACTAGTGCTATTAATATTAAATTAATTATATAAATTATAAATACGAATATTATACATAAGACGTTATAGTAATATTATTACTAATATTAGTATTATCATTAAAAATATATTAGCATCGTTATAATTAATATTACTATCATTTATAATATTATTGGTATAAACTTTATAACTATTATTATCAATATCATTGCTATTATATTATTATTAATTTTTTTATTAATTATAATATTAAAAGTATTATAGTTATAACCATTTATTAATTAGTTGTATATATAAATATAGATACATATATATACGATATATAAATACTAAAAATATTAAGTACATACAGATATATATAAAACATATATATATTATACTGATATATATATCAATTATCTGTATTAATAACTAATAAGATGATCATGCGTATTATATATAAAAAGATATCAGATTCTGTTTTACATCAACATCGAAAATCTTGATTGGTACAAAGTAAATCAGCAAATTTTAACATGTTCTTATTTTTTTTCTTCTCTTCCTGTTTCTGATTTATAAAACTGTCGGCCATCAATCCTATTTATATTAATGATTGAATTCGGTGATAAATGATATCAGACAACCTCACATTCAACTATCAATTTCAATTATCATTAACAACCTTTTATTTGTTGAATTTTATAAATAAAAAAAATACGAAGAACACTGTCTATACTCTGTTCTTGGATGATTTTTTTAAAGCTTCAATTTTGAAAAAATTTCAAAAATCTAATAATGTAGTTTCATTAGAATTTCTTTACTTAAACTCTCTGCAAGATTTCAAAACCCAATTCTCAATATCAAGTTCTATTTTTTGAGTCAAACCTAAATTTCAAAAAGTCAACCGAATTGTTCTTGAGGAAAATTGGAATTCGTTTTGATGTTTTAGATAAAATTGATAACTTAGAAAGTTTCTAAAGATGTTTTGAGATCAAGTTCATGTAGAAATCATGGTGTGAAATCGCTTTAAAATTCGAATTCAATGGTGGAGTTCATTTTTTTCGGTCACAGCTTCTTTTTTTTTCTTTAATTTATTTTCATTTTTTTATTAAATTAATTATTCTCTAAATCGTTTCTGTATTGATTTAAATCCTAAAACCAATTCAAAAGCTGTATTGATTATGTTTGATCTCTGGTCGATGGCTATGTGAGGAAGAAGACAAGTAAACAGATTTAGGGGTAATTAAAAAATGGAAGTAGTGTTATAACAGAAAAACGGTTTAGCTCAGATGGTTATAAGGGGTGTCGGGTGTGCGAGAGGTCACGGGTTCAAGCCCGGGCAGCGGCTATATTTTTTTTAAGCTGTTTCTACAAAGGTTGTGACTTTTTATTATTCTTATTATCATTATTGTTGTTATTATTATTGTTATTATTATGTTATTAATATTACTAATTATCATTATTATTATTGTTATTGTTATCATTGTTAGTATTATTATTATTATTAGTATTATTATTATATATTATAGATAATATTATTATCATGAACAACATTATTATAATTAATTATTGTTATTATTACTAATAATTACAATCATTATCATTATTAGTATTATCACTAATTATTATTAATATTATCGTTATTATTAATTTATTAAGATTACTATCAATATAAGTATTACTAATATTGTTATGATTAGGATTACAAAATGATGTTATAGAAACCTTAGTCACTAGTTTAGAAATTAAACGTGAAAATTATGATTATTATTATGAATATAAAAGTTTTAATGATATTGTTAAGATTATAACTATAGAAATCTTGAATATAAATATTAATGTGGAACTGATTAAGTTAAAATTTTAATTAGATTATGATTTAAAGAAATTAATAGAATTATTATAATTATTGATATCATTGTTATTATAATACAACATAGTATTAAAATCATTATCATTATTATTTTTATTAACCTTATTATAACTTTTATCATTATTATATAGTATCATTAATATTTCTAATATTAGTAATGTCATAATTATAAGTAATATCATAATTTGTAATTCTATCATTATTATTATCACTATTGGAATTATTAATATTAACAGTTTATTAGTAATATTAAGTATTATCAACATTATCATTTTTTTTCCATTACAAATATTAACTTAGTATAATTATAATTACTAATTCCAACAAACAAATGATAATCATATAAAAGCATATTTAACTTAACTATATGTTCATTTAAAATGAATACATTTAACTAAATAATAAAAGTATATATGTTATTAATACAAAAATAGTAATATATATATATATATATATATATATATATATATATATATATATATATATATATATATATATATATATATATATATATATATATATATATATATATATATATATATATGTTCGACTACGATTATGTGTATTAATAAAATATACAAATGATATAGGTTTGTGAATCCAAGGCCAACCCTGCATTGTTCAATATTGTCATATGTATTTTTACTACAAAATACATTAGGTGAGTTTCATTTGCTCACTTTTTAAATGCTTTTGCAATATATATTTTTGGGACTGAGAATACATGCGCTGCTTTTATAAATGTTTTACGAAATAGACACAAGTAATCAAAACTACATTATATGGTTGAATGATCGAAGCTGAATATGCCTCTTTTTGCTTGGTAACCTAAGAATTAGTAAACCAGTCTACTAATTGACGCGAATCCTAAAGATAGATCTATAGGCCCGACGAACCCCATCCAAAGTACCGGATGCTTTAGTACTTCGATGTTGTTTTAATCATGTCCGAAGGATTTCCCGGAATGATAGGGGATATTCTTATATGCATCTTGTTAATGTCGGTTACCAGGTGTTCAATCCATATGATTGATTTTTGTCTCTATGCATGGGACGTATATTTATGAGAACTGGAAATGAAATTCTTGTGGTCTATTAAAATGATGAAAATGATTATTTATGTTAAACTAATGAACTCACCAACCTTTTGGTTGACACTTTAAAGCATGTTTATTCTCAGGTATGAAAGAAATCTTCCACTGTGCATTTGCTCATCTTAGAGATATTACTTGGAGTCATTCATGACATATTTCAAAAGACGTTGCATTCGAGTCGTCGAGTTCATCAAGATTATTATTAAGTCAATTATAGATGGATATATTATGAAAGAGTATGCATGCCGTTAACTTTTGATGTAAATGAAAGTTTGTCTTTTAAAAAACGAATGCAATGTTTGTAAAATGTATCATATAGAGGTCAAGTACCTCGCGATGTAATCATATGTTATTGTATTAATCCTTATGGATTAGGACGGGTTGTCTCATGTGTTATCAGAGCGGTGGTCTTAGCGAACCAGATCTTGCATTAGTGTGTCTAACTAGTAGTTGTTTAGATGCATTAGTGAGTCTGGACTTCGACCGTGTCTGCATGTCAAAAGTTTTGCTTATCATTTAGTGTCAAAAATTATTTGCTTATCATCCATAATGTCTAGACACGTCTTACTGCCTCTATTGAATAGAATGTCTATAGATAAATTCATATCTTAGCGTATCTGTTATTGTTACCTTTGCCTGACAGCTTTCGTAGATTTCTCCGTAACTTATGGGATTTTAGTATTATATATGCATATGTAAATTATGTATTGCAGGGTACTAATCTACATCCTATAATCTATTTCTTATCGAAAAATCTTCATCTGATCGTACGAGATGAATCACTCAACCAGTTCGAGTGCCTCAGATTTCGACAGCTATTTCGACATGGATATTCACCTAAGCTCTGAAAGCAGTGTCATCAGAATGAATCAATCAATCATCCATTCCCAATTCATCTGTTGGGTTCGTAGTCGATTTAATCAATGGAGACGCGAAGAAGGCGATCCTTTCCACCAACCAAATTGCCCTCTTGGCGAAGAACCTGAAGCACTTACCGGCGAATCTATCCGAAACACCATTTTCAGCCTCATTTTTAGAGTATTTCAATACGATTATATTCTATCTAAAATTCTAAACCTTATTCATTCGCTCGTTCCAACCGACAATCAACCCGGGAAAATAGAAGAAGTCAACAAACTTCGCGCTCGAAAAATAAATTTGGAGAATATGGTGCAAAAATTTACCAGCTTCAGCAACATCACCGGCACCAACAGTACCATCAGTAACAGCACCAGTACCATCAACAATCCATGCCTCAACATCTCATTCTGTACCTCGAGTATAATCATCGTTCTACGTATCGTTCTACATCAATTATCTTCGTTCTTCATGGCGATTAAGTAATCTCTAAATGTTTTAGAGATTATGTATTCTAGTTCTAACAGTAAACCAAATGAGTTTAATATCATATTAACTCCATGAATCCATGATTACATCTAAAGAAAATATATATGTATATATGTTTTCATAAAGATTGTAATTAAAAATTCTTTCGTACAAAGTGTTAATTGTGAAAATATTGTAACGAATAGGTAATACCCGAGGAATATTCAGATTTCACATTAATAAGTTACACTATACATTCTTCGAAGCTGATTCAACAGTCATTTACTATCCTACTTATATCCACCGATATACAAATCCGTTCACCACATAATAACCATATTCATCCAATTTCATATTTGGATTTTGATTTATCAGAATCCAACAAGTGGCATAATGAAGAAGACATTTGACTAAATAAAATTTGTTAGAAACAAACAAATTAACTATGAAGAATTTTGTTGAGAATTCACGCTAACTGTTCTTAGCTAATTGTTCCTAGCTAACTGATTACATTTTATTTATCGCAATTTAATTATCGTAATTTACATTCTCACAATTTTATTTATCGTCATTAAATTTCCGTTATTTACTTTACGCACTTTATTTATCGTCATTTAATTTCTGTTATTTATTTTTACGCATTTTAAATATCGGGACACGTATACAAGGTTTTGACATATCATATCGACGCATATATATATATATATATATATATATATATATATATATATATATATATATATATATATATATATATATATATATATATATATATATATATATATATTATTTGGAATAACCATAGACACTCTATATGCTGTAATGATCGAGTTCGCTATATAGGGTTGAGGTTGATTCTATAATAATATATATACTTTGAGTTGTGATCGAGTCTGAGACATGTACACGGTCATGATACGTATTAATTAATTTGAATATTATAAATTAAACTATATATGAATTATTGGACTGTTAACTGTGGACTATCGACTGTGGACTATCAAGATTGGACAATTAAAAATGCATTAAAATATTGATTATAACATATGAAACTAAACATTTCTTCAAGTTTGCCACTTGACTTCATCTTAAACCTCATTTGTATCTTGACGATTACAATCTGCGTTCAAACCTTTCATGATCCTTGAAAACACCTCAATCGAGAGGATGAACCAATCGCTTTCATCTATGGAAGAAAAGATTGATGCATATAGTCATGCACCTGAAAATACCCGAAAACTGAGTAAACGTTTAACACGTATCTGTGCTAGCTTCTTTGGCGTGATTATTACCGAAAATAACCTTGCAACTCCTATTTGAGATAGCTAATTTTGTCACAGCTCCATCAAATCAACTTCGACTTTTCGTTCGAAACAACCTTATTATAATCTTGATATATATGCGTGCTCTTTTATTGTTACCGGGGAATCTTTTATATTCCACTAAATTACTAGCAGACGTACCAGCAAGCTCGTTGCTCCTTGGCTTAAATCTCTCCAACAAATCACTATATTTATCTATTAAAGTCTCATCATGTACTCATCCGCATCTTGTAACAAGAATTGCCATACCAATTACCGGGAATCAGCAAATCTGAATTGTGAGTCTCGCAACGTTTCCACGTCAACAGTTATATGTATCGATATAACATTTATCTCTTAGAACTATGATCTTTCATTCTGAAATTCTGAAAAGCACCCAGTTCGCGAATTAATACTCTGAATATTGAAAAAAAAAAGCCGAATGAAGCAACAAAAACTGTAGATGACTTTAACACTCAAAAGTTTGATAAAAAAAGAAAGATACGTTGGAAAAGCTCAAAAGGAAATTTGGTACTGAAAAACGGACTGAGGAAACCATGAAGGAGACTCTGAGCAAATCACAAGGACTAAACTTGTACATAAAGAATTCTGATGATTCTGTTTCTGATGAAATTTTTAGCAAATATCTTGCTCCTTATTTATTCTAAATCCTTGCGAAAGGATTTTCTTCATCGACCTTCGATCTTAGAAATTCTGAAAATATCATCATAAATATCTTCGATATTCCTGAGAATATTTTCATAACTATTCTTATCTGAAATCATTTATCTCTTCGTGCTATCAGTGTTACATCATATAGAAACTGTTAGTTTCTATATTTTGTAAACTTTCGAGCTTAAAATATGAATGTTATTGAAGTAATGTTGGGAACTGATGCATGAGTTAGTATAATATAATGACACTTGATCAACGTGATTATATTACAGTAAGTCATGCTGAGTTTCTAAATGGGACATGATGATTCACAGATTATAACGTCATCATGTGCCATGTTACACGACTTTTACATTTTTTCTGATATATAAACATATCAAGAACATATTTTCTTGATAGTTCTATCTTTCCCGGATATTCTGGTAATTTGACGAATCAAGATCGTGCTATTACCATTTCTTTCTTAGAACATTAACTATGTTCATTTCAAAATTCATATCTATGAATTCTGGATCATTATTCGCTTGATTTAAAGTCGGGAAGAGAAAACGAAAGCATGGAGCTCCGAAATATAAAGGAGGATATAAAGCCCGATAACAACACGTAAATTACAAACCGTGTATGTCAATGTTTATCACAACATAAAGACACGGGAGAATTAAAAACACTATAACCCCAAGTACGAAATAGAAGAAAATAGATCCCTCCGGTGGAAGTTGGAAAAGGAGAATGATTGTTGTGATAGTCAGGATGAGAACAAGGATTAGAACCGGATTAAGCATTATTATAATCTTTTGGATATATGAGTTGAGAAAGAAGGTATAGAAGTGGTGAAAGCTAATGAAAAGGAAAAGGTAAATTTATAATGGAAATATCAGACGTAGTAATCGGAACAGATCATTTTATTTACTTAAAGAGATCCAAATTTCCTTAAATCTCAAAGAATCGGATCTTATAGATTTCCAAGATTTTCTTTAATCTTTTGAATTCCGGAATTCAACCCTGACTACGTCAAAAGCTAAGGCAAATCTCTATTCAAATCTTTTGCGATAGCTTCTCTCATACGCTCCGAGTAATTTAATTATTCTATTCAGTTACTTAGCGATGATAAAACTCTAGTTATGAACTCATATTCGTCATGAAATCATTTTTATTGTTAGCCATGACCAACTTACTCAAATTTCGAGACGAAATTTCTTTAACAGGTAGGTACTGTGATGACCCGGGAATTTCCGACTAAATTTAAACTTAATCTTTATTTACTTCGACACAATAAGCAAATTCTGTTAAACTAAGTTTCAAAACTTTGAACTGTATTCATGTATACATTTGACCTTTGACTAATCCCGACGATTCACGAATAATTATTTGTAAATAAATATGTATATATATAAATGTAAGTATATATAATAAACTGAATATAATTTAAACATTAAAATTAAATAAGTAAAATAAGATATAAAGTAATTAAGTTGTATTTAAAATGAATTTTACATATAAATATATGATTATTATAAATAATTATTATAATATATGTATTGTAACTTATATATAAGAATTTAATACTCGATATAAGTTACTATATAGATAATTATTAAATAATTAATAGTTGTATATATTAAATGTAAATAATTATATTAAATATATTAATGAACTAATAAGTAATTTAGTTTTTATGAAAGATAACTTTGAATAACTAAAGCTTGGTATTTTGAATAATATATACTATATTGTATATAAATGGATCAAAACATAATTTTCCAACGTTATCAAAATACTAAATGTATAATATTGTACTTTGAGTTATTTGTTTCAGTATATACAATTAATATATTTAACTAAGTAAAAAAACTTGATATTTAAAACGTATATATATATATATATATATATATATATATATATATATATATATATATATATATATATATATATATATATATATATGATTCCTATACATATCCTATAAAATGTAATACTTACATATTAAGAATATTTGATATAATTGTTATTTCCCTTAATGTTAATATCAACACTAGTGCTATTAATATTAAATTAATTATATAAATTATAAATACGAATTTTATACATAAGACATTATAGTAATATTATTACTAATATTAGTATTATCATTAAAAATATATAAGCATCGTTATAATTAATATTACTAACATTTATAATATTATTGATATAAACTTTATAACTATTATTATCAATATCATTGCTATTATATTATTATTAATTTTTTTATTAATTATAATATTAAAAGTATTATAGTTATAACAATTTATTAATTAGTTGTATATATAAATATAGATACATATATATACGAAATATAAATACTGAAAATATTAAGTACATACAGATATATATAAAACATATATATATTATACTGATATATATATCAATTATTTGTATTAATAACTAATAAGATGATCATGCGTATTATATATAAAAAGATATCAGATTCTGTTTTACATCAACATCGAAAATCTTGATTGGTACAAAGTAAATCAGCAAATTTTAACATGTTCTTATTTTTTTCTTCTCTTCCTGTTTCTGATTTATAAAACTGTCGGCCATCAATCCTATTTATATTAACGATTGAATTCAGTGATAAATGATATCAGACAACCTCACATTCAACTATCAATTTCAATTATCATTAACAAGCTTTTATTTGTTGAATTTTATAAATAAAAAAAATACGAAGAACACTGTCTATACTCTGTTCTTGGATGATTTTGTTAAAGCTTCAATTTTGAAAAAATTTCAAAAATCTAATAATGTAGTTTCGTTAGAATTTCTTTACTTAAACTCTCTGCAAGATTTCAAAACCCAATTCTCAATATCAAGTTCTATTTTTTGAGTCAAACCTAAATTTCAAAAAGTCAACCGAATTGTTCTTGAGGAAAATTGGAATTCGTTTTGATGTTTTAGATAAAATTGATAACTTAGAAAGTTTCTAAAGATGTTTTGAGACCAGGTTCATGTAGAAATCATGGTGAGAAATCGCTTTGAAATTCGAATTCAATGGTGGAGCTCATTTTTTTTTCGGTCACAGCTTCTTTTTTTTCTTTATTTTATTTTCATTTTTTTATTAAATTAATTATTCTCTAAATCGTTTCTGTATTGATTTAAATCCTAAAACCAATTCAAAAGCTGTATTGATTGTGTTTGATCTCTGGTCGATGGCTATGTGGGGAAGAAGACAAGTAAACAAATTTAGGGGTAAATAAAAAATGGAAGTAGTGTTATAACAGAAAAACGGTTTAGCTCAGTTGGTTATAAGGGGTGTCGGGTGTGCGAGAGGTCACGGGTTCAAGCCCGGGCAGCGGCTATATTTTTTTTAAGCTGTTTCTACAAAGGATGTGACTTTTTATTATTATTATTATTATCATTATCATTATTATTATTATTATTATTATTATTGTTATTATTATGTTATTAATATTACTAATTATCATTATTATTATTGTTATTGTTATTGTTATCTTTGTTATTATTATTATTATTATTAGTATTATTATTATATATTATAGATAATATTATTATCATGAACAACATTATTAATATTAATTATTGTTATTATTACTAATAATTACAATCATTATCATTATTAGTATTATCACTAATTATTATTAATATTATCGTTATTATTAATTTATTAAGATTACTATCAATATAAGTATTACTAATATTGTTATGATTAGGATTACAAAATGATGTTATAGAAACCTTAGTCACTAGTTTAGAAATTAAACGTGAAAATTATGATTATTTATGAATATAAAAGTTTTAATGATATTGTTAAGATTATAACTATAGAAATCTTGAATATAAATATTACTGTGGAACTGATTAAGCTAAAATTTTTATTAGATTATGATTTAAAGAAATTAATAGAATTATTATAATTATTGATATCATTCTTATTATAGTACAACATAGTATTAAAATCATTATCATTATTATTTTTATTAACCTTATTATAACTTTTATCATTATTATATAGTATCATTAATATTTCTAATATTAGTAATGTCATAATTATAAGTAATATCATAATTTGTAATTCTATCATTATTATTATCACTATTGGAATTATTAATATTAACAGTTTATTAGTAATATTAAGTATTATCAACATTATCATTTTTTTCCATTACAACTATTAACTTAGTATAATTATAATTACTAATTCCAACAAACAAATGATAATCATATAAAAGCATATTTAACTTAACTATATGTTCATTTAAAATGAATACATTTAACAAAATAAATAAAAGATATATATGTTATTAATACAAAAATTGTAATATATATATATATATATATATATATATATATATATATATATATATATATATATATATATATATATATATATATGTTCGACTACGATTATGTGTATTAATAAAATATACAAATGATATAGGTTCGTGCATCCAAGGCCAACCCTGCATTGTTCAATATTGTCATATGTATTTTTACTAAAAATACATTAGGTGAGTTTCATTTGCTCCCTTTTTAAATGCTTTTACAATATATATTTTTGGGACTGAGAATACATGCGCTGCTTTTATAAATGTTTTACGAAATAGACACAAGTAATCAAAACTACATTATATGGTTGAATGATCGAAGCCGAATATGCCCCTTTTTTCTTGGTAACCTAAGAATTAGTAAACCAATCTACTAATTGATGCGAATCCTAAAGATAGATCTATGGGCCCGACGAACCCCATCCAAAGTACCGGATGCTTTAGTACTTCGATGTTGTTTTTATCATGTCCGAAGGATTTCCCGGAATGATAGGGGATATTCTTATATGCATATTGTTAATGTCAGTTACCATGTGTTCAATCCATATTAATGATTTTTGTCTCTATGCATGGGACGTATATTTATGAGAACTGGAAATGAAATTCTTGTGGTCTATTAAAATGATGAAAATGATTATTTATGTTAAAATAATGAACTCACCAACCTTTTGGTTGATACTTTAAAACATGTTTATTCTCAGGTATGAAAGAAATCTTCCGTTGTGTATTTGCTCATCTTAGAGATATTACTTGGAGTCATTCATGACATATTTCAAAAGACGTTGCATTCGAGTCGTCGAGTTCATCAAGATTATTATTAAGTCAATTATAGATGGATATATTATGAAAGAGTATGCATGCCGTCAACTTTCGATGTAAATGAAAGTTTGTCTTTTAAAAAACGAATGCAATGTTTGTAAAATGTATCATATAGAGGTCAAGTACCTCGCGATGTAATCATATGTTATTGTATTAGTCCTTATGGATTAGGACGGGTCATCTCATGTAACCAGTTGGAGTCTGGTTGTGATAGCTGTAAGTCACCCATTTACGATAGATTCTCGCTGGAATTGTTCTATCTCTATCACCCGGTATTAGTTGCCCAAGTCCCGTTATGTGTACCATACTATCAAAAGGAAAAAAATAATTAGTACTAAATATAAATATATATTAACTATATACATAATTCATCAGTGGTTGTGGTCTTCTTTAGCAGGTGGAACGGGCAGGTGGTGGTGCCTCGAACTCGGTAATTGCGAATAAAAAATCTGTGTAGACAATATTTTTGGTTACGTTAGGCCCGTGGTCTTCGTGTTTTTTAATTAGCAGTTTCAAACTGCCCGGTGATGTAGCTCTCGACAGCGCAACATAGAGCTGCCCGTGATCGAATAGAGGTTTTGGTAGATAAACTCCAATTTGGTTGAGTGATTGACCCTGGCTATTGTTTATAGTTATCGCGTATGAGATTTTTAACGGGAATTGTTGTCTCTTCAGAATGAACGGCAACATTGGTTCCTTGTGGATAATGCTCATTCTTGGGAAAAAGACCTTCTCACCGACGCGGGTGCCCGTAATAATTTCGGCTTCCACTGACTTAGCTAACATCTGCGTAATTATCATTCGGGTGCCATTACAAAGCCCACCTGCTATAGTAATGTTGTGAAGCAGAATGGCGGGTGCACCCTTTTTTAAATGCAGCTCATGCAGTGGCAACCCAGGGTAGTTCAGCGTATTTAGATATTCTGCAGGGTAGAGCAACTCTGCCTCACCACGTCATTTCCATGTGGAGTTACAGTGTCGTAGCTGCAGTAAGTTGTAACTGTACCATCTACCATATCGACGATTAAGCTGTTTATCGTATCGGCAGCGTCGTTCTTGGGACAGAAAATTGCTTTTTGCTGCAGGTCAACTGCGGATGGATTTTGCAACGATTCACGAGGGTATATAAAAGAAATCAGATTTGCCAATCCATTTTCGTCATTAAGAATACAGAACTGATCAGGGATTTGTACCCAATGACTATTCAACGGGTCTTCTGTGTCAGGCACACCAATTTCACCATTTCCTACCCTCAACAACCACTTCAAAAATTCTGCGTTCTTCACCCTCATTGATGGTGTCAGCCCTGGCCTAAGTAGTCGCATGTTTTCTGCAAGTATGAAAACCTTGAATTGCTGCCACAAATGTGAAATTGTAATACAAGCACCAAGGATAGCTGATTTCCCTCCTTTTGTCTGAATAGGTAACGTTTGTTTAAAGTCACCACCAAGTATCACGGACTTACCACCAAAATATTCTTCAGTGTTTCCTAAAATATCTCGAAGACTCCTATCAAGAGCTTCGAAACAGCGCTTATCATTCATTGGCGCCTCATCCCATACAATAAGGTCTGTGTTATGCAGTAATGTCACCATCTGCGTATTTTTCTTGACGATGCACATCGATTCATCAGTTATGACCAGCGGTAGTTTGAATCGAGAATGTACGGTTCTTCCCGAAGGTAGAAGTAGAGATGCAATGCCAGATGATGCAACAGCAAGAACTATCTTACCTCTAGATCTCAGTGCTGTGATTATGGCTTTCCATAAGAATGTCTTCCCGGTGCCGCCGTGCCCGTATACATATACATGTTCAGTTTATTCATTCAACAAAGCGCTTGTTATAAGATCGTAAATTTGCTTTTGCTTCGAATTCATTTGACGTTCGAGTTCTAGGCGTTCGGCGTTTAAAACTGCACGATCATAGTTTCTCTCCTCCATGATAAGACGATTGGCCAAATCTGCGAGTAGGTCAGCTGGCAGCGACGTTAATGCGAAATCGGAAATCGATTTCGAACACTGGTTCAAAAGGATCTCTACCTCATACAGGACAAAGTTATGTAGGTCATCGGCGTTTATATACAAGTGGGACATATTTAAATTGGCAGCTGCAAGAAGCGGTATATCATCACCCATTAGTTTCCAGTGATTTTCCCATAGAGCAAGTGGGTTCGTAACAGTGCAATAAGACAAAATGTGCGCGAAAAGAGAGCGTAACTGAGACGACGTGGCAGATACGGATGCCTCTTCTAGTACCACTGACCACTCTCTATCATCACCGAGTAACCCAGCTGCTTCACACGCAGACCGGTATGTATTATGAAGGATCTGGTTGACTGTTCTGATATCTGCAAAGCTCTTGCACCACTTTCGATGGCACAAAAGCATCCTTAGAAAAAATGCTTCTCCATAGGTGGGATGTATATACGATATCCTGCCAATTGATGGTTTTTTAGGTTTGCCCTGCGCTGCCAACTTTTTTTTGACTCGTACCAAACAAATTCGGTTGGGAAATCCAAATATGTAAGGTGACTTCCGTTAACTGAAGATACATTATAATTAAGCCACTCAGTGAGAGTAGTTTTTTTGCCTTCGTTGTTTTCAACAATAGCACGCATGGGTTGCTTGCTCAGAAACTTTACCAACTGCATATTTTCAAGATGAACAGCCAGAATCTGGACAGCAGGTTCCCGATGATGAATCGGGAAGTTAAAAATCTGCCAACAGGCTTCGTGAGGACAAATGAACCGAGCATCTATAAAGTTTTAAATTTCATCAACCGGTTGCGTCTGCTGCTGTGACTGGCGACTGTCACTGCCTATGGGTTTTGCTATGCGAACAGCCACACGGTCGGTACCTTTTGAAATATACTTGAACAAGTATTTAATGAGACTCGTCGTACCACAACATTCAACGTTTATGTGGGCCTGAAAAGTCATACATAGTATCCTATTGTAAGGAATAACGTAGATGTTATCGAGGTGGACACCGGCACGCGATGTATATATACCGATATTACGCCTCCGGTAGTGAGCACGACCGTTGTCATCAAAGTACGTCTTGTCAATGTATTTCTTCGGGAACTTTTTTGAAGATGAAAATTTTTGATTGCATGATGCCCGCTTATTGGCAAGGCCACATAGGCCATGCATCATAGTTACAGATATGACTGCATAACCAGGAAAATCAATTCTGGGGTCAGGCAGTTCTGCACTTATGTAGTCGTCTAAATTGTCCCTGATAGCTGCAGAAATCAAGGAGTGAACCCAAACTAAAGTGTGACAATGTGGCAGCCCTCTTTTCTGAAATTCAATCGTATACAAAACTGCAAGACGCAAAGAGAATAGTGTCAGTGAATTGGCAACAACAAAACATGTAATATTCATGAAGGAAAGAGGAAATTGCAATTCTGGGTGTGCAATAGTACCTCCGCAAACATGGCCAAGAGGACGCTCGTCCTTTAAAAGTTTATAAACTCATTGACCTTCATGTGGAACACACGAGCGACTATATCGGCTCAGTCTGAAGGCGATAAGTGAGGAAAAGGCTTCAGGTACCGAGCAATTTCAGGCCACTTTGCATTACACGTGAAAGTTACAAAAAATGTCGGGTTTCCAAAAACGCGTAAAATTGCCAGAGCATGGAGATAATGACTGTACATATAACGTGGGCCACCAGTGAACGGAGTGGGAAGAATCGTCATGCTACCGACATCGGAACCAGTTTTTTCACCTCTATCGATAGCGTCATACAACCCTGAAAGGTACTCAGCCCGTATATCGTTCTGCTTGTTTCTGATGTAGTCCATTCGGTCGAGCTCGATGCTGCAATATGCCGTCACCACATACTACTGAAATAGACGACCCAATCTCAAAATCAGATTGTAACTCTGAAGCCTATCATGAATCTGGTAGCTGTAAAACATGTTCATCGACATTTTTCTAACACGGGCTCCCTGCGAACCCGAGGCTGCGCACAGCTTTAGATCCGGGTGAAAACCGGGTTCACCGAAAAAGAACATCAGCGGGAATTGAAGTGACATATATAACGGATGCAGCTTATTAACTCACCTTGGAAGCTGAGACCGAGGCTCGATTATCACGTCGTAATCAGAAATAGTTTGTGGGCTAGTGTCATAAACAATAGCGCCTATTGCATCCGAAGTAGGCAGTGCATTTGGCTTGACCCGCTCAAACTATAAAAGCAAACCTTGAAAGTAGGTACCTCGCTGCCAGTACACTTATCCCTCACGGTGCGAAACAACTTGACTAGTGCATTATTTGAATCAAGTAACTTCACCAACTGAGTAACAACTACTTCAGAAAGCCGTCCTAAATCACGGCCCCTAAAATGCCCCATTCAATTTTCAACTTCGTGATCCGTATCATAAATGTAAAGCTGCAGAAACCTGGGGGGCCTCCCCTGTTCAGGACACAAACTACCGAGCCAATGATAAATCTGGCCAGAGATTTTGAAAACATAAGGAGAACGTCCGTCGTTAAGAGTTTCATCGATACAAGCCCCAAAGGACGTCATGCTGAACATTTGGTTGTAGGCACGAACATTATCAACGAAAGCAGGAATTTCTAACAAACGCTTAAATTCTGCAGGAGGATCCTCATAGCGTGGTAAATAGACGCGGCCATTTTCACAGCAGTGATGATAATGAGGCTGTTTGTCTCTGAAATATGACTTAACATGTTCAGCGTGCCAGAACAAAGCCCCGCACTGCATGCAAACGAACGTGCAGTCCCCTGAATCACGATGTAACTAGATACGCCTGCATGAAAACAAGGCAATTGTCAAAGAGCATATAGAATAATATATAAACACACATGAAAACAGGCAAATCACCCGCACAATCAACAACGATAACCACCATTAAAATTAACTATTTTCTAGAACTGACCAAGTGCAGGTAATCCACTCAGAGTACATTGAATTTTCAGGCTAGTAAATATCCAAAGATTCCAATTCTAGTGCCTCTTGCACTCAACAACCACAACAAAAAAACAAATACACATTGCAACCTCAAATTGGTAGTTTACAAAAGAAAAAAAACAGAGTTGACAAAATTAATAACTCGCAAAGTCAACAACGATAACCGCCATTAAAATAAAATTGTTTTCTAGAACTGGCCAAGTGCAGGTAATTCAATCACATCACATGGAATTTTCACGCTAGTAAATATCTAAAGATTCGAATTCAAGTGCCTCTTGCACTCAACAACTACAACAAAAAAACAAATACACATTGCAGCCTCAAATCGGTAGTTTACAAAAGAAAAAAAGCTAAAATTGACACAATTAAATGAAACACAAAAACAGCAAACAAATAACACAAAACATGAGGCATAGGGAATTTTTAGGCTAGTAAATGTCTAAAGATTCTAATTCTAGTAGCTCTTGCACTCAACAACCATACACATATAAAAGACAACATGCAGATATGAAAGACAACATACATATATGAAAAGCAAAAAGAAACAAAAGACAACATAATCCACCGATAGTGAAAGTTACAGAAGAATAACATAGAAACAAAAGACAACATAAGCCAAAGATAGTGCAGCTTACACTAAAACAGCATACATATAGTTAGAAACTCAATTTACCTGACACATCAAAAGGTGCATAGATAGTATATATGGGTATCAACTGAGCATGAAGGGAAAAGCTAACAGAAACTGCACAAACAGATATCTATTAAAACTTGTAAAAAATAATTTCAGTGACAACAAATTAGAATAAAAAACAATATCATACCATGAGAAGAAGCCGAAGCACTGGCATGTGCCTTACGTAGAGAAGCCCTTTTCTTAGATTGTTTATCGGAAACAACCTGTAGGTCTGAAGGTCCAACACTTTCTAACACAGCACCACCAACTACATTCGAATTGGCTGAGTGTTTTTTCCTTTTTCGAGAACTCCTCATAACGGAAATTACCAAACAATGAAAAGCCAAAAAATTAGCAGGGCTGGGAATGGTGAACAGCCTGAACAACGTAAGAACGATTCGAAAACCACAGACAATAATAGCAAGCAAACAACATAAATTAATTAAATAGATTAACAACAAAACAACGAACCTGTAATTTCTGTAGCCGATAGATTTTCTGTAAGCACGGAAAGGAATTGGTCTGGAGCAAGTATGAAGAGTTAATTAATTAATGGGAAATCAAATCAAAAAGCTATAAAGCAAGAGGATAAGGGAGGAAGGAGCAGGGTGAGGTTAAAGGTGTGGGAGAAGGGAGCAGGTCAAGGTGGGTGGTGAAGGACGAACAGGGGAAGAGGAGAGGATGACCAATAGTTGGTCGCGTAATGTTTCTGCCTTTTGAGACTCAACCGGCTTCCACTCAACCGTAATTTAAAATAAAATAAAATAAAAAAGGAAATTAAATAAAAAACGTGAAACACATAATGGAAAAAAAAACCAATAGCGTGAACAGTAATTTTATGAGAGGGGAGCTGCCACGTGAACCAATCAGATTGCGAGGTTTACTTTCCCTAATAGAAGATGGATAATTTTTACCTTTTAAAGTAACTAGTTTCTAACTCCCTATATAGTGAAATTTTTAAATTTTTAGATGGAATAAAAAAACACATAAAATCAAGGTAATGTAAATGATAAAGAAATATCTAGGATTTTATTTTTTGTTACCCTTTTGTTTTAAAATCAATTTAAGCCAGTACCCAGGTCGTTAGCACTTGAATACATATCCAAATACATAGAGTGCTAACAAAATTCTAATTAGTTACCATTAGAAACCTTAACCTTTTTAGGAATAACCCGTATGAAACCAAATTCCCATTCCTAACCCTATATTTTTGGAAGTATAAATTCTTAGTCAAACTTATGTCTTTTCATTAATCTAATCTTAAAGCTAATAGAACTACTCTCAACTTCGAGATCGAACTACTTGTTTAAGATAGGAAGTAAACGCCAAATATTGTGAAATTATTGCAAAGTTATAGCCACTACCATATAGCATAATAAACATGGACCACTGAGGCAACAAAAGAGACACAATGAGAGCCAACTTAGAAAAAATTGCCAAATGTAAAGCTGAATGCTAAGCATGAAAGCAAAAGAAATGAAAAGCAAAAGAGCCCAATGAAGGGCAATGAGAGTGATGAGAGTAAGAGAAAAAGAGTTCCAATGAGAACCACGCACTTATAAAAGCTCTAGTTAGAAAATAAAAGAGTCCAATGATGACCAATTGTTGTATAAACTTGGATTAATGAACATTAGGACCACTTGTACTCCTTGTTCGGGTTCAGACTGTTCTTATAATAATAACTAAACTTTAACGATTAGAAATCTTTTTGACTTTGCATTTTGTTTCCGCTTTTAAACCAATTTTATCCGTGTCATGACCACCCTGATAAACCAAATTACGATATAAACTACCCATTTAATATTTCTAATGATACATTACCTAGGTAAAATTCATAAATAAGTGTTAATCTTTCAAAAGCTTTTGAAGATAATTTTCGGTTAAAAACACAAAAGTAACTAAAGTATTGTTAATACATCTCATTAAATACTATGTTTGATAAAAATGCCTAAGGGAGTATACTTTTAAATGATTAAATATTTATTTTCTTGAGGACAAGCAAAAGCTTAAGTGTGGGGAAATTTGATAACTCCTAAATTATACAAGTATTTGAATACATTTTGAAGAGTTATTTTGGCATTCTAAAGTCATTTTAAGTACTTTAACATACAAAAATGGATAAAATCAATAAAAATGTATTTTTAATGTTTTGTTTGATTAATGTGTTATAACAGGACAAAAAGATAGGAAAAATGAGCTAAGTATTGAAGAAATGCTAAAAATTTGCGTGATGTCACCATTTTGGCCATATCTTGAGCATTCGGAATCCGTTTTCGACGAGCCACCTGTCAAAACGACCGCATAACAAAAATCTACAATATAATGGAGGAAGCCACTGGCTTGGTTAAAGGAAGCCACTGGCTTGGCCAAGGAAGCTGCCGGCTTCAGGTCAAAACGTGAACATTTTACCGGGCACATTTTTCTTGGCCTCCAAGCTCAAATCTGAAGTGAAGCTGCCTGCTTGACATCCGAAGCCGCTAGCTTGGACCTAAAATGCATTTTCTTGAGCATAACGATCAAGTTTTGAGTGGAGAAAAAGTCGCCGTCAAGGGAAGCCGGGGAGCTTCGTACGAAGACGCCGACTTGGCACGGATTTCGAGGTCTATAAATACTGGCCAAACTTTATAGTTTTCAATGTACCTTTTCATTACATCTCTCTGTAGTTATGAGTTTCTTTAGTTTAGGGTTTAGTTAGGGTTTATTTTCAATGTAAAGTTGCTATTTAGCATTGGATTCAAGTTTTATGCAAGTTAATTCAATTTCTTCTTCTTTAATCACTTTATTAAGGTACTTGTTCTTTTAATCTATTGCATCTACTTTTATTATGTCTTTATTTATTGTTAATTACTTCTGTTCATCTTCCACTATGAACTAAAAGGTCATAGTGGTTAAGTGGACGAAAACTAAACTTTGTCTGGGAATCAGATGAATCCACCGGCTTCATCAGTCAAAGCCGCCGACTTAATTGGAAAAAAGCCGCCGACTTCGTGCTTATATCCATATAGTTTCTGGTTCTTTTCCAGATTTGTATGGTCAAGTTTCTGTGATGATTATTAAACTGTTTTGTTTTCATATGCTTGTTTGACATGCTTAATGATTAGATAACATAATTTTAGGATTGATTAGTACTTAATCCAATGATGTATTATTCGATTTATGCTACTTATTTAGATATAGTCAATCAAACTTGTTAAATTGGATTGCATGCAAATAAGTTAAACAACATAATAGTGATAAATCTGTTGAAGTTGAATTACGCTTATATAATGAAGTTTAATATTGTTAGGCTTAGTCAAAGATCCTCCGTTTGGATGTTTTTAATTAATGATTGCATGAGAACAGAGTAATAATTGACTTTCAGCTAGTAACTTGAGTTGATCTACTTGATGTTTAATAGCTTATATATTTTGTCAGTCTATTTGCATGTTGATCCGCATCATAAGGTTAATATGTATTATGTAATTGAATTGAATACTAAAAATTGAGATGTTAGTCATGCACATCACGTGTCTAGCATATGATATAAGTCCTACCTATTGAATGATATGCAACACTTGTCTTAACCTGTTTAGGAATAATAATTCGTCTATGATTATTATTTTACCTTGTGTTAATATAAGTCATGAAACTTTCCTAATATGATTCCCGTACAAGTTGTTCATTCATGTAACTGCTTTTATTTATAATTGCTTATCTTAAATCTTTATTTCTTGCTTTATATTTCAGTATTTTGTTCATTGAAAACCTATCTTCAATCGTCTCTTTCCTAAGAGATAAGAATCTACAACTTTAAAAACACATAAAAATCTATCTTTAGTTCTTTAATAAGAGCTAAGCAATATAGTAAAAAAAACTCTTATCTGCTTCCACGCTCTCTTGACGATAACCTAAAACACTACATCTGACCGAGTTTTGTTGCTCGTTAGTGTGTTAAAAGTAAAATAAATGATTTATAAATTTAAAAGTTGAAAGGCAAATTAAGCACTGCTGCACACACTTTTGACACATCACATATATAATCTACTTACTTGCAAATACTTACACAAATATCGCTTACATGCTTGCAATTCAATAATTATGCAATCACAAGCATAACTAGATATCCTTAAATCACAACAAGCTAGCATCACCAAAAACATATAGTCACGATATAATATGCTACTACTACAATCAGGCGACCATGGTCGACCATACACATGCTATGGTGTTATCTACACTGGATTTACACCATAACATAAACAAGGAAATGGTACTCACAATGTAGTATACATACGCCTTGTATCACTATCCCCTAGGTGGTGTCGTACGCCTCGACTTAAAACCACCCGTCACGTAAAATGTAGTGTCGTACAACTCGAATTAAATCCACATTTCACGCCGCAATCCCGATGTGGTATCATATGAAATGTCCCGTTCTTATTGATTAAAAACGTTCCATATTAATTGATTTCGTTGCGAGGTTTTGACCTCTATATGAGACGTTTTTCAAAGACTGCATTCATTTTTAAAACAAACCATAACCTTTATTTCATAAATAAAGGTTTAAAAAGCTTTACGTAGATTATCAAATAATGATAATCTAAAATATCCTGTTTACACACGACCATTACATAATGGTTTACAATACAAATATGTTACATCGAAATCAGTTTCTTGAATGCAGTTTTTACACAATATCATACAAACATGGACTCCAAATCTTGTCCTTATTTTAGTATGCAACAGCGGAAGCTCTTAATATTCACCTGAGAATAAACATGCTTTAAACGTCAACAAAAATGTTGGTGAGTTATAGGTTTAACCTATATATATCAAATCGTAACAATAGACCACAAGATTTCATATTTCAATACACATCCCATACATAGAGATAAAAATCATTCATATGGTGAACACCTGGTAACCGACAATAACAAGATGCATATATAAGAATATCCCCATCATTCCGGGACACCCTTCGGATATGATATAAATTTCGAAGTACTAAAGCATCCGGTACTTTGGATGGGGTTTGTTAGGCCCAATAGATCTATCTTTAGGATTCGCGTCAATTAGGGTGTCTGTTCCCTAATTCTTAGATTACCAGACTTAATAAAAAGGGGCATATTCGATTTCGATAATTCAACCATAGAATGTAGTTTCACGTACTTGTGTCTATTTTGTAAATCATTTATAAAACCTGCATGTATTCTCATCCCAAAAATATTAGATTTTAAAAGTGGGACTATAACTCACTTTCACAGATTTTTACTTCGTCGGGAAGTAAGACTTGGCCACTGGTTGATTCACGAACCTATAACAATATATACATATATATCAAAGTATGTTCAAAATATATTTACAACACTTTTAATATATTTTGATGTTTTAAGTTTATTAAGTCAGCTGTCCTCGTTAGTAACCTACAACTAGTTGTCCACAGTTAGATGTACAGAAATAAATCGATAAATATTATCTTGAATCAATCCACGACCCAGTGTATACGTATCTCAGTATTGATCACAACTCAAACTATATATATTTTGGAATCAACCTCAACCCTGTATAGCTAACTCCAACATTCACATATAGAGTGTCTATGGTTGTTCCGAAATATATATAGATGTGTCGACATGATAGGTCGAAACATTGTATACGTGTCTATGGTATCTCAAGATTACATAATATACAATACAAGTTGATTAAGTTATGGTTGGAATAGATTTGTTACCAATTTTCACGTAGCTAAAATGAGAAAAATTATCCAATCTTGTTTTACCCATAACTTCTTCATTTTAAATCCGTTTTGAGTGAATCAAATTGCTATGGTTTCATATTGAACTCTATTTTATGAATCTAAACAGAAAAAGTATAGGTTTATAGTCGGAAAAATAAGTTACAAGTCGTTTTTGTAAAGGTAGTCATTTCAGTCGAAAGAACGACGTCTAGATGACCATTTTAGAAAACATACTTCCACTTTGAGTTTAACCATAATTTTTGGATATAGTTTCATGTTCATAATAAAAATCATTTTCTCAGAATAACAACTTTTAAATCAAAGTTTATCATAGTTTTTAATTAACTAACCCAAAACAGCCCGCGGTGTTACTACGACGGCGTAAATCCGGTTTTACGGTGTTTTTCGTGTTTCCAGGTTTTAAATCATTAAGTTAGCATATCATATAGATATAGAACATGTGTTTAGTTGATTTTAAAAGTCAAGTTAGAAGGATTAACTTTTGTTTGCGAACAAGTTTAGAATTAACTAAACTATGTTCTAGTGATTACAAGTTTAAACCTTCGAATAAGATAGCTTTATATGTATGAATCGAATGATGTTATGAACATCATTACTACCTTAAGTTCCTTGGATGAACCTACTGGAAAAGAGAAAAATGGATCTAGCTTCAATGGATCCTTGGATGGCTCAAAGTTCTTGAAGCAAAATCATGACACGAAAACAAGTTCAAGTAAGATCATCACTTGAAATAAGATTGTTATAGTTATAGAAATTGAACCAAAGTTTGAATATGATTATTACCTTGTATTAGAATGATAACCTACTGTAAGAAACAAAGATTTCTTGAGGTTGGATGATCACCTTACAAGATTGGAAGTGAGCTAGCAATCTTGAAAGTATTCTTGATTTTATGTAACTAGAACTTTTGAAATTTATGAAGAACACTTAGAACTTGAAGATAGAACTTGAGAGAGATCAATTAGATGAAGAAAATTGAAGAATGAAAGTGTTTGTAGGTGTTTTTGGTCGTTGGTGTATGGATTAGATATAAAGGATATGTAATTTTGTTTTCATGTAAATAAGTCATGAATGATTACTCATATTTTTGTAATTTTATGAGATATTTCATGCTAGTTGCCAAATGATGGTTCCCACATGTGTTAGGTGACTCACATGGGCTGCTAAGAGCTGATCATTGGAGTGTATATACCAATAGTACATACATCTAAAAGCTGTGTATTGTACGAGTACGAATACGGGTGCATACGAGTAGAATTGTTGATGAAACTGAACGAGGATGTAATTGTAAGCATTTTTGTTAAGTAGAAGTATTTTGATAAGTGTCTTGAAGTCTTTCAAAAGTGTATGAATACATATTAAAACACTACATGTATATACATTTTAACTGAGTCGTTAAGTCATCGTTAGTCGTTACATGTAAATGTTGTTTTGAAACCTTTAGGTTAACGATCTTGTTAAATGTTGTTAACCCAATGTTTATAATATCAAAAGAGATTTTAAATTATTATATTATCATGATATTATGATGTACGAATATCTCTTAATATGATATATATACATTAAATGTCGTTACAACGATAATCGTTACATATATGTCTCGTTTCAAAATCATTAAGTTAGTAGTCTTGTTTTTACATATGTAGTTCATTGTTAATATACTTAATGATATGTTTACATATCATAATATCATGTTAACTATATATATAACCATATATATGTCATCATATAGTTTTTACAAGTTTTAACGTTCGTGAATCACCGGTCAACTTGGGTGGTCAATTGTCTATATGAAACCTATTTCAATTAATCAAGTCTTAACAAGTTTGATTGCTTAACATGTTGGAAACATTTAATCATGTAAATATCAATCTCAATTAATATATATAAACATGGAAAAGTTCGGGTCACTACAGTACCTACCCGTTAAATAAATTTCGTCCCGAAATTTTAAGCTGTTGAAGGTGTTGACGAATCTTCTGGAAATAGATGCGGGTATTTCTTCTTCATCTGATCTTCACGCTCCCAGGTGAACTCGGGTCCTCTACGAGCATTCCATCGAACCTTAACAATTGGTATCTTGTTTTGCTTAAGTCTTTTAACCTCACGATCCATTATTTCGACGGGTTCTTCGATGAATTGAAGTTTTTCGTTGATTTGGATTTCATCTAACGGAATAGTGAGATCTTCTTTAGCAAAACATTTCTTCAAATTCGAGACGTGGAAAGTGTTATGTACAGCCGCGAGTTGTTGAGGTAACTCAAGTCGGTAAGCTACTGGTCCGACACGATCAATAATCTTGAATGGTCCAATATACCTTGGATTTAATTTCCCTCGTTTACCAAATCGAACAACGCCTTTCCAAGGTGAAACTTTAAGCATGACCATCTCTCCAATTTCAAATTCTATATCTTTTCTTTTAATGTCAGCGTAGCTCTTTTGTCGACTTTGGGCGGTTTTCAACCGTTGTTGAATTTGGATGATCTTCTCGGTAGTTTCTTGTATAATCTCCGGACCCGTAATCTGTCTATCCCCCACTTCACTCCAACAAATCGGAGACCTGCACTTTCTACCATAAAGTGCTTCAAACGGCGCCATCTCAATGCTTGAATGGTAGCTGTTGTTGTAGGAAAATTCTGCTAACGGTAGATGTCGATCCCAACTGTTTCCGAAATCAATAACACATGCTCGTAGCATGTCTTCAAGCGTTTGTATCGTCCTTTCGCTCTGCCCATCAGTTTGTGGATGATAGGCAGTACTCATGTCCAGACGAGTTCCTAATGCTTGCTGTAATGTCTGCCAGAATCTTGAAATAAATCTGCCATCCCTATCAGAGATAATAGAGATTGGTATTCCATGTCTGGAGATGACTTCCTTCAAATACAGTCGTGCTAACTTCTCCATCTTGTCATCTTCTCTTATTGGCAGGAAGTGTGCTGATTTGGTGAGACGATCAACTATTACCCAAATAGTATCAAAACCACTTGCAGTCCTTGGCAATTTAGTGATGAAATCCATGGTAATGTTTTCCCATTTCCATTCTGGGATTTCGGGTTGTTGAAGTAGACCTGATGGTTTCTGATGCTCAGCTTTGACTTTAGAACACGTCAAACATTCTCCTACGTATTTAGCAACATCGGCTTTCATACCCGGCCACCAAAAATGTTTCTTGAGATCCTTGTACATCTTCCCCGTTCCAGGATGTATTGAGTATCTGGTTTTATGAGCTTCTCTAAGTACCATTTCTCTCATATCTCCAAATTTTGGTACCCAAATCCTTTCAGCCCTATATCGGGTTCCGTCTTCCCGAATATTAAGATGCTTCTCCGATCCTTTGGGTATTTCATCCTTTAAATTTCCCTCTTTTAAAACTCCTTGTTGCGCCTCCTTTATTTGAGTAGTAATGTTATTATGAATCATTATATTCATAGATTTTACTCGAATGGGTTCTCTGTCCTTCCTGCTCAAGGCATCGGCTACCACATTTGCCTTCCCCGGGTGGTAACGAATCTCAAAGTCGTAATCATTCAATAATTCAATCCACCTACGCTGCCTCATATTCAGTTGTTTCTGATTAAATATGTGTTGAAGACTTTTGTGGTCGGTATATATAATACTTTTGACCCCATATAAGTAATGCCTCCAAGTCTTTAATGCAAAAACAACCGCGCCTAATTCCAAATCATGCGTCGTATAATTTTGTTCGTGAATCTTCAATTGTCTAGACGCATAAGCAATCACCTTCGTTCGTTGCATTAATACACAACCGAGACCTTGCTTTGATGCATCACAATAAATCACAAAATCATCATTCCCTTCAGGCAATGACAATATAGGTGCCGTAGTTAGCTTTTTCTTCAATAACTGAAACGCTTTCTCTTGTTCATCATTCCATTCAAATTTCTTCCCTTTATGCGTTAATGCAGTCAAGGGTTTTGCTATTCTGGAAAAGTCTTGGATGAACCTTCTGTAGTAACCAGCTAGTCCTAAAAACTGGCGTATGTGTTTCGGAGTTTTCGGGGTTTCCCACTTTTCAACAGTTTCTATCTTTGCCGGATCCACCTTAATACCTTCTTTGTTCACTATGTGACCGAGGAATTGAACTTCTTCCAACCAAAATGCACACTTTGAAAACTTAGCGTACAATTCTTCCTTCCTCAATACTTCTAACACCTTTCTCAAATGTTCACCGTGTTCTTGGTCATTCTTTGAGTAAATAAGTATGTCATCAATGAAAACAATGACAAACTTGTCAAGGTATGGTCCACACACTCGGTTCATAAGGTCCATGAACACAGCTGGTGCATTAGTTAAACCAAACGGCATGACCATAAACTCGTAATGACCGTAACGTGTTCTGAAAGCAGTCTTTGGAATATCATCTTCTTTCACCCGCATTTGATGATACCCGGAACGTAAGTCAATCTTTGAATAAACAGACGAGCCTTGTAGTTGATCAAATAAGTCGTCGATTCTCGGTAGTGGGTAGCGGTTCTTGATGGTAAGTTTGTTCAACTCTCGGTAGTCGATACACAACCTGAATGTACCATCTTTCTTCTTGACAAACAAAACAGGAGCTCCCCACGGTGATGTGCTTGGTCGAATGAAACCACGCTCTAAAAGTTCTTGTAATTGGCTTTGCAGTTCTTTCATCTCGCTGGGTGCGAGTCTGTAAGGAGCACGAGCTATTGGTGCAGCTCCTGGTACAAGATCTATTTGAAATTCAACGGATCGATGTGGGGGTAATCCCGGTAATTCTTTCGGAAATACATCGGGAAATTCTTTTGCAATGGGAACATCATTGATGCTCTTTTCTTCAGTTTGTACTTTCTCGACGTGTGCTAGAACAGCATAGCAACCTTTTCTTATTAGTTTTTGTGCCTTCAAATTACTAATAAGATGTAGCTTCGTGTTGCCCTTTTCTCCGTACACCATTAAGGGTTTTCCTTTTTCTCGTATAATGCGAATTGCATTTTTGTAACAAACGATCTCCGCTTTCACTTCTTTCAACCAGTCCATACCGATTATCACATCAAAACTCCCTAACTCTACTGGTATCAAATCAATCTTAAATGTTTCGCTAACCAGTTTAATTTCTCGATTTCGACATATATTATCTGCTGAAATTAATTTACCATTTGCTAATTCGAGTAAAAATTTACTATCCAAAGGCGTCAATGGACAACTTAATTTAGCACAAAAATCTCTACTCATATAGCTTCTATCCGCACCCGAATCAAATAAAACGTAAGCAGATTTATTGTCAATAAGAAACGTACCCGTAACAAGCTCCGGGTCTTCCTGTGCCTCTACCGCATTAATATTGAAAACTCTTCCACGGCCTTGTCCATTCGTGTTCTCCTGGTTCGGGCAATTTCTAATAATGTGGCCTGGTTTTCCACATTTATAACAAACTACATTGGCATAACTTGCTCCGACACTACTTGCTCCGCCATTACTCGTTCCGACACCATTTGTTCCTTTCGTTCTATTAACCCCTGGTCCGTAGACCTCACACTTCGCCGCGCTATGACCATTTCTTTTACACTTGTTGCAAAATTTGGTGCAGAACCCCGAGTGATTCTTTTCACACCTTTGGCATAGCTGCTTCTGATTGTTGTTGTTGTTGCGGTTATTATTGTTGTTGGGATGATTGTTGTAGTTGCTGTTGTTGTTGTTGTTGTTGTTAGGCCGTTTGTTGTAGTTGCGATTGATGTTGCGATTGTTGGGATAATTGTTGCGATTATTATTGTAATTGCTGTTGTTGTTGTATTGGTGATTCTTATCACCGTTTTCCTCCCACTTTCTTTTGACTTGCTTCACATTGGCCTCTTCAGCAGTCTGTTCTTTAATTCTTTCTTCAATCTGGTTCACTAGTTTGTGAGCCATTCTACATGCCTGTTGTATGGAGGCGGGCTCGTGTGAACTTATATCTTCTTGGATTCTTTCCGGTAATCCTTTCACAAACGCGTCGATCTTCTCTTCCTCATCTTCGAATGCTCCCGGACACAATAGGCACAATTCTGTGAATCGTCTTTCGTACGTGGTAATATCAAATCCTTGGGTTCGTAACCCTCTAAGTTCTGTCTTGAGCTTATTGACCTCGGTTCTGGGACGGTACTTCTCGTTCATCAAGTGCTTGAATGCTGACCACGGTAGTGCGTACGCATCATCTTGTCCCACTTGCTCTAGATAGGTATTCCACCATGTTAACGCAGAACCTGTGAAGGTATGCGTAGCGTACTTCACTTTGTCCTCTTCAGTACACTTACTTATGGCAAACACCGATTCAACCTTCTCGGTCCACCGTTTCAATCCGATCGGTCCTTCGGTTCCATCAAATTCCAAAGGTTTGCAGGCAGTGAATTCTTTGTAGGTGCATCCTACACGATTTCCTGTACTGCTAGATCCAAGGTTATTGTTGGTATGTAGCGCAGCCTGTACTGCGGCTATGTTTGAAGCTAGAAAAGTACGGAATTCCTCTTCATTCATATTCACGGTGTGTCGAGTAGTCGGTGCCATTTCCTTCAAAATAGTTAAATGGAACACGTCAATCATACAGAATATTAAGAGTAGTTAATAGTATTTCGTAGCATAATATGAACTCATTTATAAAAGCTTTTTCTTCATATTAGCGTTTTATAAGTTTAAATTCGGGTAGTACCTACCCGTTAAGTTCATACTTAGTAGCTAATATACAATTCAACTACTACAATTCTATATGAGAAACAGATTGTAATAATATTTCGCGTTCAAACTTTTATACAATATTTTACAAACTTACAATACCGCTTATTTTACATAAAGCATGAAATATAGCACACAATAACTTTGATACAAGATAGTTGTGAAGACAATTCTAGCTAGTACACAAGTCGTTCGGCAAAGGCAATAAAGACACGTAATTCATACGTCCAGAAACAAGTCATGCATTCTGGTTTTACTAGGACTACTTCCCATCCTTGGTCTTGTGCAACATAACCGTTATGGCCGTTGATAAGACAGCGTGTTGTAACGTCATCAAAGGGACGAGGGTTACGTAATGTCCAACAGTCCCGTAATAATCTAAAAACCTCATTTCTTACCCCAATTACCGACTCCGTCACTTGTGGAAACGTTTTGTTTAATAGTTGTAGCCCGATGTTCTTGTTCTCACTTTGGTGAGAAGCGAACATTACTAATCCGTAAGCATAACATGCTTCTTTATGTTGCATGTTAGCCGCTTTTTCTAAATCACGAAGTCCAATATTCGGATATATTGAGTCAAAATAATTTCTTAACCCGTTGCGTAAAATAGCATTTGGGTTCCCCGCAATATATGCGTCAAAGTAAACACATCGTAACTTATGGGTTTCCCAATGTGATATCCCCCATCTTTCAAACGAAAGTCTCTTATAAACCAAGACATTCTTGGAACGTTCTTCGAATGTCTTACAAACTGATCTCGCCTTAAATAGTTGTGCCGAGGAATTCTGGCCGACTCTAGACAAGATTTCATCAATCATGTCTCCGGGTAGGTCTCTTAAAATATTGGGTTGTCTATCCATTTTGTGTTTTTAAACTGTAAAATAGACAAGAGTTAGATTCATAAAAAAAAATACCTATTAATACAAGCAATTTTTACATATATCATAAAGCATAAGCACACTATATTACATATATTACACCACACGAATACAACTATCTTATTCCGACTCGCTCGTTTCTTCTTGTTGGGTTTTGGTTCGTTTTGCCAAGTTTCTAGGGATATATGATGTTCCCCTAATACGAGCCGTCGTTGTCCACATTGGTTTAGAAAAACCTGGTGGTTTAGAGGTTCCCGGGTCATTGTTACAACTTAAGGACTTCGGGGGTTGACGATACATATAAAGTTCATCGGGGTTGGAATTAGATTTCTCTATTTTTATGCCCTTTCCCTTATTATTTTCTTTTGCCTTTTTAAATTCAGTTGGGGTTATTTCTATAACATCATCGGAATTCTCGTCGGAATCCGATTCATCGGAGAATTGGTAATCCTCCCAATATTTTGCTTCCTTGGCGGAAACACCATTGACCATAATTAACCTTGGTCGGTTGGTTGAGGATTCTCTTTTACTTAACCGTTTTATTATTTCCCCCACCGGTTCTATTTCTTCTTCCGGTTCCGATTCTTCTTCCGGTTCCGACTCTTCTTCCGGTTCCTCTTCGGGAACTTGTGAATCAGTCCACGAATCATTCCAATTTACATTTGACTCTTCATTATTATTAGGTGAGTCAATGGGACTTGTTCTAGAGGTAGACATCTATCACATAATATCAAACACGTTAAGAGATTAATATATCACATAATATTCATATGTTAAAAATATATAGTTTCCAACAAAAATGTTAAGCAATCATTTTTAAAGAAAACACGGTCGAAGTCCAGACTCACTAATGCATCCTAACAAACTCGATAAGACACACTAATGCAATTTTCTGGTTCTCTAAGACCAACGCTCGGATACCAACTGAAATGTCCCGTTCTTATTGATTAAAAACGTTCCATATTAATTGATTTCGTTGCGAGGTTTTGACCTCTATATGAGACGTTTTTCAAAGACTGCATTCATTTTTAAAACAAACCATAACCTTTATTTCATAAATAAAGGTTTAAAAAGCTTTACGTAGATTATCAAATAATGATAATCTAAAATATCCTGTTTACACACGACCATTACATAATGGTTTACAATACAAATATGTTACATCGAAATCAGTTTCTTGAATGCAGTTTTTACACAATATCATACAAACATGGACTCCAAATCTTGTCCTTATTTTAGTATGCAACAGCGGAAGCTCTTAATATTCACCTGAGAATAAACATGCTTTAAACGTCAACAAAAATGTTGGTGAGTTATAGGTTTAACCTATATATATCAAATCGTAACAATAGACCACAAGATTTCATATTTCAATACACATCCCATACATAGAGATAAAAATCATTCATATGGTGAACACCTGGTAACCGACAATAACAAGATGCATATATAAGAATATCCCCATCATTCCGGGACACCCTTCGGATATGATATAAATTTCGAAGTACTAAAGCATCCGGTACTTTGGATGGGGTTTGTTAGGCCCAATAGATCTATCTTTAGGATTCGCGTCAATTAGGGTGTCTGTTCCCTAATTCTTAGATTACCAGACTTAATAAAAAGGGGCATATTCGATTTCGATAATTCAACCATAGAATGTAGTTTCACGTACTTGTGTCTATTTTGTAAATCATTTATAAAACCTGCATGTATTCTCATCCCAAAAATATTAGATTTTAAAAGTGGGACTATAACTCACTTTCACAGATTTTTACTTCGTCGGGAAGTAAGACTTGGCCACTGGTTGATTCACGAACCTATAACAATATATACATATATATCAAAGTATGTTCAAAATATATTTACAACACTTTTAATATATTTTGATGTTTTAAGTTTATTAAGTCAGCTGTCCTCGTTAGTAACCTACAACTAGTTGTCCACAGTTAGATGTACAGAAATAAATCGATAAATATTATCTTGAATCAATCCACGACCCAGTGTATACGTATCTCAGTATTGATCACAACTCAAACTATATATATTTTGGAATCAACCTCAACCCTGTATAGCTAACTCCAACATTCACATATAGAGTGTCTATGGTTGTTCCGAAATATATATAGATGTGTCGACATGATAGGTCGAAACATTGTATACGTGTCTATGGTATCTCAAGATTACATAATATACAATACAAGTTGATTAAGTTATGGTTGGAATAGATTTGTTACCAATTTTCACGTAGCTAAAATGAGAAAAATTATCCAATCTTGTTTTACCCATAACTTCTTCATTTTAAATCCGTTTTGAGTGAATCAAATTGCTATGGTTTCATATTGAACTCTATTTTATGAATCTAAACAGAAAAAGTATAGGTTTATAGTCGGAAAAATAAGTTACAAGTCGTTTTTGTAAAGGTAGTCATTTCAGTCGAAAGAACGACGTCTAGATGACCATTTTAGAAAACATACTTCCACTTTGAGTTTAACCATAATTTTTGGATATAGTTTCATGTTCATAATAAAAATCATTTTCTCAGAATAACAACTTTTAAATCAAAGTTTATCATAGTTTTTAATTAACTAACCCAAAACAGCCCGCGGTGTTACTACGACGGCGTAAATCCGGTTTTACGGTGTTTTTCGTGTTTCCAGGTTTTAAATCATTAAGTTAGCATATCATATAGATATAGAACATGTGTTTAGTTGATTTTAAAAGTCAAGTTAGAAGGATTAACTTTTGTTTGCGAACAAGTTTAGAATTAACTAAACTATGTTCTAGTGATTACAAGTTTAAACCTTCGAATAAGATAGCTTTATATGTATGAATCGAATGATGTTATGAACATCATTACTACCTTAAGTTCCTTGGATGAACCTACTGGAAAAGAGAAAAATGGATCTAGCTTCAATGGATCCTTGGATGGCTCAAAGTTCTTGAAGCAAAATCATGACACGAAAACAAGTTCAAGTAAGATCATCACTTGAAATAAGATTGTTATAGTTATAGAAATTGAACCAAAGTTTGAATATGATTATTACCTTGTATTAGAATGATAACCTACTGTAAGAAACAAAGATTTCTTGAGGTTGGATGATCACCTTACAAGATTGGAAGTGAGCTAGCAATCTTGAAAGTATTCTTGATTTTATGTAACTAGAACTTTTGAAATTTATGAAGAACACTTAGAACTTGAAGATAGAACTTGAGAGAGATCAATTAGATGAAGAAAATTGAAGAATGAAAGTGTTTGTAGGTGTTTTTGGTCGTTGGTGTATGGATTAGATATAAAGGATATGTAATTTTGTTTTCATGTAAATAAGTCATGAATGATTACTCATATTTTTGTAATTTTATGAGATATTTCATGCTAGTTGCCAAATGATGGTTCCCACATGTGTTAGGTGACTCACATGGGCTGCTAAGAGCTGATCATTGGAGTGTATATACCAATAGTACATACATCTAAAAGCTGTGTATTGTACGAGTACGAATACGGGTGCATACGAGTAGAATTGTTGATGAAACTGAACGAGGATGTAATTGTAAGCATTTTTGTTAAGTAGAAGTATTTTGATAAGTGTCTTGAAGTCTTTCAAAAGTGTATGAATACATATTAAAACACTACATGTATATACATTTTAACTGAGTCGTTAAGTCATCGTTAGTCGTTACATGTAAATGTTGTTTTGAAACCTTTAGGTTAACGATCTTGTTAAATGTTGTTAACCCAATGTTTATAATATCAAAAGAGATTTTAAATTATTATATTATCATGATATTATGATGTACGAATATCTCTTAATATGATATATATACATTAAATGTCGTTACAACGATAATCGTTACATATATGTCTCGTTTCAAAATCATTAAGTTAGTAGTCTTGTTTTTACATATGTAGTTCATTGTTAATATACTTAATGATATGTTTACATATCATAATATCATGTTAACTATATATATAACCATATATATGTCATCATATAGTTTTTACAAGTTTTAACGTTCGTGAATCACCGGTCAACTTGGGTGGTCAATTGTCTATATGAAACCTATTTCAATTAATCAAGTCTTAACAAGTTTGATTGCTTAACATGTTGGAAACATTTAATCATGTAAATATCAATCTCAATTAATATATATAAACATGGAAAAGTTCGGGTCACTACATCATATGCCTTGACTTTAATCCACACCATGTTCACGCCACACAAGCAAACAAACTATATAAATACATGTATAATTATTCCACTCACCTTATCACTTTGGTGAAAGTCAAAACCAAAATCCCACAAGCTTCAATGTAACGTACCTATTACATTAATCACATAATTAACACACAAACAAGTTGGATTACTTACTAACTCATAACCCTAGTGCATTTATGACCCATAGTGTAATTATGACCCATTTGCAGTACTAACAACCACACTAGGTCAAAACTATCACAAATCACTAATAACTATTGATTATAGTGAAAACACACTAACTAATACAAGTTTTGAGTAATTAAGTTCTCATCTGGCTAGTTGGGTCACACTAAACCCATTTGACCCATTTCAAGGTCATTGCTTGCATTTGGGTCAACCATGAACTCTAGTAACACCCATTTCACTAACACATCAATGTGCTAGTGATTCAACAACAAGTTTAGACTCATAAACACCCAAATTACAACATCAAACCCTAGATTGTGCATCTTTGGGTCTATGTACATAAATCTTACCCAAAATCCCCAATTTATAATAGAAATGGGCTTACACCAAACACATGACCAAAACCCTAGCCATAACTCAAATTAAACACTAGAACTTAGATTTGGAACTTACCACAACACCAAAAGATGGCTAGCAGGTGGATTCAACAAAAACCCAACTTCAAATGGCGAGAACTAGCTTCTTCTTTACTTGAATCAAGCTTTCTCTCTCTAGGGTTATAACTCTCTATCACTAAATGGAAATGATGGTGCAAGTGAAAATGGGATAAGGAAAAGGTTTGGGACCAGATTCATAGGTTAAAACTCGGTCACAAAGTGAAAGGACCAAAATACCCCTTTAAACCCCCAAAAAATAAGCTAAAATAGGTTGCTTCCAGGCATCGCATCGCGACCCTGCATGAAATCAGATACTGCATGAAATCAAATACTGAACTTCTGGCAACATATTGTGACCGCGATTGTGATGCCCCATGTAAAACCATCGTGTACGGATCATCAACAACAGGATCATTACAAGGTCATACACTATATGCTATTTGAAAACCAGTTTTGCATTCATGAAAATATAGTATTTTACAAAATATAACGTGCTTCCTATGAACAGAAGCATAAACATAAGTACGTGATCTAAAGGTCGTTACAAAGCCATTATTAAAATAACGTAAACTACGAATGCAAAATAAAAGTTCCATGATTGAGACATCTCTAAGTAGTGCAGCGGAAGTCTAAGACAGCAAGTCTAATACACCAAGACAGCAAGTATAATAGCGAAAGCAACAACGTCTAAGCACCTGAGAAAATACATGCTTAAAAAGTCAACACGAATGTTGGTGAGCTATAGTTTGTTTGTAATCAGTAATGTAATGTGGGCCACGAGATTTCAGTGCTTCAACCAGCAGTTTAAATCAGTAATTCAAGTCAGTATGATAAAGTATATGCTTATCCGTGGGCACCCGGTAACTAACTTAACGTAATAATAATACCCCCTAAAAGTGCACTTGGTGAGTGTGAAATGCCCCATTCATATACAATATAAACGATTCACAATAGTTGATTACATCGCGAGGTAATTGACCTCTGTATGATACATTTTACAAACATTGCATTCATTTTTAAAAGACAAATTTTCTTTACATCGAAAATTGACGGCAAGCATACTATTTCATAATACCTCCACCTATAATTGACTTAATAATAATCTTGATGAACTCGATGACTCGAATGTAACGTCTTTTGAAATATGTCATGAATGACTCCAAGTAATATCTCTAATATGAGTAAATGCACAGCGGAAGATTTCTTTCATACCTGAGAATAAACATGCTTTCAAGTATCAACCAAAAGGTTGGTGAGTTCATAGGTTTATCATAAAATAATAAAATTCGTCATTTTGATAGACCACAAGATTTAAATGCTGCGTGGTACAAATGGGCCCGAATCCTATACCCACCTGTAATGTACATGCGATATCTTTTAAATACAGTACACCTTTCTCGTTTTCGAAATCATCTTTCATAAAATCTTAGTAACCGTATACATATCTCGTGCACAAAATAACATACACATAACCTGTGTATAAAATCATTCTCTCGATACATAACATTCACTTTTCATTTCTTTCATAGTTTGGCTTGGTAACCGACCTTAACATATAATGCGCATAATAATATCCCCAAAACAGAATATCTCGTCTGTATAATAATCATATAAACTTTGAAATACTAAACACCACGCCCACTAGCCCTTTCGTCTAGTGAACATTCTGGGTGGGGGTGTTAAACTCGGTAGCTACCTTTAGGATTCGCGTCAATTAGGTGTGCACTAATTCTCAAAATTAGTGATGTTCCCTAATTCTTAGGTTACCAAGCAATAATAATCAGGGAAAAATATTCATATCAATTGTGGCAATTATCACGTCCACATAATTTAATGGTGGCAATTATCACGTCCACATAATTCATTCGAGGAATGTTTTGCTTATCTCGTCAAACATTTATAAGAGCATTTCATGTATTCGCAGTTCAAAAATGTATTTCAAAAGCATTTAATAAAGCAGTTGTAAAAGTAGCGCATGTATTCTCAGTCCCAAAAATGTAAAGAGTAAAAGGGAATCAAATGAACTCACTTATTGTATTTTGTAGTAAAAATACATATGACAATATTGAACAATGCAGGGTTGGCCTCGGATTCACGAACCTATAACATTTGTATATTTATTAATACACATAACCGTAATTGATAAAAATTATATTGATATAACTTTATTAATTATGTTATTTTTATATTAATAATATATAGGTTCTGATATATTCATTTTATATATTTTAAATACTTAACATTATTAATTTTTGTTAGGTTATATGTATTAAATATATTGATATGTATATATATAGCTTTTGTTTATCATGACAGTAGTTATAATAAATGTGACGACCCGGAAATTTCCGACCAAATTTAAACTTAATCTTTATATGATTTTGATACGATAAGCAAAGTATGTAATGTTGAGTCTAGAAGATTTTGGAACAATGTTCATATATTCAATTGACCTTCGACTGCTCTCGACGATTCATGAACAATTAAGTATAAATAGATATGTGTGTGTGTATATATATATAATAATTCGAAATATAATTTGAAGTATTATATGCTGTTGTATTTAAAAATTAATAAATTAAAGATAGGATATTATAAAAATTATTACTTAAAAATATATCTCTATATATAAATTAAGTATATTAAAAATAAATATTAAATGCTTGTAATACTCGTTTGATGTTCCGATCGGTATTAAGCAAGTTAAATTCGAACTTATGTAATTTTAAAATAAAAAGTGATCTGAAGATGAGTTACATGAGTTATAGGCTTATTAAAAGTATATTTAGGATCTAGTTATTTAATTGTAACACTTTTTATATTTCACCCATAAATGAGCGGGACAGTTGATGTAATTTTTATTTAACAAATTAAGGATCGAATTTTATACCATATGACCAAAATAAATAAATATAGTTAATTTAAAAAAATTTGGGATTTTTCTGTGTACTTTTATCCATTATCAACGGGGTACGAATTTCAGTCCGTGAATGAAATAGTAGACGACGGCTAACATTATCACACGTTTTAATTTTATATTATATTATAATTATTATTATATTATTATTATTGTTGAAAATTGAGATGGAGAATCACGGATATCTTTACATATAAGCATATATTATGCAAGTATCATGTTTCTCACTTGTTTCTTTTCTGTGTAAACACCAAACCCCACTACATACACTCATCATTTAACAAACCTCACTTACTTCATAATTTATACTTGATCAAAATCTTTTTGTTAAAAACCACTTGCTATTACTTGTTATATTAACAACCATCCACAAGTGAAACTCTTCTTGGTAAGGCAACTTTTCTTTTAATTTATATACAGATATAGTTAAAGTAACATTTTTACCACCAATCTCTTAATTCCCTTAAAATCATCTTACAACCCAATTGAAGATAGTATTGTTTTCAATTCTCTGTTTACGTACAGATATAACACAGAAACCACACAAACACATTTAATATATATACATGTATAAGAGTGATTACCACCCCAATAATCTTATTCGATCAGTAAAACCTTAAACCCATTAGTTACTTAAACATTCTAATTAAATTTCGGTTCTCTGTGCAACTCCCTCAAAACCACCACCTTTCCATTTCTTGTTCTTGCTGTGAGAAACACACCTTTCTTCAAAATCTTCTCCTTCCTACTTCTTCTTGTCGAGCACCATTACAACCATCTACACCTACAACCACTCCATCATTTCTATTTCTACTTACAATCACCTCACAACTCAATAATAAACTGCCACCTGCACGAAAACACTCGCTATTATAGAGTCTGTTTACAACCGGGAAACAACAAAAGCAACACCCATTTTCTTCTATAACCTCTGCAACAACCATTAACGAGACCCAACTCATCGTAAACCCAATCGTTTCTCTTAACTATTTTCTGTTCGGGTTCGATTTAACTCACTCAACCCATCATAAAAACACTACTACCATGGTGCTCCTACTGCAGCTATTTTTCTCTTTTCCTGTTTATTTCGAACAACCCACCAACGATCTTAAACTGTATGCTATTCAAACTACAGTACGGGGTACGCTTCCTGTTATGTTAATGACGATGAATAAAGATGATATGATATTAATGAACCGAAGAAAAACAGGAAACATCGTGAAAATTATTATTTATTTTTTTCTGCTATCGTCGTTCCTGTTTGATCCTCCAACACACCCAACAGAATCAAATTTTTTTTTTTTTTCGAACAGCCTGCCATTTAACAACCTTGCTGTATTTTCTTTATTTTTTTGATTTCTTTCTTTTCTCTTTTGATGATGATGAAAAAGATAAAGAAAAGATGATGGTTATGAATGATGAGTGTTGTGGTTGTTTATCTAATGATCCTGATTAAAAACAATCCCCACTGACCACCCAATTAAATTAATACAGCGACTTTTTTTTTTATAGTGACAGCATAAACGATTAGTTACAGGGATTTAAGGTTGGGCTGTGAATTTGCTTTGATATTGGGCCAAAAATTGTGTGTGATTTGGTTACTAGTTACTATGAAATTGGGCTGCCACATTAAGTGGGCTGCTGCAGCCCATCAACTAAATCAAATCATAACAACCGCAAGATATCTTGTTCTCTACTGCAGTATATCTATTTTCTGTTTAACTGATGAAGATGATGTTGATATGATTGTGATGATACATGTTTAAGTTGATGATGATAGTCTAAAGTGAAAATGAATTAATGGTGGTGAAATACGATTATGATCAAGACAAGATGATGATTATGTTAAGGAGGTTATGATATTAATGATGATACGTGTATAGCGAATAGGTTGGTGATGATCATTCGAACATGATAATGATAGATAGATAAGGGGATAGTGATAAAAAAATATATGATAAAACGGGTTAGATGTTGATGAAATCGGTTTTTGAGTTTAAGAAGAATGGTAAACAGATTCATACGTAATATTAAACAGTAGCTTGTTTAAAACAGAAACAAGCAAGTGGTTCAGAGTTTAGGAGGAAAATGGTTAAGCGAGAGATCGCGGGTTCGAACCCGGGCACTGGCAGTTTTCGAAGTTTTTTTTCGTTTAAGGTAGTATACTTATTATTATTATTATTATTATTATTATTATTATTTTTATTTTTATCATTATTATTATTATAATTAATATTACTAACTATAACTTTAGTTTTAAATATATTTCGTATATAAAATATAACTATATTTTTAGGATCTTAAACTAAAATGATAGATATTATAAATGAGATACAAGCTTTAAATATATAGAAGTATATATAATAAGTATACTACTTTTACTAATAAAACACTTTTTGTTCAATTACGTTTTAATATAACTCGAATTTTATTAAAAATGTTATCATATTAAAAATTATGAATATTTAAAAATATTAATACTAGGTACTTATCCAAAATATTTCAAAAAAGTATACAATAGATTATTATGATAATTTAATAGCATATATATAAAATAAAAATATTTAGGTAATTATTAATATTAAATTTAATATCTCAAGTATATTACTAATATCAAAATATAAATTTATTTGAATATTATTATATGTGTTAATATACATACTTGATATAGGTTCGTGAATTCGAGGCCAACCCTACACTTGTTAAATGATGTCATATGTATTTTTACTACAAAATACAGTATGGTGAGTTCATTTGCTCCCTTTTTACTTATTACATTTTTGGGACTGAGAATACATGCGCTGTTTTTACAACTGCTTTATTAAATGCTTTTGAAATATATTTTGAACTGCGAATACATGAAATGCTGTTATAAATGTTTGATGAGATAGGCACAAGCAAAACATTCCTCGAATGAATTATTATGCAGACAGAAGTTCTGCGGATTATTATTGAATTATGTGGACATGATAATTGCCACTATTAAATAATGTGGACATGATAATTGCCACCATTGAATTATGTGGACATGATAATTGCCACCATTGAATTATGTGGACATGATAATTGCCACCATTGAATTATGTGGACATGATAATTGCCACCAATTGAAGGGAATGTTATGTATCGAGAGAATGATTTTATACACAGGTTATATATATGTTATTTTTGTGTACAGAATATGTGTACGGTTACTATGATTTTGTGAAAAAAGGATTTCGTACACGAGAAATGTGTACTGTATTTAAAAGATATCGCATGTACATTACAGGTGGGTATAGGATTCGGGCCCATTTGTACCATGCAGCATTTAAATCTTGTGGTCTATCAAAATGATGAATTTTATTGTTTTATGATAAACCTATGAACTCACCAACCCTTTTCGTTTGACACTTTAAAGCATGTTTATTCTCAGGTATGAAAGAAATCTTCCGCTGTGCATTTGCTCATATTACATGGAGTCTTTCATGGCATACAGAGGTCTGAACCTCGCAATGGGACCAACTGTTGAAGACTTCGTCCAGATGGATTAGGACGGGTCGTTTCAGTTGGTATCAGAGCGGTGGTCTTAGCGAACCAGGTCTTGCATTAGTGTGTCTAACTGATAGTTGTTTAGATGCATTAGTGAGTCTGGACTTCGACCGTGTCTGCATGTCAAAAGTTTTGCTTATCATTTCGTGTCGAAAATTACCTGCTTATCATCCTTAGAGAATCACTTGCTGATCATCCTTAGTCTAGACACATCTTATTGCATGAATTGCATGATTAGTGTATAGATAAAATTTATATCTTAGCATATCTGCTAATTCATATCTTAGCGTACCTGTTATTGTTATCGATGCCTGACAGCTTCCGTAGATTCCTCCGTAACTTATGAGATTTTAGTATTATATATGCATATGTAAATTATGTATTGCAGGGTACTAATATATATCCTATAATCTATTTCTTATCGAAAATCATTCATCTGATCATACGGGATGAATCCCTCAACCAGTTCGAGTCCCTCAGATTTCGATAGCTATTCCGACATGGATATTCACCTAAGCTCCGAAAGCGGTGTCACTCAAATGAATCAATCAATCAGCCATCCCCAATTCATCTGATGAGTTCGTAGTCGACTTATTCAACAGAAACGAGAAGAAGGCAATTCCTTTCCACCAACCAAATTTCCCTCTTGGCGAAGAACCTGAAGCACTTACCGGCGAATCTATTTGAAACACCATTTTCACCCTCATTTCCAGGGTATCTCGACACGATTATATTCTATCCACAATTCTAAACCTTATTCATCCACTCGTCCGACTAATAATCAACCCAGAATAATACAAGAAGTCAGCGAACTTCGCGTTCGAGTAATCAATTTGGAGAATATGGTGCAAAACGTAACAGCTTCAGCAACATTACCAGTATCAACAGTACCACCAGCACCAGTAGCCTCAACATCACATACCTCAACATCACAATCTATATCCCGAGCATAATCTTCGTTCTACATGGCGATTATGTAATCTCTAATGTTTTAGAGATTATGTATTCTAGTTCTAACGGTAAATCAAATGAGTTAAATATTATATTGACTCATTAAATCCATGATTACATCTGAAGAAAATATATATGTATATATATTTTCATAGAGATTGTAATTAAAAATTCTTTTGTACAAGCTATTAATGGTGAAAATATTTTTACGGGTAGGTAATACCCAAGGAATATTTAGATTTCACTTTAATAAGTTACACTGTACATTCTTCGAATCTGATACAACAATCATTTACTATCCTACTTACATTCACCGATATACGAATCTGTTCATCACAAAATAACCATTTTCATTCAATTTCATATTTGGATTTTGACTTCTTAGAATCCAACAAGTGGCATAATGAAGAAAACATTTGACAAAATAAAATCTGTTAGAAACAAACAAATTAACTACGAAAAATTTTGTTAAGAATCCACGCTAACTGTTCCAGCTAACTGTTCCTAGCTAACTGATTACATTTTTTTATCGCAGTTTATTTATCGCAATTTAATTATCGCAGTTTTATTTATCGTCATTTAATTTCTGTGATTTATTTTATGCACTTTAAATATCGGTACACGTATACAAGGTTTTGACATATCATATCGACACATCTATATATATTATTTGGAATAACCATAGATACTCTATATGCAGTAATGCTGGAGTTAGCTATACAGGGTTGAGGTTGATTCTACAATAATATATATACTTTGAGTTGTGATCGAGTCTGAGACATGTACACGGGTCACGATACGTATTAATTAATTTGAATATTATAAATCAAACTATATATGAATTATTGGACTGTTAACTGTGGACTATCGACTGTGGACTACCAATATTGGACAATTAAAATGAATTAAAATATTGATTATAACATATGAAACTAAACAATTCTTCAAGTTTGCCACTTGATTTCATCCTAAACCTCACTGTATCTTGACGATTACAATCTGCGTTCAAACCTTTCACGATTCTTGAAAATGACTCAATCGAGAGTTGAACCAACCACACTTCATCTACGGAAGAAAAGATTTATGCATATAGTTATGCACCTGAAAACACTCGGAACCTGAGTAAACGTTTAACACGTATCTGTGCTAGCTCCGTTGACATCGTTACTATCGAAAATAACATTCCAATTCTTTCTAAAGTTAGCCAATTTTGTCACAGCTCCAGCAAATCAGGTTCAATATATCATTCAAATAAACTTTATTATAAAGATTACCTCTTCATTATCGTAACCAGAGAACCTTTTATATTCCACCATATTACCATCAGCGTTTAATCATCAAAAAACACAATTCTCTTGAAACCACCTCAGATTGATAACCGATGATTCAGATATGGTAGCATTAAATGCAGAGGAAACAGCAAAATTATAGATGGTCTAAACGGCCAAAAGTTTGATGATAAAGAATGGAATGTAGGGAACGCTCGATAGAAAATTTGGTACTGAAAAAAAAAACATATTGAACTAACCATGAATGAGATCAAGGACAAATACAAGGATCAAACCCTATATTCAAAGAATTCAGGTAATTCTAGATCCGATAATCTTTAGAGAATATCTTGCTCTGAAGTCATGTTAAAATCTTGGGGAAAATTTTTCTTCAGCAACCTTCGAACTTAGAAATTCCAAAATATCATCATAAATATCTTCGATATTTCTGAGGATATTTTCATAAATATTCTTGTCCGAAATTATCTACCTCTTTGTGTTTTCTGTATTCCATTATATTGGAAACTTCTGTAAAATCTAAGTATAAATTACGAAGGAATTGTGGAGAAGTGTTGGGAATTGAAGCATGGGTTAGTATAATATAATGACGCTTGGCCAACGTGATTATATTACAGTAAGTCATGCTGGAAGTTCTATTGGAACATGATGATTCACAGATCATAACGTCATCAGGTGCCATGTTACATAACTCTTTCATTGTACTTAACTTCTGAACATAGCAAGAAAATGTATTCTTGATGGTTCTATCTCCGTGATGTTGATAAATTTGAAAATCAAATCGTGTTATCACGTTCCTTCCTGCTTAGAACATTATAAACACTCGAAAATTTATACCTACGAATTCTGAACCATTATTCGCTTGACTTAAAGTCGGGAAGAGAAAACAAAAGTATGAAACTCCAGAATAAAAGGGGGAATATAAAACTCGATAACAACACATAAATTACAAACCGTGTGTATCAATGTTTATGGCAACATAAAGACACGGTAGAATTAAAAACACTATAACCCCAAGGGCGAAATAGATGAAAACAGATTCCTCCAGTGGAAGTTGGAAAAGGACAATGATTGTTGCGATAGTAAGAATAAAGACTAGAATCAGAAATGGATTAAGCATTTTCACCATCTTTTGAATTTGGGAATTGAGTATAGGAATGGTAAAAATAATGGAACGGAAAAAGTTAATTTATAGTGGAAATACCAGACAAATAAATCGAGGCAGATGATTACATTTAATTAAAGAGATCATAATTTCCTTAAATCTCGAAGAATAAAATCTTATAGATTTCCAAGATTTTCTTTAAATCCCTTGAATTCCGGAATTCAACCAAGGCAACGTCAAAAGTTAAGACGAAACTTTATTCCTTCAACTCACTCTTTTGTGATAACTTCACTCATACGCTTCGAATAATTGAATTGTTTCATCCATATTACTCAATGATGATAAAACTTCAATTATCAGCTCGTATGTGTCATGAAAACATTTTTATTGTTAGCCATGACTACCTCACTCAAATTTCGGGACAAAATTTCTTTAACGAGTAGGTACTGTGACGATCCGGAAATTTCCGACCAAATTTAAACTTAATCTTTATATGATTTCGATACGATAAGCAAAGTATGTAATGTTGAGTCTAGAAGATATTGGAACAATGTTCATATATTCAATTGACCTTCGACTGCTCTCGACGATTCACGAACAATTAAGTATAAATAGATATGTGTGTGTGTATATATATATATATATATATATATATATATATATATATAATAATAATAATTCGAAATATAATTTGAAGTATTATATGCTGTTGTATTTAAAAATTAATAAATTAAAGATATGATATTATAAAAATTATTATTTAAAATATATCTCTATATATAAATAAAGTATATTAAAAATAAATATTAAATGCTTGTAATACTCGTTTGATGTTCCGATCGGTATTAAGCAAGTTAAATTCGAACTTATGTAATTTTAAAATAAAAAGTGATCTGAAGATGAGTTACATGAGTTATCGGCATATTAAAAGTATATTTAGGATCTAGTTATTTAATTGTAACACTTTTTATATTTCACCCATAAATGAGCGGGACAGTTGATGTAATTTTTATTTAACAAATTAAGGATCGAATTTTATACCATATGACCAAAATAAATAAATATAATTAATTTAAAAAAATTTGGGATTTTTCTGTGTACTTTAATCCATTATCAACGGGACACGAATTTTAGTCCGTGAATGAAATAGTAGACGACGGCTAATATTATCACACGTTTTAATTATATATTATATTATAATTATTATTATACTATTATTATTGTTGAAAATTGAGATGGAGAATCACGGATATCTTTACATATAAGCATATATTATGCAAGTATCAAGTTTCTCACTTGTTTCTTTACTGTGTAAACACCAAACCCCACTACGTACACTCATCATTTAACAAACCTCACCTACTTCATAATTTATACTTGATCAAAATCTTTTTGTTAAAAACCACTTGCTATTACTTGTTATATTAACAACCATCCACAAGTGAAACTCTTCTTGGTAAGGCAACTTTTCTTTTAATTTATATACAGATATAGTTAAAGTAACATTTTTACCACCAATCTCTTAATTCCCTTAAAATCATCTTACAACCCAATTGAAGATATAACACAGAAACCACACAAACACATTCAATATATACATGTATAAGAGTGATTACCACCCCAATAATCCTATTCGATCAGTAAAACCTTAAACCCATTAGTTACTTAAACATTCTAATCAAATTTCGGTTCTCTGTGCAACTCCCTCAAAACCACCACCTTTCCATTTCTTGTTCTTGCTGTGAGAAACACACCTTTCTTCAAAATCTTCTCCTTCCTACTTCTTCTTGTCGAGCACCATAATAACCATCTACACCTACAACTACTCCATCATTTCTATTTCTACTTACAATCACCTCACAACTCAACAATAAACTGCCACCTGCACGAAAACACTCGCTATTATATAGTCTGTTTTGCAACCGGGAAACAACAAAAGCAACACCCATTTTCTTCTACAACCGCTGCAACAACCATTAACGAGACCCAACTCATCGAAAACCCAATTGTTTCTATTAACTATTTTCTGTTCGGGTTCCATTTAACTCACTCAACCCATTATCAAAATGCTACTACCATGGCGCTCCTACTGCAGCTATTTTTCTCTTTTCCTGTTTATTTTGAACAACCCACCAACGATCTTAACCTGTATGCTATTCAAACTATAGTACGTGGTACGCTTCTTGTTATGTTAATGACGAAGAATAAAGATGATATGATATTAATGAACCGAAGAAAAACAGGAACCATCGTGAAAATTATTATTTATTTTTTTTTTGCTATCGCTGTTCCTGTTTGATCCTCCAACACACCCAACAGAATCAAATTTTTTTTTTTCCGAACAGCCTGCCATTTAACAACCTTACTGTATTTTTTTTTTTAATTTCTTTCTTTTCTCTTTTGATGATGATGAAAAAGATAAAGAAAAGATGATGGTTATGAATGATGAGTGTTGTGGTTGTTTCTCTAATGATCCTGATTAAAAACGATCCCCACTGACCACCCAATTAAATTAATACAACGACTTTTTTTTTTGATAATGACAGCATAAACGATTACTTACAGGAATTTAAGGTTGGACTGCGAATTTGCTTTGATATTGGGCCAAAAATTATGTGTGATTTGGTTACTAGTTACTATGAAATTGGGCTGCCACATTAAGTGGGCTGCTGCAGCCCATCAATCATATCAAATCATAACAACCGCAAGATATCTTGTTCTCTACTGCAGTATATCTATTTTCTGTTTAACTGATGAAGATAATGTTGATATGATTGTGATGATACATGTTTAAGTTGATGATGATAGTCTAAAGTGAAAATGAATTAATGGTGGTGATATACTATTATGATCAAGACAAGATGATGATTATGTTAAAGAGGTTATGATATTAATGATGATACGTGTATAGCGAATAGGTTGGTGATGATCATTCGAACATGATAATGATAGTGATAATAATAGATAAGGGGATAGTGATTAAAAAAAATGATAAAACGGGTTAGATGTTGATGAAATGGATTTTTGAGTTTAAGAAGAATGGTAAACAGATTCATACATAATATTAAACAGTAGCGTGTTTAAAACAGAAACAAGCAAGTGGTTCAGAGGTTTAGGAGTAAAATGGTTAAGCGAGAGATCGCGGGTTCGAGCCCGGGCACTGGCAGTTTTCGAAGTTTTTTTCGTTTAAGGTAGTATACTTATTATTATTATTATTATTATTATTATTATTATTATTATTATTATTATTATTATTATTATTATTATTATTATTATTATTATTATTATCATTATTATTATTATTATAATTAATATTTCTAACTATAACTTTAGTTTTAAATATATTTCGTATATAAAATATAACTATATTTTTAGGATCTTAAACTAAAAAGATAGATATTATAAATGAGATACAAGCTTTAAATATATAGAAGTATATATAATAAGTATACTACTTTTACTAATAAAACACTTTTTGTTCAATTACGTTTTAATATAACTCGAATTTTATTAAAAATGTTATCATATTAAAAATTATGAATATTTAAAAATATTAATACTAGGTACTTATCCAAAATATTTCAAAAAAGTATATAATAGATTATTATGATAATTTAATAGAATATATATAAAATAAAAATATTTAGGTAATTATTAATATTAAATTTAATATCTCAAGTATATTACTAATATCAAAATATAAATTTATTTGAATATTATTATATGTGTTAATATACATACTTGATATAGGTTCGTGAATCCAAGGCCAACCCTACACTTGTTAAATGACGTCATATGTATTTGATGTTAAAGCTAAGGGGTATAAAATACTATTAAATTTTACAAGGAAATACTATTAAATACGATACAATTTTACACAAGATATTTATTATTTATTTACAAATGGGATATACCTAAACCTTGCTACAATACTATAGGCAGTGTACCTAATCGTACAGTAGTGTAGTTTTTAATAAGTCCGATTCGTTCCACTGGGAGCGGGCTTATTGCACACTATATTTTTAAACAATTATATTTTTACAAAATATATTATATTAATAATATATAAAAGGGGGTTTTTACCGTTTAATGACCGGTTTGTCGATTTTAAAACTTTAGTCACAGTTAAAACCGAATGTAAAATAAATATAACTTAATTTAAAACGTAAAATAAATAACGATAATGAAATTTCGATAAATAAAAGTGCGATAATTAAAAAGTACGATAATTAAAAGTGCAATTAAATACAATAACAATAAATAAAAGTGCAATAATTAGAAGTGCAATTAAATATGAAAATAAACGAATTATGCTTATTTAAACTTCCATAATCATGATGTTTGACGTGTTGATTTTAGTTTTATGCCCATGGGTTAATTGTCCTTTGTCCTGGATTATTTAATATGTCCATACGGATTTGTCCATAATAGTCCATCAGTCATAAATATAAAGAGCGAAAGCCATCGTCAAATTATTCTTATTCCCAAAGTCAAATATTCCAACTAATTGGGGATTCGAATTGTAACAAGGTTTTAATACATTGTTTAATGAATACACCAGGTTATCGACAGCGTGTAAACCAAGGTTTTACTACTTTGTTAACAATTACACCAATTACACCAATTACCCATGAATGTAATTCACCCCTGTTTCAACAAGTCTATTAACTATTAATCCAGTTCCGTGTCCGGTAAAATGAATAATTATTGGTATTTATAGATATCCCGCCCACCGTACCCAGTCAAGCGTATGTGGTTATATATAAATACGTCAAATTATAAGTTTGTATATTAAATTAACAAGGTATTTTTTAGTTAATATAAAACCCATTAATAGCCCATAGTCTAATTTCCACAAGTGTCGTTCTTTTATCCAAACCCCAATTATGGTACAAAGCCCAATTACCCAATTTTAATATTTTTAGCCCAACATCATGATTACTTTGGTATTAAATAAGCATAATAATAAACTAAGTACGAGACATTAATTTAAAAAGGAGAACATAACTTACATTGAGTATTTATCGCGTAGTGTTACACGGACAGAATTTCGACTTCAAAAACCCGTAAAATGACCTTTACATAACCCGAACTAATCTAATATAAAACTACCCTATACTATATATATATATATATATATATATATATATATATATATATATATATATATATATATATATATATATATTTATTTATTTATTTATTACAGAGTATTATTATTATTTATTATATATATTTTTTTAAAACTGCAGAAGCTCGTGGCCTTTTATAGGCATTTTGGAATCTGGCTGCTCCGCGAGTCGTGGAGTTTTTGGCCTTCAAACTCCGCGAGTCGTGGAGTTTGATTTTTCAGCTCACAATTTTTTGGATCTTAGCTTGTCGACGTAATTAAATAATAATATAATATATAAATAATTTTAATAATTATTTAAATATTATATTTTATTTATGTGAATAGTTGACTTGTAATTTTTGCACCGTTGCGTCGCGCGTTGAGAGTTGACTCATGTCCCGGTTCTGGGTTTTCGAACGTCCTTTCGTATAATTTAATATCTTGTACTTTGCGTTCCGCAACTTGTATTTTTGTCATTTTTAGACGTTTCTTATCAATAAATTGAACCACTTGGATTGTATCTTGTACATTTGAGCTTTTTGGTCATTTGCGTCTTCAAATCATCGTTTTCGCCTTTTGTCTTCGCACTTATTTAATATAAACGATTACAACTTAAAATAGGACAATTACAACTAAATAATTTACATATTGGGAGGATATTGCTACTAAATATATGTTCATTTGGAGCACTATCAAATATCCCCACACTTGAACGTTGCTTGTCCTCAAGCAATACAGAACTTGAAATTAAATCACACGAATCACTTCTTTATTCTTCACACTTTATACATCAGTGATTTTGATACGGCGATATAAACAATAATAGTAACGATGTGGTTTACAGTCTCACATGACTATAAAAATTTAGATCCATTAAGGAAATTGGATCTTTATGAAAACATTTGATCTTTTGAAAATTAAATCTAGCTTTTACCCTAGATAAGTTTTCTGGAATAACCCTTTACCGGTGTTGCAAAATATTTTTGTGGGTTTTGTGGGTTTCAGATTTGAAAATTTTAGCTCAAAACTTATGGTTTTGTGTCACCCACTTGCTAACCTTGTATTAGGAAAGCAACACGTCCAGTTTACTTGTCTCGTATATTACCTTTCGGTAAACTACCGTCCGGTTGTAAAGGAAAGCGATGAACAAGCAACTGTTAAGGCAATGTCCCGTGACTTGCTTTTGATTATGGTCTATAACGTGTCGGACGCAATTACTATCCTTTGTAGGAGCAATAGTAAGCTCACTCTTATAATTTTTCGGTCTGGCACAAGGTCCTGTCTTCGACCATGCTATGCAACCACCGTTCTTACGGTTGACACCCGATTTGGTTCAAGTGACCTAATGAATTCCAGGTGAATTCCTAGGATTTTACGTTCAATGGTAATGAACGCATTGAAAATAGGTTTTCAGAAAACAAATCGGTTTGTAATTTTTGATCAAAATATTTTCTCGTTCAAGCTCGAGTTTAGATATCATTGAATTCCATGAGTTTGAATTCTCAATCTTTAAGGTCAATCTCAAGGATTGAGTAATATCAGTCTTAAAAGCTGATTTTTGATCTTTTAAGGAGATTATCCTTTCTGGGGATCTGATTCATTAGTCTTATCAAGCTAATTTGCACGGTGCCCCCAATTGTACGAGATAAATCCTTCTCATGGTTAGGATAAATCTGAACACTTGGCGACCCTGTTTGATGCTGAGGTCCGTGGATTCCCTGCTGATTTTAGAGATGACTTTTCTAGATTTTTCGTCAACCTACAGCTGGTCTGGACGACAACTTCATGACCTAAATCAAGAAGCGCGTTTCTTTTTCGGAAGACTTTACTTTCTTTTAATGATGGAATTGATTCATCGTGTAGATCAATCTTTTCTTTCAAATATATTACAGTAAATCGGGTAAAACTGATTAAAATCGTCCAAAACAAAAGTTTCTGCAATAACTTTACAGAAACATGTGATAGATAGTTTTTAATTGAATAACTTGGTACATTCTCCCCACACTTAGTTTCTTTCTTTGCCTTTTTATTCTCCTTTATTCCATTTTAAATGAATTCAATCGTTTTAGGGTGTTTCTCAATTTATGTCCTTTCCGAGGTAACGATAATTTCGGTATTAACACCTAGTTTTCATCGTTCATAAATATGTATAAACATGATTTTGACTTCATTTAGTTGAAAATTTTTCAAATTTTCACAAAATTTGGCAAATAAACTAAGTGCAAACCCGAGAGAATTTATAACCCTTCCCCACACTTGAGATCATGCAATGCCCTCAATTGCATGAAATCAGACTATAATTATAAATTCATGAGGGTGATTAGTGTAGAAAAGTAATTAAAAATACCCAGTTTGTAATTACAAAGCTCGTCGAATGATAGATGGCGCGCCTCATCGTTCATTCCTTCTTGTTTTATCACACATATTTTTCTTCAAAAACGGTTGCTTTTCTGAACTGTTTGCTAATCTTTAAAAATGCGTCTTTTACCCTAATTTATTATGCATGTTTATTAACGAGTTATGCACTAACCCGAACCCTTAATTTAACGTTAAGTGGGGTTTGACTTCCCCACACTTAGCTGACAACATGTGAAGTCGGTAGAATAAGTTCCACGAATTAAAATAGTGAGCCAGTTATTTACATCTCGGGTGGTGTATAATATATCAATGGGTTCAAAGTTTAGACTCACCCGATCGTCACTACTTAATTCTTTTTTAAGTGTAGCTTTTAGTAAATGGATATGTCTCTTTTCTGGTTCTTGGTCAAATGGATCGATATACACCGACATACTTATTTCTATAGGGTGGACAATTCCTAATATTTCCTTCCTTTTATTCTCAGGATCAAAGTTTTCACCTCTATTACCCAATTGGGTGAAATTCGAGGTGTCATTATCTATTACATCTCGTAGTTCATTTCTGGTGGATGACTCGTCTATTGAGAATATTGGGTTGGAAGGTTGTAGAATGGTGAATTTCGGGATTGGAGTAGATTCTTCTTCATTAACGGTACTTATCGGTCCCACCACTTTGGTCTCGGGGGTAAAGTTTTTAACGTTATCGTTTTCCCAAGAGTACCAAGTTGTCACCCTTACTTCTTCTTTATCCATTGATGGATCAATGATTTCGTCGGTAGAGGCTAATGTGTCGATATGTTGTGAAATTGGTAAGACTGAATAAAAAGTATCATCGGGATAGTTTGTGATTTCGGAGCTCTCGAATTCATCAAAATTCGATGATATGAGATTTTCTTGCACACGACTCCTCAGATCAACAGGTGTGTAGTCTGATAGAGTTTCAGCTTGCCGATTTACAAACTCTCTCATTTGTTCATTTTGAGCATTGAGTTCTTCGAGTTTGATTTTCATATTGTCTAATAAATTTTCAGACACGTAATTTTTCTCGTCTACTGGTTGTTGAGTTTGGAAATATTCTTGGGAATAATCCCAATTTGAATTGTATTCTTCATAATCATTCCATTCAGGTTCCGTGGGTGCGTAATTTTCCATAGGAACGTAATAATAACATTCCCATGTTAAGTGATAATCTCCACAGATTTCACAACCAGTTATTGTTTCGTCATTCGTGATCCAAGATTGACCGAACGAATTGTCATCAATACCCGTTTGAGAGTATTGATTTAATTGATTTTGGATATCAAAAAGAGTTTCCATAGCCTTGTTTTCAAAATTTTCCATTTTATTGCGATGGCCAAATTTTAGCTACAATGTGGTGCATTTACTAATTATCCTATTAGTTATAAAAATAGAAAAACTTATAAAAGTTTTCCAATTAATAGACTTTTCTGCTTTTGCCCATGGTTCGAATAGCCAAAAGATGCAGCAGGGAGCCAGAAGCCTTTAAATCGGAAGCTCACAACTCAGCCACTAACAAATCCAACTATTACTACGAAGCAGAAAATTGTCAACGTCCATTAATTTAACCACTTAAATAATTTTTCTTTCCGTTTGAGATATTAGATAAGAAATAGAGAAAATTTCTAAGTCATAAAAACTAAAGCGTCGAGAAATAAGAGAGAAAAAGAATGCGCGTCGAAAAACAAGAAAGTAGCGAGTCGTGACTTAAAAGGCACTAAAATTTTAAAATCATCGCAAAATTCTAAAGCACCTAAATCTTAGTCTAAAGAAATAGCACTTAAGGGATTTAACGGCAAAGCCTAAAAATCTAAAAATAAAAATAAGCTACGGCAAAATACTAGAACTTAAAACTAGCTACGAACAATAAAGATACAAATATTACACTAAAAAAATACAAAATATAAAAATAAACTTAAAGTTGTAAAAATTACAATTTTTATAAAAATATTATTTTTATATTTTTATTTTATAAAAGTATTAATTTTTATATATAATAAAACTAATTAAAAGTAATTATTACAAATTTAATTAAAACTAAATATTAAATATTAAATTAATTAAACCTAATTAGGGTTTTAAAATAATAATAATTAATATTATTCTGTAATAAATGCGAAGTAGGCTTCCTGGGTGCGCCTGTCAGGTTGGCTCCGCGAGTCGTGGAGTTTTAAGCCTGCAAACTCCGCGAGTCGTGGAGTTTGAAAAACGTGTTTTTTTTTTAATTTTATATTGTTTTTCTAAAAATATATATAAATATATTTATACAAAAATAAATTAAAAATATAGCGTTTCGCCGAGTCCCCGGCAGCGGCGCCAAAAATACTTGATGTTAAAGCTAAGGGGTATAAAATACTATTAAATTTTACAAGTAAATACTATTAAATACGATACAATTTTACACAAGATATTTATTATTTATTTACAAATGGGATATACCTAAACCTTGCTACAACACTATAGGAATTGTACCTAATCGTACAGTAGTGTAGTTTTTAGTAAGTCCGGTTCGTTCCACAGGGAGCGGGCTTATTGCACACTATATTTTTAAACAATTATATTTGTACAAAATATATTATATTAATAATATATAAAAGGGGGTTTTTACGGTTTAATGAACGGTTTGTCGATTTTAAAACTTTAGTCGCAATTAAAACCGAATGTAAAATAAATATAACTTAATTTAAAACGTAAAATAAATAACGATAATGAAATTTCGATAAATAAAAGTGCGATAATTAAAAAGTACGATAATTAAAAGTGCAATTAAATACAATAACAATAAATAAAAGTGCAATAATTAGAAGTGTAATTAAATATGAAAATAAAGGAATTATGCTTATTTAAACTTCCATAATCATGATGTTTGACGTGTTGATTTTAGTTTTATGCCCATGGGTTAATTGTCCTTTGTCCTGGATTATTTAATGTGTCCATACGGATTTGTCCATAATAGTCCATCAGTCATAAATATAAAGAGCGAAAGCCTTCGTCAAATTATTCTTATTCTCGAAGTCAAATATTCCAACTAATTGGGGATTCGAATTGTAACAAGGTTTTAATACTTTGTTTAATGAATACACCAGGTTATCGACTGCGTGTAAACCAAGGTTTTACTACTTTGTTAACAATTACACCAATTACCCTTGAATGCAATTCACCCCTGTTTCAACAAGTCTATTAACTATTAATCCAGTTCCGTGTCTGGTAAAATGAATAATTATTGGTATTTATAGATATCCCGCCCACCGTACCCAGTCAAGCGTATGTGGTTATATATAAATACGTCAAATTATAAGTTTGTATATTAAATTAACAAGGTATTGTTTACTTAATATAAAACCCATTAATAGCCCATAGTATAATTTCCACAAGTGTCGTTCTTTTATCCAAACCCCAATTATGGTACAAAGCCCAATTACCCAATTTTAATATTTTTAGCCCAACATCATAATTAATTCGGTATTAAATAAGCATAATAATAACTTAAGTATGAGACAATAATTTAAAAAGGAGAACATAACTTACATTGAGTATTTATCGCGTAGTGTTACACGGACAGAATTTCGACTTCAAAAACCCGTAAAATAACCTTTATATAACCCGAACTAATCTAATATAAAACTACCCTATACTATATATATATATATATATATATATATATATATATATATATATATATATATATATATATATATATATATATATATATATTTATTACAGAGTATTATTATTATTATTTATTATATATTGTTTTTAAAACAGCAGAAGCTCGTGGCCTTTTATAGGAATTTTGGAATCTGGCTGCTCCGCGAGTCGTGGAGTTTTTGGCCTTCAAACTCCGCGAGTCGTGGAGTTTGATTTTTCAGCTCACAATTTTTTGGATCTTAGCTTGTCGACGTAATTAAATAATAATATAATATATAAATAATTTTAAGAATTATTTAAATATTATATTTTATTTATGTGCATAGTTGACTTGTAATTTTTGCACCGTTGCGTCGCGCGTTGAGAGTTGACTCATGTCCCGGTTCCGGATTTTCGAACGTCCTTTCGTATAATTTAATATCTTGTACTTTGCGTTCCGCAACTTGTACTTTTGTCATTTTTAGACGTTTATTATCAATAAATTGAACCACTTGGATTTTATCTTGTACATTTGAGCTTTTTGGTCATTTGCGTCTTCAAATCGTCGTTTTCGCCTTTTGTCTTCGCACTTATTTAATATAAACGATTACAACTTAAAATAGGACAATTACAACTAAATAATTTACATATTGGGAGGATATTGCTACTAAATATATGTTCATTTGGAGCACTATCAGTATTTTTACTACAAAATACAGTATGGTGAGTTCATTTGCTCCCTTTTTACTTATTACATTTTTGGGACTGAGAATACATGCGCTGTTTTTTCAACTGCTTTATTAAATGCTTTTGAAATATATTTTGAACTGTGAATACATGAAATGCTGTTATAAATGTTTGACGAGATAGACACAAGCAAAACATTCCTTGAATGAATTATTATACAGACAGAAGTTCTGCGGATTATTATTGAATTATGTGGACATGATAATTGCCACCATTAAATTATGTGGACATGATAATTGCCACCATTGAATTATGTGGACATGATAATTGCCACCAATGAATTATGTGGACATGATAATTGCCACCAATTGAAGTGAATGTTATGTATCTAGAGAATGATTTTATACACAAGTTATGTGTATGTTATTTTTGTGTACAGAATATGTGTACGGTTACTATGATTTATGAAAAATGGATTTCGTACACGAGAAATGTGTACTGTATTTAAAAGATATCGCATGTACATTACAGGTGGGTATAGGATTCGGGCCCATTTGTACCATGCAGCATTTAAATCTTGTGGTCTATCAAAATGATGAATTTTATTGTTTTATGATAAACCTATGAACTCACCAACCCTTTTGGTTGACACTTTAAAGCATGTTTATTCTCAGGTATGAAAGAAATCTTCCGCTGTGCATTTGCTCATATTACATGGAGTCGATCATGGGACCAACTGTTGAAGACTTCGTCCAGATGTATTAGGACGGGTCGTTTCAATAATACTAATATAATTTTAGCAGAAGTAATTTTAATAATGATAGCACTAATATTAATGTTAATGATAATAATATTAATAATTCTATTACTATAAATGATAGTTTTAATAATAATCAGTAGTTTTTAATAAAAATGATAAACTTCATAATAATTGTAATGAGGATAATAATGTTGATAATAATACCTAATATATAATACTAATAATAATTATAACAATTTTATTTCAATGATAATTTTAATAATACTTAAGTTAATAATAAATACTAATTCTAATAATTATAAAATGATTCTAACACTACTATTAATGAAGTAACAATAAATTTTATTATGTTCGGAGTATTAATAATCATAATAATAATAATAATACAAATATTTATATTAACAATAATAATAATTATATTGATAATAAAAATATAATAATAATAATAATAATAATAATAATATAATTAATAATAATGATAATCATAATAAATGATAAGTAAGTGAGCTACCTTAAGAAAATCAGTTTTTCTAAAAAGGGGACGTCCAAGCAGAGACTCGATCCTACAACCTCTCGTTTACACACCAACACATTCAACCAATGGACCAATTCGATTTTTCTGTAACATAAAAACCCCTAAAATATATAACCCATTTTTCTTTATCTCCTTCTTCTTCATCTTCTTATACCGAAAAACAAACAAAAATTGTCTAATTCAAACAACAGAAAAGAAAAACAATCAAACAGCTGTAGTGATTCACTGGTAACAGGTTTTTAGGATGGAGATCGAATTTGAACAGCAATAGAATGGAGATAGAACAGAAAATTTATGCTACCTGATTATTATGAACTTGATAGTCGAATTCATAATACATTTGTTTTTACAACACAATTCCTTCAGCAAAGTTGCTTCAATTCCTCATTATAATACTCGTGAATCATGAATTACAATAGAATCAACCTCTATACCCTTCAATATGATCTTAGAAAAATCAACTGACTTTATGATTTTAACTTTGACTTCGAAAATTCGAAATCAATTGGAGGAATTAAACGATGATATTTCACAGAAAGATTGAAGAATTTAATTCTAACCTGATTGCACTTTTAGATTCTTAAATGGTGATCGAACTCGAGTTATGGTATAAATTTTCAAGAGCAGAGGTTACCGATAAAAAAAATGATTTTGTAAAAGAAACTGATATTCATAAATACAGTGAAAGGATCGAATGCTTTATCTTCTTCAAAACATAATAGGATCGATTTTGTATTATAGAAGGGAAGGTTCGTTTGTTAATTTCTTCAGCAGACAGAAAATCACTCACAAGGAAAACAAATAGAAAAAGATAAAAATGCCTAAAGCAGAAAATGACTAATTTATATAATATTTGGATCTGATTTCTTAATCCTATTAATAATATACCGTAATTTTAATTAATCCAATTTAATTAACAAGTTTATTATTACCAATATACGAATTTATATAATCTAATGTATATGTATATCAGGTTATATATAATTTTTTTATATATTTGTATATATATTTTAATTTATATCTTTACATGTATATATATGTATTTACATATTATATTTACTCTTACTAATAATTTAATTATGATAATAATACACTTAATATAATAGTAACAAAAATTTATAATAATATACTAGATATAATAAATTATATAATTCAAATAAAAATACATTTAATACTTTTAATAATACTGATATAACAATAATAATACCAGTTACAATAATACTACTTATAATAATACTAATAATACTAATATTGATAATAATGAAAGTAATATTAATAATTTTAATGTTACTACAACAACTATATTTTTATCTTGCAATTTAAAATATTAACATTACATATTATTATATTTTATAATTATATCATATATTTTATATTTTAGTACATACAGAATATTTAACATTTATATCTTCCAATATACAACAATATCCATATAGTCAATAATCATATATAGAATTCATATATATATATATATATATATATATATATATATATATATATATATATATATATATATATATATTCATTTTAAAGTATAACTTAATTGTCTTATATTATTTTATTTTACATATTTATTTCTAATACTTAAATAGTATTTTATTTCAATTTATATTTCAAATCAATATATATGTATCTATTTATAATTAGTTATTCGTGAATCATCGGAAATGGTCAAAGGTTAATTGAACACATGAACATAGCTTTCAAAGTGTTTGAGACTTCAACATTACAGACTTTGCTTATCCTGTCGAAATAAAATAAAGATTAAGTTTAAATTTGGTCGGAAATTCCCGGGTCGTCACAGTACCTACCCGTTAAAGAAATTTCATTCTGAAATTTGAGGGAGGTGGTCATGGCTGACAATAGAAATGTTTTCATGACAAATATGAGTTGATGAATAGAGTTTTATCATCATTGAGTAATACAGATAAAACAATTTGATTATTCGAAGTGTATGAATGAAGTTATCACAAAAGAGTGAATTGAATTAAGTAGAGGTTCGACTTAACTTTTGACGTAGTCACAGTTGATTTCCGGAATGCAAGGGATTTAAATAAAATCTTCAAAATCTACAAGATATGGTTCTTCGGTCAATGAGGAAATTAGAATCTCTATAATTAAATACAGTGATCTGCCTCGATTACTCTGTCTGATATTTTCATTATAAATTAAACTCTTCCGTCCCGTTATTCTCACCATTCCTATACTTTCTTTCTTAGTTCTTACATCCAAAAGATTTTAAAAATGCTTAATCCAGTTCTAATACTTGATATTTTCCTAATTATCATTTCCGTCATTCTTCTTTCCAATCTTCCGCCAGAGAAATCTGTTTATTTCTACTATTACCTTGGGTGATACTATTCTTAATTATACCGTGCCTTTATATTGCTATTCTTATTAATATCCATGGTTTGTGACCTCCGTGTTGTTTTTAGGATTTATATTTTCTCTTATATTTTGGATCTCTTTGCCTTTTTATTATCCTCTCGACCTCTAGTAAAGCGAGTAACGGTCCAGAATTCGTAAGTATGGAGTTTCAAATGAACTTAATGTTCTAAACGAGAAAGAACGTAATACACGATTTGATTTGTCAAATTACCAGAATCACTGAGAATAGAACTATCAAGAATAGATTTTCTTGATATGTTCAGAAGATAATTAGAATGAAAGAGTTATGTAACATGACACATGATGACGTTATAATCTGTGAATCATCATGTTCCATTTAGAAACTCATCATGACTTACTGTAATATAATCACGTTGATCAAGTGTCATTATATTATACTAACTCATGCTTCAGTTCCCAACATTACTTCAATAACATTCATATTTTAAGCTCGAAAGTTTACAGAATATAGAAACTAACAGTTTCTATATGATGTAACACTGATAGCACGAAGAGATTAATGATTTCAGATAAGAATAGTTATGAAAATATCTTTAGAAATATGCAGGATATTTATAATGAAAGATATGATGATATCTTAGAATTTCTAATATCGAAGGATGATGAAGAGGATTTGTCCGTAACAGTGTAGAGTCAGGAGCAAGTTATTCATTAATGACTTCAGCAGATACTGAATCATTTGGATTCTTTGAAGGCAGGTTTAGTCTTTGCAACTTTTCCACAACCTCCTTCATGATTTGCTCAATCAGTTTATCAGTTACAACTTTTCTGAGCTTTGCCAACATACTATTCTTTCTCATCAAACTTCCGACGGTTAAGGTCATTTACGATTGTCTGCAGTTTATGCTGCTTCATTCAGGTTTTTCAAAACTCAAAGAACTGATTCGTAGGCTAGAGTGGTTTTTAGAGTTTCAGAATGCAAGATCATACTTCTAAGAGATAAATGTTATATGTATACATATAACTATTGATGTAGAAATGCAGCGAGATTTAAAATACTGATTGCTGATTACCAGAAATTGATATGGCAATTCTCGTTACAAGATATGGATGAATTGTATGATAGGGTTTCGGTGAATGTAATGATTTTTTTTTCTTCGGAAAGTCAAAGATTAATGGAGTTGCTGGTAAGGTTACTGATAATGTGGTGGAATATAAATGGTTCCCCGATAAAGATGACGAAAGGCAACTTATATATCACAGTTATAATAAGGCTAATCCAAATAAAAGTCGAAGTTGATTTGCTGAAGCTGTGACAAAATTGGCTAATTTGGAGAGGGATTGTAAAGTTATTTTCGATAATAACAACGCCAAAAGAGCTAGCACAGATACGTGTTAAACGTTTACTCAATTTCTGAGAGTTTTCAGGTGCGTAACTATATGCATCAATCTTTTCTTTCATAGATTAAATGCGGTTGGTTCATCCTCTCGATTGAGGTGTTTTCAAGAATCATGAAAGGTTTGAACGCAGATTGTAATCATCAAGATACAAATGAGGTTCAAGATGAAATCAAATGGTAAACTTGAAGAATTGTTTAGTTTCATATGTTATAATCAATATTTTAATTCATTTTAATTGTCCAATGTTGGTAGTCCACGGTCGATAGTCCACAGTTAACAGTCCATTAATTCATATATAGTTTAATATATAATATTCGAATTGATTAATACGTATCGTGACCCGTGTACATGTCTCAGAGTCGATCACAACTTAAACTATATATATTATTGTAGAATCAACCTCAACCCTGTATAGCCAACTCCAGCATTACTGCATATAGAGTGCCTATGGTTATTCCAAATAATATATATAGATTCGTCGATATGATATGTCAAAACCTTGTATACGTGTCCCGATATTTAAAATGCGTAAAATAAATAACAGAAATTAAATGACGATAAATAAAATTGCGAGAATTAAATTGCGATAAATAAAATGTAATAAGGAATTAACAGTTAGCTAGGAACAGTTAGCTAGGATTTTGTTAGCGTGGATTCTTAACAGAATTTCTCATAGTTAATTTGTTTGTTTCTAACAAATTTTATTTTGTCAAATATTTTCTTCATTATGCCACTTGTTGGATTCTGATAGATAAAAATCCAAATATGAAATTGAATGAAATTGGTTATTCTGCGGTGAACGGATACGTATATCGGTGGTTGTAAATAGGATAGTAAATGACTGTTGAATCAAATTCAAAGAATGTAAAGTGTAACTTATTAACGTGAAATCTAAATATTTCTCAGGTATTACCTACCCGTTAAAATATTTTCACCATTAACAGTTTGTACAAAAGAATTTTTTTAATTATAAACTTTATGAAAACATATATACATATATATTTTCTTCAGATGAAATTATGGATTTAATGAGTTAATATAACATTAAACTCATTTGCTTTTCGGTTAGAATTAGAGTACATAATCTCTAAAACATTAGAGATTACATAATCATCATGTCGAACGAAGATAAATGATGTAGAACGATATGTAGTATGATGATTATACTCGAGGTACAGAATGAGATGTTGAGGCATGGATTGTTGATGGTACTGGTGCTATTATTGGTGGTACTGTTGGTGTCGGTGTTGTTGCTGAAGCAGGTAAGTTTTGCACCATATTCTCCAAAAATCATTACTCGAGCGCGAAGCTCGTTGACTTCTTCGATTACTCCAGGATGATTGTCAGTAAGAACGAGCGAATGAATAAGATTTATAATCTGAGATATTATGTAATCATGACGAGATATTCGGGAAATGAGGGTGAAAATGATATTTCGGACTGGTTCACCGGTAAGTGTTTCAGGTTCTTCGCCAAGAGGGTAATTTGGTTGGTGGAAAGGATCGCCTTCTTCGCGTCTCCATTGATTAAGTCGACTACGAACCCATCTATAATTCATCCAGAATAGATGATGGCTAATTGGTTGATTCATTCCGGTTACACTGCTTTCGGAGCTCGAGTGGAAATCCATATCGGAATAGCTGTCGGAATAACTATTGGAATAGCTATCGAAATCTGAGGGACTCGAACTGGTTGAGAGATTCATCTCGTACGATCAGATGAAGTATTTTCGATAAGAAATAGATTATAGGATGTAGATTCAATACATAATTTACATATGCATATATAATACTAAAATCCCATAAGTTACGGAGGAATCTACGGAAGCTGTCAGGCAAAGGTAACAATAACAGGTACGCTAAGATATGAATTTATCTATACACTGTCTATGCAATAGATGCAGTAAGACGTGTACAGACTTTAAGAATGATAAGCAAATAATTATCGACACTAAATGATAAGCAAAAGTTTTGACATGCAGACACGGTCGAAGTCCAGACTCATTAATGCATCCTAACAACTACTAGTTAGACACACTAATGCAAGACCTGGTTCGCTAAGACCACCGCTCTGATACCAACTGAAATGCCCCGTTCATATACAATATAAACGATTCACAATAGTTAATTACATTGCGAGGTAATTGACCTCTATATGATACATTTTACAAACATTGCATTCGTTTTTAAAAGACAAATTTTCTTTACATCAAAAGTTGACGGCAAGCATACTATTTCATAATACCTCCAACTATAATTGACTTAATAATAATCTTGATGAACTCGACGACTCGAATGCAATGTCTTTTAAAATATGTCATGAATGACTCCAAGTAATATCTCTAATATGAGCAAATGCACAGCGGAAGATTTCTTTCATACCTGAGAATAAACATGCTTTCAAGTGTCAACCAAAAGGTTGGTGAGTTCATAGGTTTATCATAAAACAATAAAATTCATCATTTTGATTGACCACAAGATTTAAATGCTGCGTGGTACAAATGGGCCCGAATCCTATACCCACCTGTAATGTACATGCGATATCTTTTAAATACAGTACACCTTTCTCGTGTACGAAATCATCTTTCATAAAATCTTAGTAACCGTACACATATCTCGTGCATAAAATAACATATACATAACCTGTGTATAAAATCATTCTCTCGATACATAACATTCACTTTTCATTGCTTTCATAGCTTGGCTTGGTAACCGACCTTAACATATAATGCGCATAATAATATCCCTAAAACAGAACATCTCGTCTGTATAATAATCATATAAACTTCGGAGTACTAAACACCACGCCCACTAGCCCTTTTGTCTAGTGAACATTCTGAGTGGGGGTGTTAAACCTGGTAGCTACCTTTAGGATTCGCGTCAATTAGGCATGTACTAATTCTCAAAATTAGTGATGTTCCCTAATTCTTAGGTTACCAATCAATAATATCCGGGAGAAAAATATTCATATCAATTGTGGCAATTATCACGTCCACATAATTCAATGGTGGCAATTATCAAGTCCACATAATTCATTCGAGGAATGTTTTGCTTGTGTCTATCTCGTCAAACATTTATAAGAGCATTTCATGTATTCGCAGTTCAAAAATGTATTTCAAAAGCATTTAATAAAGCAGTTGTAAAAGTAGCGCATGTATTCTCAGTCCCAAAAATGTAAAGAGTAAAAGGGAATCAAATGAACTCACTTATTGTATTTTGTAGTAAAAATACATATGACAATATTGAACAATGCAGGGTTGGCCTCGAATTCACGAACCTATAACATTTGTATATTTATTAATACACATAACCGTAATTGATCAAATTATATTGATATAACTTTATTAATTATGTTATTTTTATATTAATAATATATAGGTTCTCATATATTCATTTTATATATTTTAAATACTTAACATTATTAATTTTTGTTAGGTTATATGTATTAAATATATTGATATGTATATATATAGCTTTTGTTTATCACGACAGTAGTTATAATAATACTAATATAATTTTAGCAGAAGTAATTTTAATAATGATGATAATGCTAAAAACGAACATATATTTCATAGCATTATCCCTCAAGAAAGACAATCTTTTAGTTGCAATTGTTCTATTTACAAGTGTTATTCGTTTAAATAGTAAAAGGTGAAGACAAAAGACAGATTCGACGAATTGAAGACGCAAATGACCAAAAAGCTAAAAAGTACAAAGTACAATCCAAGTGGTTCAAATTATTGATGAGAAACGTCTAAAAATTACAAGAGTACAAGCCGTGAAACACAAAGTACAAGATATTAAATTGTACAAAAAGGCTTTCGAAAATCCAGAACCGAGACATGAACCAACTTTCAGCGTGCAATGCAATGGTTCAAAAATTACAAGTCAACTATGCACAAGAATATAATATTATATAATTAATTATATATATATATATTATATATTTTTTTCATCAAAGCAGCCCACGTTTAATTCAATTGGTGAGCTGGATTTCAGACCTCCGCACTCGCGGAGGTTTAAAGTATAAAAGTTCAGCACTCGCAAAGATCTACAGTAAAACGTGGGCCTATAAAAGTCGCGCATTCTGATCGATTTTAACACACCTTTTCTAATCTATCTCTCACTCTTACGATATATATATATATATATATATATATATATATATATATATATATATATATATATACATATACATATATATATACATACATATATATATATATATATATATATATATATATATATATATATATATATATAATTTAGAATTTTAATTTTAATTTAATAATAATAAGGGTATGTTAGCGAATGTTGTAAGTGTGTAAGTCAAAATTCTGTCCGTGTAATGCTACGCTATTATTAATCATTGTAAGTTATATTCAACCTTTTTGAATTAATGTCTCGTAGCTAAGTTATTATTATGCTTATTTAAATTAAAGTAATCATGATGCTGGGCTAAAAATTAAAGATGGGGTAATTGGGCTTTGTACCATAATTGGGGTTTGAACAAAAGAACGACACTTGTGGAAATTAGACTATGGGCTATTAAGGGGCTTTATATTTGTTTAATTGAATGATAGTTCGTTAATTTAATATAAAGATTTACAATTGGATGTACCTATAAATAACCATATACACTCGATCGGACACGATGGGCGGGATATTTATAAGTATTAACAATCGTTCATTTAACCGGACACGGGAATGGATTAATAGTCAATGGACTTATTAAAACAGGGGTGAATTATATACAAGGAAAATTGGTGTAATTATAGTATAAATCCCCAATTAGTTGTAATATTTGACTTCGGATATAAGGATAATTTGACGAGGACACTCGCACTTTATATTTGTGACTGATGGACTGTTATGGACAAAAACCAGATGGACATATCGAATAATCTAGGACAAAGGACAATTAACCCATGTTAATAAATTAAAATTAACACGTCCAACATCATGATTACGGAAGTTTAAATAAGCATAATTCCTTTATTTCATATTTCATCGCACTTTTATTTACTGTCATTTTATTTAATTGCACTTTTAATTATCGTACTTTTTAATTATCACAATTTTATTTATCGTCATTTTATTTATCGCACTTTAAATTATCGCACTTTAATTATCGTTATACTTTACGCTTTAAATTAAGTTATATTTATTTTTAATATTTTACATTAGGTTTTAACTACGACTTAAGACATAAAATCGACAAACCGGTCATTAAACGGTAAAACCCCCCTTTTATAATAATTATTACTACTTTATTTATATATATTTTTATTTTTATAATTATAGGATAAAATAATTATAGCGTTAAACTTGGCTAGTTCCCTGTGGACGAACCGGACTTACTAAAAACTACACTACTGTACAATTAGGTACACTGCCTATAAGTGTTGTAGCAAGGTTTAGGTATATCCACTCTATAAATAAATAAATAACTTGTGTAAAATTGTATCGTATTTAATAGTATTTCGTAATAAAAATATAACTATTTCATATACACCTCTATGCACATCAAGTATTTTTGGCGCCGCTGCCGGGGAAAGTTCAACGCCGAAGCGAAACGCTATAAAAAAAGATTTTTATTAAGTCGTATTCTATTTCTGTAAAAATATACGTTTTAAATATTAAAAATACTAGAAAAAAGAAAAATATATCTATATATTTTTAAGTTTAGTTAAATTAAAAAGTTTATATTTTTTATTTATTGTGAAAAAGTTATAAAAAAGTAATAAGATATATTTATATTTTATATATATTAAAAACAGAAAAATTAAAAAAAGTAAAAAAAAAAACCACTGAACCTGCACATAATCCGCACTCGCGGTACTTTTTGCCAGCTGGGATCCGCAATCGCGGAGGTCTTTGACAGGTCAAACATTGGACAGCATTAATTACGAAATTAGGGTTAAAATTAATTATTATTAATTAAATTAGGGTTTTAATTTAATATAATTAGTATAAGTTTAGTTTTAATTAATTTTAAGCTTTAATTAGTTTTATTAATATATAAAACTAATATTTTTGTAAAATACTTAATATAAAAATAATATTTTTGTAAAAATTGTATTTTTATAATTTAAGTTTTATTTTTAAAATTTCGTACCTTTTTAATCGTTTATTCGTAATATTTATATTTTTCATTCGTAACTAGTTTTAAGTTATCGTTTTGCCGTAGTTATTTTTATTTCTAGATTTTTAGGCTTTGCCGTAAAATCCCTTAAGTGCTTTTTCTTTAGATTAAGACTTAAGCGCTTTAGAATTTTGCGACGTCGTTTTAAGATTTTAGTACTTTTTAAGTTATTGCCGTTTTGGATATAGAATTCCTTTTAAGATTTAATACCTTTAGACGCAACTTCTATATTTAGTTTTTAGAATTCTAAGTTTCGACGCTTTATTTTCTTATTTTTATTTTTAGACGCTTATTTTTCAACCTTTTATTTTTCGACGTTTTTCGAAGCACTCTTTTTCTTTCTTATTTCTCGACGCTCTAGTTTTTAGGACATAGAATTTTCTATTTCTTCTCTAAATTTTTTTAAATTTCAACGAAAAATTATTTTAAGTGGTTAAATTGATAGACATCCAAAATTTTCTGGTTCGTAGTAATAGTTGGATTTGTTAGTGGCGAGTTGTGGGCTTCCGATTTAAAGGGTCCTGGCTACCTGCTGCATCTATTGGCTATTCGAAACGTGGGCAAAATCAGAAAAGTCTATTAATTTGATAATTTATATAATTCTTATCTTTTATAACGAATAGGATATTCAGTGAATGCACCGAGCAAAACGTTCACCACCTTTTATACGTTCACCACCTGTAACTCGATCAAGACATCTAGCCAATATTGTCACCGTTCATTTTTCTTTACAATCGTCATCAAGTCGACCAAGTACTCCAATTCAAATTTTCGATAATCCATTTTTTAAACCCGACCTCACAATTGAGAATCCGGTGGATATTCAGGGACAATTCAGAGATCCTGAACCATTAATCTTTCCTCCAGAACCACAAATCATTCAAACAGAGATTGTTGAGGAACAAACCATTAAATCAGAATCCTCTAGTGATTCAGATTTAATAAATTCAATCATGGAAAATCTGGAACCTCTATGTATGGAAGACCGAATGAGAACAAAACGCACTGGCCAAGGTCACGCAATTACTCAACCAGACATTAATGCGCCAGATTATAAAATCAAAGGACAAATCCTACACATGGTAACAAATCAATGCCAATTTAGTGGTGCACTGAAGGAAGATCCAAACGAACATCTTCGAACCTTTAATAGAATCTGTACTCTATTTAAAATCCGAGAAGTGGAGGATGAACAGATCTATCTCATGTTATTTCCCTGGACTTTAAAGGGAGAAGCCAAAGATTGGTTAGAATCATTACCTGAAGGGGCGATTGATACATGGGATGTTTTAGTTGAAAAATTTCTTAAACAATTCTTTCCGGCATCTAAAGCCGTGAGACTTCAAGGAGAAATTGTTACGTTCAAGCAAAAGCCAAATGAAACTCTATATGAGGCATGGACAAGATTTGGAAAGTTGTTGAGAGGATGTCCGCAACATGGTTTAGACACTTATCAAATAGTACAAATATTCTACCAAGGATGCGACATCACTACAAGAAAAGACATCGATATAGCAGGTGGTGGTTACATTATGAAGAAAACTGCAACTGAAGCTTACCAAATTATTGATAACACTGCTTCCCACTCATATGAGTGGCACCAAGAAAAAGATATTGTTAGATCATCTAAAGCGGCTAGAGCCGATTCTAGCCATGACTTTGATTCCATTTCCGCAAAGATAGATGCTATCGAGAGACGAATGGAAAAAATGACTAAAGATATTCACTCAATACGAATTAGTTGTGAGTAGTGTGGAGGACCACATTTGACAAAAGATTGTCTCAGTATTGAACAAACAATGGAACAAAGAGAGAATGTTTCATACATGAACCAAAGGCCTGGAAATAATTATCAGAATAATTGTCAACCGCCAAGACCAATCTACAATCAAAACCAGAATTATAACCAAAATGTTCCATACAACAACCAACAAGGTCCTAGCAATCAACAAGTATCTAATAATACTTGCAATCAGCAAAGACCTATTTTTCAAAATAAACCACCACAAACCGATGATAAAAAGCCAAATTTAGAAGATATGATGTCAAAGCTAGTTGAATCTCAAACGCAGTTTTTCACATCTCAGAAACAAACCAATGAACAAAATGCTCAAGCATTTAGAAATCAACAAGCTTCGATTCAAAATTTGGAATAAGAAGTGAGCAACCTAGCAAGGTTAATAGGTGAAAGAAAACCGGGAAGTCTACCTAGCGATACAAATGCTAACCCTCGGAATGAAACAGCTAAAGCTATTACCACAAGAAGTGGTATCACACTTAAATCACCTGAAATACCTGTAATTTCTGATGACTCTATTCCTACTACACAAGAACCACAACCTGAACAAGATAAGAAAACAGAACCGGTAGTTGAAAAGGTTAGTGAAGATAACACAGTTAAGGCTAAACCTTATGTTAAACCATATCAACCACCACTTCCTTACCCGAGTAAAATGAGAAAAGAAAGACTTGAAGCCGAGCAATCTAAATTCTTGGATATGTTTAAACAAATAAATGTTAATCTTCCTTCATTGATGTGATTTCAGGAATGCCTAGATATGCTAAATTCTTGAAAGATCTAATCACAAATAGAAAGAAAATGGAAGAACTCTCGGCTGTTACAATGAATGCTAATTGTTCTGCAGTACTGTTGAATAAGATACGAGAAAAATTATTAGATCCAGGAAGTTTCACAATTCCATGTTTTCAGGGTAGTCTTAGTTCAATAGAAGCATTAGCAGACTTAGGTGCTAGTATAAATCTAATGCCGTATTCACTATACTCTAAACTAGACCTCGGAGAATTGAAATCAACACGAATAAGCATACAACTAGCCGATCGATCAGTAAAATATCCTAGAGGGATAATGGAGAACATGCTAGTTAAAGTTGGTACTTTAGTATTTCCAGTAGATTTTGTTATTCTGGACATGGAAGAAGATTCTCGAGTTCCTCTCATATTAGGAAGACCATTCTTAAACACGGCTAAAGCAATAATAGATGTGTTTGGTAAGAAACTGACCCTAAGTATAGAGGACGAGAGTGTTACCTTTTCAGATGATAGAGCCATACAACAACCGCAATCTGCAGATGATACATGTTATTACATTCAAACTATAGATTCACATGCATAATTGTTAGAAGAATTTCCAGAATTACAAGGAACAGGAGAATTTTCTTTAGGAGAAGGAACTGAACCAATTGATGAAGCTGAAATGTTAGCCGCACTCATGGCTAATGAATACGAACCAACAACAGAAGAAATTCAAATGCTAAAAGAAGAAGACAGATATCGATACAAATCATCGATAGAAGAACCACCGACATTAGAGTTAAAGCCACTTCCAAACCATTTGGAATATGCTTATTTACATGGTAAATCTGAATTACCTGTAATAATATCATCTTCTCTTACTAAAAATGAAAAATCTCAACTCATTTCTGTGCTAAAAGCTCATAAACCAGCTATTACATGGAAGATTCATGACATTAAAGGCATAAGTCCTTCGTATTGCACACATAAAATCCTTATGGAAGAAGGTCATAAAATGTATGTGCAACGCCAATGAAGACTAAATCCTAATATGCAAGATGTTGTTAAGAAAGAAATTATTAAACTGCTAGATGCAGTTTTAATTTATCCAATCTCTGATAGTCCATGGGTAAGCCCAGTTCAATGCGTACCTAAGAAGGGTGGCATGACTGTCATCACAAATAAAAAAAATGAGCTTATTCCTACTAGGACTGTAACAGGATGGTGTGTTTGTATTGATTATTGAAAATTAAATGACGCCACCAGAAAAGATCAGTTTCCCTTACCTTTCATTGATCAAATGTTGGAAAGATTAGCCAGAAATAGTTACTATTGTTTTCTTGACGGTTTTTCCGGATATTTTCAAATTCCAATAGTACCCGAGGATCAAGAGAAAACCACATTCACATGCCCTTATGGTACTTTTGCTTACAAACTCATGCCATTTGGACTTTGCAACGCCCCTGCAACCTTTCAAAGGTGCATGGTGGCGATTTTTTACGACATGATAGAAGAATGCATGGAAGTTTTCATGGATGACTTTTCAGTCTTCGGTGATACTTTTGAATCATGTCTAGTTAATCTTGAACGAATGCTTATTAGATGCGAACAATCAAATCTAGTTCTTAATTGGGAGAAATGCCATTTCATGGTTAAAGAAGGCATCGTTCTTGGACATAAAATTTCAAAGGAAGGAATTGAAGTGGATAGAGCTAAAGTAGATGTAATTGCTAAACTTCCACATTCCACCAATGTTAGAGGAGTTAGGAGTTTTCTAGGGCATGCCGGTTTTTATCGACGTTTCATAAAAGATTTTTCTAAAATTGTCACTCCTATGAATAAACTCCTAGAAAAGGATGCTCCATTCATCTTTTCGAATGAATGCATCAAATATTTTAATATTCTTAAAGAAAAACTCACTAATGCGCCGATCATGATAACTCCAAATTGGAATCTACCATTTGAACTTATGTGCGATGCAAGTGATTTTGCAATGGGAGCCGTTTTAGGACAAAGGATTGAAAAATGATTTCACCCTATTTATTATGCTAGTAAGACATTACAAGGAGCACAAACAAATTATACAACTACTGAAAAAGATCTCCTTGGTATTGTCTTTTCTTTTGACAAATTTCGTTCATATCTCGTTCTAGCTAAAACGGTAGTCTATACCGACCATTCTGCTCTTAGATACCTATTTTCAAAACAAGATGCCAAACCACGATTAATCCGTTGGATCTTACTCTTACAAGAGTTCGATATTGAAATCCGAGACAAAAAGGGAGCAGAAAATCTCGCCGCTGATCATCTTTCTCGTCTTGAAAATCCTGAATTAGAAGTTCTAAATGAATCGGCCATACGAGATAACTTTCCTGATGAATATCTATTGAAGATAGATTATAATGAAATTCGATGGTTTGCAGACTATGCAAACTACTTAGTATGTGGATTCCTTGAAAAGGGTTGTCGTACCAAAAACGAAAGAAATTCTTTAGTGATATAAAACACTATTTCTGGGAAGATCCACATTTGTTTAAAAGTTGTCCCGATGGAATAATACGCCGATGTGTATTCGGAGATGAAGCTATTCAAATCTTAAACCATTGTCACACAAGACCAACAGGAGGGCATTATGGGCCTCAACTTACAGCAAGAAAAGTCTATGACGCTAGATTCTATTGGCCTACAATTTTCAAAGACGCACACCTTCTTTGCAAATCCTATGATGCATGTCAAAGGGTCGGAAAAATAAGTTAACGTGATAAAATGCCACAAAATGTCATTCAAGTATGTGAAGTATTTGACGTTTGGGGTATTGACTTTATGGGTCCATTTCTAAAATCTCATAATAATCTCTACATTCTCGTTGCCATTGATTATGTATCTAAATGGGCGGAAGCACAAGCTCTCCCAACTAACGATGCACGAGTTATAGTTAACTTCTTAAAATGTCTTTTTGCTAGGTTCGGAACACCGAAAGCTTTAATAAGTGATCGGGGTACTCATTTTTGTAATAATCAACTTGAGAAAGTTCTCAAAAGATATGGAGTAACTCATAAAATCTCCACTGCTTATCATCCACAAACAAGTGGACAAGTTGAAAATACCAACCGAGCTTTAAAATGTATTCTAGAGAAAACCGTAGGATCAAATCTGAAGGAATGGTCCATGAAATTGGAGGATGCACTCTAAGCTTTTAGAACAGCCTACAAAACTCCAATTGGAACCATACCTTTCAAACTCGTTTATGGAAAAGCATGTCATCTTCCAATAGAAATTGAGCACAAAGCATTTTGGGCTTTGAAGACATGTAATATTGATTTACATGAAGCCGGACATTTACGATTAAGTCAACTAAATGAATTAGAAGAATTAAGACATGAAGCATACGAAAATTCGTTAATCTATAAAGAAAGAATGAAGAAATGGCATGATAAAAGAATCAGAAGCTCAAAGGAATTTAAAGAAGGAGACAGAGTTCTTCTTTTCAATTCACGATTCAAGCTATTTCCTGGAAAATTGAAATCAAGATGGTCTGGACCATTCATAGTCAAAAGAGTTTTCCTTACGGAACAGTAGAATTAATAAATTCAAATGGAATTGAATTTAGGTTTTACGAGATGAAGAATTCCTTTGATTTGAACCATGGTCTAATGCTACATGCTATGATTACTAAACGTAATAATGACACCCTTCCGAGTGAACTGGTATCATTCATAAGAGGCAAAATGGACGGAGTAAGAAAAGAACTCAGGAAAGATCATCATAAGATACATTTTGGTAAAGGCAAATCAAAGTTCGCAACAAAAAGAAGAGCACGACACCTTGAAAGATGTTATAAATGCGGAAAATGGTCACATGAAGGTAAATGTTCAAACAATCAAACATATTCAAATACCGAATTTGTTACTCTATGCAGAGAAGGACCGTTCATATTTTTAGAAAAAAGATATTGAAGAATCGAGGTTACGCTTACGTAGCTATGGAGAACCAAATCACACGACTCTCCTATGAGTCGGCTAAAGCAGGTCTCTGAGAATTCTATCTCACAGTTAAATATGTACAATTTTTATTTTTGTTTTTATTTATTGCTTTTAACCTTTTGATTATAAACACTGAATCGTTCGCTATAAAATATTAAATTGATATTCAATAAAATTAGGTATGCGTAACCGAAATTATTGATATCATACAAAAATTTATTACATCACTACAAAATTTACCGTTTATTCTTAAGGTATAAATATCTTTAATCAATCAATCCTAAAATATTTTAAAAATTCGTCAGGAGTAAAACTAGGTTATGGAACCGAAATTACTTTACCGAAAAGAGGGGCGTATATTTTTGATAATATTTGATTGATTAAAGTGAGATAAAAAGACCAAAAAGATTTTTAATTTTAATTTTTACCATGTTTTTAAAATTAATAAATTATTATTAAATTATTATTGTAAATCTTTTTAAATCAATATATTTAAGTTTTTAAATATTTTCAAAATTAATATTTTCAATATAAATTTGTAAAATTAATGTATAAAAATATTAATGATATTTATATGAATTTTTAATTTTATGCATTTTAAATTTAAGTTTGGTGTGAATTTAAAAACAAAAATTTACTTTATTTCATTAAGTTAAAAATTTGATTTTTAAAATTCATCGTGAGTTGAAAACTAGGTCGTTGAACCGAAATTGCTTTACCTGAGGGCGGGATGAGAACTTTTATTATCATTATTTTTAATATTATTGAATTAAAGTATGCCAAAAACATTAAAAAATTCAAAAATCTTTGCTTTTAAAACGACGCTTAAAAAGTAACAAATTTTAAAACTTTGTTGAGAGACGGACTAGGACACTGATCCGAAACGCCCTCATTCTTAAAAGAAATAAATTTTTAAAAAATTTATTAATTTATGTTTTATTAGTTAAAGGTTTTTTTTATATAAAACAAAAAACAGCACTCATGGTACTTGAAAGGGGCCCATATCCACACTCGCGGAGGTGTCAAAATACAGCTGGGTTAACTGGTCGAAAAGACCAGTCCCCGACACAACCCACACCCATATTTTCTGCGAAAAACACACACAAAACCCTCTAAAAATCGCTATTTTTCACCGTTAAACATCAAATTTTTTGCTAAAATCATGTTGAGAAGGATGCTACCAAGAAGTTTCTCAAGGAGATCGGTAATTTCTACATCTAAACACCCTTTAATTCGGATTTTTAGTGTTGTTAAATAAATTTATACCTAATTTGATTTTGATGATTTCTAGTTTAATTATGCTAAAATTGTTTGTGTATTATGCTTGTATAACCTAGATTGATGCTATTTAACATGATTAGAAGCCTTAAACTTCAAATTTTGAGTAATCTAGGGTTTGTGTTCTTGAGCAAAATTGGAGCTTTTTGATATAAATGGGTTATGGCCGAATTTTGTTGTTAGTTTATACTAAATTGAGTAGTGTAACATGTTTAGGTTGCTAAATGATCAAAACTTTGATCCTAAAGATGATTTTCAAGTATTAAAGTAGACTTTTTGAGTTAAAAATGCATGAACTCAATTTAATTGATATGAATGCCATTTGGAACTTGTTTAATTGCTAGTAATGATTATTTTGACATGTTATTTGAGTTAAAAGTTAAAGAACATTGTATACATTTTCATATATGTTTATTTGTAAAAGTGTATAATTGTTAATATTGCGAAAATGCATATAAAGTTTAATATGGATTAAACATGTCAGTATGATTGTTTTGATTTATGATTTTGCTAACACTAATGCATATTTGGGTGCACAAAAATTATGTTTAATTATTTTGTAGACTGGAAGGGGTGAATCTTCATCCGCATCTCAGGCTCACAATGCTCCTCCTGAGAATGCAGAAGAACAGGAGATTAACGACCAATATAGACAAAATCTACCGCATCAATTCATTTCATATTTAAATATAGAATTGGCAGATTTACATCCTAATTTAAGGTTTGACCGACATTGGATAGATTATCCAAAATACTAGAGGAACTTGCACATCCTTCAGTCTAATGTTGTTGAAGTACCCAGAGTAATAGATTGAGAACCGTTAGAAACAGTGGGATTGGCCGTTCCAATCAGAGAATTACTTTCAGAAAGGTATGGTAATTCTACTTTTAATGATTGGGAAAGTTTGTTTAATATACGTAGGCGTGTATATAGAGAATGGTGTGTCAAATTATTATGTAGTGTTGAAATAAATGATCGGGTAGCTACCTTAACTGATCGTAGTTTTATTAGATTTTTATTAGGAGGTGTGATGCGCCATATGTCTCTACTAGATATGGCTCAGGCTTTGTGTATATATACGCCTGAGGAACTAGCATCTACTGATTGTCAAAGGTTGATAGTTAATGGTAGGAGGGTTGATGAAAATTTTGATATGAATGGAATATGGAGTAGAATGACTAGGCATAATCGATTTCGTGGGGGGAATAACTCTTATACTGATATTGATAGAGCTGAGCTAAGAGTAATCCATAGGTTCTTAGCAAACTCGATTACACAGCGAGGTAAGAACAAAGAGAAAGTAAATGAGAATGATTTATTTTATCTCATATGTATTCGAGACCCACAGAGCGCTGTGAGTATACCTTATTGTGTGGGTTATTATTTATCAGCAATAGTTAAGAGTATACGGCCTAATGGTATAATAGGAGGTGGTATCTTTGTTACTTTAATTGCTGAGTATCTCGGTGTCGATAGAAGTTGGGGGGGATTAATAATTGCAGCACCAGAACCCCGTGATATAATTGGTTTGAAAGTATATCATGGTGCTAAGGTTTTAAAGAAACGACATAACGCTGCAGCACCATATGATGGCCCGCATCCACGGGTCGAAAGAGATCAGCAGCAAGGTAATGCGGGAGGGGGGAATCAGATGACAAAAATGCAAATTTTTATGGCTATGCATGAGTATGAAATGGCTAGACAACGAGCATTTCAAGATTGGCAGTATCATCAAAACCAAATCATAAGTCATTGTGCACACATAAATACAAACTATATTCCTACTCCAATGCCCGTATTTCCTCCCTGGACTATACAGACCTAACCACCATACTCTACATATGACCCAGCTCAAGCATTCTACAGCACATACGGCTATGAATGGGATCCCTACTGGCACCATCCTCATTAACCCTAATTTTCTTTTATGCCTATTTTTATTTATTTGGTAACTTGTAATTTTATACTTTTAATATTTCTTTTGATACTATAATATTTTTTATAATTTTCTAACTTTTATTATTAGATTTTTAATAATTTTTGAATGTGGGGTGATATACCCAACTTCAAAAATATGTATATATATGTTTGTAGTTTATCTCATGTACAAAACAGGGTAAAACAGCGCATTTTCAAAGATTGGCATTAAGTTCAGCAAAAGCAACTAATTTTGACGACAAGATGCAAAATATATGTGAAATAACAACTGCAGGAATGAACAAATAATGTACACCATTTATCATTCAACACAAACAACAATATGTTTGGAAACTTTGGTAAAATTTAATCATTTTTCTACGCTAATCACCCTCAATAATTTAAATTGTACTGATTTCTTGCAAATGAGGGCATTGCAAGATCTTAAGTGTGGGAAGGGATTAAATTATTTCGGATTTTTACAATTTTTGACTTATACACTTGGTTACCATTAAAAATACTAGTAACGCAGTAGTTGTATTAGAATCTAGTGCTCTCTGATAATAAAGAACAGCCATAGTCTTATATACTGACTACCCAATTCTAGTATAATTTTTCAAAATTTTCAATTAAATGAACTCAAAATTATGTTTATACATATTTATGAGCGATAAAACTAGGTGTTAACACTGAAATTATTGTTACCTCGGAAAGGACATAAATTGAGAAACAACCCAAAATATTAGAATTCGTTTAAAATGAAATAGAGGAATATAAAAAGAAAAAGAAAGGAAAATAAAAGCCAAGTGTGGGAAAAATTTACCAAGTTATTTAGAACATATATCACATATTTTTGTACAAATAATTGAAAATACTTTTGTTTTGCACGATATTAATCAGTTTTACCCAGTTTATTATAATTAAAAAGGAAGTAAAGTCTTCCGAGAGAAAAAGAAATGTGCTTCTTGATTTAGGTCAGGAAGTTGTCATCCAGACCAGTTGTAGAGTCTACGAAAAACCTTGAAAAGTTTTCTCGAAAATCAGCTGGAAATCCACGGACCTCAGCATCAAACAGGGTCGCCAAGTGGTCAGACTTATCCTAAACATGAGAGGATCTGTCTCGTACAATGGGGGGGGGGGGGAGGAGGCACCATGCAAATTAGCTTATAAGACTAATGAATCAGATCCCCAGAAAGGATAACCTCCTTAAAGATCAAAAATCAGCTTTTAAGGCAGATATTACTCAATCCTTGAAATTGACCTTAAAGATTGAGAATTACAAACTCATGGAATTCGATGATATCTAAACTCGAGCTTGGACGAGAAAATATTTTGATCAAAATTACAAACCGATTTGTTTTCTAAAAACCCTATTTTCAATGCGTTCATTACCATTGAACGTAAAATCCTAGGAATTCACCTGGAATTCATTAGGTCACCTGAACCAAATCGGGTGTCAACCGTAAGAACGGTGGTTGCATAGCATGGTCAAAGACAGGACCTTGTGCCAGACCAAAAAACTATAGGGTGATCTTTACTATTGCTCCTACCAAAGATAGTAATTGCATCCGACACGTTATAGACCATAATCAAAAGCATGTCACGGGACATTGTATTAACAGTTGCTTGTTCAACGCTTTCCTTTACAACTGGACGGTAGTTTACCTAAAGGTAATATACAGAGCAAGTATACTGGACGTGTTGCTTTCCCAATACAAGGTTAGCAAGTGGGTGACACAAAACCATAAGTTTTGAGCTAAAATTTTCAAATCTGAAACCCACAAAACCCACAAACACATTTTACAAACACCGGTGAAGGGTTATTCCAGAAAACTTATCTAGGGTAAAAGCTAGATTGAATTTTCAAAAAGATCAAATGTTTTCATAAAGATCCAATTTCCTTAAAGGATCTAAATTTTTATAGTCATGTGAGACTGTAAACCACATCGTTACTACCATTGTTCATACCGCCGTATTAAAATCACTGATGTACAAAGTGTGAAGAATAAAGAAGTGATTCTAGTATTTTTATTTCAAGACTATATTGCTTGAGGACAAGCAACGCTCAAGTGTGGAAATATTGATAATGCTAAAAACGAACATATATTTCATAGCATTATCCCTCAAGAAAGACAAGCTTTTAGTTGCAATTGTTCTATTTACAAGTGATATTCGTTTAAATAATAAAAGATGAAGACAAAAGACAGATTCGACGAATTGAAGACGCAAATGACCAAAAAGCTAAAAAGTACAAAGTACAATCCAAGTGGTTCAAATTATTGATAAGAAACGTCTAAAAATTACAAGAGTACAAGCCGTGAAACATAAAGTACAAGATATTAAATTGTACGAAAAGGCGTTCGAAAATCCGGAACCGAGACATGAACCAACTTTCAGCGTGCGATGCAATGGACCAAAAATTACAAGTCAACTATGCACAAGAATATAATATTATATATAATTATATATATATATATATATATATATATATATATATATATATATATATATATATATATATATATATATATATATATATATATATATACATATTATTTTAATCAAAGCAGCCCACGTTTAATTCAATTGGTGAGCTGGATTCCAGACCTCCGCACTCGCGGAGGTTTAAAGTATAAAAGTGTAGTGACCAGAACTTTTCCAAGTTTATATATATTAAATGAAATTGTTATTTACATGATTAAGTATTTCCAACATGTTAAGCTATCAAACTTGTTAAGACTTGATTAATTGAAATAGGTTTCATATAGACATTTGACCATCCAAGTTGACCGGTGATTCACGAACGTTAAAACTAGTAAAAACTATATGATGACATATATATGGATATATATATAGTTAACATGATATTATGATAAGTAAACATATCATTAAGTATATTAACAATGAACTACATATGTAAAAACAAGACTACTAACTTAATGATTTTGAAACGAGACATATATGTAACGATTATCGTTGTAACGACATTTAATGTATATATATCATATTAAGATATATTAATACATCATGATATCATGATAATGTAATAATTTAACATCTCATTTGATTTAATAAACAATGGGTTAACAACATTTAACAAGATCGTTAACTTAAAGGTTTCAAATCAACATTTACATGTAACGACTAACGATGACTTAACGACTCAGTTAAAATGTATATACATGTAGTGTTTTAATTTGTATTCATACACTTTTGAAAGACTTCAAGACACTTATCAAAATACTTCTACTTAACAAAAATGCTTACAATTACATCCTCGTTCAGTTTCATCAACAATTCTACTCGTATACACCCATATTCGTACTCGTACAATACACAGCTTTTAGATGTATGTACTATTGGTATATACACTCCAATGATCAGCTCTTAGCAGCCCATGTGAGTCATCTAACACATGTGCGAACCATCATTTGGCAACTAGCATGAAATATCTCATAAAATTATAAAAATATGAGTAATCATTCATGACTTATTTACATATAAACAAAATTACACATCCTTTATATCTAATCCATATACCAACGACCAAAAACACCTAAAAACACTTTAATTCTTCAATTTTCTTCATCTAATTGATCTCTCTCAAGTTCTATCTTCAAGTTCTAAGTGTTCTTCATAAATTCTACAAGTTCTAGTTTTATAAAATCAAGAATACTTCCAAGTTTGCTAACTTACTTCCAATCTTGTAGAGTGATCATCCAACCTCAAGAAATCTTTCTTATTTACAGTAAGATATCTTTCTAATACAAGGTAATACTCATATTCAAACTTTTATTCAATTTCTATAACTATAACAATCTTATTTCGAGTGGAAATCTTACTTGAACTTGTTTTCGTGTCATGATTCTACTTCAAGAACTTTCAAGCCATCCAAGATCCTTTGAAGCTAGATCATTTCTTGTCACTTCCAGTAGATTTACCTACTAAACTTGAGGTAGTAATGATGTTCATAACATCATTCGATTCATACATATAAAACTATCTTATTCGAAGATTTGAACATGTAATCACTAGAACATAGTTTAGTTAATTCTAAACTTGTTCGTAAACAAAAGTTAATTCTTCTAACTTGACTTTTAAAATCAACTTAACACATGTTCTATATCTATATGATATGCTAACTTAATGATTTAAAACCTGAAAACACGAAAAATACCATAAAACCGGATATACGCCGTCGTAGTAACACTGCGGCCTGTTTTGGGTTAGTTAATTAAAAACTATGATAACTTTGATTTAAAATTTATTATTCTGGGAAAATGATTTTTCTTATGAACATGAAACTATATCCAAAAATTATGGTTAAACTCAAAGTGGAAGTATGTTTTTCAAAATGGTCATCTAGACGTCGTTCTTTCGACTGAAATGACTACCTTTATAAAAACGACTTGTAACTTATATTTTTGACTACAAACCTATACTTTTTCTGTCTAGATTCATAAAATATAGTTCAATATGAAACCATAGCAATTTGATTCACTCAAAACGGATTTAAAACGAATAAGTTATGGGTAAAACAAGATTGGATATTTTTTCTTGTTGTAGCTACGTGAAAATTGGTAACAAATCTATATTAATCATATCCTAGCTAACTTATATTGCATGTATTCTAATATATTATGTAATCTTGGGATACCATAGACACGTATGCAAATGTTTTGACATATCATATCGACCCATGTGTATATATTATTTGGAACAACCATAGACACTCTATATGCAGTAATGTGGGAGTTAGCTATACAGGGTTGAGGTTGATTCCAAAAATATATATACTTTGAGTTGTGATCTAGCCTGAGACGTGTATACACTGGGTCGTGGATTGATTCAAGATAATATATATCAATTTTTTCTATACATTTAACTTTGGATAACTAGTTGTAGGTTACTAATGAGGACAGCTGACTTAATAAACTTAAAACATCAAAATGTATTAAAAGTATTGTAAATATATTTTGAACATACTTTGATATATATGTACATATTTGTTATAGGTTCGCGAATCGACCAGTGGCCAAGTCTTACTTCCCGACGAAGTAAAAATCTGTGAAAGTGAGTTATAGTCCCACTTTTAAAATCTAATATTTTGGGATGAGAATACATGCAGTTTTATAAATGTTTTACGAAATAGACACAAGTAATTGAAACTACATTATATGGGTGAATGATCGAAGCCGAATATGCCCCTTTTGCTTGGTAACCTAAGAATTAGTAAACCGATCTACTAATTGACGTGAATCCTAAAGATAGATCTATTGGGCCTAACGAACCCCATCCAAAGTACCGGATGCTTTAGTACTTCGAATTCATTTTTATCATGTCCGAAGGATTTCTCGAAATGATAGGGGATATTCTTATATGTATCTTGTTAATGTCGGTTACCAGGTGTTCACCATATGAATGAATTTTATCTCTATGTATGGGATGTATATTGAAATATGAAATCTTGTGGTCTATTATCATGATTTGATAATATATAGGTTAAACCTATAACTCACCAACATTTTTGTTGACGTTTTAAGCATGTTTATTCTCAGGTGATTATTAAGAGCTTCCGCTATTGCATACTAAAATAAGGACAAGATTTGGAGTCCATGCTTGTATGATATTATGTAAAAACTGCATTCAAGAAACTTATTTTTGATGTAATATATTCTTATTATAAATCATTATGTAATGGTCATGTGTAAACGGTATATTTTAGATTATCATTATTTGATAATCTACGTAATGCTTTTTAAACCTTTATAGATAAAATAAAGGTTATGGTTGTTTTAAAAATGAATGCAGTCTTTGAAAAACGTCTCATATAGAGGTCAAAACCTCGCGACGAAATCAATTAATATGGAACGTTTATAATCAATATGAACGGGACATTTCAAAAAGTTCAGCACTCGCGGAGATCTATAGTATAACGTGGGCCTATAAAAGTCGCGCATTCTGATCGATTTTAACACACCTTTTCTAATCTATCTCTCACTCTTACGATATATATATATATATATATATATATATATATATATATATATATATATATATATATATATATATATATATATATATATATATATATATATAAAATTTATAATTTTAATTTTAATTTAATAATAATAAGGGTATGTTAGCGAATGTTGTAAGTGTGTAAGTCGAAAGTATGTCCGTGTAACGCTACGCTATTATTAATCATTGTAAGTTATATTCAACCTTTTTGAATTAATGTCTCATAGATAAGTTATTATTATGCTTATTTAAATTAAAGTAATCGTGATGCTGGGCTAAATATTAAAGACGGGGTTATTGGACTTTGTACTATAATTGGGGTTTGAACAAAAGAACGACACTTGTGGAAATTAGACTATGGGCTATTAATGGGCTTTATATTTGTTTAATTGAATGATAGTTCACTAATTTAATATAAAGATTTACAATTGGACGTACCTATAAATAACCATATACACTCGATCGGACACGATGGGCGGGATATTTATAAGTACTAATAATCATTCATTTAATCGGACACGGGAATGGATTAATAGTCAATGGACTTATTAAAAAAGGAGTGAATTATATACAAGGAAAATTGGTGTAATTATAGTTTAAATCCCCAATTAGTTGGAATATTTGACTTCGAATATAAGGATAATTTGACGAGGACACTCGCACTTTATATTTATGACTGATGGACTGTTATGGACAAAAACCAGATGGACATATCGAATAATTCAGGACAAAGGACAATTAACCCATGGTAATAAATTAAAATCAACACGTAAAACATCATGATTATGGAAGTTTAAATAAGCATAATTCCTTTATTTCATATTTCATCGCACTTTTATTTACTGTCATTTTATTTAATTGCACTTTTAATTATCGTACTTTTTAATTATCGCAATTTTATTTATCGTCATTTTATTTATCGCACTTTAAATTATTGCACTTTAATTATCGTTATTTACTTTACGCTTTAAATTAAGTTATATTTATTTTTAATATTTCACATTAGGTTTTAACTACGACTTAAGACATAAAATCGAAAAACCTGTCATTAAACGGTAAAACCCCCCTTTATAATAATTATTACTACTTTTATTTATATATATTTATATTTTTATAATTATAGGATAAAATAATTATAGCGTTAAACTTGGCTAGTTCCCTGTGGACGAACCGGACTTACTAAAAACTACACTACTGTACGATTAGGTACACTGCCTTTAAGTGTTGTACCAAGGTTTAGGTATATCCACTCTAAAAATAAATAAATAACTTGTGTAAAATTGTATCGTATTTAATAGTATTTCGTAATAAAAATATAACTATTTCGTATACACCTCTACGCATATCAAATGATAGCACTAATATTAATGTTAATGATAATAATATTAATAATTCTATTAATATAAATGATAGTTTTAATAATAATCAGTAGTTTTTAATAAAAATGATAAACTTCATAATAATTGTAATGAGGATAATAATGTTTATAAAAATACCTAATATTTAATACTAATAATAATTATAACAATTTTATATCAATGATAATTTTAATAATACTTAACTTAAAAATAAATACTAATTCTAATAATTATAAAATGATTCTAACACTACTATTAATGAAGTAACAATAAATTTTATTATGTTCGGAGTATTAATAATCATAATAATAATAATAATACAAATATTTATATTAACAATAATAATAATACTAATAATACTCATAATACTCATAATAATACTAATGATAGTTATAATACTTTTAGATATAATAATAATGATAATAATCATAACTTTGATTATAATAACAATAATAATAATAATTATATTGTTAATAACAATACAATAGTAATAATAATAATAATGATAATATAATTAATAATAATGATAATCATAATAAATGATAAGTAAGTGAGCTACCTTAAGAAAATCAGTTTTTCTAAAAAGGAGACGTCCAAGCAGAGACTTGATCCTACAACCTCTCGTTTACACACCAACAATTCAACCAATGAACCAATTCGATTTTTTTATAACTTAAAAACCCCAAAAATATATAACCCGTTTTTCTTTATCTCCTTCTTCTTCATCTTCTTATACCGAAAAACAAACAGAAATTGTCTAATTCAAACAACAAAAAAGAAAAACAATCAAACAGCTGTAGTGATTCACTGGTCACAGGTTTTTAGGATGGAGATCGAATTTGGGCAGCAATAGAATGGAGATAGAACAGAAAATTTACGCTACCTGATAATTATGAACTTGATAGTCGAATTCAGAATACATTTGTTTTTAAATCACAATTCTGTAAAGACCCGTCCTAATCCATCCGGACGAAGTCCATATCGATTACAAACGATTCACAACAGTTGATTACATCGCGAGGTAATTAACCTCTATATGATACATTTTACAAACATTGCATTCGTTTTTGAAAAGACAATCTTTCATTACATCGAAAGTTGACGGCATGCATACCATTTCATAATATATCCAATTATAATTGACTTAATAATAATCTTGATGAACTCAACGACTCGAATGCAACGTCTTTTGAAATATGTCATGAATGACTTCAAGTAATATCTCTAATATGAGCAAATGCACAGCGGAAGATTTCTTTCGTACCTGAGAATAAACATGCTTTCAAGTGTCAACCAAAAGGTTGGTGAGTTCATTAGTTTAACATAAATAATCATTTCCATCATTTTAATAGACCACAAGATTTTCATTTCTCATAAATATACGTCCCATGCATAGAGACAATAATCATTCATATGGATTGAACACCTGGTAACCGACATTCACAATATACATATAAGAATATCCCCATAATTCCGGGATCCTCCTTCGGACATGATATAAATTTCGAAGTACTAAAGCATCTGGTACTTTGGATGGGGCTTGTTGGGCCCGATAGATCTATCTTTAGAGTTCGCGTCAATTAGGGTGTCTGTTCCCTAACTCTTAGATTACCAGACTTAATAAAAGGGGCATATTCGATTTCGATAATTCAACCATAGAGTGTAGTTTCGATTACTTGTGTCTATTTCGTAAAACAGTTATAAAAACATCGCATGTATTCTCAGTCCCAAAAATATATATTGCAAAACCATTTAAAAGGAGATTAATGAAACTCACGTATATAAATATTGTAAAAACAATTAATAAAGCATTTGCATGTATTCTCAGCCCAAAAACGTAAAGAGTAAAAAGGGCAAATGAAACTCACCTAATATATTTTGTAGTAAAAATACATATGACTATAATGAACAAAGCAGGGTTGATCTCGGATTCACGAACCTATATCAATTGTATATCTATTAAAACATACAATGAGAATCACTTAATTTCATTTATTAATATATTTTATTTATATCTTTGTGGTTATATAGAATTTATACTAAATTTTATTTAAAACGTATACTTATATTATATCTTTAATTATATGTTATATATATAGTTATTCGTTAAAATAATAGTTTGGAAAATAAGGGTTTACTAATAATAATAATAATAACCTTATTAATAATGATAATACTAATAATAAATGATAATGTTAATCTCTAATAATAATAATAATAATAATAATAATAATAATAATAATAATAATAATAATAATAATAATAACAATAATAATAATAATAATAATAATAATAATAAGTTGTTTTATGTTTATAATGAAAACGATATTATTGATAATAATACCTAATATTAATAATGAGTAATAATTATACTATTATGTTACTAATGAAAAAAATAAATAATAATAATAATTTAACTAAAAATGTTAATCTTAAAAACATGCTAATTTTGACTAATGATAATAATAATACTTATTTTCCTAATAATGATATAATACTAATGATAATAATAATAATGATAATGATAATAATAATAATAATAATAATAATAATAATAATAATAATAATAATAATAATAATAATAATAATAATAATAATAATAATAATAATAATAATAATAATAATAATAATAATAATAATAATAATACTAATAATTGTAATAATACTAGTAACAATAATAATAATGATAAAGAAAACTACCTCAAAAAGGCCAAAACAATTAACAGCAGGCAACCGGACTCGAACCCCCGACCTCCTACTTAACAACACACTCGCCAAACCATTGATCCAAGTTCATTTTTCTGAAATATTTCACACCCTATATTATATAACCTGTAACTAATTAATGCTTTCATCAATTTGGATCCAACAACTGCAACATCAACGACTGGGTTCGAGGTGTTCATTCGAAACAGAAAGAGAGAAAATAAATCGCAGAAGCAGTAGTAGAATTAGTAATATCCTCATCACTTTTGGATTACTATTCATCTTCTTCCCCGTTCATCATCTTCGTTTTTCTTCGATATCATCGTTATTCACCTGCGTTTTAATTCATTCTTACCATCATCATTATTATTACGTTTCATCATCATCATCATCAATATCATAATCATCATCATCACAGAACATCATTATTATCATCACGTAACCTCATCATCATCATAAGCGTAATCATTATCATTATCATCATCGCCATCATTTTCTCATCGTTACCATCACCATCTCATCTTCGCCGTTATAACAGAAATATAAGGAATCGAATTTACAGCATCATTTTTAGAAAGAATGAGAAAAAAAAAAAAAATAGTGGTTGCCGGTGGTGGTTATGGAGATGTGGTGGTGGTTCGTGGTGTTCGAATAATAACAGAACAACAGTAGCAACAGCAGACTGTTAAAGTGGTGTTTCGTGATGAGTGGTGTTCGAAACTGGATTTCACCATGAAAGATTGTAGAGAGAGAGAGAGAGAGAGTAGAGAGATAGAGGATGATTGTGGTGGTTGTGGCAGCCGGTGACTGCTGTGGTGGTTCTTGGTTAAACTGAACAAAACAAAACAAACAAAAATAAATGAAAATGGTTAACGAGCTGCCCAATTTTATGATGGTTTCAGTGAGTTTTTTTTTTTTGGAATGGCGGTTTAAATGGAAAGAGGATAGTTATGATGACCGGAGATGATGGTGATTGGTGGTCTGATGGTTTGGATGATGGGTTAAGGTGGCGGCGGTTGAGGGTGAAAGGGTGGCAAGTGAGTTGGTGATCGAGCTGTACATATATGTATTACATATATATGTAGTTGTATATATATATATATATATATATAACTAATCCAATGTAATAAAGCAACAAACACTAATTAAATCAATTCATTATTCAATCACGGGTCTTATTACTATTACTCTACCGACGGTTTCTACAGGACGTGTCCATTGCTAAACAGTTAATGTATAAAAGTGTTCTAAAAAATCCCAAATTTTTAGATTAAATATATTTAATTATTTCACTCAATACCTGTTTGAAACCTGATAAAAAAGGTTCGAAAATTATTTATTTTCTGTTCCGATTTATATGTACGGAGTACTAATATTTAAATTTAAAAAAGTAAAAATACTTTTATCAAATTTAAAATCTTCAAAATCAATTTACAGTTTAGCTTTTATTTTAATCCGACATAAACTTATATTAAATCTATATGAACACTAGCGAAATGACAACCGAGTATTACTGACGTTTACTAATGAAGCCCAAAATCGTTTATATTCCTTTTCTATATAAAAACAGTTTTTCAAATAGCAAAGTTAAATACTAAAACAATTATATTATATATTTTTAAACAAATAGATTTAATATAACTTTATATATTTACAAATAATATTTATTTACTTATTTATACATATATCTATATATTTTATAGTTTCCATTAATAGCATTTTATTTTATTTATTTTACAATATAAATCTTAATAATCATACTATATAAAATTCTAAATTATTTTTCAAATTATAAATACTTATTTAAATATATATATGATATCTATTTACAGATAGTTGTTTGTGAATCGTCGAGAATGGTCGAAGGTCAAATGAATATATGAAATAGTTCAAAATATGTGTGACTCAACATTACAGACTTTACTTATCGTGTCGAAAATATATAAAGATTAAGTTTAAATTTGGTCGGAAATTCCCGGGTCATCACAGTACCTACCCGTTAAAGAAATTTCGTCCCAAAATTTGAGTGAAGTGGTCATGACTAACAATAAAAATGTTTTCATGACAAATATGAGTTGATGAATTGAGTTTTATCATTATTGACTAATATAGATAAAACGATTCGATTAGGTGAAGCGCACCAATGAAGTTGTCACAACAGATTGAGATCGAGATTTAACTTTTGACGTAGTCACGGTGGAAATTAGATAATAAGTGCGTCTTAACTTTTGATGTAGAGGGTTGAATTCCGGAATTCAAGGGATTTAAAGAAAATCTTCGAAATTTAAAAGATTTGATTTTTCGGCGAATAAGGAAATTAGATCTCTATGATTAAATACGGTGATCTACCTCGATTTACCCTGTCTGATATTTCCATTATAAATTAAACTCTTCTGTTCTATTATTCTCACAATTCCTATACTTCCTTCCTTAGTTCATACATCCAAAAGATTGTGAAAATGCTTAATTCCATTATAATCCTTGATATTTTTTCTAATTATCATTTCTGTCATCCTTCTTTTCAATCTTCCACTAGAAAAATCTGTTTACTTCTACTAGTACCTTGAGGTGATACTATTCTTAATCCTATCGTGTCTTTATATTGCTATTCGTATTAATATCCATGGTTTGTAACCTCCGTGTTATTATCGGGCTTTATATTTTCTCTTATATTTCGAAATCCCTGCTTCCATTTTTTATAATCATTATCATCCATAGTTAATGCTCTCTCCTATTTTGCTGTGATTTATACTCCAATTTTCTATTTCTTTTGGAGCTTTGTCCCTTCGTTTCTTCTTTTTATGATTGGACATCTCTGGTGATGGTCCAGAATTCGTAGATATGGAGTTTTGAATGAATTTAATGTCCTAAACAAGAAAGAACATTATAGCACAATTTGATTTGTCAAATTACCAGAATCACTGAGAATAGAACTATCAAGAATATATTTTCTTGATATGTTCAGAAGTTAAATAGAAAGAAAGAGTTATGTAACATGGCACATGATGACGTTAATATCTGTGAATCATCACATCCTATTAAAAACTCAGCATGACTTGATGTAATATAATCACGTTGATCAAGTGTCATTATATTATACTAACTCATGCATCAGTTCCCAACATTACTTCAATAGCATTCATATTTTAAGCTCGATAGTTTACAGAATATAGAAACTAACAGTTTCTATATGATGCAACACTGATAGCACTAAAAGATTAATGATTTCATATAAGAATGGTTATGAAAATATCTCCAGAAATATGGGGGTATTTATAATGAAAGATACGATGATATATTGGAATATCTAAAATCAGAGGATAATAAAAACTATTGTCCGCAAGGGTTTAGAGTAAGGAGCAAGATATTCACTAAAGACTTTAGCAGACATTGAATCATTTGGATTCTTTGAAGTCAAACTTATTCTTTGTGATTTGTCCACGGCTTTCTTCATAGTTTCGCATAATCTGCTTTTCGGTAAAAAAAATTCTATTGAATGTTTCCAATATAATGATACACAGGAAGCACGAGGAGGTATATAATTTCGAACGAGGATATTTATGAAAATATCCTCAGAAATATCGAAGATATTGATGATGATATTTTGGAATTTCTAAGTTCGATGGTTGATGGATAAAGATTTTCCGCAAGATTTTAACATGAGTATGGAGCAAGATATTCGTTGAAGGTTTCATTGGATCCAAAATTACCTGGATTCTTTGAATATAAGGTTTGGTCCTTGTATTTGTCCTTGGTCTCCTTCGTGGTTATCTCAATTCGTTTTTCAGTTCCAATTTTTCTGAGCTTTTCCAACGTACTATTCTCAATCATCAAACTTCCAACAATTAAGGTCGTTTACGGTTATCTACAGTTTCTGCTGCTTCATCCAGTTTTTTTTTTTCAAAGTTCAATTAATTCGTAGGCTGGGTGCTTTTCAAAATTTCAGAATGGAAGGTCATTATTCTAAGAGATAAATGTTATACATATACCTGTTGATGTAGATATGCTGTGAGTTTTCAAAGTACTGATTGCCGATTCTTCTACATTTACTGCTACCATATCTGAATCATTGGTTATCGATCCGAGGTAATTTCAAGAGAATTGTATTTTTAGATGATTAAACGCCGACGGTAATATGGTGGAATATAAAAGGTTCCCCGGTAACAATAAAAGAGTACACATATATATCAAGGTTATAATAAGGTTGTTTTGAACGAAAAGTTGAAGTTGACTTGCTGGAGCTGTGATAAAATTTGCTACTTTGAAAGGGATTACCAAGTTATTTTGGGTAATAATAATGCTAAAGGAGCTAACACAGAAATGGGTTAAATGTTTTACTCAGGTTCCTAGTGTTTTTCAGGTGCATAACTATATGCATCAATCTTTTCTTCCGTAGATGAGATGTAGTTGCTTCATCTTCTCGATTGAGGTGTTTCCAAGAATTATGAAAGGCTTGAACGCAGATTGTAATCGTCGAGATACAAATGAGGTTTAAGATGAAATCAAGTGGCTAACTTGAAGAATTGTTTAGTTTCATATGGTATAATCAATATTTTTAATTCATTTTAATTGTCCAATGTTATTAGTCCACAGTCGATAGTCCACAGTTGACAGTCCAATAATTCATATATAGTTTAATATATAATATTCGAATTAATTAATACGTGTCGTGACCCGTATACGTCTCAGACTCGATCACAACTCAAAGTATATATATTATTATAGAATCAACCTCAACCCTGTATAGCTAACTCCCGCATTCCTGCATATAGAGTGTCTATGGTTATTCTAAATAATATATATAGATGGGTCGACATGATATGTCAAAACCTTGTATACGTGTCCCGATATTTAAAGTGTTTAAAATAAATAACAGAAATTAAATGACGATAAATAAAATTGCGAGAATATAAATTGCGATAAATAAACTGCGATAAATAAATTGCGATAAAATAAAATGTAATCAGTTAGCTAGGAACAGTTAGCTGGAAACAGTTAGCGTGGATTCTTAACAAAATTTCTCATAGTTAATTAGTCTGTTTCTAACAAATTTTATTTTGTCAAATGTTCTCTTCATTATGCCACTTGTTGAATTCTGATAGGTCAAAATCCAAATATGAAATTGAACTTGGATGAAAATAGTTGTTCTTTGGTGAACGGATACGTATATGTGTGAATTTGAACAGTGTTGTTAATGACTGCTGAATCTGAATTGAAGAATGTACAGTGTAACTTATTAACGTGAGATCTAAATATTCCTCGGGTATTACCTACCCGTTAAAATATTTTCACCATTAACAGTTTGTACAAGAGAATTTTTAATCACAATCTTTATGAAAGTATATATACATATATATTTTCTTTAGATGTAATTATGGATTTAATGAGTCAATATAATATTAAACTCATTTGATTTTCGATTAGTGCTAGAATAAGTAATCTATAAAACTATTAGGATCCACATATTCTTCGCAGAATATTAATGAAGTTATGGATCAATACTTCATCGTTCATTGCTGTTGGTACTCCTTGTTATCTATGGTGCGTATGATGTTGGTGTTCGTGGGGCAGATTGTGAAATTGAGTCTTGGGATGCGGATGTTGTTGTTGGTGATACCGTTGATGTTGATGATGTTGCTAAAGCTGGTACATTTTGCACCATATTTTTCAAGGCTACAACTCAGGCGCGTAGTTCGTTGACTTATTACTCCGGGATGATTGTTGGTAAGAACGAGTGGATGAATAAGGTTTAGAATTTTGGATAGAATATAATCGTGTCGAGCTACTCTGGAAATGAGAGAGAAAATGGTGTCTCGAACAGGTTCGCCGGTAATTGTTTCAAGTTCTTTGCCAAGAGGGGAATGTTCGGGATGGAAGGGATCACCTTCTTCGCATCTCCATTGATTAAGTCGACTAAGAAACCATCTCCAATTCATACAAAATAGATGATGGTTAATTGATTAATCCATTCTAATTACACTGCTTTCAGAGTTCGGGTGAAAATCCATATCGGAATAGCTGTCGAAATAGCTATCGAAATCTGAGGGACTCGAACTGGTTGAGGGATTCATCTCGTACGATCAGATGAAGGATTTTCGGTAAGAAATAGATTATAGGATGTAGATTAGTACCCTGCAATACATAGTTTACATATGCATATATAATACTAAAATCCCATAAGTTACGGAGGAATCTATGGAAACTGTCAGGCAAAGGTAACAATAACAGATAGGCTAAGATATGAATTTATCTATACACTGTCTACGCAATAGAGGCAGTAAGACATGTCTTGACTAAGATTGATAAGCTGGTAATTTCCTAAGGATGATAAGCAGATGATTTCCGACTAGAAATGATAAGCAAAAACTTTTGACATGCAGACACGGTCGAAGTCCAGACTCACTAAGGCATCCTAACGACTTATCAGTTAGACACACTAATGCAGACCTGGTTCGCTAAGACTACCGCTCTGATACCAACTGTAAAGACCCGTCCTAATCCATCCGGACGAAGTCCACATCGATTACAAACGATTCACAACAGTTGATTACATCGCGAGGTAATTGACCTCTATATGATACATTTTACAAACATTGCATTCATTTTTGAAAAGACAATCTTTCATTACATCGAAAGTTGACGGCATGCATACCATTTCATAATATATCCAATTATAATTGACTTAATAATAATCTTGATGAACTCAACGACTCGAATGCAACGTCTTTTGAAATATGTCATGAATGACTTCAAGTAATATCTCTAATATGAGCAAATGCACAGCGGAAGATTTCTTTCGTACCTGAGAATAAACATGCTTTCAAGTGTCAACCAAAAGGTTGGTGAGTTCATTAGTTTAACATAAATAATCATTTCCATCATTTTAATAGACCACAAGATTTTCATTTCTCATAAATATACGTCCCATGCATAGAGACAAAATAATCATTCATATGGATTGAACACCTGGTAACCGACATTCACAATATACATATAAGAATATCCCCATTATTCCGGGATCCTCCTTCAGACATGATATAAATTTCGAAGTACTAAAGCATCCGGTACTTCGGATGGGGCTTGTTGGGCCCGATAGATCTATCTTTAGAGTTCGCGTCAATTAGGGTGTCTGTTCCCTAATTCTTAGATTACCAGACTTAATAAAAAGGGCATATTCGATTTCAATAATTCCACCATAGAGTGTAGTTTCGATTACTTGTGTCTATTTTGTAAAACAGTTATAAAAACATCGCATGTATTCTTAGTCCCAAAAATATATATTGCAAAAGCATTTAAAAAGGGATTAATGAAACTCACGCATATAAATATTGTAAAAACAGTTAATAAAGCATTTGCATGTATTCTCAGCCCAAAAACGTAAAGAGTAAAAAGGGCAAATGAAACTCACCTAATGTATTTTGTAGTAAAAATACATATGACTATAGTGAAAAAAGCAGGGTTGATCTCGGATTCACGAACCTATATCAATTGTATATCTATTAAAACATACAATGAGAATCACATAATTTCATTTATTAATATATTTTATTTATATCTTTGTGGTTATATAGAATTTATACTAAATTTTATTTAAAACGTATACTTATATTATATCTTTAATTATATGTTATATATATAGTTATTCGTTAAAATAATAGTTTGGAAAATAAGGGTTTACTACTAATAATAATAATAACCTTATTAATAATGATAATACTAATAATAAATGATAATGTTAATCTCTAATAATAATAATAATAATAATAATAATAATAATAATAATAATAATAATAATAATAATAACAATAATAATAATAATGAAAACGATATTATTGATAATAATACCTAATATTAATAATGAGTAATAATTATACTATTATGTTACTAATGAAAAAAATAAAAACAATAATAATAATTTAACTAAAAATGTTAATCTTAAAAACATGCTAATTTTGACTAATGATAATAATAATAATACTTATTTTCCTAATAATGATATAATACTAATGATAATAATAATAATGATAATAATAATAATAATAATAATAATAATAATAATAATAATAATAATAATAATAATAATAATAATAATAATTGTAATAATACTAGTAACAATAATAATAATGATAAAGATAACTACCTCAAAAAGGCCAAAACAATTAACAGCAGGCAACTGGACTCGAACCCCTGACCCCCTACTTAACAACACACTCGCCAAACCATTGATCCAAGTTCATTTTTATTAAATATTTCATACCCCATATTATATAACCCATAACTAATTAATGCTTTCATCAATTTGGATCCAACAACTTCAACATCAACGACTGGGTTCGAGGTGTTCATTCGAAACAGAAAGAGAGAAAATAAATCGCAGAAGCAGTAGTAGAATTAGTAATATCCTCATCACTTTTGGATTACTATTCATCTTCTTCCCCGTTCATCATCTTCATTTTTCTTCGATATCATCATGATTCACCTGCGTTTTAATTCATTCTTACCATCATCATTATTATTACGTTTCATCATCATCATCATCATCAATATCATAATCATCATCATCACAGAACATCATTATTATCATCACGTAACCTCATCATCATCATAAGCGTAATCATTATCATTATCATCATCGCCATCATTCTCTCATCGTTACCATCACCATCTCATCTTCGCTGTTATAACAGAAATATAAGGAATCGAATTTACAGCATCATTTTTAGAAAGAATGAGAAAAAAAAATAATAGCGGTTGCTGGTGGTGGTTATGGAGATGTGGTGGTGGTTCGTGGTGTTCGAATAACAACCGAACAACAGTAGCAACAGCAGACTGTTAAAGTGGTGTTTCGTGATGAGTGGTGTTCGAAACTAGATTTCACCATGAAAGATTGTAGAGAGAGAGAGAGTAGAGAGATGGAGGATGATTGTGGTGGTTGTGGCAACCGGTGACTGCTGTGGTGGTTCTTGGTTAAACTGAACAAAACAAAACAAACACGAAAAAAAAAAAATGAAAATGGTTAACGAGCTGCCCAATTTTATGATGGTTTCAGTGAGTTTTTTTTTTTTTTTTTTTTTTTTTTTGGAATGGCGGTTTAAATGGAAAGAGGATAGTTATGATGACCGGAGATGATGGTGATTGGTGGTCTGATGGTTTGGATGATGGGTTAGGGTGGCGGCGGTTGAGGGTGAAAGGGTGGCAAGTGAGTTAGTGATCGAGTTGTACATATATGTATTACATATATATGTAGTTGTATATATATATATATATATATATATATATATATATATATATATATATATATATATATATATATATATATATATCTAATCCAATGTAATAAAGCAACAAACACTAATTAAATCAATTCATTATTCAATCACGGGTCTTATTACTATTACTCTGTCGACGATTTCTACGGGACGTGTCCATTGCTAAACAGTTAATGTATAAAAGTGTTCTAAAAAATCCCAAATTTTTAGATTAAACATATTTAATTATTTCACTCAAAACCTGTTTGAAACCTGATCAAAAAGGTTCGAAAATTATTTATTTTCTGTTCCGATTTATATGTACGGAGTACTAATATTTAAATTTAAAAAAGTAAAAATACTTTTATCAAATTTAAAATCTTCGAAATCAATTTACAGTTTAGCTTTTATTTTAATCCGACATAAACTTATATTAAATCTATATAAACGCTAGCGAAATGACAACCGAGTATTACTGACGTTTACTAATGAAGCCCAAAATCGTTTATATTCCTTTTCTATATAAAAACAGTTTTTCAAATAGCAAAGTTAAATACTAAAACAATTATATTATATATTTTTAAACAAATAGATTTAATATAACTTTATATATTTACAAATAATATTTATTTACTTATTTATACATATATCTATATATTTTATAGTTTCCATTAATAGCATTTTATTTTATTTATTTTACAATATAAATCTTAATAATCATACTATATAAAATTCTAAATTATTTTTCAAATTATAAATACTTATTTAAATATATATATGATATCTATTTACAGATAGTTGTTCGTGAATCGTCGAGAATGGTCGAAGGTCAAACGAATATATGAAATTGTTCGAAATATTTGTGACTCAACATTACAGACTTTGCTTATCGTGTCGAAAATATATAAAGATTAAGTTTAAATTTGGTCGAAATTCCCGGGTTATCACAAATTCCTTTAGCAAAGTTGCTTCAATTCCTTATTATAATACTCGTGAATCATGAATTACAACAGAATCAACCTCTATACCCTTCAATTTGATCTTAGAAAAATTGACTGACTTTTTGATTTTAACTTTGACTTCGAAATTTCGAAATCAATTGGAGGAATTAAACGATGATATTGTGACGACCCGGAGATTTTCGACCAATTTTAAACTTAATCTTATATGATTTCGACAAGATAAGCAAAGTCTATAATGTTGCGTCTCAAAAGTTTTGAACTATTTTCATGTGATCATTTGACCTCTGACTGTTTCCGACGATTCACGAACAATTAATTGTAAATAAGTATGTATATATATACATATATATATATGTATATATATATGTATATATATATATATATATATATATGTATATGTATATATATATGTATATATATATATATGTATATATATATGTATATATATATATATATACATATATAACTGTAAATATATATAGTAATTAGAAATAATAAAAGTTATTCATAAAAAAAATTAAGAATGTGAAGTAATATACAAGAATATTATGATATGCATATTGAAGTATATATATATAAAATATATAAATATGTATTATATATATAAATATATATAAATACATATTATATAATTATTAGACATTACATAATTAGTAATATGTAATATTAGTATATTAAATTATAAATTGAAATACATTTGTTATATCAATGTTATTATTTTCATTATTATTATATCAGTATTATTATTAGATACATATAATATATATATGATATTTGATACATTAAATTGCTAATATTATTGTTATTAGTAATATCATTATTATTACACAAATTAAATATATATAATATAAGTTATAATATATGAAATTGTTCAATTACGATTATAGGTATTAATATATAAATAAATGATATAGGTTCGTGAATCCGAGGCCGACCCTGCATTGTTCAGTTGTTAAATGTCGTTCTATGTATTTTTACTACAAAATACAGTATGGTGACTTTCATTTGCTCCCTTTTTAAATGCTTTTGCAATATATATTTTTGGGACTGAGAATACATGCGCTACTTTTATAAATGTTTTACGAAATAGACACAAGTAATCGAAATTAAATTATATGGTTGAATGATTGAAGCCGAATATGCCCCTTTTACTTGGTAGCCTAAGAATTAGTAAACCAGTCTACTAATTGACGCGAATCATAAAGATAGATCTATTGGGCCTAACAAACCTCATCCGTTGTAGCGGATGCTTTAGTACTTCGATGTTGTTTTATCATGTCCGATGGATGTCCCGGAATGATAGGGATATTCTTATATGCATCTTGTTAATGTCGGTTACCAGGTGTTCAATCCATATGAATGATTATTTTTGTCTCTATGCATGGGACGTATATTTATGAGAAATGAAAATCTTGTGGTCTATTAAAATGATGGAAATGAATGTTTATGATAAACTAATGAACTCACCAACTTTTTGGTTGACACTTTAAAGCATGTTTATTCTCAGGTATGACAGAAATCTTCCGCTGTGTATTTGCTCATATTAGAGATATTACTTGGAGTCATTCATGACATATTTCAAAATACGTTGCATTCGAGTCGTCGAGTTCATCAAAATTATAACTAAGTCAGTTATAGTTGGATATATTATGAAATGGTATGCATGCCGTCAACTTTTGATGTAATGAATGTTTGTCTTTTAAAAACGAATGCAATGTTTGTAAAATGTATCATATAGGGGTCAAGTACCTCGCGATGTAACTAAATGTAATGTATTCGTCCAGATGGATTAGGACGGGTCGCTTCAGATATTTTACAGAAAGATTGAAGAATTGAATTCCTACCTGATTGCACTTTTAGATTCTTAAATGGTGATCGAATTCGAGTTATGGTATAAATTTTCAAGAGCAGAGGTTACCGATAAAAAAAAAGATTTTGTAAAAGAAACTGATATTTATAAATACAGTGAAATGATCGAATGCTTTATCTTCTTCAAAACATAACAGGATCAATTTTGTATTATAGCAGGGAAGGTTCGATTGTTAATTTCTTCACCAGACAGAAAATCACGCACAAGAAAAACAAACAGAAAAAGATAAAAATGCCTAAAGCAGAAAATGACTAATTTATATAATATTTGGATCTGATTTCTTAATTCTGTTAATAATATACCGTAATTTTAATTAATCCAATTTAATTAACAAGTTTATTATTATTACCAATATACGAATTTATATAATCTAATGTATATGCATATCAGGTTATATATAATTATTTTTTTTATATTTGTATATATATTTTTATTTATATCTTTGCATGTATATATATGTATTTACATATTATATTTACTCTTACTAATAATTTAATTATGATAATAATACACTTAATATAATAGTAACAAAAATTTATAATAATATACTAGATATAATAAATTATATAATTCAAATAAAAATACATTTAATACTTTTAATAATACTGATATAACAATAATAATACCAGTTACAATAATACTACTTATAATAATACTAATAATACTAATATTGATAATAATGAAAGTAATATTAATAATTTTAATGTTACTACAATAACTATATTTTTATCTTGCAATTTAATATATTAACATTACATGTTATTATATTTTATAATTATATCATATATTTTATATTTTGGTACATACAGAATATTTAACATTTATATCTTCCAATATACAACAATATCCATATAGTCAATAATCATATATAGAATTCATATATATATATATATATGTATATATATATATATATATGTATATATATATATATGTATATATATATATGTTTATATATATATATGTATATATATATATATATATATTCATTTTAAAGTATAACTTCATTGTCTTATATTATTTTATTTTACATATTTATTTCTAATACTTTAATAGTATTTTATTTCAATTTATATTTCAAATCAATATATATGTATCTATTTATAATTAGTTATTCGTGAATCGTCGGGAATGGTCAAAGGTTAATTGAACACATGAACATAGCTTTCAAAGTTTTTGAGACTTCAACATTACAGACTTTGCTTATCGTGTCGAAATAATATAAAGATTAACTTTAAATTTGGTCGGAAATTCCCGGGTCGTCACAGAGTGCGTATGTTCACGAAGTATTAAACACCCGTTAAATGCTAGCGCTACTAGCCCGAGTGGGGATGTCAAATCCTATGGATCTATATCTAAGATTCGCGTTCACCGGTTCAAAGACCAATGACTAAACGTTACCGTGCTAAGGGGAAAGTTTATGCTGTTGTATAACCCACACGTATATAAAGTTTAAGTACTCGTGCCTAGTATGTAAAACGTAGAATGCGCATGTATTCTCAGTTCCCAAAATAGTTAAAGTAAAAAGGGATGCTATAACTCACAGTGAAAAGTAGTAAAAGTCGATATGCGGGAATAGTAAGCAAGTGGTTGGTCCGAAAGGTCCTCTACCTAAGTCAAAAGTTACTAAGTCAGTAAATTGTTCCCAAAGGTTTAAAAGTATGTAAATTAGGTCTTAAGTATCATCATCATTCATCATTTATCAAAAAGGGTAAAGTAAGTTTCAATCAAGAATAGAGTTTGAAATAAAGGCTGATTTCGTTCAGTCGCCACGAACTGTATACAAACTAAAATGAGGTGAGACTAGTGGCCATGGCTCCGTATATGAGTCCCCTTGAGGCTGACCAATTTCAAGAACCAAACTCATCTTCGTTTGACCGTGGAGACGGTTTAAGTGAGAGTAGGTCAGAAATATCAGCACAACGTTAAAAGGGTGTAGTGACTTTCGGATGGCCATAAATCCTAAACCGTAACTCGGATTAAGACGAGGTCTAAACGGAAAATCATCTACTCGGACCGAACTAGCTGGAAATCAACTTTTCCAATAGCACAGATTAATGATCAGTTCCAGAAACAGTAAGTAAATGTGTTCCAGTGGATTCTTGGTGCTTGATGCTCATCACGGTTCTCATCCTTGATGCGCATAGCTTCAAGTGTACAACTCGTTGATGTGTTTGCATCATCTTAACCAAGTTTTGACCATCATAACACTAGTGTAAGTCTAAGATATGTAGCACAACTCACTTTATAGTTGTAAGTAGTTTGATGAACCAAAGTTACATCAAGATCTTAGATCCGACACATACATGCGTTCTAATAATAATATTAAGCTACAAACTTGAAAGTAAACTAAATAAACAAGATCTTAAGTTGTAGAACTTAGATCTTAGCTAGATATTAAAGATCCTAGACTAGAAAGTCTAGATCTAGTGTTCTTAAGTTAGATCCTAAGTTACAAAACTTGGATCTACACTTTAAAGAAACCATAAGTTATGAATCTTAAATTTTCATCTTGTAAAATGTATATATATGCTTATAAGCTCTAATTTACAACAAAATTAGAAGACCATAAGCTATATAAACTTAGATCCAACATAAGTGTTTGAAGTTATAACTAGAAAGTTATACTTCCATGTTCTTGAACTTATAAAGTTAACTTTCGTTTCAAGAAATATGAGATCAAGATTAACTAGTAATACTTGACCAAATTAACAACATCACAACTTTAAAGTACTTACAAAAGAAAGAAATAAAATAAAGTTACAAATATTATGTTCATGTTTGTTTCATACTTAAGAAGATTCAAATCAAAGTTTGGATCTTAGAATTTAAGTCTACAAAACATGAACACAAGTATGATTATGAAACTTGAACTTTAAATCTTATAACATTTAAGTGTAGAACCATAAACTAACAAGTTTAGATTTTTGTTCTTGGTTCTTCATCAAACAAAAGATGGAAGTAACCAAGATTACATGAAGATACAAGCTAGAGAACTTGATCTTTAACAACAAACAACAAACTAGAAGTAAGTAAATGATGATGATTGATTTTGAATTCTAGGAAGAAAAGAGAAGAAAAATAAAGTTTGTTACTTACAATTTGAGAGAAAAGTTGAGAGAAAATAAGTGTAAGTATTATGTGTGTGTGTGTGTGTGTGAAATGAAGTCAAGGCTAGTAAATAAGTAACAAAAAAAAATGAAAATGGAATCTCCCTCCCCATTCAAAACCCACGATTTTGGAGTCCAAAAAGGGTAAGTCAAAAGCCAACTTTCTAGCATGGGGTGAAGGTGTAAGCTTAGAATGGTATTAAAGTTAAATGTATGGGAAAGAAAAGTTAAATGTTAAAGGTGTAAGCTTAGAATGGTATTAAAGTTAAATGTTAGCTTAATTAATCAAGTTTAGTCTTAATAAATTACTAGCATAAAAGTGGGCTCTTAATAGTCCATTAAGAAAAGTAGGGTAGGCTTCCAAGTCCAAAAATAATAAGGGCCCAAGTAAGTAAGCAACAAGTTAGTAAAAGCCCAAGTAATTAACTACTTACATTATTTAATTTAAAAATGATTAATAATAATTAATCATGAACGTAAATAATATTCGAAATATTATTCGTAAAAAGTACGTGTGTCACAAGGACAAGTCGGGACATGGAAAGTCAATTAAGATGTTAAGTCCATTAAGGTAACTAGTAAACATTAGTAAACACTAAGCTTAATTAAATAAGCCCTTAAGCGAAGTAATTGTTATAATAAATAACAATCAAGTTTACGCAGTCATAATATTGCAATTACGACAAAAGTTTAACGTGTACCAAGTACGTATTTCATTTAAAACGCTAAGTGACACCAACGGTCATAAAAGCATTCGAGGATCAAGTTAAGTGATTACACACTTAATAGCACGTTGTAAGATATTAACGAAAGTAATTAACCATAATTAAAGATCCCAGAGCATAAGCTAACTCAGTACGAATAATTACGCAGTTTCGTGAAAGCAAAAAAGCAAGTCGAAAAAGCCGGGCCGTTACATTACCCACCTGTTAAAGAAAATTTCGTCCCGAAATTTTGAGGAGTGACCAACAATGGTACCATATTTGAATAAGAAGGAGCGTATCAAAGTCCCGTGAGACTCGTGGGCTTAGAAGTGAGTTATTTACCTTAAAAGGTACTTCGGTGTATGAAAGTAAGAATGGGTATGTGCCATTAATCAAGTCTCTTGTCCTAAGAGATCGACAAATTGATTTCGTTTCTGTTTAACATGAGTATGTTATCTGAATATATATCCACAAAAGGAAAGATGGTGTTTTTAGCCTTACGGGCATCTTCAGTAAGCTGGATGCGTGAAATGCATCATGAATGTTTCTAAACTCATCTAAAACATTGAGCGCTTTTGTCGCAATAGAAAGCTGACAGGTAGAATGGAAAACATGGTGATCACAACTATGCAATTTGATGTCTGGATAGTGTTATCCACGAGTCTTACTAACCCCTTGATTTCAGAAGGAGGCCATATGCATAAAGAACTCGATATTTAAGAACGTTTCATTTGATTAAATGAATTGAAATTTTAGCTGAAAGTGACCAATCGAACTTGCAAGCCATAATTATTTATAGTGCCTTCAGAATGGTCTGAACGAACAATGAAAGATATCACCCAATTTAATATACAGCGTGTGAACTTATCCTTGGATGAAATGAAAACACAGTTCCATAATGTAACTTTATCCTTTCAGTTACATTTTGAAGTTAGGGTTAACATTAACTAGAGCAACATATATTTGCAACTAACGGAGGAAAGGAATGTGTAGAGTAACCACATCAGTGTCGTAGATGTTTTAAGCAGTCCCCTTCCAAGAGGATAACAAGATTCATAGATTCTCAAAGTATCTTACATTACATTTCCGAAAGAGAATCGCACGGAAGGTGTGATCTTTGAACGAGAGTGAACTCTTCAAGGGTTCATTTTGAATTTATCCTTATACTTAAGGGGATGCGCGGATGAGAAGATACGTGAACCCTTGGTCCTAAAGAATAGTTTATGTGATGACCCGGAAATTTCCGATCAAATTTAAACTTTAATCTTTAAATGTTTCCGACACGATAAAAAAAATCTGTAATGTTGAGTCTCAAAAGTTTTGGAAACTATATTCATGTAATCAATTACCTTTGACCATCCTCGACGATTCACGTACAACTGTTGTAAATAAGTATGAATGTATATAGATATGTATATAAAAATAAATATAAGTATATATTATATCTTGAATTAATAAATTACAATATAATCCTTTGAATTGAAAATGTAAAGTAAAATACAAAAAATGATTAAGCTATTATTAAAATGGATCTAGATATATACATATATGATGTAATACATGATCAAAATTATATATAAATATTAAATATTCAAAAATGATATTATAAGAAATAAGTATTACAGTACTAATAAGGTTAGTATGTTAAATTTTATTACAAGTTAGATTGTAGTTATTGTTATGATTATTATTTTCAGTACTAGTATTAATATTAGTATTATTTGTAAAATTGTGATTATCAAAATAAAGATCAAAATAAAATATTATTGTAAGAATAATTAAAATTATAATTTTGTTATAATGTAAAAGTCATTAGTTACTATTATCATTAAAGATTTCATTGTTTACATTGTTACTAATAATCATCTTTATCCTTTTTAATACTATTATTTATTCATATTCATTATCTTTATAAGTATTATTATAAAGACTAACATTTATATTATTATTACTAATATTATTATACTAAAAGTTATGATTAATAGGATTTTTATTATTATGAGTATTATTTTGATACTAATAATTAATATTCTTATTATTATTATTAATTATTCGAAGGGATAGAATTATTAGAAATTAATTACTAAAATTTGATTAATATATATAGAATCTGATAAGGATCAATTCATTTGCCCATCTCCATCGACCTGTTCCAATTGTTTTTCTATCTGTTTCTGATTGTTAAATGTCGATACATTTTAAGGAACAAAACAAAATTTGTTGAATGTCTTAATCTACTATCTATTTTTTTTATTTATTTATTTCTTTATTTTTTTATGAACCTGTCGAATAATTACTCTACATATATATAACAATCAGTTAAACTGTGATATTAATCACAAACCATTCGATAGTAACTCTAGCAGTATCAATAAACACTTTCTTCAGTTTTTTATTCGATTAAAATTAACAGAAAAATCAAGCAAACCGCTTGTACCTCTGTCTCTCCAACTTTTTATTCATATTACGAATTCGAATTAAATTCCAAATTGTGTTAATGTGGTATTGTTAGTAATCCTTTGTTTAAACTATCTGTAAAACATTAGCCTTCAATTCCTCTTTATCGATTCGAATTTTGGAGTCAAACATATAAATTAAAAAGTCAAACTATTTGTTCATAAGGAAATTAGAGTTCGTTTTTGGGTTTATGAATCAATTGATGATTTCTAATGTTTGTAGACATGATTTCCAAACTATTTTGTGTAGAAAGTCATAGTTAAAACATTCCCAAAAACCGAGTTGAATTTTTATTTTTATTTTGTAGCAGCGACGGGCTGCAGTTCTGTTTTTTTTTTTTTTTTTTTTTTTTTTTACAAACATTAAACTCAATTAGTTGTGATTATGTTGTAGAATTTAAATAAGTTTAAACTTGAATTGAATCGTGGTTTGAATCATCCTCTGATCGAAGTTATTTTTGGAGATGATGATGAGGAAAATAGAAACAGAATAATAAGGGTTAAATAAAATTGATTTCGAGATTATTCAGGAAAAATGGGTTAGCTCAGTTGGTTGGACGAGGGTTCGGGTTACCAGGAGGTCATGTGTTCAAGCCCTGTAGTGGCTCAAATATTTTTTGGGAATTCGTTTAAGAGGTAGTTTTATTATTTTTTTTTATTCCTTTTATTATTATTATTCTTCTATTAGTGTTATTAATATGGTTATTATTATTATTATTGTTGATACTAATACTAATTATTATTCTTGTTATTATTGTTAGGATAGGTAGTATTATTATTACTATTACTATTATTATTATTATTATTATTATTATTATTATTATTATTATTATTATTATTATTATTATTATTACTAACAATTAGTTATTATTAAGTATTAGTATTAGAGCATTATAAGAATTAATATTATTTGTTATTATTATAATTATCATGATTACTAAATTAAGTATAAGGTAATATATGATTGAGATTGTATTAAGTATGATTAAAGTTAAGATATATTAAAATAGTACTATGAATATAACCACGATATGTATAATAATACTATTACGACATACGTAGAAGTATAGATAAGTAATGATGTAAAAATTGTATTTAAAACGATGCATATACGATTAAGTAAACACTATAAACATGGTTTTAATGGAAAATAAGTATATAACTTGTTATATATAAATATTAGTAATAAATACAATTTATACTGATTATAATTTTTTTTGTATATATATATAAGCATATATTTTTAAATGACATATTAATAAATATATAAATATTTATTAATAATATAATATATTACGTTTTCATGTAACTATATAATTTGTATTTACTTAAAATATTAACATACTAAAAACTTTGAATATTTAAAACATATCAATATAAATTATGTATTAAAAATATTTTCACAGAAACTTACTACATTTATATTAATAAATGTATTATGATAATTCAAATATAAATAGTAGTTACTAAAATTATTAATGTAATGATATAATAAATATTATATAACCAAAACTTTTAATAAGTTAATACTATAATATTAAAATATAAACATATAAATTATTACTATAACATTTATATCACTGGTAACATATAAATGTGCTCGATTACGATTATGTGTATTAACATATATATGAATAATATAGGTTCGTGAATCCGAGGCCAACCCTGCATTGTTCAGTTTCGTAGCATGAATATTTTTACTACAAAATATTGTACTGTGAGTTTCATTAATCCCTTTTTAAATGCTTTTGCAATATATATTTTTGGGACTGAGAATACATGCGCTATTTTTATAACTGTTTTACGAAATAGACACAAGTACTTGAAACTACATTATATGGTTGAATGATCGAAATCGAATATGCCCCTTTTTATTAAGTCTGGTAATCTAAGAATTAGGGAACAGACACCCTAATTGACGCGAACTCTAAAGATAGATCTATCGGGCCCAACAAGCCCCATCCAAAGTACCGGATGCTTTAGTACTTCGAAATTTATATCATGTCCGAAGGAGGATCCCGGAATGATGGGGATATTTTTATATACATTTTGTGAATGTCGGTTACCAGGTGTTCAACCCATATGAATGATATTTTTGTCTCTATGCATGGGACGTATGTTTATGAGAAATCTTGTGGTCTATTAAAATTAAGAAATGATTATTTATATTAAACTAATGAACTCACCAACCTTTTTGGTTGACACTTTAAAGCATGTTTATTCTCAGGTACGAAAGAAATCTTCCGTTGTGCAATTGCTCATTTTAAAGATATTATTTGGAGTCGTTCATGACATATTTCAAAAGACGTTGCATTCGAGTCGTTGAATTCATCAAGATTATTATTTAGACAATTACAGTTAGATATATTATGAAATAGTATGCATGTTGTCAACTTCCGATGTAATGAAAGTTGTCTTGTCAAAAACGAATGCAATGTTTGTAAAATGTATCATATAGAGGTCAAGTACCTCGCGATGTAATCAACTGTTGTGAATCGTTTATAATCGATATGGACTTCGTCCGGATGGATTAGGACGGGTCTTGACAGCTTACTCCGAGTGAAAAGAATCTCCAAAAATGATTCCTGTACCTCTACATACAGATTTATAGAGATGAGGTTTATGAGGGTGTTGCGATTTTTCGTAAAGTATTGAGAACAGAAACCCACCTCGTGCCTTTCTTACAATAGGGTGACCACTGAGTGTACCTCAGAAAACTGATTTATTGGCCCGCGCTTTTGTCATGTCTAACCTTAAAAGGAACATTTTATGGGTGCGAATATTTTCTAACAAATTTTATAAAACTGCCATCCAAAGTGGCTCAAGAGTTTTTAACAAAGATCTTAATGGTAAACTTCATCCCCAACGGAGGGCGAGAAGAAGTGTGATGCATACACGGTGTAGTCTAATATGAAAACCTTTAATAAAATCAACCAAGGAAGTTTTGAAAAATCTTTAAACGTTTGATGCGACAACATAAACGGAACGAAGTTCTTAGTAAATTTAGAAGCAGGTACAACGTGTACTATTTTGCACAAAACTATTTGACTTAAGTTGAATAACTCGATAAAGGAGCGATTTTTAAATAATTTGAAGATATAACTTAGTATGTACTAACCAAAATAAGTAAAGATAAATTTATTAACTTAATTATACATACATATATGATTTTATAAATCGCATAAGTGACAGAAAAATTTTGTTACTTTCATTTGTGCATAAATCCCGTGAGGACCGCACGAATAATTCAACGTGTAAAAATTTTGATAAACATAGCTTTTCGTATGTCAGAGGTTGCGATTTGAAAAAGATTGAGTGGAGAATCTTTAAATCATTGGGTGACAAGTTACTAGGTAATGAAAAATAATGAATTAAATGTAGTTTTGATAATTGTTAGGACATAAATCTTTGGGCCAAAAATCTTCACATGCGAAGCCGTTGCTAAAAAGTGAGGTATGAAGGATAGAGCATGAGGACGAGAAGTTAATCGCTTCTTGACTTTGCAAAATGCCAAACAGGTTATGACTAATAATAAAGTCGGAATACTGATGGTGGTAGTATCACTAAATGAGAGTCTCTTGGAATAAGTCAGGACTTAGAGTTATGAAAGAAAGAGCATTGTTCCAACAGGTGTGGCGAATAAGATCCCTAGGGTAACGCAATAACTTTAAATGGTTTAAATGTTAGTGGATGCCCAAAGGCTCTGAATGATGTGGCAGTAGGTGTCTTCAACACATACATACATGAATCTCTCGATTTCGACGGTTGTAAAGTCTTCATGATGACTTGGATACGAATAACACGAAATATTTATATAACAAGCAACGAAAATTTTTATAGAAATTGTTTAAGGTGACGATGTAAGGAAAGAAACGAAATTCTTTATAAAGTAGAGTTATGTACAACGTGTACTATTCTAAATAAAATATCCTTTGCATAAAAGAATTGGTTTGTAAGAGTGAAAGTAAAATCTCATATGCACTAGTAAAAAATAAGTAATCATTTACTTTATTATATACAACATATATGGCTTCTAAAATTTGTACGAATGGCAATAAAATAAATTTATTTTTATAAAACTTTGAGAGGATAGCACAATAAAATAATGTGTGTAAAGTTTTAGCAAACAAAATTTTCATATTTCGGAGGTTACAAGTTGGGAAAAGGTTGATGAGGATTGAGTAAAATATTTTGAAAATTTCGAGTGATATTTGAGGTAATAAAAACTATTGAATTTAAATGTGGTTGATGACTATTAGTAGGGCATACGTCCTTTGACCAAAAATGCTTAAGTGTGAAGTTGTTGCTTATAAGTGAGATACGAATGGGAGAGTATGAGGATGAGAATTAACCACCCATTGATTTTAAAAAAAAATTCGAACTGGTATGACTAATATCGAAGTAAGAAGGATGATGTTGTGATTATCATCGAATAAGAAATTTCTCGTAATAAGTTAGGATTTAGAGTTGCGTAAGGATGAGTATCAAATAGGATTCTTGGGTAATCTTTAATATAGAATTTGAATTGCTGAAGTGACGGAATACAATTTCCTTTAAGTATCATTGTGCAAGTTTGTCCATTGCATCGGTTTCTTTCATGGCTAGAAACTGAGCAGATTTGGTGAGATGGTCAATAATAACCCAGATAATGTTCTAACCGCCTACCGTTTTCGATAGCTTTGTGACGAAATCCATTGTTATTCCTTCCCATTTCCATTGTGGGATTTCGGGTTGTTGTCATGCAATTAATAAGGTTCAGCTTCGAGCTACTTCTCTCTTCGTAAGCTATTAATGGCTCACCATTCTCGCGAGGTATATAAAAAAAATTCTCTCTATAAATAACTTTCGCTTCCATCCTTGAAAGCCAGTCCATCCAAACTATTACATTAAAGCTTCCCAACTTAATGGGTGTTAGGTAATTCTTAAGGTTCATTCCAATCAAATCTTATTACACTACCGTGAAAAATTCTATCAATCTTCTCAAATAACATCTGCTTGTGCGTAGGTAACTAATCCTTTTCAAATACTACATTAAAACTTCCAAGTTTTGTTAATATGAGGTCATCTCCAAATGACCCATCTGTTAGTTTTAAGGTACTACCTTATTCCCCTATCTCTGCCAGCTAACCATTTGCTTGTCCTATAGAATAGTTAACTCTCATGGTTGTTAATGACTTATTATTCATAACGCTAAGGTTCTTAGATATAAGGTTTCTATCGTTCTAGTATTAAAAAACTCCGAAATAATAAAACGTTGTGATGAAACGTACCCTAACTAAAATCAGGATCCATGCAAGTCTCCATAACGATTGCTTTACCGTATGTAAGTTTAAAGTTTTTCCTATATGAGAACTTTTTCCTTAAATGTCCAGGGTGTCGATATCTATAACAAATTTTTGGGTTATCAATTCTGCAAATCAAGGCCCCTCTTGTACAGTATCTTGGCTACGTGGTTATTCCTTCCCTACCATTATCAGACTATAATTCGTATGCTCAAGTGATCCCTGCCAAAATTTTCCCTGGATCACCTCATATTCCTCATGTAGTAACATTGAAACTTCTGTATGATTTACCTCAATATAATCACGCTGGCCTGACGTCATTATATTGTACTAAATCGTACTTTCATTCCAGTATCCCCCCATATGGTCAATGTAACGTGATCACTTCCAGTTATACTCAATTTCATCTAACGGTGCTTTATCTATGCCATCTCAAAACAAAATCTACATAATTAATCTCACCGTTTCTCGATGTGGGTGCGTAGGTTCCGTAGGTCATGCATCAATGCCTAAATGTCCCGAAATTTCTTCAAAATGTTCGGGTTCAGGTAATGTCGTTAGGTTCCTTTCTAGAAATTCAATCTAGCTCTCGTGTTGAGTTGTACGTGTAGCAAGTAGTAATACGATATGTTTTGAGGCGACTCCCAAGTCTTTGGGTATGGCTGAGCATCAATAGAAGACACTATGACCTTGTGAAAGGGGATGCCTTCCCGACTTCTCCATTGTCTAGGAGTGTTAGGGACCTAAGTCCAGAAGTGTCGTTAGATCGTCGAGTAGTGGTGAAGAATGAAAGAGATAAGTGACGGTCATGAAAGCGCACGGGATACAAATCAACTTGTAGAAACTGAAATTCTTCCAATGTTCATACGCTGTACGTGGCTAATTTGGGTGAGCTCGGGGTGCGGTTACTCCGACAAGTCCTCACATATTTCCTCCTCCGAGGATCAACTTTAGTGGGTACTCCTTCTAGATCGCGTGAAGTAATGTTTCGATCTCTGGAATGGTGGAACGGTAGTAACATGTGGATTACATTACTAGTTCTTAGGGTTAGACGAGTGGGAAAGTAGTTCAGAAAAATATTTGAATTGGGAAGGATAAGTTCTCCAAGTCGGTATAGCGAATAGCAGACATGTAGCAAGAGTGTAATCAGGCATAGTAACTACAGCAGCCTAGATCATCTACAGCAATACGTAGTATGGCAATAGTGACAGTATCAAGCATGTAATCAAAAGCAGATGGTAGCATGCCGTGACGAGAATAAGCAAAAGCATACAGCGAGTTTACATAGCAGTAAAAGGAAACAGTGGCATGCAACAAGTTCATATAGAAGTAGAAATAAGTAGTGGCATGCAGTAGTAGTAATCAGTAACATGCAGTAATATAAACAGTAGCATGCAGCAGGTTCCGCAGAAACAAGTAAACTAGCAAGTTGTAGATTAGTCCTATTAGCGAATCTAATTCCCTACAACCAATGCTCTGATACCAAATGTGACACCCCGTACAAAACCATCGTGTACGGATCATCAACAATAGGATCATTACAAGGTCATACACTATATGCTGTTTGAAAACAAGTTTTGCATTCATGAAAATATAGCGTTTTACAAAATATAACGTGCTTCCTATGAACAGAAGCATAAACATAAGTACGTGATCCAAAGGTCGTTACAAAGCCATTGTTTGAAAATAACGTAAGCTACGAATGCAAAATAAAAGTTCCATGATTGAGACATCTCTAAGTAGTGCAGCAGTAGTCTAACACAGCAAGTCTAATACACCAAGACAGCAAGTATAACAGCGGAAGCAACAACGTCTAAGCACATGAGAAAATACATGCTTAAAAAGTCAACACGAATGTTGGTGAGCTATAGTTTGTTTGTAATCAGTAATGTAATGTAGGCCACGAGATTTTAGTGCTTCAACCAGCAATTTAAATTAGTAATTCAAGTCAGTATGATAAAGTATATGCTTATCCGTGGGCACCCGGTAACTAACTTAACGTAATAATAATACCCCCTAAAAGTGCACTTGGCGAGTGCGTATGTTCACGAAGTATTAAACACCCGTTAAATGCTAGCGCTACTAGCCCGAGTGGGGATGTCAAACCCTATGGATCCATATCTAAGATTCGCGTTCACCGGTTCAAAGACCAATGACTAAACGTTACCAAGGTAAGGGGAAAGTTTATGCCGTTGTATAACCCACACATATATAAAGTTTATGTACTTGTGCCTAGTATGTAAAATGTAAAATGCACATGTATTCTCAGTTCCCAAAATAGTTAAAGTAAAAAGGGATGCTATAACTCACAGTGAAAAGTAGTAAAAGTAGATACGCGCGAATAGTAAGCAAGTGGTTGGTCCGAAAGGTCCTCAACCTAAGTCAAAAGTTACTAAGTCAGTAAAACATTCCCAAAGGTTGAAAAGTATGTAAATTAGGTCTTAAGTATCATCATCATTCATCATTTATCAAAAAGGGTAAAGTAAGTTTCAATCAAGAATAGACTTTGAAATAAAGGCTGATTTCGTTCAGTCACCACGACCTCTATACAAACTGAAATGAGGTGAGACCAGTGGCCATGGCTCCGTATATGAGTCCCCTAGAGGCTGACCAATTTCCAGAACGAAATTCATCTTCTTTTGACCGTGGTGACGGTTTAGGTGCGAGTAGGTCAGAAATTTCAGCACAACGTTAAAAGGGTGTAGTGACTTTCGGATGGCCATAAATCCTAAACCGTAACTCGGATTAAGACGAGGTCTAAACGGAAAATAATCTACTCAAACCGAACTAGCTGGAAATCAACTTTTCTAGTAGTCCAGGTTATTGATCAGTTCCAGAAACAGTAAGTAAAGGTTTTTCTGGTGGGTTCTTGGTGCTTGATGCTCATCACGGTTCTCATCCTTGATGCGCATAGCTTCAAGTGTACAACTCGTTGATGTGTTTGCATCATCTTAACCAAGTTTTGACTATCATAACACTAGTGTAAGTCTAAGATATATAGCACAACTCACTTAAGAGTTGTAAGTAGTTTGATGGATCAAAGTTACATCAAGATCTTAGATCCGACACATACATGCATTCTAATAGTAATATTAAGCTACAAACTTGAAAGTAAACTAAATAAACAAGATCTTAAGTTGTAGAACTTAGATCTTAGCTAGATCTTATAGATCCTAGACTAGAAAGTGTAGATCTAGTGTTCTTAAGTTAGATCCTAAGTTACAAAACTTGGATCTACACTTTAATGAAACCATAAGTTATGAAACTTAGATTTTCATCTTGTAAAATGTATATATAAGCTTATAAGCTCTTGTTTACAATAAAATTAGAAGACCATAAGCTATATAAACTTAGATCCAACATAAGTGTTTGAAGTTATAACTAGAAAGTTATACTTCCATGTTCTTGAACTTATAAAGTTAACTTTAGTTTCAAGAAATTTGAGATCAAGATTAACTAGTAATACTTGACCAAATTAACAACATCACAACTTTAAAGTACTTACAAAAGAAAGAAATAAACTAAAGTTACAAATATTATGTTCATGTTTGTTTCATACTTAAGAAGATTCAAATCAAAGTTTGGATCTTAGGATTTAAGTCTACAAAATATGAACACAAGTATGATTATGAAACTTGAACTTTAAATGTTATAACATTTAAGTGTAGAACCATAAACTAACAAGTTTAGATTCTTGTTCTTGGTTCTTCATCAAACAAAAGATGGAAGTGTAACGACCCGGCAAAATCGTCATTGACGGCGCCGACTACTTAGGTCCCGTTGCGTGGTCATAGTCCCTATATGAGACTCGTTTGACCAATCGCATTCATTTGAAACGTACAAGACTTGCAAAGTTTAGTTTACAAACAATTCGAAAACAAGTTTAAGATTACGAAAATTGTAAAGTATAAATGAAATAACTTGCGACATAATATAAGTTGAAAATCACAGTTGCTATAAATAGCGTAAGTATGTGTGCTTTAAGGTTTAATCCAAAAGTGCTATCACTAGCGTATGCATGTATGCTTGACCTCAAGCAAGTAATCAAAGTGTGCGGAAGCATGTATCAAGTAGCCGAGTATGAACCTGAGAAACATATAGAAAACTGTCAACGAAAAACGTTGGTGAAATCATAGGTGTATTTGTAAACGTTGTTTTTGAACCACAAGATTTAGTATTCCTATAGTTGATTATCAAAATCGTTTGCATTCCAAAAGTATTGTTCGCGAGCACCCAATTATCAAGACTTAACGTTTCCTTCCATAGAACCCCATCACAATAGTGTTAGAACATACACTGTTTCTTGAAAATATATTTCATCCGTAGACGGTAGCGAACCGTCCGTAATGAGGGTTTGTCAAACCCGTATGGCCACACAATATAAGTTCTCGCTTACACCCTGCAAGTGTAACTAATGATAATCGAATTGAGGAATTTTGTTCTAACTCGCAGTGGAATGTTTGTTTTCCTTGTACTTGTGTTCAAAGTATAAAAGTAAGTAGTACAAAATGTAACAAAGTATATGTTTCTCAGCCCACAATTTAAAAGTATAAAAAGTTGTTGAAAAGGTGGGACTATGATCTCACCTCGAGTGCACGAGTATAAATGTACTTCACAAAGTAAACGTGTGCATGAAAGTTGCTTAGCCTTGACCTAAACAAATAAGTTGTATCAATTAACCGGTTACGACACAAGGTCGGGTGAAATGTGTTCAATTAGTCCTATGGCTCGTTACGACTCGAATAGTATAGCAAGTGAATCACGTTGTCAAGTTTCATGCAAGAATCAAGTATAAAAACAAGTTAGGAAGGTTGCACAATCATTTGGTTAAGTTTGACAAAAAGTCGAACTTCGGTCGGTCAAAGTCAACGAAAAGTCAACACGTTCGGGTCGGGTCCCGAACTATTTTTCTGAGGTTTTTAATCATATATGAGCATGTTAGAACAAGTTACATGTGAATCGGAGGTGCGTAGCATAGCAAACATTATTCAAAAATCGACAAAGTTGGACAGACCACTTTGGCGCGCCGCGCGGGTACATGGCACGCCGCGCCATTACCTGTGCAGAGAATTCTGGCAGTTTTCACACTCAAGCACGAATCCAACTTCAAATACCCATAAATCCTAAACCGTAAACATCCAAAACAAGTATCTTATATCGTTGAAAAGGTATTTTGACAAGGAATACAACTAACCACTTTTCATCAAGCAAAAATATCATTTACAATAGCCGAAATCTCGTCAAGTGGTCATTAAATGTTCAAAACCATCGTTTCAAGTTTACAAAACGCATTTTAAGATTCGGGAATGCAATTCACACATATGATATGCCGTTTTGAAGGTAATGAAACATACAATACAACTAATCACTAACTAATAACATTTCATGGCATTCAAAGCATCAAAATTTCCTTTAGAGTTCATCAAACCCTAATCAAGAATCACAAAACCAATAATCATGTTAATGATGTTTTTCAAATCAACCTACACATCAAAGTGATGCTAAAGATGCTAGTAACACTTTTAAAACATAAACTCTAACAATTTAACAACATTAACTCATCCAAAATCAAGGATTAAGCACACCCATTTCAAATGTTCAAACTAGTTACTCAAAACAACGAATCGAGCAAACAAAACATATATTCATGTTACACACGAGCCATAGACACTAACTAACACAATTTCAAGTCAAAAACACGAATTTAGAGAAATCTAGAGTTTTTAGAAACCTTACCCCAAGCTATGAAATTGGTACCAAATCGAAGAGGATGAAGAGAGGATCACGAAAATGTAATTTGTTTTGATGTTTGCTTCTCCAATCGGATTTAGATGATGAATTTGTGAGTTGGGTGTTTGAGTTCATGAAAGGGAAGTAGAGAGAAAAGAGGAAGAAGGTGGGAGGTGAAATGAATGGATGGATAAGGTGGGTTGACTAGTTGACCTAGTCAACTAGTTTGCCCACTTGGCAACCTCGGTCCCTCAAGTTTCAAAGCGGGTGCGGGAATTAACCAAACGAATATTTTAAAAACGCTCGAGTAAACGAGTGATGTTATAATTAAATAACGGGAAAAATTAAGAACGTTGGTCAACGGAAACTACGAATTTAAATAACGAAAGGTATTATTAAAAAACAATAGTGTTAAAAATAAATTTAACGGAAAAACGCGGGATGTTACATTACCTACACCTTAAAAGAAATTTCGTCCAGAAATTTAGTTGGAAATAGTAGTCGTTGTTTCTTCCTCGAGATCTTGCATTGTCGGTTCTACGAATAAGTGAAGGTACTCCCTCGGGTATTTCAACGAACTTCGACAGTCGCGATTTTACGTTGGTTTAAAGTTTGGTTTCACGATTCATAGTTTCATCGATAGGAATAATAAGTTTTTGTTTCGCGAGACACGTCTTTAAGTTTAGCGCATGGAATGTAGGATGAACGGAGACTCAAACGAGTCGGAAAATCTAAATGGCTAGCAACGGGTCCAAAACGCCCCAAGATTTTTAAAAGGATCAAAATATCGCAGATTTAGCTTTCTACGTTTCCCGAAATGAATTACACCTCCTCAAGATGCGACTTTTTACGTTACGCGGTTTTCCACATGGAATTTGAAAAGTTTACGTCTAACAGTGGCATAGCTCCTTTGGCGACTACGGTCGTCTCGAGCCTTTATGAGGTTAAAGAAGTTTCTTGGTTGTTCCATGAATTAGCTCGGGTTCGGTGGTTTGATTATCATTAACTTGGTTCTACAAAAGGAGAATGACGTTTCCGGTCACATAAGATTTCAAAAGGTGTGACGTTAAGACTTGAATGATAACCTTCGGCGTAAGAGAATTTTGTAAAGGCAATGACTTTTCTCAAGAAATTTTGAAGTCGATAACACGAATTCGTTTTATGATTCCCAAGGTTTGAATCGTATGTTTGTTTGGCCCTTCGAGATGCGTTGATGTGTTGTACTCATGTTTAAACGCGGTCCCGAGGCTTTTCGTAAAGCACTCCGAAATCTAGAAGTGAAACAAGAATCTCGATCTGAAATGAGGTACATTTCTGTAAGGTATGTTTGAACGGGTACATCAGGACTCGAAAACGTTAGTTAGAACAAGTTTCTCAAGAAATTTGTGTCGCGAAAGATTTATCGGTTTCCGAAAACGTTCGTTAGGACTATTCACCCTCGTGGTGAATACTAGTATAACGTGAAGAGTCTCTCCCTCCATTGAGAATTTAGATAAAATATTTTCCTTAAACTGAAGTACGAGTGTAATACGAGAGAAATTTCCGCCTCGATGTGGGCATATCAAGCATATTGTAGTTCTTCGATGAAACCGTGCGAAGACGAGATAGTATACGCGTATAACATATGTTTGAAGTTGAAAGAATTTTCCATTCATTCGGAAGCATAAATATGGTTCGACAATAATCGAAGATGTGTCCCGGGTATGGTTGTTATCAATATTCTCGGAGTTTTCGGATATCCAAACAAGAAAAGTGAAGTCATGTACATGGCACATGGTGGTGATTAGGTTGATCGAGTCCAACCACCATCACGTGTCATTAGAACTTTGGTATGACTTACCATAATATAACTACGTTGATCAAATGACGTTATATTACGCTAACTCATACCTCCATTCCCACATCACTCCATAGAATCAAGTTCGTGTAATCGTGAAAATTTAAAATAAACAAAGTGTAACGACGTCTCTAACGTGACTCGTATTAATCAAAAGAATTTGTGCAACTCTGAAGATGCATTTCCCGAGGGAAGTGTATAAATGATTGTTCACGTCAATGTGGTTCGAGTCAGACAATAAGGTATTCAGGTATGAAAAGAGTAACGAGTCATGATAACGAGTAGCACGCAACCGTAGTGATAAATGTTGATGACGATACTCACCTAGAGTAGTGATGGTAGTAACACCAAAAAGTAGATAGTAAGAAACAACAGTGGGAAACCGATAGTAAGTTGAAACGGTGGCAAATAACAATCCGGGAGACAGAGTTCCCGAACAAGTGTGACTAATGAAGTCGTCGTCATCCATACGTGTATGAATCATGAATTTACGTGTGTTACCAAAAAGTAGCGGAATACGAGTTCGTAAGATGAAAACTTGGTACCATTAAGAAGTTTGCCTAAGAATGATTCAAGTATAATGCACAAGTGGTCAAGTAAGTGCTATCTATAGCAAATGTATGTCAGAATGCAATGGTTAACTATCCGGTTGTAGTCTAGATTCACTAATGCGTCCTAACGACTCTGTCAGACACACTAATGCACATCCTAGTTCCCTACAACCAACGCTCTGATACCATCTGTAACGACCCGGCAAAATCGTCATTGACGGCGCCGACTACTTAGGTCCCGTTGCGTGGTCATAGTCCCTATATGAGACTCGTTTGACCAAAATTATGTCGCATTCATTTGAAACGTACAAGACTTGCAAAGTTTAGTTTACAAACAATTAGACAACAAGTTTAAGATTACAAAAATTGTAAAGTATAAATGAAATAACTTGCGACATAATATAAGTTGAAAATCACAGTTGCTATAAATAGCGTAAGTATGTGTGCTTTAAGGTTTAATCCAAAAGTGCTATCACTAGCGTATGCATGTATGCTTGACCTCAAGCAAGTAATCAAAGTGTGCGGAAGCATGTATCAAGTAGCCGAGTATGAACCTGAGAAACATATAGAAAACTGTCAACGAAAAACGTTGGTGAAATCATAGGTGTATTTGTAAACGTTGTTTTTGAACCACAAGATTTAGTATTCCTATAGTTGATTATCAAAATCGTTTGCATTCCAAAAGTATTGTTCGCGAGCACCCAATTATCAAGACTTAACGTTTCCTTCCATAGAACCCCATCACAATAGTGTTAGAACATACACTGTTTCTCGAAAATATATTTCATCCGTAGACGGTAGCGAACCGTCCGTAATGAGGGTTTGTCAAACCCGTATGGCCACACAATATAAGTTCTCGCTTACACCCTGCAAGTGTAACTAATGATAATCGAATTGAGGAATTTTGTTCTAACTCACTGTGGAATGTTTGTTTTCCTTGTACTTGTGTTCAAAGTATAAAAGTAAGTAGTACAAAATGTAACAAAGTATATGTTTCTCAGCCCACAATTTAAAAGTATAAAAAGTTGTTGAAAAGGTGGGACTATGATCTCACCTCGAGTGCACGAGTATAAATGTACTTCACAAAGTAAACGTGTGCATGAAAGTTGCTTAGCCTTGACCTAAACAAATAAGTTGTATCAATTAACCGGTTACGACACAAGGTCGGGTGAAATGTGTTCAATTAGTCCTATGGCTCGTTACGACTCGAATAGTATAGCAAGTGAATCACGTTGTCAAGTTTCATGCAAGAATCAAGTATAAAAACAAGTTAGGAAGGTTGCACAATCATTTGGTTAAGTTTGACAAAAAGTCGAACTTCGGTCGGTCAAAGTCAACGAAAAGTCAACACGTTCGGGTCGGGTCCCGAACTATTTTTCTGAGGTTTTTAATCATATATGAGCATGTTAGAACAAGTTACATGTGAATCGGAGGTGCGTAGCATAGCAAACATTATTCAAAAATCGACAAAGTTGGACAGACCACTTTGGCGCGCCGCGCGGGTACATGGCGCGCCGCGCCATTACCTGTGCAGAGAATTCTGGCAGTTTTCACACTTAAGCACGAATCCAACTTCAAATACCCATAAATCCTAAACCGTAAACATCCAAAACAAGTATCTTATATCGTTGAAAAGGTATTTTGACAAGGAATACAACTAACCACTTTTCATCAAGCAAAAACATCATTTACAATAGCCGAAATCTCGTCAAGTGGTCATTAAATGTTCAAAACCATCGTTTCAAGTTTACAAAACGCATTTTAAGATTCGGGAATGCAATTCACACATATGATATGCCGTTTTGAAGGTAATGAAACATACAATACAACTAATCACTAACTAATAACATTTCATGGCATTCAAAGCATCAAAATTTCCTTTTAGAGTTCATCAAACCCTAATCAAGAATCACAAAACCAATAATCATGTTAATGATGTTTTTCAAATCAACCTACACATCAAATTGATGCTAAAGATGCTAGTAACACTTTTAAAACATAAACTCTAACAATTTAACAACATTAACTCATCCAAAATCATGGATTAAGCACACCCATTTCAAATGTTCAAACTAGTTACTCAAAACAACGAATCGAGTAAACAAAACATATATTCATGTTACACACGAGCCATAGACACTAACTAACACAATTTCAAGTCAAAAACACGAATTTAGAGAAATCTAGAGTTTTTAGAAACCTTACCCCAAGCTATGAAATTGGTACCAAATCTAAGAGGATGAAGAGAGGATCACGAAAATGTAATTTGTTTTGATGTTTGCTTCTCCAATCGGATTTAGATGATGAATTTGTGAGTTGGGTGTTTGAGTTCATGAAAGGGAAGTAGAGAGAAAAGAGGAAGAAGGTGGGAGGTGAAATGAATGGATGGATAAGGTGGGTTGACTAGTTGACCTAGTCAACTAGTTTGCCCACTTGGCAACCTCGGTCCCTCAAGTTTCAAAGCGGGTGCGGGAATTAACTAAACGAATATTTTAAAAACGCTCGAGTAAACGAGTGATGTTATAATTAAATAACGGGAAAAATTAAGAACGTTGGTCAACGGAAACTACGAATTTAAATAACGAAAGGTATTATTAAAAAAAAATAGTGTTAAAAATAAATTTAACGGAAAAACGCGGGATGTTACAGGAAGTAACCAAGATTACATGAAGATACAAGCTAGAGAACTTGATCTTTAACAACAAACAACAAACTAGAAGTAAGTAAATGATGATGATTGATTTCGAATTCAAGGAAGAAAAGAGAAGAAAAATAAAGTTTGTTACTTACAATTTGAGAGAAAAGTTGAGAGAAAATAAGTGTAAGTATTATGTATGTGTGTGTAAAATGAACTCAAGGCTAGTAAATAAGTAAAAAAAAATAATGAAAATGGAATCTCCCTCCCCAATCAAAACCCACGGTTTTGGAGTCTAAAAAGGGTAAGTCAAAAGCCAACTTTCTAGCATGGGGTGAAGGTGTAAGCTTAGAATGGTATTAAAGTTAAATGTATGGGAAAGAGTTCTTGCATGCTTAAAACATTTTTGTCTCCAACTTAGCTTAATTAATCTAGTTTAGTCTTAATAAATTACTAGCATAAAAGTGGGCTCTTAATAGCCCATTAAGAAAAGTAGGGTGGGCTTCCAAGTCCAAAAATAATAAGGGCCCAAGTAAGTAAGCAACAAGTTAGTAAAAGCCCAAGTAATTAACTACTTACATTAGTTAATTTAAAAATAATTAATAATAATTAATCATGAACGTAAATAATATTCGAAATATTATTCGTGAAAAGTACGTGTGTCACAAAGACAAGTCGGGACATGGAAAGTCAATTAAGATGTTAAGTCCATTAAGGTAACTAGTAAGCATTAGTAAACACTAAGCTTAATTAAATAAGCCCTTAATATGATGACCCGAAAATTTCTGATCAAATTTAAACTTTAATCTTTATATGTTTCTGACACGATAAGCAAAATCTGTAATGTTGAGTCTCGAAAAGTTTGAAATTATATTCATGTAATCAATTACCCTTTGTCAACTTTCGACGATTCACGAACAATTGTGTATACATAAATATGTAAAATATAAATAATTATAAATATAAATATAGGTGTATATATTATTTTGAAACAATAAAATACAATTTAATTATTTGGTTTGAATATGTAAAGTAGTATACAAAATAATAAATTTGCTATTAAATAAATATCTATATGTATATGAATCTATACATAATTAATATTGTATGTATAGATAAAAATATATTTAAATAATAGTATATATGATAATTGGAAATTATAAAATATAATTAAACATTAGAATTAGACATATATAAAATAATATACAAAATAATCAAGCTATTATTAAAATGAGTCTATATAAATATATATATGATTCCTGTATACAATAAATATTATATGTATGTTGTAGTATATATATAAATTATATAAATACTAAATAAGTTATTATATAATATAAGTATTACACAATTAATAATGTGTAATATATGTATAAAATTTAATTACAAGTTAAAATATAGTTATTATATTAATAAATAATAATGATATTAGTATTATTAATATTATCATCTTAGTATATAATATATATATGAGATTTGATAAGCATAAGTTGTTATATAAATATTATTAGTATTACTTTTATTATTATTATTAATAGTATTCTAATTATTATTAATATAATTATTATTAATTATGAATATTATTTATACAAAATCATATATTATATATATAAATGAATTTGGAATCGTATTCAGTTGTAAGTCCCTTTCAATCTTTATTTATTTGTCTCTAAACTGAATCCTAATTGAAATCAGATAGCTAATAAAAACAAATTCAGCTGTAAGTCAAATTCTACTTTTAATTAAGTTATATTTTTTTTCCTGATCGATTTAAGTCCTGTCGAATCTTTTAAGCTACAAAACAAGTTTTAATCGAATCTGGTTACAGTAATTAAGCTCCATTATCCTCCTTAAAGTCTTTGTTTCAATTCAATTAGGGGAATTAAGAACAAAATTTCAGAAATATAGAAAAAATATAAGTACGACCTCTGTTCTTGATTTTTTTTTTAAAGCTTCAAGTTCGAATAAATTTCAAAAATTTAGAAATGCAGAAGTGTTAGTAATCCTTTAGTCAAACTATCTGCATTTTCTCAAATCTCAAATCACGAAATCAAAGTTTAATTTTGGAGTCAAAGTGTTGTTTTTAAAAAGTCAAACTATTGTTCCTTAATCGAATTCGAGCTATAAGTTGTGTTTGAAGTTAAATTAAGAATACCGAAAGTTTCTATGAAAGATTTAAGACCTTTTTCATGTTATATGTATAATCTAAAAGAGTCTAGAATTTAAAAATCGCGAATTGAGTTTGTATTTTTTTTTTCTTCGCTAACAGCTTATGCTGTTTCTTTAATTTTTTTTCCCTTTCTTTCTCATTTCGTGCCTGTTAATTCGCAATCATCATTCCGTTCACTCTGTTTCAAATCCTCGTCCTAATACAAACCGTAAAGTGTTGATACGAATTGCTCCTGATCGAGGTATTATGTGAAGAAGATGAACAAACAGAAACATGGTTTATATTTAAACACGTTATGTAATAAAACAGAAAAGCAGTTTGGTTCAGCTGGTTGGGTGTTGTGTTGGTTATCCTGGAGGTCTCGGGTTCGAGACTGACTGGTGGCAACTATTTTTTTTAAGCACTTTCGGAGGTAGATTTCAAAACCAAAAACTTTTATTATTATCATTATAGTTATTATTACTAGAGTATAAATTATTATCATTAATATTATCATAATTTTAATTATTATTGTTATTATTATTATTAGCATTAGGATTATTATTATTATTATTAATATTATGATCATTATCATTATAACTAAGTATTAGTGAATAATATCCTTATTAATAGTATTATTATTATTATTATTATTATTATTATAGTAAAAGTAGTATTATTACTATAAATATTTTGATTATTATTAGTATTACTATTATATTCATGATTATTATCATCCTTAAAAGTATTATAATTATCATTGGTATTAAAAGTATTATTTTAACAATATTACCTTTATTGTTTGAAATTATCATTTTTTACTATCATTAAAACAATCATTTATATTATTATCTCTATTAGTAATATTAGGTATTATCATCATTAACATTTTTTTCTACCATTACTAATATTATTTTAGTATTATTAAAATTACTATTTTTTTTAAAACAAATGATATATATATATAAAAACATATTTAATACATATAACATAACAAAAATCAATAAGTGTATTTTTATTTAAAACCTTAGAATCACTAGTATTATCAATATAGATATTACCATTACCACTATGATTATAAATATCAAAATTATTATTATTTTCATTAGTATTAATGCCTTTTCATTATTATTAGGATTACTAAGTTATCGTTTTTGTAATTGTTAGTATTATTGTTATTATTAACCCAAGTAGCATTTTAAACAATATCATTACTATTATTAGTATTATCATTATCAATAAAATTATTATTGTTATGATGAGTAAATCATTGTTATCCGAACTATCATTTTTAACAAATAAATATTTTGTTCATAAAATATACTCTTTATATATACTAAAAGTACATTAATATTTCATATACAATATATCAAACATATTAATATTATTTATATAAATACTTACATATAACCAACTAATGATTTTAAATATAATACTGATCATATAATATATATAGATATATTGATACAAATAAATATATAAATATTTATCATTTTAAATATATATACAAAATAAATAAATATAACATATAAGTTAAATATATCAAATATATCTAAATAATATAATATAACAAGTATATTATTAATAACAAATTATATATATATATATATATATATATATATATATATATATATATATATATATTGTTCAATTACAAATATGTGTGTTAATATATAAATATACAAATGATATAGGTTCGTGAATCCGAGGCCAACCCTGCATTGTTCAAATGTTCAATATCGTAATATGTATTTTTACTACAAAATACATTAGGTGAGTCTCATTTGCCTTTTTACCCTTTATATTTTTGGGCTGAGAATACATGTGCAATTTTTATAAATGTTTTACAAAATAGGCACAAGTACTTGAAACTACATTATATGGTTTGATTATTAAAATGAATATCACCCTTTTTAGTATGGTAATCTAAGAATTAGGGAACAGAAACCCTAATTGACGCGAATCCTAAAGATAGATCTATCGGGCCCAACAAGCCCCATCCAAAGTACCAGATGCTTTAGTACTTCGAAATTTATATCATGTCCGATGGAGGATCCCAGAATGATGGGGATATTCTTATATGCATATTGTGAATGTCGGTTACCAGGTGTTCAATCCATATGAATGATATTTTTGTCTCTATTTATGGGACGTATATTTATGAGAACTGGAAATCTTGTGGTCTATTAAATGAAGGAAATGATAATTGATGTTAAACTAATGAACTCACCAACCTTTTGGTTGACACTTTAAAGCATGTTTATTCTCAGGTACGAAAGAAATCTTCCGCTGTGCATTTGCTCATTTTAGAGATATTACTTGGAGTCATTCATGACATATTTCAAAAGACGTTGCATTCGAGTCGTTGAGTTCATCAAGATTATTATTAAGTCAATTATAGTTAGATATATTATGAAAAAGTACGCCTGCCGTCAACTTTCGATGTAATGAAAAATTGTCTTTTCAAAAACGAATGCAATGTTTGTAAAATGTATCATATAGAGGTCAAGTACCTCGCGATGTAATCAACTGTTGTGAATCATTTATAATCGATATGGACTTTGTCCGGATGGATTAGGACGGGTCTTCACAGTTGGTATCAGAGCGGTGGTCTTAGCGAACCATGTCTGCATTAGTGTGTCTAACTGATAAGTCGTTAGGATGCATTATTGAGTCTGGACTTCGACCATGTCTGCATATCAAAAGTTTTTGCTTATCATTTTGTGTCAAAAATTACCTGCTTATCATTCTTAGAGAATCACTTACTTATCATTCTTAGTCTAGACACGTCTTACTGCAATGACTGCATGAATAGTGTATAGACAAAATTCATATCTTAGCGTATCTGCTACTTCATATCTTAGCGTAGCTGTTACTGTAACTTTGCTTGACAACTTCCGTAGATTCCTCCGTAACTTATGGGATTTTAGTATTATATATGCAAATGTAAATTATGTATTTCAGGGTACTAATCTACATCCTATAATCTATTTCTTATTGAAAACCCTTCATCTGATCGTACGAGATGAATCCTGCAACCAGTTCAAGTCCCTCAGATTTCGATAGCTATTTCGATAGTTATTCCGACAGCTATTCCGACATAGATGTTCACCTAAGCTCCGAAAATAGCGTCATCGGCATGAATCAACCCATCAGCCATTATCAATTCATCTGATGAGTTCGTAGTTGACTTAATTAATGGAAACGCGCAGAAGGCAATCCCTTCCACTCACTGAATTCACCTCTTGACAATGAACCTGAAGCGTTTACTGACGAACCTGTTCGAGACACCACTTTCAGTCCCATTTCCAGGGTAACTCGACAAGATCATATTCTATCCACAATTCTGAACCTTATTCATCCGCTCGTTCCGACCAACAATCATCCCGGGGTAATCGAAGAAGTCAACGAGCTTTGCGCTTGAGCAATCAACTTGGACATTATGGTGCAAAACGTACCACCTTCAGCAACATCACCTGCACCAACAGTACCATCAGTAACAGCACCAGTACCATCAACAATCAATGTCTCAACATCTCATTCTGTACCTCGAGTATAATCATCTTTCTACGTATCGTTCTACATCAATTATCTTCGTTCTTCATGGCAATTATGTAATCTCTAAAGTTTTAGAGATTTTGTACTCTAGTTCTAGCCGTAAATCTGATGAGTTTAATATCATATTAACTCATTAAATCCATGATTACATCTGAAGAGAATTTGTATGTAAGTATATTTTCATAAAGATTGTAATTAAAAATTCTTTTGTACAAACAATTAATGGTGAAAATATTTTAACGGGTAGGTAATATCCGAGGAATATTTAGATTTCACATTAATAAGATACACTGTACATTCTTCGAATCTATTTCAACAGTCATATACTATCCTACTTACATCCACCGATATACAAATTCATTCACCACAGAATAACCATATTCATCCAATTACATATTTGGATTTTGACCTATCAGAATCCAACAAGTGGCATAATGAAGAAATAATGGACACAATAAAAATTGATTAGAAACAGATTAATTAACAATATGAAATTCTATTAAGAATCCACGCTAACAAAATCCTAGCTAATTGTTCCTAGCTAACTGTTAATTCCGTATTACCATTGAATTATCGCAATTTATTTATCGCAGTTTATTTATCGCAATTTACATTCTCGCAATTTTATTTATCGTCATTTAATTTCTGTTATTTACTTTACGCACTTTATTTATCGTCATTTAATTTCTGTTATTTATTTTACGCACTTTAAATATCGGGACACGTATACAAGGTTTTGACATATCATATCGACGCATCTATATATATTATTTGGAATCACCATAGACACTCTATATGCAGTAATGATCGAGTTCTCTATACAGGGTTGAGGTTGATTCTCAAATAATATATATACTTTGAGTTGTGATTGAGTCTGAGACATGTACACGGGTCACGATACTTATTAATTAATTCGAATATTGTATATGAATTAGTGAATTTTTAACTATGGACTATCGACTGTGGACTAATAACATTGGACAATTAAATGAATTAAATTATTGATTATAACATATGAAACTAAACATTTCTTCAAGTTCGCCACTTGATTTCATCTTAAATCTCATTTGTATCTTGACGATTACAATCTGCGTTCAAACCTTTCATGATTCTTGAAAATACCTCAATCCAGAAAATGAACCAACCGCACTTCATCTATGGAAGAAATGATTGATGCATATAGTTATGCATCTGAAAAAAAAAAAAAACTCTCGGAAACTGAGTAAAAGTTTAACACGTAGCCGCGTCAGATCCTTTGGCATTTATTAGCAAAAATAACTTTGCGATCACTTTTCAAAGTAGCTAATTTTGTCACAGCTCCAGCAAATCAACTTCAATTTTCACTCGAATTAGTCTTATTATAACCTCGATATATAGGTTTGCCTGTCGTCATCGTTACCGGAGAACCGTTTATATTTCACCACAATAGCAGTAAAATTACCAGCAACTTCAATGAATTTGGACTTTCCGAAAAATATTCATTGAAACCCCATCTTGTATTCATCTATACCCTGTAATAATAATTGCCATACCAATTATCGGGAATCAGCAATCAGTATTTTGAATCTCGTAGCATTTCTACATCAACAGTTATATATATACATATAATAATTATCTCCTAAAATTACGACCTTCAATTCTGAAATTTTGAAAAGGCACCCAGTTTACGAATCGATACTCTGAATATTGAAAAAGCTGAATGAAGCAGCAGAAACTGTAGGCAACCTTAAATGACCTTAGTCGTCGGAAGTTTGATGATAAAGAATAATATGTTGGAAAAGCTCAGAAACGTTGGAACTGGAAAACGGATAGAGTTAACCATGAAGGAGACCAAGGATAAATACAAGGACCATACCCTATATTCAAAGAATCCAGATAATTCTGGATCCGTTGAAATCTTTAGAGAATATCTTGCTCCGAAGTCATGTTAAAATCTTGCAGAAAATCTTTCTCCATCAACCATCGAACTTAGAAATTCCAAAATATCATCATCAATATCTTCGATATTTATGAGGATATTTTCATAAATATTCTCGTCCGAAATTATATACCTCTTCGTGCTTCCTGTGTATCATTATATTGGAAACATTCAAGAGAAAATTTAGTACCGAAAAGCAGATTATGCGAAACTATGAAGAAAGCCGTGGACAAATCACAAAGAATAAGTTTGACTTCAAAGAATCCAAATGATTCAATGTCTGCTAAAGTCTTTAGTGAATATCTTACTCTTTACTCTAAACCCTTGCGGACAATAGTTTCTATCATCCTCTGATCTTAGATATTCCGAGATATTATCCTATCTTTTATTATAAATATCCTCGATATTTCTAAATATATTTTCATAACTAATCTTATCTGAAATCATTAATCTCTTCGTGCTATCAGTATTACATCATATAGAAAATGTTAGTTTCTATATTCTGTAAAATTTTGAGCTTAAAATATGAATGTTATTGAAGTAATGTTGGGAACTGATGCATGAGTTAGTATAATATAATGACACTTGATCAACGTGATTATATTATAGTAAGTCATGCTGAGTTTTCTATGGAACATGATGATTCACAGATCATAACGTCATCATGTGCCATGTAACATAACTCTTTCATTTTTCTTAACTTCTGAACATATCAAGAAAATATATTCGTGATAATTCTGTTCTCAGTAATTCTGGAAATTTTACAAATCAAATCGTGCTACTACCTTTCTTTTCTACCTTGTATATCATACTAATTCGAAACTCCATATCTATGAATTATGGACCATTACTTACGGAAAGAAAATAAAAGCATGAAGTTCCGAAATAGAAAGGGGGTATAAACCGCAGTAAATAGGAGAGCACATTAACTATGAATGACAATAATTATAGAAGACAGAAGCAGGGACATTGAAATATAAGGGAAGATATAAAATTCAACAACAACGCAGAAATTACAAACCATGGATATTAATACGAATAGCAATATAAAGACACGGTATAATTAAGAACAGTATCACTCCAAGGTAATAGTAGAAGTAAACAGATTCTTCTAATGGAAGATTGAAAAGAAGGATGATAGAAATGATAATTTGGAAAATATCAAGGATTAGAACTGGATTAAGCATTTTCACAATCTTTTGGATGTATGAACTAAGAAAGAAAGTATAGAACTGGTGAGAATGATGGGACGCAAGAGTTTAATTTATAATGGAAATATCAGACAGAGTAATCAAAGCAGATCACCATATTTAATTAGAGAGATCTTAATTTCCTTATTCGCCGAAGAATCAGATCTTATAGATTTCCAAGATTTTCTTTTAAATCCCTTGAATTCCGGAATTCAACCAAAACAAAGTCAAAAGTTAAGACGCATCCTGTTTTCTAAATTCAATCGTGACTACGTCAAAAGTTAAAATGTATCTTACTTTCAAAATTAAACCCTGACTCCGTCAAAAGTTAAGATGAATATTTACTTTCCTATTTCACTCTTTGGTGATAGCTTCATTCGTACTCTTCGAATAATCGAGTTATTTTTATCCATATTACTCAATGATAATAAAACTCAATTCATCAACTCATATTCGTCATGAAAACATTTTTATTGTTAGCCATGACCACCTCACTCAAATTTCGGGGACGAAATTTCTTTAACGGGTAGGTACTGTGATGACCCGGAAATTTCTGATCAAATTTAAACTTTAATCTTTATATGTTTCCGACACGATAAGCAAAATCTGTAATGTTGAGTCTCGAAAAGTTTGAAATTATATTCATGTAATCAATTACCCTTTGACAACTTTCGACGATTCATGAACAATTGTGTATACATAAATATGTAAAATATAAATAATTATAAATATAAATATAGGTGTATATATTATTTTGAAATAATAAAATACAATTTAATTATTTGGTTTGAATATGTAAAGTAGTATACAAAATAATAAATTTGCTATTAAATAAATATCTATATGTATATGAATCTATACATAATTAATATTGTATGTATAGATAAAAATAAATTTAAATAATAGTATATATGATAATTGGAAATTATAAAATATAATTAAACATTAGAATTAGACATATATAAAATAATACACAAAATAATCAAGCTGTTATTAAAATGAGTCTATATAAATATATATATGATTCCTGTATACAATAAATATTATATGTATGTTGTAGTATATATATAAATTATATAAATACTAAATAAGTTATTATATAATATAAGTATTACACAATTAATAATGTGTAATATATGTATAAAATTTAATTACAAGTTAAAATATAGTTATTATATTAATAAATAATAATGATATTAGTATTATTAATATTATCAGCTTAGTATATAATATATATATATGAGATTTGATAAGCATAAGTTGTTATATCAATATTATTAGTATTACTTTTATTATTATTATTAATAGTATTCTAATTATTATTAATATAACTATTATTAATTATGAATATTATTTATACAAAATCATATATTATATATATAAATGAATTTGGAATCGTATTCAGTTGTAAGTCCCTTTCAATCTTTATTTATTTGTCTCTAAACTGAATCCTAATTGAAATCAGATAGCTAATAGAAACAAATTCAGTTGTAAGTCAAATTCTACTTTTAATTAAGTTATATTTTTTTTCCTGATCGATTTAATTCCTGTCGAATCTTTTAAGCTACAAAACAAGTTTTAATCGAATCTGGTTACAGTAATTAAGCTCCATTATCCTCCTTAAAGTCTTTGTTTGAATTCAATTAGGGGAATTAAGAACAAAATTTCAGAAATACAGAAAAAATATAAGTACGACCTCTGTTCTTGAGTTTTTTTTTTAAAGCTTCAAGTTCGAATAAATTTCAAAAATTTAGAAATGCAGAAGTGTTAGTAATCCTTTAGTCAAACTATCTGCATTTTCTCAAATCTCAATTCGCGAAATCAAAGTTTAATTTTGGAGTCAAAGTGTTGTTTTTAAAGAGTCAAACTATTATTCCTTAATCGAATTCGAGCTATAAGTTGTGTTTGAAGTTAAATTAAGAATACCGAAAGTTTCTATGAAAGATTTAACACCTTTTTCATGTTATATGTATAATCTAAAAGAGTCTAGAATTTAAAAATCACGAATTGAGTTTGTATTTTTTTTTCTTCGCTAACAGCTTCTGCTGTTTCTTTAATTTTTTTTTCCTTTCTTTCTCATTTTGTGCCTGTTAATTCGCAATCATCATTCCGTTCACTCTGTTTCAAATCCTTGTCCTAATACAAATCGTAAAGTGTTGATACGAATTGCTCCTGATCGAGGTATTATGTGAAGAAGATGAACAAACAGAAACATGGTTTATATTTAAACACGTTATGTAATAAAACAGAAAAGCAGTTTGGTTCAGCTGGTTGGGTGTTGTGTTGGTTATCCTGGAGGTCTCGGGTTCGAGACTGACTGGTGGCAACTATTTTTTTAAGCACTTTCGGAGGTAGATTTCAAAACCAAAAACTTTTATTATTATCATTATAGTTATTATTACTAGAGTATAAATTATTATCATTAATATTATCATAATTTTAATTATTATTGTTATTATTATTATTAGCATTAGGATTATTATTCTTATTATTATTAATATTATGATCATTATCATTATAACTAAGTATTAGTGAACAATATCCTTATTAATAGTATTATTATTATTATTATAGTAAAAGTAGTATTATTACTATAAATATTTTGATTATTATTAGTATTACTATCATATTCATGATTATTATCATCCTTAAAAGTATTATAATTATCATTGGTATTAAAAGTATTATTTTAACAAATTACCTTTATTGTTAGAAATTATCATTTTTTACTATCATTAAAAGAATCATTTATATTATTATCTCTATTAGTAATATTTGGTATTATCATCATTAACATTTTTTTTTACCATTACTAATATTATTTTAGTATTATTAAAATTACTATTTTTTTTTAAAACAAATGATATATATATATATATATATATATATATATATATATATATATATATATATATATATAACATATTTAATACACATAACATAACAAAAATCAATAAGTGTATTTTTATTTAAAACCTTAGAATCAATAGTATTATCAATATAGATATTACCATTACCACTATGATTATAAATATCAAAATTATTATTATTTTCATTAGTATTAATGCCTTTTCATTATTATTAGGATTACTAAGTTATCGTTTTTGTAATTGTTAGTATTATTGTTATTATTAACCCAAGTAGCATTTTAAACAATATAATTACTATTATTAGTATTATCATTATCAATAAAATTATTATTGTTATGATGAGTAAATCATTGTTATCCGAACTATCATTTTTAACAAATAAATATTTTGTACATAAAATATACTCTTTATATATACTAAAAGTACATTAACATTTCATATACAATATATCAAACATATTAATAGTATTTATATAAATACTTACATATAACCAACTAATGATTTTAAATATAATACTGATCATATAATATATATAGATATATTGATACAAATAAATATATAAATATTTATCATTTTAAATATATATACAAAATAAACAAATATAACATATAAGTTAAATATATCAAATATATCTAAATAACATAATATAACAAGTATTATTATTAATAACAAATTATATATATATATATATATATATATATATATATATATATATATATATATATATATATATATATATATATATATATAGTTCAATTACAAATATGTGTGTTAATATATAAATATACAAATGATATAGGTTCGTGAATCCGAGGCCAACCCTGCATTGTTCAAATGTTCAATATCGTAATATGTATTTTTACTACAAATTACATTAGGTGAGTTTCATTTGCCTTTTTACCCTTTATATTTTTGGGCTGAGAATACATGCACAATTTTTATAAATGTTTTACAAAATAGGCACAAGTACTTGAAACTACATTCTATGGTTTGATTATTAAAATGAATATCACCCTTTTTAGTCTGGTAATCTAAGAATTGGGGAACAGAAACCCTAATTAACGCGAATCCTAAAGATAGATCTATCGGGCCCAACAAGCCCCATCCAAAGTACCGGATGCTTTAGTACTTCGAAATTTATATCATGTCCGATGGAGGATCCCGGAATGATGGGGATATTCTTATATGCATATTGTGAATGTCGGTTACCAGGTGTTCAATCCATATGAATGATATTTTTGTCTCTATGTATGGGACGTATATTTATGAGAACTGAAAAAATCTTGTGGTCTATTAAATGAAGGAAATGATAATTGATGTTAAACTAATGAACTCACCAACCTTTTGGTTGACACTTTAAAGCATGTTTATTCTCAGGTACGAAAGAAATCTTCCGCTGTGCATTTGCTCATTTTAGAGATATTACTTGGAGTCATTCATGACATATTTCAAAAGACGTTGCATTCGAGTCGTTGAGTTCATCAAGACTATTATTAAGTCAATTATAGTTAGATATATTATGAAAAAGTACGCCTGCCGTCAACTTTAGATGTAATGAAAGATTGTCTTTTCAAAAACAAATGCAATGTTTGTAAAATGTATCATATTGAGGTCAAGTACCTCGCGATGTAATCAACTGTTGTGAATCGTTTATAATCGATATGGACTTTGTCCGGATGGATTAGGACAGGTCTTCACACTTAAGCCAAGTAATTGTTATAATCAATAACAATCAAGTTTACGCAGTCATAATATTCCAATTACGACAAAAGTTTAACGTGTACCAAGTACGTATTTCATTTAAAACGATAAGTGACACCAACGGTCGTAAAAGCATTCGAGGATCAAGTTAAGTGACTACACACTTAATAGCACATTGTAAGATACTAACGAAAGTAATTAACCATAATTAAAGATCCCAGAGCATAAGCTAGCTCAATACGCACAAATACGCAGTTTCGTGAAAGTACAAAAGCAAGTCAAAAAAGCCAGGCCGTTACAGCAATACGCCTAGTCGCGACCGCGATTCCCCCTGGTTCAGCATTTCTTCACTTTTTGATCATTTAGGGGTCTCACAAGGTCAATTTAATATACTAAAAGATCGGGTACATAACTAGGAACTCAAACGATGCCCAAACAACACGTTATGTAAAACGGGGTGTTACAACTCTTTACAATGCGGTGTTTAAGCTATTGAATACGGGAGGCTTGGTCCTCATCTATAGAACACCTCCTTCACAATCCTTGATACATAAACGGCTCTTTCTAGGGTTCTTACAATATCTCGCTAAGAGATGATTGAAATGACCTGCCAAAATCTCTATTGGTGAGTTTATATGCTTATCATAAACAAGGATTTTCAATAATTTTAATAGACTTCAAGATTTCAATTATTTAATCGTACACAATTCTCGTGTATAAAAACCATACACATAACATGTGTATAAAATCATTCTATTGATAAGTTGTCTGGTAACCAATATTAACAAAAATGAATATAGAATATCCCTCAACATACAGGCCGCATTCCATTTTCCAGAATGAGGGTTGTATTAAAAAAAAACCTCGAAGTAGTAAAGCATTCCATTTTCCAGAATGGGGGTGTTAGTGCCCATAGATCTATCTTTAGGATTCGCGTTAATTAGTGGCAGTTCACTAATTCTTAGGCTACCAAGCAAAATTAGGGATATCCGGTACAACAATTTGATCATAGAATGTAGTTCTCAAGTACTTGTGTCCATTCTGTAAAACATTTATAAAACAGCATTATTTTCATCCCAAAAGATTTAAAAGAGTAGAAAAGGTGGGACTATAAGTCACTGTTCAATATTGTGGTTCAATACTATAGGAAAAATATGTAGACACAACTTAGTGGACAGATGCATGGTTGGCCTCGGACCCACGAACAATACCCATATATTCCTTAAAAACGGTTTGAAACCCAAATTAAAAACACCCGTATACAACTCGTTACAATATCATATTACTAATTTAAAATTCGAACTCAAAATAGTACAGAGTAATATTTATGTTTACGTGTGTGAGATGGAGAAAAATAATACGGAGTAAATATTTGATGCATATGTGTGTGTCTTTATGTCTTCGCATCAATCATCAATCATATATATAATATAATAATATAATATAATAATTTCATTTAAATAATAAAAAAATCAAATAAAGAAAATGTGTTTTTAAGCTTAGCCGCCACCTTTTTCCTTTTTGTGCCGACAGTTTTTCACGGACTGGTATATCGTGCTCCGTTGCTAATAATTGACGGGTAAAAGTGTAAATAAAAATTCCACTTTTTATAATTGAATACATATATTTGTTTTGGTTTTAAGCTTTATAAAACTAGTTGTAAAAAGGTTTTCCTTCATGTGTCCTCCGTCCCAATTAAAATATAAGTAATATATAAAATTTCTAATTTTAAAATAAAAAGATACTTCTTATATTAACTTAAAGTTTATATAATTTATTTATTAACCCCCGTCCTATAACTCATGAAAAATATAAGTTCGTTATTAAATTCGTTTAATAAAATTGAAAAAACAAAAACGAGTGTTACTATCTTTAATTTAATTATTAAATATTCACCTTATTATTAATAATATTAACATGTCCACTTTCTTCATTAGAAATTATTCTCACTCTATCCACCTACTTGAATTGTGAACTTAAATAATTGGGTAGTGTACACGTCTCACTTTCCACTAATTCTTCATATAATAGTTAAATTCAAAATTTTGTAACATAGTGGTAGTCAATTATTACGACTGCAACCCGTACTAGTGCAACACGTTTTTGCATCCACAATTATATGTACATACGTATATATATATATAATTACCTTTATAAGTTTTATTAACTCGCTATATATATATATATATATATATATATATATATATATATATATATATATATATATATATATATTGAAAACTAATAAGTTGTAATATAAATTGTACGTGTAATATGTTTTTCAAAATTAATTATATTCGAAATACCTTGTATATATAAATACATGCTAATAATACATTTTATTATTCTTCAAATTATTTTACATATTTCATTTTGAAAATTAAATCGTTCTTATTAACGTGCTTCAAGTTATTATATATATTTATATATATACATACCTATTTATAAACTTATTGTTCGTGAATCGTCGGAATGGTCAAATGGGTGAATGAATGTATGAAACTCTTTGAAGTTTTAGAATGCAACATAACAAATTTGCTTATCTTGTCGGAGAATTCAAATAGTGCAAAGATTTGAATTAAGAATAAGTCAAAATTTTCTGGGTCGTCACAGTACCTACCCATTAAAAGAAATTTCGTCCCGAAATTTGGCTGATGGCTGTCATTGTTGAAAATAAAGATATTCTCGTATCATTAGATCTTATGTGAATTCGAATTCTCTGCGAGAATTGTAACGAAGTTTGATGGTAAAAGTTGCATTTTGGCTTGAATAGTTTATCTATACAGACTTAAATTTCCATGGATTCTTCAATAAAAATTTGATCCTGTACGCGTGTTTTATCAAGGAGAAAGATAAGATTGGTATACAAAAAGTAACCAACTTGAGTTATTTGACATTAGGGTTTATGAATACGATATTGTCTAAAAGTTCAGTTTCGTGATAAATTCGAGTCAAGTGAGTATATAGTTTCTCACTATTAAGGAAATAAATGAAACGATTCAGTTAAGAGCAGTGACGTCAGATTTTCGTGTAAAGTTATTCACTTTTGAGAAATGTGAATAAAATTATATAGATTACGCGGAATGTACAGGAGAAAATGTTGGTATTAATTAGATAATAAATGCCAGACTTGAGTTTTCCACAGTTGATTTCCTAAATTTAAGGAATTTGAAAATCTTCTTAAATCTGTAGGATTTTGGTTTTCAATAATTAAGGAAATTAGAATTCTCCTCAATTTGATAAGGTTATCTTCACTGGTTGATGCGTTGCTATGACTGAAAGTTTTGATATAAATTAATCGCCTTCGTTTCCTTATTTTCTCATCTCTATTCTTCTCTTCCACGACTCTTATTCCAAAAGATTGTGAAGATGCTCAATCCTGTTTTAATCTTTGCAATTATCTTGATCGTATATACGGTCATTCTTCTTTTCAGTCTTCCACCGGAAGGATATTTTCACTTCTATAATGCTCTTGGGGTGGTGGTTTTCATAATCCTTCCTTGCCTTTGTATTTCAATATTCATTGATATAAATGGTTTATAATTTCCACGTTTGCTGTCTTTTATATTCTTGCCTATATTTCGATTGTTTTTCATCTCCCGGACATAAGTAAAGTGAGCATACATGTCTTGAGTCTGTAAGTATTTTCGATTACTTGTGTCTATTTCGTAAAACAGTTATAAAAATAGCGCATGTATTCTCAGTCCCAAAAATATATATTGCAAAAGCATTTAAAAAGGGAGCAAATGAAACTCACAGTACTGTATTTTCTAGTAAAAATACATATGACGACATTGAACAATGCAGGGTTGGCCTCGGATTCACGAACCTATATCATTCATGTATGTATTAAAACACATTCTTGTAATCAAATAAATATTTATATTATTATTAGTGAAAATTTTATATTAATAACTTATATATTTTATTATATTTTCATTTTGTATATTGTAGATAGATAATAGTATTAGTATATTTAAATTTATGGGTGTTAAACGTATTTATATGTGATTACTCTTTTTGTTTACAAAATACTAGTTATAATAACACTAGAATAATTATAATGATAATAATAATAATTTCCATACTAGTAATAATAATGATAGTATTAATAATAGTCTAAAAAAAATATAGATTTAAGGTATTAATACTTTTAGTGATAATTATATTAATTTTTAATAATAACAATGCTCATTAATGATAATCATATTAATGAGAATGATAATATTAATAATAATACTTGTGTCAATATTAAAAGTACTAATAATTATAAAATGATACGAGTACTAATATTAATGAAAATAATAAATATTTGTATCATTCTCATAATGATAATAATAATAATCATAATCATATTGATAATAGTAATACATATATCGATAGTACTAGTAATTATAAGATTTTTAAATAAAACTACATTTATTTATTTTAATATAGATAAAAATAATAATATTTATATAAATGACTATATATTAACAATAATCTTAATCGTATTCCTAATAACAATAATAATACTTATTCTATTAATAATAACTAAGTAAATAATAACGATAATAATGAAATGTATTTTAATGATAATAATATAAATCATATTGTTTATATTCACCTAATCAACAATAATAATAATAACGAAAAGGATAATATTAATAATTATAATAATTTTAATGATAATAATCAATAATAATAATAATAATAATAATAATAATAATAATAATAATAATAATAATAATAATAATAATAATAATAATAATAATAATAATAATAATAATAATAATAAGGTTTATACATAAAAGGATGAGAAAATAAACAAAAATGGTGCCTCCATGTCTCGAACCCGCGACCTCCCGGTAACATACTTACGCATCAAACCAACTGAGCTACAAGCTCTTATCTAATTTAAATACGCACGTTAAAAAAATAACCCGTAATCATCTCGGTTTCCTCTTCTTATTTATAATATTCAGCCCATCACTTCAAGAATCAGCCCAACAAAATAAACAACCTCAACCCAATATTTAACGAGCCCAAGATGCAAACCCTAATCCATTAATCATCACAATAGGCCCAATGATTAAATCATAATGTGTACATGTGAGGTTTTTGTTGTTCAACAAATAAAAAAAAATAAAAATAAACATATAGCGGCAACAACGAGTCACTTCTTATCATCATCATCACTTAACATCATCATAATCTCTTCGTCCTCCATGATCATCAATCACCGTAACTGTAGTGACCCGAACTTTTCCATGTTTTTATATATTAAATGAAATTGATATTTACATGATTAAATGTTTCCAACATGTTAACCAATCAAACTTATTAAGACTTGATTAATTGAAATAGGTTTCATATTGACAATTGACCACCCAAGTTGACCGGCGATTCACGAACGTTAAAACTTGTAAAAACTATATGATGACATATATATGGATATATATATAGTTAACATGATATTATTATAAGTAAACATATCATTAAGTATATTAACAATGAACTACATATGTAAAAAAAAGACTAATAACTTAATGATTTAGAAACGAGACATATATGTAACGATTATTGTTGTAACGACATTTAATGTATATATACCATATTAAGATATATTAATACATCATGATATCATGATAATATAATAATTTAACATCTCATTTGATTTAATAAACAATGGGTTAACAACATTTAACAAGATCGTTAACCTAAAGGTTTCAAAACAACACTTACATGTAACGACTAACGATTACTTAACGACTCAGTTAAAATGTATATACATGTAGTGTTTAATATATATTCTTACACTTTTGAAAGACTTCAAAACACTTATCAAAATACTTCTACTTAACAAAAATGCTTACAATTACATCCTCGTTCAGTTTCATCAACAATTCTACTCGTATGCACCCGTATTTGTACTCGTACAATACACAACTTTTAGATGTATGTACTATTGGTATATACACTCCAATGATCAGCTCTTATCAGCCCATGTGAGTCACCTAACACATGTAGGAACTATCATTTGGCAACTAGCATGAAATATCTCATAAAATTACAAAAATATGAGTAATCATTCATGACTTATTTACATATAAACAAAATTACACATCCTTTATATCTAATCCATATACCAACGACCAAAACACCTACAAACACTTTCATTCTTCAATTTTCTTCATCTAATTAATCTCTCTCAAGTCTATCTTCAAGTTCTAAGTGTTCTTCATAAATTCTACAAGTTCTAGTTTCATAAAATCAAGAATACTTCCAAGTTTGCTAGCTTACTTCCAATCTTGTAGAGTGATCATCCAACCCCAATAAATATTTATTATTTACATTAAGATATCTTTCTAATACAAGGTAATACTCATATTCAAACTTTGATTAAATTTCTATAACTATAACAATCTTATTTCGAGTGGAAATCTTACTTGAACTTGTTTTCGTGTCATGATTCTGCTTCAAGAACTTTCAAGCCATCCAAGGATCCTTTAAATCTAGATCAATTTTTCTAATTTCCAGTAGCTATATCCAGAAAAATTGAGGTAGTAATGATGTTCATAACATCATTTGATTCATACATATAAAGCTATCTTATTTGAAGGTTTAAACTTATAATCACTAGAACATAGTTTAGTTAATTCTAAACTTGTTCGCAAACAAAAGTTAATCCTTCTAACTTGACTTTTAAAATCAAATAAACACATGTTCTATATCTATATAATATTCTAACTTAATGATTTAAAACCTGAAAACACGAAGAACACTGTAAAACTGGACATACGCCGTCGTAGTAACACCGCGGGCTGTTTTGGGTTAGTTAATTAAAAACTATGATAAACTTTGATTTAAAAGTTGTTCTTCTGGGAAAATTATTTTTCTTATGAACATGAAACTATATCCAAAAATCATGGTTAAACTCAAAGTGGAAGTATGTTTTCTAAAATGGTCATCTAGACGTCGTTCTTTCGACTGAAATGACTACCTTTACAAAAATGACTTGTAACTTATATTTTTGACTATAAACCTATACTTTTTCTGTTTAGATTCATAAAATAGAGTTCAATATGAAACCATAGTAATTTGATTCACTCAAAACGGATTTAAAATGAAGAAGTTATGGGTAAAACAAGATTGGATAATTTTTCTTGTTGTAGCAAGAAAATTGGTAACAGATCTATATTAATCATATCCTAGCTAACTTATATTGTATTATACATGTATTCTAATATATTATGTAATCTTGAGATACCATAGACACGTATGCAAATGTCTTGACATATCATATCGACCCATGTGTATATATTATTTGGAACAACCATAGACCTTATGAACCGAGTGTGTGGACCATACCTTGACAAGTTTGTCATTGTTTTCATTGATGACATACTTATTTACTCAAAGAATGACCAAGAATACAGTGAACATTTGAGAAAGGTGTTAGAAGTATTGAGGAAGGAAGAATTGTACGCTAAGTTTTCAAAGTGTGCATTTTGGTTGGAAGAAGTTCAATTCCTCGGTCACATAGTGAACAAAGAAGGTATTAAGGTGGATCCGGCAAAGATAGAAACTGTTGAAAAGTGGGAAACCCCGAAAACTCCGAAACACATACGCCAGTTTTTAGGACTAGCTGGTTACTACAGAAGGTTCATCCAAGACTTTTCCAGAATAGCAAAACCCTTGACTGCATTAACGCATAAAGGGAAGAAATTTGAATGGAATGATGAACAAGAGAAAGCGTTTCAGTTATTGAAGAAAAAGCTAACTACGGCACCTATATTGTCATTGCCTGAAGGGAATGATGATTTTGTGATTTATTGTGACGCATCAAAGCAAGGTCTCGGTTGTGTATTAATGCAACGAACGAAGGTAATTGCTTATGCGTCTAGACAATTGAAGATTCACGAACAAAATTATACGACGCATGATTTGGAATTAGGCGCGGTTGTTTTTGCATTAAAGACTTGGAGGCACTACTTATATGGGGTCAAAAGTATTATATATACCGACCACAAAAGTCTTCAACACATATTTAATCAGAAACAACTGAATATGAGGCAGCGTAGGTGGATTGAATTATTGAATGATTACGACTTTGAGATTCGTTACCACCCGGGGAAGGCAAATGTGGTAGCCGATGCCTTGAGCAGGAAGGACAGAGAACCCATTCGAGTAAAATCTATGAATATAATGATTCATAATAACCTTACTACTCAAATAAAGGAGGCGCAACAAGGAGTTTTAAAAGAGGGAAATTTAAAGAATGAAATACCCAAAGGATCAGAGAAGCATCTTAATATTCGGGAAGATGGAACCCGGTATAGGGCTGAAAGGATTTGGGTACCAAAATTTGGAGATATGAGAGAAATGGTACTTAGAGAAGCTCATAAAACCAGATACTTAATACATCCTGGAACGAGGAAGATGTACAAGGATCTCAGGAAATATTTTTAGTGGCCGGGTATGAAAGCCGATGTTGCTAAATACGTAGGAGAATGTTTGACGTGTTCTAAGGTCAAAGCTGAGCATCAGAAACCATCAGGTCTACTTCAACAACCCGAAATCCCGGAATGGAAATGGGAAAACATTACCATGGATTTCATCACTAAATTGCCAAGGACTGCAAGTGGTTTTGATACTATTTGGGTAATAGTTGATCGTCTCACCAAATCAGCACACTTCTTGCCAATAAGAGAAGATGACAAGATGGAGAAGTTAGCACGACTGTGTTTGAAGGAAGTCATCTCCAGACATGGAATACCAATCTCTATTATCTCTGATAGGGATGGCAGATTTATTTCAAGATTCTGGCAGACATTACAGCAAGCATTAGGAACTCGTCTAGACATGAGTACTGCCTATCATCCACAAACTGATGGGCAGAGCGAAAGGACGATACAAACGCTTGAAGACATGCTACGAGCATGTGTTATTGATTTCGAAAACAGTTGGGATCGACATCTACCGTTAGCAGAATTTTCCTACAACAACAGCTACCATTCAAGCATTGAGATGGCGTCGTTTGAAGCACTTTATGGTAGAAAGTGCAGGTCTCCGATTTGTTGGAGTGAAGTGGGGGATAGAAAGATTACGGGTCCGGAGATTATACAAGAAACTACCGAGAAGATCATCCAAATTCAACAACGGTTGAAAACCGCCCAAAGTCGACAAAAGAGCTACGCTGACATTAAAAGAAAAGATATAGAATTTGAAATTGGAGAGATGGTCATGCTTAAAGTTGCACCTTGGAAAGGCGTTGTTCGATTTGGTAAACGAGGGAAATTAAATCCAAGGTATATTGGACCATTCAAGATTATTGATCGTGTCGGACCAGTAGCTTACCGACTTGAGTTACCTCAACAACTCGCGGCTGTACATAACACTTTCCACGTCTCGAATTTGAAGAAATGTTTTTCTAAAGAAGATCTCACTATTCCGTTAGATGAAATCCAAATCAATGAAAAACTTCAATTCATCGAAGAACCCGTCGAAATAATGGATCGTGAGGTTAAAAGACTTAAGCAAAACAAGATACCAATTGTTAAGGTTCGATGGAATGCTCGTAGAGGACCTGAGTTCACCTGGGAGCGTGAAGATCAGATGAAGAAGAAATACCCGCATCTATTTCCAGAAGATTCATCAACACCTTCAACAGCTTAAAATTTCGGGACGAAATTTATTTAACGGGTAGGTACTGTAGTGACCCGAACTTTTCCATGTTTATATATATTAATTGAGAGTGATATTTACAAGATTAAATGTTTCCAACATGTTAAGCAATCAAACTTGTTAAGACTTGATTAATTGAAATATGTTTCATATAGACAATTGACCACCCAAGTTGACCGGTGATTCACGAACGTTAAAACTTGTAAAAACTATACGATGACATATATATGGTTATATATATAGTAAACATGTTTTTATTATAAGTATGTATCTCATTAGGTATTTTAACAATGAGTTATATACATAAAAATGAGACTATTAATTTAAGAAACTCGAAAACGATATATATAACGATTATCGTTATAACAACGTCTTACTAGGTACATATGAATCATATTAAGATATTGATACACTTGGTTAATTATGTTAAATGATAAGTAAATATATTATTAAGTGTATTAACAATGAAATACATATGTAAAAATAAGACTACTAACTTAATGATTTCGAAACGAGACATATATGTAACGATTATCGTTGTAACGACATTTAACTGTATATACATCATAATGAGATATATTATATATCATAATATCATGATAATATAACAATTTAACATCTCATTTGTTATAATAAACAATGGGTTAACAACATTCAACAAGATCGTTAACCTAAAGGTTTCAAAACAACATTTACATGTAACGACTAACGATGACTTAACGACTCAGTTAAAATGTATATACATGTAGTGTTTTAATATGTATTCATACACTTTTGAAAGACTTCAAGACACTTATCAAAATACTTCTACTTAACAAAAATGCTTACAATTACATCCTCGTTCAGTTTCATCAACAATTCTACTCGTATGCACCCGTATTCGTACTCGTACAATACACAGCTTTTAGATGTATGTACTATTGGTATATACACTCCAATGATCAGCTCTTAGCAGCCCATGTGAGTCACCTAACACATGTGGGAATCATCATTTGGCAACTAGCATGAAATATCTCATAAAATTACAAAAATATGAGTAATCATTCATGACTTATTTACATGAAAACAAAATTACATATCCTTTATATCTAATCCATACACCAACGACCAAAAACACCTACAAACACTTTCATTCTTCAATTTTCTTCATCTAATTGATCTCTCTCAAGTTCTATCTTCAAGTTCTAAGTGTTCTTCATATATTTTACAAGTTCTAGTTACATAAAATCAAGAATACTTTCAAGTTTGCTAGCTCACTTCCAATCTTGTAAGGTGATCATCCAACCTCAAGAAATCTTTGTTTCTTACAGTAGGTTATCATTCTAATACAACATAATAATCATATTCAAACTTTGGTTCAATTTCTATAACTATAACAATCTTATTTCAAGTGATGATCTTACTTGAACTTGTTTTCGTGTCATGATTCTGCTTCAAGAACTTCGAGCCATCCAAGGATCCGTTGAAGCTAGATCCATTTTTCTCTTTTCCAGTAGGTTTATCCAAGGAACTTAAGGTAGTAATGATGTTCATAACATCATTCGATTCATACATATAAATCTATCTTATTCGAAGGTTTAAACTTGTAATCACTAGAACATAGTTTAGTTAATTCTAAACTTGTTCGCAAACAAAAGTTAATCCTTCTAACTTGAATTTTAAAATCAACTAAACACATTTTCTATATCTATATGATATGCTAACTTAATGATTTAAAACCTGGAAACACGAAAAATACCGTAAAACCGGATTTACGTCGTCGTAGTAACACCGCGGGCTGTTTTGGGTTAGTTAATTAAAAACTATGATAAACTTTGATTTTTAAAGTTGTTATTCTGAGAAAATTATTTTTATTATGAACATGAAACTATATCCAAAAATTATGGTTAAACTCAAAGTGGAAGTATGTTTTCTAAAATGGTCATCTAGACGTCGTTCTTTCGACTGAAATGACTACCTTTACAAAAACGACTTGTAACTTATTTTTCTGACTATAAACTTATACTTTTCTGTTTAGATTCATAAAATAGAGTTCAATATGAAACCATAGCAATTTGATTCACTCAAAACGGATTTAAAATGAAGAAGTTATGGGTAAAACAAGATTGGATAATTTTTCTCATTTTAGCTACGTGAAAATTGGTAACAAATCTATTCCAACCATAACTTAATCAACTTGTATTGTATATTATGTAATCTTGAGATACCATAGACACGTATACAATGTTTCGACCTATCATGTCGACACATCTATATATATTTCGGAACAACCATAGACACTCTATATGTGAATGTTGGAGTTAGCTATACAGGGTTGAGGTTGATTCTAAAATATATATAGTTTGAGTTGTGATCAATACTGAGATACGTATACACTGGGTCGTGGATTGATTCAAGATAATATTTATCGATTTATTTCTGTACATCTAACTGTGGACAACTAGTTGTAGGTTACTAACGAGGACAGCTGACTTAATAAACTTAAAACATCAAAATATATTAAAAGTGTTGTAAATATATTTTGAACATACTTTGATATATATGTATATATTGTTATAGGTTCGTGAATCAACCAGTGGCCAAGTCTTACTTCCCGACGAAGTAAAAATCTGTGAAAGTGAGTTATAGTCCCACTTTTAAAATCTAATATTTTTGGGATGAGAATACATGCAGGTTTTATAAATGATTTACAAAATAGACACAAGTACGTGAAACTACATTCTATGGTTGAATTATTGAAATCGAATATGCCCCTTTTTATTAAGTCTGGTAATCTAAGAATTAGGAAACAGACACCGTAATTGACGCGAATCCTAAAGATAGATCTATTGGGCCTAACAAACCCCATCTAAAGAACCGGATGCTTTAGTACTTCGAAATTTATATCATATCCGAAGGGTGTCCCGGAATGATGGGGATATTCTTATATATGCATCTTGTTAATGTCGGTTACCAGGTGTTCACCATATGAATGATTTTTATCTCTATGTATGGGATGTGTATTGAAATATGAAATCTTGTGGTCTATTATTATGATTTGATATATATAGGTTAAACCTATAACTCACCAACATTTTTGTTGACGTTTTAAGCATGTTTATTCTCAGGTAATTATTAAGAGCTTCCGCTGTCGCATACTTAAATAAGGACGAGATTTGGAGTCCATGCTTGTATGATATTGTGTAAAAACTGCATTCAAGAAACTTATTTTGTTGTAACATATTTGTATTGTAAACCATTATGTAATGGTCGTGTGTAAACAGGATATTTTAGATTATCATTATTTGATAATCTACGTAAAGCTTTTTAAAACCTTTATCTATGAAATAAAGGTTATGGTTTGTTTTAAAAATGAATGCAGTCTTTGAAAAACGTCTCATATAGAGGTCAAAACCTCGCAACGAAATCAATTAATATGGAACGTTTTTAATCAATAAGAACGGGACATTTCATTAGTGTGTTAGGATCAATGATGGGATGAAATTTCATGTTCGGGCACGAATCACCCGTTGCGTCTAAAACACGATTTTGATTGAATTAAAGTTTCAAGTGATGTCTTGGCTGATCACCATGAATTGTGGGCTATTCTTGGTGTGTTCTTGAGTGTACCAAAGTTTCGGGTGGTTTGATTAGGTGGAGATATATGTAAGGCTCGCCGAAAACCGACACACGGGGCTCAAGATACGACCCGATGAACTTTTGATTTAAAACTTGTGATTAATTATTAAACTTATGATATAAATAATGAATTTCATTATCATTTAATTACTTATGATATAAAAAGTAATTATTATAATTTAAGACTTAAGATATATATTTATTTTATCATTTAATTATTACTTATGATTTAATTAACATTTTAATTAAACTTATGATTAATAATACTTTTATTATTAATGGAAAATACTTATGATAAGTATTAAAAATTATATTATAAGATTATTATTATAAGACTTATAATAAATATTAATTAATTATTTAATTATTATAAGGCTTAGTTATTATTTAATTATAATTTAATTACTAAATACTTATGATTTAATAATTATAATTAGAAACTTATGATATGATTACTAATCCATTATTAATTAATAATACTTATGATATGATTTAAAATTTATTATTAATTAATAATACTTATATTATGACTAATATTTAATTAATTAATTAAATACTTATGTTATATTAATTATATCATTTAAACTTATATTAACTTTAATAATTCATTTTAATTTAATTAAACTTATGTTATGACATAATTAGACATATTTAACTTTAATAAACATTATAACTTACATTATTATTACAACTTACACTTTTAAAATTAACGTTGACTATGTTTGACCAAGGTTGACTTTTGAGTTGACTTTCGGTTGACTTTGACTTTCAGTTGACTTTTATTGACTTTCTAAATAAGGAAACTTTCTTAACTTAAAACTGTCTAAAAATAGAAACTTTCTAAATTTGGAAACTTTCCAAAAATAGAAACTTTCCAAAAATAGAAACTTTCCAAAAATAGAAACTTTCCAAAAATGGAAACCTGCTAAAAATAGAAACTTTCTAAAAATAGAAAGTGTGTCCGTACGCTGTTCCGATCAAACCGATGCATGTTGAGTATTGTTCTATGACTACTTGCAACATGTACAATAGCTATCAAACTAAGACTTGACCTAAGTTAGTTATTTATATCGACCTGCTTTATTTATATGTCGGCGTTGTGATCATTCCTGATCACTTTACTTCGATTGCTGTTCGCTTATTTGTGTGGTTACTTCATTTGCTATTAAGGTGAGTTATAGTCCCATTTTCTATTTTAAATCTTTTGGGATGAGAATACATGTAATTTATTTTATATTTTGGACACAAGTGGAAGTTGGTTTAAATTATTCATTGTGAGTTGAACAAAAATATTCCCTAGTCTGGTAACTGTAATCACTGGTTTCTACTAGTGAACGCGAATCCTACGGATAGATCTATCGGGTTTGACAACCCCATTTCGAGCTAGTCGCGCTAGTAATTTATAATCGGAATGTTTAGTACTTCGTAATTTGTAGTAGATACACTTGTTCGGTGTATATTATTTATTGTGTTTGGTAAGGGTAAATAAATGGTTAAGTGGTTACCAGGTGGCTCACGGTAAACGGAATAATGTTTTTATATGTTTTCTAGCATATAATTTTGTGGTCCAAAAAGGAGTTTTTATGTTTTCAAACATAAATTTTTACGGTTTAAATTAAATATTGTTTGCAATATTAAACCTATAATTCACTCAACATTTTTGTTGATAGTTACTCGCATGTTTTATTCTCAGGTTCATAATTGATTGCTTCCGCTGTGCTTAGAGAGTCTGCATATTTATGATGGCAGCTTTTGTTAAACAATAACTTGCATTCTATTTTGATACATTTAATAATGGATGCCGTTGACTTTGTTTTGGTCAACTTTTGGTTAAGTAATAATGTATGGTTTTTCTAAACTTACATATTTTGATAGGTTTCCTTTATAGGAAATCATTTTTAAATAAAGAATGCAAGGTTATTTATTAAATTCATATAGAGTTATGATCAAGCTGTGGGACCAAGATAACGATAGTCGTCAAGTGTACTTTGACGGGTCGTTAAGGTCATCAGATGAGCTAGAATCCAAACCTCTGCGATCTCGGAGCCCCTACACACAAACATATAGCGATTGCGGAGCTGCAACAGTCAAAGGCCACGAATTCAGCTGATGAAAATACACCTTTTTCTATCTATCTATCTGATCAATATCAATATATATATATATATATATATATATATATATATATATATATATATATATATATATATATATATATATATATATATATATATATAATTTTAAGTTTAATTTAAGTTTAATAATAATTGGGTTATTGTAACGAATGTTTTACAGTTTTTAAAGTCGAAACTCTGTCCGTGTAACGCCACGAAATTAATAATCACTGTAAGTTATGTTCTTCCTTTTTAAATTAATGTCTCGTAGCTAAGTTATTATTATGCTTATTTAAACTGAAGCAATCGTGATGTTGGACTAAATATTAAGACGGGGTTATTGGGCTTTGGACCATAATTGGAGTTTGGACAAAAGACCGACACTTGTGAAAAATTGGACTATGGGCTATTAATGGGCTTTATATTTGGTTAACTAAATGATATCTCATTAATTTAATATAGAGATTTACAATTTAACGTATATATAAATAACCACATACGCTTAATCGGGTACGGTGGGCGGGATATTTATAAATACTAATAATTGTTCATTTGACCGAAGACGGGGATGGATTAATAGTCAATGGACTCATTAAAACAGGGGTGGATTACATTCAAGGGTAATTGGTGTAATTGTTAAGAAAGTATTAAAACCTTGGATTACACGCAGTCGATAACCTGGTGTAATCATTAACAAAGTATTAAAACCTTGTTACGGTTTAAGTCCCCAATTAGTTGGAATATTTGACTTCGAGTATAAGGTTAATTTGGCGAAGACTCTCACACTTTATAATTATGACCGATGGACTATTATGGACAAAACCAGATGGACTTATCAAATAATCCAGGCAAAGGACAATTAACCCATGGTAATAAATTAAAATCAAAACGTCAAACATCATGATTACAGAAGTTTAAATAAGCATAATTCTCTTATTTTGTATCTCATCGTACTTTTATTTACTCTCATTTTATTTATTGCACTTTAAATTATCGTACTTTAAATTATCGTACTTTTATTTATCGTCATTTACTTTACGCTTTAAATTAAGTTATATTTATATTTAATATTTTGCATTAGGTTTTAACTGTGATATAAGTTTTAAAATCGACAAACTTGTCATTAAACGGTAAAACCCCCCTTTTATAATAATAATAATACTACTTATGTGTATATATGTATATATATATATATATATATATATATATATATATATATATATATATATATATATATATATAGTTGTGAAAAATATAGTGTAAAATCATCTGGATCCCTGTGAAACGAACCGGACTTACTAAAAACTACACTACTCTACAATTAGGTACACTGCCTATAAGTGTTGTAGTAAGGTTTTGGTATATCCATTATATAAATAAATAAATAACTTGTGTATATTATATCGTATTTAATAGTATTTTGTAGTAAACTATAATAGTATTTCGTACGCCTCCGCTGCATCATCACTTATCGAAGATCGTGCAGAATTTTCTTCTTAACTAGACTATCATTTTCTTGTTTGTAAGTTGACTTGTGTTGAGTAATAACGTTTAAGCCCAATGACTTATGCCACATTTAAGAATGTGACATTTTCATTTGTCAAAGTACCAAAATCCTTTGTGTAGCCATGCAAATTATCTCCATACGTAATAACTGGACCATCTGTTTCTTGATAGTCCATCAATAGGGACTTACTTCCAGTCATATGTATTGAACAACCACTTTCAAGATACCAGATTTGTTTTTTTAATGAGATAAGTTCTTTTTGGAATCCCATCCAAGGATGGGTTCTAGATTAGTCATCTTAGATGATTTCTTCCTTTCTGTAGGTTTGCTTGAAGAAGCATCGGCAGATGTGGTCAAGTTCTGCAAAGTATATGATACATTGAATTCGAGTCGTTGACTTGTTTTTAGACCATCACCAGCACTATGGTTGATTGCTGCTTTGCCTTTAGTATTTGGTCTGCCAATATGGGAAGATTCAGTTGACCCATCAGAAGAGGGGACTAGTTCTTGGTCTTAAGATGCTGGCAAGCCAGTGAGAATACCAGGAATATGCACAGTAGAAGAACTTAGAGAAAGTGGGGGACTTAATCAATTTGGAAGTAGGTCTTCTGTTATTGTTTTCAATAATTTCCCTTTTAATCTTAGGTTCTTTTGGATACATATAAAAGTCACTGGCAGGATCAGAAATCTCATTTATCGAGGTACTTGACTCAGCAGCTTTAGCTTCTGTCTCCACGATTTCTTTTATGGATGATGGTGGGGTCTGATTAGATCTCACAAACTTATTTGTTAAGACCTTGTTTAACCTTAACTATCTTAGCAGAAGTGTTAGGAAAGATAATATCAAAATGCGTTTCAAGAATAAGCTCCATGAATGCTACTTCTGCATGAGCAGCAACATAGTCACCAACAAAGAAATCTTGTACTTGGGTAAGCACCTTCTCATTAACACACTTAGTAGTGCATTGAACAGATGTACACCAAGATGCAACAACCTTTTTAAGGTTGGCCAACTGGATTTTGAGTTCTGCTGCCTCAACGTGAAGAGATCTAAGAGCAAAGTTTTCTTCTTCAATTTTTGCAATTTCATAATTCAAACTTTCAATTTTATCAGTTTTGTCTTTAAGTTGCTCATTGAGAATTTAAAGATCATTTTTAAAAATAATTTCACGTTTGCTACCTCTACAATCTACAGAGATCAATTCTCAACTAGTCAAACATTTAGGCATTTTCATCATTTGTATATGTTCAAAAATTTTCTACCATATACATCAGTTCAAATTTCCATTGAGGTTAGTCCATTTTGTAGTTTGCTTCCCTCATATCAGCTATAAATGTACTACCATTAGCTTACTCATCAACTTCCTTGGACATCAAACACATTCTTCGACCAAATGATCCACCAGTACACGTTTCCTCATTATCACTGTCTGAAGATGAAGATGATGAAATGGATGCATCCCAATCATCTTGTTATGCCACCAATACCTTTTCTATTTTTTTTCCTTCTCATCCTTTGCATTTTCCTTCATTTGAGCTTTCATAGCTTTGTATTTATTTTTGTACTTGTCTTCCTTTGAGAATGAGTTATCTTGAGTGGACTGCCTTTTGGATCTGCATTCAGATGCAAAATGACTAGGCTTTCCACAGTTGTAAGATTCTAATTTTGAGTCAACAGTAGATTTGCTAGAAACACTCAGGTGGGTCTCTCTGAATTAAATTTCTTAAAACGTCTAGCCAGCAGGGCCATTCCTTCAGCAAATCCTTCCACATCATCACCATTACTGCTTTGTTCTGAATCAGTCACACTCACTTTACTTTCATCTATTGCCTCATCATCTGTCACGACCCTACTTTTTCCGTTATCTTTTACCGTTTATTATTTAATGCCCGTTAATTGTTATTCGTTCCACATCATTTCTATGATTTATATTATTATTTTTGTAATAATATATTAATTATTATGTGTTATGTGAATATTTGTATTCATATTTAAGGTTGTACCTTTCTAAGTGTCGTGGATTTCTATCCGGCGAATCTTTTCGATTTTCAAACCAACGTTCAGACTTTTAGGATTTTTAAATCCAAAGTATTTTAAATATGATATTTTGATGTCATATGATTATATATAGTGTTTATATATTTTATTTGTCGAGCATATGTTATCTCTCCGAATATTTAATCGCGTAGCGGTGTTTTTGCGTTCCGGGTTTCGTTCGAGCATTCGGGCTAAAAGCTTTTAGTCCATTTAATAAGATGGCCCACAAGTGTTGCCCACCCTAATTTTTTAGGCCGAATGGGGACCCCCTCCCTTAACCATTTTTCATTTTCATTTTCCAAATTCATTTTCTCATTTACCACTTTTACTAAACCTAATTTTCTCTAGTTTTCTCTCTTCCTCCTTTTTTTTTTCTTGGCCGTCACCTATCAACCATCATCATCATCAATTGATCATCAATTCTTGCTTGGATCATAGGGCTTTCAACATAATCGGGTTGCTCTCATCATTCTCTACACGATCATACTCTTCATTTCTCGATTATGGTATAAACCCTAACCCTAGATTTTTTATTTCTATTTAATTTTACTGATTTTGAATGTTATTATGATAGTATAGCACTTGTGTATTGTTGTATTGTTGATTATATGCGTAGAAATGCTCGATTGTGTATGTTTTCGGTTTGAAAAATTTGGACAACGGACTATTTGATCATTTTTGTACATTATCTAATGTTTTTGATAAAATAAAGTATTTAGATAAGTTCCTCTCATCAAGACATTGATTTTAGAATCCGGATTCATGTCATTTTGATTCCCGAAACTTAAGTTATGATTATTTTGGTGTTTTCATGGAATTAAAATATAAAAACGAATGTATTCAGCTTTGGTCTGACTTTGCGACCATTTTTGGAGTCTCTAGGGTGTACTAGTTGTAGTGACCCGAACTTTTTTATGTTTATATATATTAATTGAGATTGATATTTACATGACTAAATGTTTCCAACGTGTTAAGCAATCAAACTTGTTAAGACTTGATTAAATGAAATAAGTTTCATATAGACAATTGATCACCCAAGTTGACCGGCGATTCACGAACGTTACAAATTTGTAAAAACTACATGTTGTGGTATATATAGACATATATATACGGTTGACATGAGATTATGATGAGTAAGTATCTCACTAACTATATTAACAATGTGTGATATACATAAGAAACGAAATTACTAAGTTAAGAAACTCGAAATGATATATATAACGATTATCGTTATGATAACGTCTACTAAATACATATGTATCATATTAAGATATTGATACACTATATTTAACATGATAAAATAATATTTAAATATATCATTAAGTGTGTTAACAATGAACTACATATGTAAAAACAAGACTGCTAACTCAAGAATTACGAAACGAGACTTATATGTAACGATTATCGTTGTAACGATATTTTAATGTATTTATCATATTAAGAGATATTCAAACATCATAATATCATGATAATATAATAATTTAATATCTCGTTTGATATAATAAACATTGGGTTAACAACATTAATTGAGATCGTTAACTTAAAGGTTTTAAAACAACACTTACATGTAATGACTAACGAAAACTTAACGACTCCATTAGAATGTATATACATGTTGTGTTTTGATATGTATTCTTACACTTTTGAAAGACTTAAAGACACATATCAAAGTACTTCTACTTAACAAAAATGCTTACAATTACATCCTCGTTCAGTTTCATCAACAATTCTGCTCGTATGCACCCGTATTCGTACTCGTACAATACACAGCTTTTAGATGTATATACTATTGGTATATACACTCCAATGATCAGCTCTTAGCAGCCCATGTGAGTCACCTAACACATGTGGGAACCATCATTTGGCAACTAGCATGAAATATCTCATAAAATTACAAAAATATTAGTAATCATTCATGACTTATTTACATGAAAACAAAATTACATATCCTTTATATCTAATCCATATACCAACGACCAAAAACACCTAAAAATACTTTCATTCTTCAATTTTCTTCATCTAATTGATCTCTCTCAAGTTCCATCTTCAAGTTCTAAGTGTTCTTCATAAATTCCATAAGTATAGTTTCATAAAAATCAAGAATACTTCCAAGTTTGCAAGTCAACTTCCAAGCTTTCTAATCCATTCCAAGTAATCATCTAAGATCAAGGAACCTTTATTATTTATAGTAGGTTATCTTTCTAATTCAAGGTAATATTCATATTCAAACTTTGATTCAATTTCTACAACTATAACAATCTTATTTCGAGTGAAAATCTTACTTGAACTGTTTTCGTGTCATGATTCTGCTTCAAGAACTTTCAATCCATCCAAGGATCCTTTAAACCTAGATCCATTTTTCTCATTTCCAGTAGTTTTATCCAGAAAACTTGAGGTAGTAATGATGTTCATAACATCATTCGATTTATACATATAAAGCTATCTTATTCGAAGGTTTAAACTTGTAATCACTAGAACATAGTTTAGTTAATTCTAAACTTGTTCGCAAAAAAATGTTAATCCTTCTAACTTTACTTTTAAAATCAATTAAACACATGTTCTATATCTATATGATATGCTAACTTAATGATTTAAAACCTGGAAACACGATGAACACCATAAAATCGGATATACGCCGTCGTAGTGAAACCGGGGGCTGTTTTGGTTTGGATAATTAAAAATTATGATAAACTTTGATTTAAAATTTGTACTTCTGGGAAAATGATTTTTCATATGAACATGAAACTATATCCAAAAATCTTGGTTAAACTCAAAGTGAAAGTATGTTCAAAATGGTCATCAAGATGTCGTTCTTTCGATGAAAATGACTACCTCTTTAGTAATTGATATGTAACTTAAATTTCTGACAATAAACCTATACTTTTTCTATTTGTATTCTTAAATTAGATTTCAATATGAAACCATTGCAATTTGATTCACTCAAAACGGATTTAAAATGAAGAAGTTATGGGTAAAACAAGATTGGATATTTTTTATCTTTTTAGCTACGGGAAATGTTTAACAAATCTATACAAATCATATCCTAGCTAACTTATATTGTATTATACATGTATTCTAATATATTATGTAATCTTGGGATACCATAGACACGTATACAAATGTTTTGACATATCATATCGCCCCATGTATATATATTATTTGGAACAACCATAGACACTCTATATGCAGTAATGTTGGAGTTAGCTATACAGGGTTGAGGTTGATTCCAAAAATATATATACTTTGAGTTGTGATCTAGCCTGAGACGTGTATACACTGGGTCGTGGATTGGTTCAAGATAATATATATCGATTTATTTCTGTACATCTAACTGTGGACAACTAGTTGTAGGTTGGTTACTAACGAGGACAGCTGACTTAATACACTCAAATCTTTAAAACATAATAAAAATGGTTGTAATTATATTTTGATCATACTTTGATATATATGTACATATTTGTATAGGTTCGTGAATCGATCCGTGGTCAAGTCTTATTTTCGAGGAAGGAAATATCTGTGAAAGTGAGTTATAGTCCCACTTTTAAAATCTAATATTTTTGGGATGAGAATACATGCAGGTTTTATAAATGATTTACAAAATAGACACAAGTACGTGAAACTACATTCTATGGTTGAATTATCGAAATCGAATATGCCCATTTTTATTAAGTTTGGTAATCTAAGAATTAGGGAACAGACACCCTAATTGACGCGAATCCTAAGGATAGATCTATTGGGCTTAACAAACCCCATCCAAAGTACCGGATGCTTTAGTACTTCAAAATTTATATCATATCCGAAGGGTGTCCCGGAATGATGGGGATATTCTTATATATGCATCTTGTTAATGTCGGTTACCAGGTGTTCACCATATGAATGATTTTTATCTCTATGTATGGGATGTGTATTGAAATATGAAATCTTGTGGTCTATTGTTACGATTTGATATATATAGGTTAAACCTATAACTCACCAACATTTTTGTTGACGTTTAAAGCATGTTTATTCTCAGGTGAATACTAAGAGCTTCTGTTGTTGCATACTAAAATAAGGACAAGATGTGGAGTCCATGTTTGTATGATATTGTGTAAAAACTGCATTCAAGAAACATATGTCGATGTAATATATTTCTATTGTAAACCATTATGTAATGGTCGTGTGTAAACAGTATATTTTAGATTATCATTATTTGATAATCTACGTAATGTTTTTAAAACCTTTATTGATAAAATAAAGGTTATGGTTGTTTTAAAAATGAATGCATTCTTTGAAAAACGTCTCATATAGAGGTCAAAACCTCGCAACGAAATCAATTAATATGGAACGTTTATAATCAATATGAACGGGACATTTCAGTTGGTATTCGAGCGTTGGTCTTAGAGAACCAGAAAATTTGCATTAGTGTGTTTTATCGAGTTTGTTAGGATGCATTAGTGAGTCTGGACTTCGACCGTGTTTTCTTTAAAAATGATTGCTTAACATTTTTGTTGGAAACTATATATTATTAACATGTAAATATTATGTGATATATTAATCTCTTAACATGTTTGATATTGTGTGATAGATGTCTACCTCTAGCACAAATCCCATTGACTCACCTAATAATAACGAAGAGTCTAATATATATTGGCAAGATTCACAAGTTCCCGAAGAACCGGAAGAAGAGGAAACGGAATCGGAAGATGTAGAACCGGAAGAAGAAGAGGTTCCGGAGGGGGGAATAGTAGGAACCATAGAAAACCGGTCAAATAAAAGAAAATCCTCAACCAATGGACCAAAGTTAATAATGGTCAATGGTGTTTCCGCTAAGGAAGCAAAATATTGGGAAAATTACCAATTTTTCGATGAATCGGATCCTGATGAGGATTCCGATGATGTTATAGAAATTACCCCGACCCAATTTAATGAGGCAAAAAAAATAATAAGGGAAAAGGCATAAAAATAGAGAAATCTGATTCCGACCCCGATGAACTTTATATGTACCGTCAACACCCGTATTTTCAATATCGTGACAATAACCCGGGAACCTCTAAACCACCAGGTTTTTCTAAACCAATGTGGAAAATGACGACTCGTATTAGAGGAACATCGTATATCCCCAGAAGATTAGGAAAAAGAACCAAGTCCGAAGAAGAAGAAACCAGCGATTCAGATTAGAGGGGTGTGAGCATGTTGTGTAATAAATGTATTGTAGTGTGCTTGTACTTTTATGTTCTATGTAAAAATTGCTTGTATTGTTTGTTTTTACGAATCTAATCCTTGTCTATTTTACAGTATAAAAACAAAATGGACGTTAAGGGTAGGAAATCGAATATTTTAGAAGACCTACCAGAGGATATGATTGAGGAAATCTTGTCTAGAGTCGGTCAGAATTCATCAGCACATTTAGTTATGGCGAAATTAACTTGTCAAACATTTGAAAGACTTTCCAGAAATGCCTTAGTTTATAAAAGGCTTTCCTTTGATAGGTGGGGTATATCGCATTGGGGAGACTTTAAGTTACGCCGTGTTTTCTTTAAAGCGTTAAATGCGGGGAACCCAAATGCAATTTTACGCTACGGGTTAAGAACCTATTTTGACTCAACATATCCCAACATAGGATTTCGTGATTTAGAAAGAGCTTCTAACATGCAACATAAAGAAGCATGTTATGCTTACGGGTTAGTGATGTTCGCTTCTTACCAAAGTGAGAAAAAGAACATCGGATTACAGCTTTTAAATAAAACTTTCCCACAAGTGACGGATTCAGTGGTTGGGGAGAGAAACAAGATTTTTCGATTATTACGGGGCTGTTGGACATTACGAAACCCTCGTCCTTTTGACGACATTACAACATGCTGCCTAGCCAATGGTCATAACGGTTATTTTCCACAAGACCAAGGATGGGAAGTCATCTAAGTAAAACCAGAATGCATGACTTGTTTCTGGACTTATGAATTACGTGTCTTTATTTCCTTTGCTGAACAACTTGCGTATTAACTAGATTTATCTTCAAAACTGTCCTGTATCATAGTGTACTATATTTCATGTTATATGTAATATAGCGAAGTTGTAAGTTTGAAGAATATTTGTATGTGATATATTATTATAATCAGTTTTTCATATGGAATTGTAGTAGTTGAATTGTATATTAGCTACTAAGTATGAACTTAACGGGTAGGTAGTACCCGAATTTAAACTTATAAAATGCTAATATGAAGAAAAAGCTTTTATAAATGAGTTCATATTATGCTACGAGATACTACTGACCACTCTTAATATTCTATATGATTAACTTGTTTCATTTGACTATTTTGAAGGAAATGGCACCGACTACTCGACACACCTTGAATATGAGCGAAGAGGAATTTCGTGCCTTTCTTGCTTCAAACATAGCCGCAGTACAGGCCGCGCTACATACCAACAATAACTCTGAATCTAGCAATACAGCTAACGGTGTAAGAAATCGTGTAGGATGCTCCTACAAGGAATTCACTGCCTGCAAATCTTCAGAATTTGATGGGACCGAAGGACCAATCGGATTGAAATGGTGGACCGAGAAAGTTGAATCGGTGTTTTCCATAAGTAAGTGTGCTGAAGGAGACAAAGTGAAGTACGCTACGCATACCTTCACAGGTATTGCGTTAACATGGTGGAATACCTATCTAGAGCAAGTGGGACAAGATGCTGCTTACGCGCTACCGTGGTCAGCATTCAAGCACTTGATGAACTAGAAGTATCGTCCCAGAACCGAGGTCAATAAGCTCAAGTCAGAACTTAGAGGGTTACGAACACAGGGATTCGATATTACTTCGTACGAAAGACGAATCACAGAATTGTGCCTATTGTGTCCGAGAGTTTTCGAAGATGAGGAAGAGAAGATCGACACATTTGTGAAAGGGTTACCGGAGAGAATCCAAGAAGATATAAGTTCACACGAACCTGCCTCCATACAAAAGGCATGTAGAATGGCTCACAAAATAGTGAACCAGATTGAGGGAAGAATTAAAGAACAGGCGGCCGAACAACAACCACAACTACAACTGGGAGGAAAACGGTGATAAGAGTCACCAAAACAACAACAACTATCCCAAAAATCGCAACATCGATCGCAACTACAACATACGGCACAACAACAACCACAACTACAACTGAAATGTCCCGTTCATATTGATTACAAGCGTTCCATATAAATTGATTTCGTTGCGAGGTTTTGACCTCTATATGAGACGTTTTTCAAAGACTGCATTCATTTTTAAAACAACCATAACCTTTATTTTATCAATAAAGGTTTTAAAAACATTACGTAGATTATCAAATAATGATAATCTAAAATATACTGTTTACACACGACCATTACATAATGGTTTACAATAGAAATATATGACATCGACATATGTTTCTTGAATGCAGTTTTTACACAATATCATACAAACATGGACTCCAAATCTTGTCCTTATTTTAGTATGCAACAGCGGAAGCTCTTAGTATTCACCTGAGAATAAACATGCTTTAAACGTCAACAAAAATGTTGGTGAGTTATAGGTTTAACCTATATATATCAAATCGTAACAATAGACCACAAGATTTCATATTTCAATACACATCCCATACATAGAGATGAAAATCATTCATATGGTGAACACCTGGTAACTGACATTAACACGATGCATATATAAGAATATCCCCATCTTTCCGGGACATCCTTTGGATATGATATAAATTTTGAAGTACTAAAGCATCCGGTACTTTGGATGGGGTTTGTTAGGCCCAATAGATCTATCTTTAGGATGCGCGTCAATTAGGGTGTCTGTTCCCTAATTCTTAGATTACCAGACTTAATAAAAAGGGGCATATTCGATTTCGATAATTCAACCATAGAATGTAGTTTCACGTACTTGTGTCTATTTTGTAAATCATTTATAAAACCTGCATGTATTCTCATCCCAAAAATATTAGATTTTAAAAGTGAGACTATAACTCACTTTCACGGATATTTCCTTCCTCGGAAATAAGACTTGGCCACGGATCGATTCACGAACCTATACAAATATGTACATATATATCAAAGTATGATCAAAATATAATTACAACCATTTTTATTATGTTTTAAAGATTTGAGTGTATTAAGTCAGCTGTCCTCGTTAATAAGCTACAACTAGTTGTCCACAGTTAGATGTACAGAAATAAATCGATATATATATTATCTTGAATCAATCCACGACCCAGTGTATACATGTCTTAGGCTAGATCACAACTCAAAGTATATATATTTTTGCAATCAACCTCAACCCTGTATAGCTAACTCCAACATTACTGCATATAGAGTGTCTATGGTTGTTCCAAATAATATATATACATGGGTCAATATGATATGTCAAAACATTTGCATACGTGTCTATGGTATCCCAAGATTACATAATATATTAGAATACATATATAATACAATATAAGTTAGCTAGGATATGATTTGTATAGATTTGTTAAACATTTCCCGTAGCTAAAAAGATCAAAAATATCCAATCTTGTTTTACCCATAACTTCTTCATTTTAAATCCGTTTTGAGTGAATCAAATTGCTATGGTTTCATATTGAACTCTAATTTAAGAATCCAAACAGAAAAAGTATAAGTTTATAGTCAGAAATTTAAGTTACATGTCAATTACTAAAGAGGTAGTCATTTCTGTCGAAAGAATGACATCTTGATGACCATTTTGAAAAACATACTTTCACCTTGAGTTTAACCAAGATTTTTGGATATAGTTTCATGTTCATATGAAAAATCATTTTCCCAGAAGAACAACTTTTAAATCAAAGTTTATCAAAGTTTTTAATTATCCAAACCAAAACAGCCCCCGGTTTCACTACGACGGCGTATATCTGATTTTATGGTGTTCATCGTGTTTCCAGGTTTTAAATCATTAAGTTAGCATATCATATAGATATAGAACATGTGTTTAGTTGATTTTAAAAGTCAAGTTAGAAGGATTAACTTTTGTTTGCGAACAAGTTTAGAATTAACTAAACTATATTCTAGTGATTACAAGTTTAAACCTTCGAATAAGATAGCTTTATATGTATGAATCGAATGATGTTATGAACATCATTACTACTTTAAGTTTTCTGGATAAAACTAATAAAAATGAGAAAAATGGATCTAGCTTCAAATGATCCTTGGATGGCTTGAAAGTTTTTGAAGCAGGATCATGACACAAAAACAGTTCAAGTAAGATTTTCACTCGAAATAAGATTGTTATAGTTGTAGAAATTGAATCAAAGTTTGAATGTGAATATTACATTGAATTAGAAAGATAACCTACTGTAAATAATAAAGGTTCCTTGATCTTAGATGATTACTTGGAATGGATTAGAAAGCTTGGAAGTAGACTTGCAAACTTGGAAGTATTCTTGATTTTTATGAAACTATACTTATGGAATTTATGAAGAACACTTAGAACTTGAAGATGGAACTTGAGAGAGATCAATTAGATGAAGAAAATTGAAGAATGAAAGTGTTTGTAGGTGTTTTTGGTCATTGGTATATGGATTAGATATAAAGGATATGTAATTTTATTTTCATGTAAATAAGTCATGAATGATTACTAATATTTTTGTAATTTTATGAGATATTTCATGCTAGTTGCCAAATGATGGTTCCCACATGTGTTAGGTGACTCACATGGGCTGCTAAGAGCTGATCATTGGAGTGTATATACCAATAGTACATACATCTAAAAGCTGTGTATTGTACGAGTACGAATACGGGTGCATACGAGTAGAATTGTTGATGAAACTGAATGAGGATGTAATTGTAAGCATTTTTGTTAAGTAGAAGTACTTTGATATGTGTCTTGAAGTCTTTCAAAAGTTTAAAAATAAATATCAAAACACAACATGTATATACATTCTAATGGACTTCGTTAGTCGTTACATGTAAGTGTTGTTTTGAAACCTTTAAGTTAACGATCACACATAATGTTGTTAACCCAATGTTTATTATATCAAATGAGATGTTAAATTATTATATTATCATGATATTATGATGTATTAATATCTCTTAATATGATATATATATATTAAAATATCGTTAGAATGATAATCGTTACATATAAGTCTCGTTTCGTAATTCTTGAGTTAGTAGTCTTGTTTTTACATATGTAGTTCATTGTTAACATACTTAATGATATATTTAAATATCATTTTATCATGTTAAATATAGTGTATCAATATCTTAATATGATACATATGTATTTAGTAGACGTTATCATAACGATAATCGTTATATATATCATTTCGAGTTTCTTAACTTAGTAATATCATTTCTTATGTATATCACACATTGTTAATATACTTAGTGAGATACTTACTCATCATAATCTCATTTCAACCATATATATATGTCTATATATACCACAACATGTAGTTTTTACAATTTTGTAAAGTTCATGAATCGCCGATCAACTTGGGTGATCAATTGTCTATATGAAACTTATTTCATTTAATCAAGTCTTAACAAGTTTGATTGGTTAACATGTTGGAAACATTTAGTCATGTAAATATCAATCTCAATTAATATATTTAAACATGGAAAAGTTCGGGTCACTACAGTACCTACCCGTTAAATAAATTTCGTCCCGAAATTTTAAGCTGTTGAAGGTGTTGACAAATCTTCTGGAAATAGATGCGGGTATTTCTTCTTCATCTGATCTTCATGCTCCCAGGTGAACTCGGGTCCTCTACGAGCATTCCATCAAACCTTAACCATCGGTATCTTGTTTTGCTTAAGTCTCTTAACCTCACGATCCATTATTTCGACGGGTTCTTCAATGAATTAAAGTTTTTCATTGATTTGGATTTCGTCCAATGGAATAGTGAGATCTTCTTTAGCAAAACATTTCTTCAAATTCTAGACGTGGAAAGTGTTATGTACAGCCGCGAGTTGTTGAGGTAGCTCCAGTTGGTAAGCTACTGGTCCGACACGATCTATAATCTTTAATGGTCCAATGTACCTTGGATTTAGTTTCCCTCGTTTGCCAAATCGAACAACGCCTTTCCAAGGTGCAACTTTAAGCATGACCATCTCTCCAATTTCAAATTCTATATCTTTTCTTTTAATATCGGCGTAGCTCTTTTGTCGACTTTGGGCGGTTTTCAACCGTTGTTGAATTTGGATGATCTTCTCGGTAGTTTCTTGTATTATCTCCGGACCCGTAATCTGTCTATCCCCCACTTCACTCCAACAAATCAGAGACCTGTACTTTCTACCATAAAGTGCTTCAAACGGTGCCATCTCAATGCTTGAATGGTAGCTGTTGTTGTAGGAAAATTCTGCTAACGGTAGATGTCGATCCCAACTGTTTCCGAAATCAATAACACATGCTTGTAGCATGTCTTCAAGCGTTTGTATTGTCCTTTCACTCTGCCCATCAGTTTGTGGATGATAGGCAGTACTCATGTCTAGACGAGTCTCCAATGCTTGTTGCAATGTCTGCCAGAACCTTGAAACAAATCTACCATCCCTATCAGAGATAATAGAGACGGGTATTCCATGTCTGGAGACAACCTCCTTCAAATACAATCGTGACAACTTATCCATTTTGTCATCTTCTCTCATTGGCAGGAAGTGTGCTAACTTGGTGAGATGATCAACTATTACCCAAATAGTATCATAACCACTTGCAGTCCTTGGCAATTTAGTAATGAAATCCATGGTAATGTTTTCCCATTTCCATTCCGGGATTTCAGGTTGTTGTAGTAGACCTGATGGTTTCTGATGTTCAGCTTTGACCTTAGAACACGTCAAACATTCTCCTACATATTTAGTAATATCGGCTTTCATACCCGGCCACAAAAAGTGTTTCTTGTGATCTTTATACATCTTCCCCTCTCTGGGATGTATTGAATATCTGGATTTATGTGCTTCTTTAAGTACCATTTCTCTCACATCTCCAAACCTTGGTACCCAAATTCTATCAGCCCTATATCGGGTTCCGTCTTCCCGAATATTAAGATGTTTCTCTGATCCTTTGGGTATCTCATTCTTCAACTTTCCTTCTTTTACAACCCCCTGTTGCGCCTCCTATATTTGAGTAGTAAGGTTAGTATGAATAATTATATTCATAGCTTTTACCCGTATAGGTTCTCTGTCCTTTCTACTCATAGCATCGGCTACCACATTCGCCTTCCCCGGGTGGTATCGTATCTCAAAATCATAATCATTCAACAGTTCAATCCACATGCGTTGTCTCATATTCAGTTGCTTCTGATTAAATATATGTTGGAGACTTTTGTGGTCAGTATATATAATACTTTTGACTCCATATAAATAATGCCTCCAAGTCTTTAATGAAAAAACAATAGCACCCAATTCCAAATCGTGAGTTGTATAATTTTTCTCGTGAATCTTCAATTGTCTAGACGCATAAGCAATCACCTTCGTCTGTTGCATTAATACACAACCGAGACCTTGCTTTGATGCATCACAATAAATCACAAAATCATCATTCCCTTCAGGCAATGACAATATAGGTGCCGTAGTTAGCTTTTTCTTCAATAACTGAAACGCCTTCTTTTGTTCATCCTTCCATTCAAATTTCTTCCCTTTATGTGTTAATGCAGTCAAGGGTTTTGCTATTTTGGAGAAATCTTGGATGAATCTTCTTTAGTAACCAGCCAATCCTAAAAATTGACGTATATGCTTCGGAGTTTTTGAGGTTTCCCACTTTTCAACGGTTTCGATCTTTGTCGGGTCCACCTGGATACCTTCTTTGTTCACTATGTGACCGAGGAATTGAACTTCTTCCAACCAAAATGCACATTTTGAAAACTTAGCGTACAGTTTTTCTTTCCTCAATACTTCTAGCACTTTTCTCAAATGTTCTTCGTGCTCTTGATCATTCTTTGAGTAAATAAGTATGTCATCGATGAAAACAATGACTAACTTGTCAAGATATGGCCCACACACCCAGTTCATAAGGTCCATGAACACAGCTAGTGTGTTAGTCAATCCAAACGGCATAACCATAAACTCGTAATGACCATAACGCGTCCTAAAAGCAGTTTTTGGAATATCATCCTCCTTTACTCGCATTTGATGATATCCAGAATGTAAATCGATTTTCGAATAAATCGACGAGCCTTGTAGTTGATCAAATAAGTCGTCAATTCTCAGCAGTGGATAACTGTTTTTGATGGTAAGTTTATTCAACTCTCTATAGTCAATACACAACCTAAATGTACCATCCTTCTTCTTGACAAACAAAACAGGAGCTCCCCATGGTGATGTGCTTGGTCGAATGAAACCACATTCTAATAGTTCTTGCAGTTGGCTTTGCAGTTCTTTCATCTCGCTGGGTGTGAGTCTGTAAGGAGCACGAGCTATTGGTGCAACTCCTGGTACAAGATCTATTTGAAATTCAACAGATCGATGTGGAGGTAGTCCCGGTAATTCTTTCAGAAATACATCGGGAAATTCTTTTGCGACGGGAACATCATTGATGCTCTTTTCTTCAGTTTGTACTTTCTCGACGTGTGCTAGAACAGCATAGCAACCTTTTCTTATTAGTTTTTGTGCCTTCAAATTACTAATAAGATGTAGCTTCGTGTTGCCCTTTTCTCCGTACACCATTAAGGGTTCTCCTTCTTCTCGTACAATGCAAATTGCATTTTTGTAACATACGATCTCTACTTTCATCTCCTTCAGCCAGTCCATGCCAACTATTACATCAAAACTCCCTAACTCTACTGGTATCAAATCAATCTTAAATATTTCGCTACCTAGTTTAATTTCTCGATTCCGGCATATATAATCTGCTAAAATTAATTTACCATTTGCTAAATCGAGTAAAAATTTACTATCCAACGGCGTCAATGGACAACTTAATTTAGCACAAAAATCTCTACTCATATAGCTTCTATCCACACCCGAATCAAATAAAACGTAAGCAGATTTATTGTCAATAAGAAACGTACCCGTAACAAGCTCCGGGTCTTCCTGTGCCTCTGCCTCATTAATATTGAAAACTCTTTCGTGGCCTTGTCCATTCGTGTTCTCCTGGTTCGGGCAATTTCTAATAATGTGGCCCGGTTTTCCACATTTATAACAAACTACATTGGCATAACTTGCTCCGACACTACTTGCTCCGCCATTACTCGTTTCGACACCATTTGTTCCTTTCGTTCTGTTAACCCCTGGTCCGTAGACCTCACACTTCGCTGCGCTATGACCATTTCTTTTACACTTGTTGCAAAATTTGGTGCAGAACCCCGAGTGATACTTTTCACACCTTTGACATAGCTGCTTCTGATTGTTGTTGTTGTTGCGGTTGTTATTGTTGTTGGGATGATTGTTGTAGTTGTTATTGTTGTTGTTGTTGTTGTTGTTGTTGTTGTTGTTGTTGTGCCGTTTATTGTAGTTGCGATTGATGTTGCGATTGTTGGGATAGTTGTTGTTGTTTTGGTGACTCTTATCACCGTTTTCCTCCCACTTTCTTTTGACTAGCTTCACGTTGGCCTCTTCGGCCGCCTGTTCTTTAATTCTTCACTCAATCTGGTTCACTAGTTTGTGAGCCATTCTACATGCCTTTTGTATGGAGGCAGGCTCGTGTGAACTTATATGTTCTTGGATTCTCTCCGGTAACCCTTTCACAAACGCGTCGATCTTCTCTTCCTCATCTTCGAACGCTCTCGGACACAATAGGCACAATTCTGTGAATCGTCTTTCGTACAAAGTAATATCGAATCCCTGTGTTCGTAACCCTCTAAGTTCTGACTTGAGCTTATTGACCTCGGTTCTGGGACGGTACTTCTCGTTCATCAAGTGCTTGAATGCTGACCACGGTAGCGCGTAAGTAGCATCTTGTCCCACTTGCTCTAGATAGGTATTCCACCATGTTAACGCAATACCTGTGAAGGTATGCGTAGCGTACTTCACTTTGTCTCCTTCAGCACACTTACTTATGGCAAACACTGATTCAACTTTCTCGGTCCACCGTTTCAATCCGATTGGTCCTTCGGTCCCATCAAATTCTGAAGATTTGCAGGCAGTGAATTCCTTGTAGGAGCATCCTACACGATTTCGTGTGCCGTTAGCTGTATTGCTAGATTCAGAGTTATTGTTGGTATGTAGCGCGGCCTGTACATCGGCTATGTTTGAAGCAAGAAAGGCACGAAATTCCTCTTCGCTCATATTCAAGGTGTGTCGAGTAGTCCGTGCCATTTCCTTCAAAATAGTCAAATGAAACAATTTAATCATACAGAATATTAAGAGTAGTCAATAATATCTCGTAGCATAATATGAACTCATTTATAAAAGCTTTTTCTTCATATTAGCATTTTATAAGTTTAAATTCGGGTACTACCTACCCGTTAAGTTCATACTTAGTAGCTAATATACAATTCAACTACTACAATTCCATATGAAAAACTGATTATAATAATATATCACATACAAATATTCTTCAAACTTACAACTTTGCTATATTACATATAACATGAAATATAGTACACTATGATACAGGACAGTTTTGAAGATAAATCTAGTTAATACGCAAGTTGTTCAGCAAAGGAAATAAAGACATGTAATTCATATGATCATATACATACTTATGTATATGTATATTTTTAGTGCGGAAGGCCTTTTAGAGGTGAATGCACAAGACAGATAAACCGCGGTGTTAGTGCGGTAGGATTGTGCAGAACATTAAAGAGTGCGAAGGCTTCTCGCAGTATTTGTGAGGAATGCCTAAGTGCCCGCCTATTCTTACTTTCGTGTAACTCCTGGACCTATAAATAGGGAGCTTGGCCTCTCATTTAAGGTTGTTGATTCTGGAAGGGTTGCCCTAGCCATATTGATTTCTCTCGTGACTTTGCCCGAGACTAAATCATTATTTAGTTAAGGTAATTTACGAAGACCGGGACATGGTTGTTGATCGTTTAGCACTTAACGAAATATGACAATAAGGTCCCAAAACCATAATCGACATCCATTATACCCCCTCATTGCAATCAATCCTTGATTAACCATAATTGGATAATCTAGGATTGATCAATTGGCGCCATTCATGGGACACGAATAGAATTGAAATGAGAAATTCGCGTTTGTTTTAATCGAGCTATTAAACTCATTTCCTAATTCTAATCGTGTTGTTCTCTATTTTGTATTGCAGGAAAGTGTTTTTAATTCACAAGAAGTGAAAATTTCAAGATATTCTTGGATAAACATGACTACGTGCAATAAAAAGAAGAATGCAAGCACTATAGGTGCATTAGATCCAAAAAATGCTTCGAATTTTGATTTTCAATCAAGTCCTGAGGTTAGCCAGCAAACTAAAGAGTTACTTGTGAAAGCATCTGTAAATGCTAAAGCAATGGAAGAAACACAAATGAATGTTGCAACTGAAAAGGTGAATGCAGCAAGGTGAAATGTGCCGCAGAATCGTGAAGAGCAGAAAACAGATGAAATGAGGTCAAAAGTAACTTCTGCAAGTGCGCAGACAAAATTAGATAAAACCTTGATCAATGAAGGTAATGCGCATAGTGTAGTGACCCGTCCTAATCCATCTGGATGAAGTCCATATCAATTATAAACGATTCACAACAGTTGATTACATCGCGAGGTACTTGACCTCTATATGATACATTTTACAAACATTGCATTCGTTTTTGAAAAGACAATCTTTCATTACATCGAAAGTTGACGGCGTGCATACCATTTTATAATATATCTAACTATAATTGACTTAATAATAATCTTGATGAACTCAATGACTCGAATGCAACGTCTTTTGAAATATGCCATGAATGACTCCAAATAATATCTCTAAAATGAGCAAATGCACAGCGGAAGATTTCTTTCATACCTGAGAATAAACATGCTTTAAAGTGTCAACCAAAAAGGTTGGTGAGTTCATTAGTTTAACATAAATAATCATTTCATAATTTTAATAGACCACAAGATTTCATATTTCCATTTCTCATAAACATATGTCCCATGCATAGAGACAAAATATCATTCATATGGATTGAACACCTGGTAACCGACATTCACAATATGCATATAAGAATATCCCCATCATTCCGGGATCCTCCTTCGGACATGATATAAATTTCGAAGTACTAAAGCATCCGGTACTTTGGATGGGGTTTGTTAGGCCCGATAGATCTATCTTTAGAGTTCGCGTCAATTAGGGTGTCTGTTCCCTAATTCTTAGATTACCAGACTTAATAAAAAGGGGCATATTCGGTTTAATAATCCAGCCATAGAATGTAGTTTTAAGTACTTGTGTCTATTTCGTAAAACAGTTATAAAAGCAGCGCATGTATTCTCAGTCCCAAAAATATATATTGCAAAAGCATTTAAAAAGGGAGCAAATGAAACTCACGCATATAAATATTGTAAAACAGTTAATAAAGCATTTGCATGTATTCTCAGCCCCAAAAATGTAAATAGTAAAAGGGATTCAAATGAAACTCACCTAATGTATTTTGTAGTAAAAATACATATGACAATATTGAACAATGCAGGGTTGGCCTTGGATTCAAGAACCTATACCAATTGTATATCTATTAAAACATATAATCGTAATTGAACAAAATTATATCTTATTATTAGTGATATAATTTTTATATTATTAACTTATATATTTTTCGTTATTAAATGTATTCATTTTGTATATAAAAGTATTGATATTGTTAAATTGTATATGTTAAATATATATATATATATATATATATATATATATATATATATATATATATATATATATATATATATATATATATATATATATATATTTATATATATATATATATATCATTCTTTTATTGAAACTAAAATTTATAATAATAATGTAATAATATTTGTAATGATAAAAAATGATAATATTGATAATACTTAATATTAGTTAATAAAAATAATAATACTAATAATCTTACTAGTAATGATGTTAATAATATTAACTATAAAAATATTAAATTTACTGTAAATGATAGTTTTAAATAATAAATCTTATAATAGTGATAATAATAGTAGTTTTTAATAAAATGAAAACTATAGTATTGATGGTAATGAAAATATTCATTTTAATGATAATAGTACTATAATGATAACATTAATACTAATAATAATATTAATAATACTTATAACAATTTAATGATAATAGCAATAATAATAATACTTAAGGATAATACTAAAATGGTAATTCATGATACATATGCTAATACTAATGATAACAATTATAATATTTATGAATGTAAATATGATAATAATATTTATAATATTCTAATAATAACAATAATAATAATAAAAACAATAATAATAATAATAATAATAATGATAATAATAATAATAATAATTACTAATAAAAAACATAACAATAATAATCACAATAATAATAATAAAAAATGATAATATTAATAATAGTTAATAATAATAATAAGTTGAATATGAAACTACCTTTATAGGCTCAAAAACACAATAAACTGCCCAAGCCGGGACTCGAACCCATGACCTTTCGAATACTCGCTAGCACCCTTAACCAATTCATCTGTTTTTGTTTTTCTGAAATTAACTACCCTCAATTATATATAACCCGTAATATCATCTCCTCATCTTCTTCATGACTTAATCGCCCAAAATTTAATCAATCAGTGCAATCATTTAACAATTTGGATTTTAAGATTCATATAGACACAGAAAATGACTAGTGATTGATTACATTGTTTAGAACAGAATTAAAATAAAAAAAATAACTGAATCAGTCGATATAGAACTTTTTGAACTTGAAATTAAACTCGAAATTAGAACCTGTTATAGACCTCGACTCCTTCATAAAAAAATTACAAATCTTCCATATAAACTATATAAATCATCAATTTAACTCAGAATACTAAAACAAGCTCGAATTTCACGAAGAACAGATGTTTGACTTTTTTAGAAATTAGCTTTGACTCTCAAATTCAAACTCGATATGAAAAATTGGAATTTGAAATCTTCCAAAAAGTTTAAATGAATGATTTAGAAGAGAACAGCATTTAAGGATTTTCAATTTTCATTTGAATTCGAAAAATGACCAAAATATAAAACATACAGAGTATGTATCTGTGTTCTTCAGGTTTTTTTTATTTCATCGATTCACTGCTGTTGTAACTGATAATTGGTTATGGAAGGGTTTGAGTAATTTGTTTACACTTGAGTGGAATGGATAATATTGAAAAATTTAGTCGACATTGTTACACTTGAGTGGAATGGATAATATTGAAAAATTTAGTCGACATTGATAGACATGAATATTCGTTCAGTAAAAGAACAAATAAGAAAAAAATCAAAATAGAAAACTATTGATAACGGCATTTGTTTGTTTCTGTTATTGATTTTGATCCTCTAATCAGTCTTAGCGACACAAATAAAATTAATACAGTATGATAGATACTTGTAATAGAATTGTATTCCTTTTTCTGATTATATAATGAATTTTACTAATTAATAAATATATATTAATAATAATAATCAAAATAAATAAAAATAATACTTATTATATCAGTATATAACCATATAAATGGGGTACATCTGTATTTATATAAGTTTTATATTAAATAAATTGTTGATATCAATTTATTAATAAAATCCATTAATATTATTAATTTTGATAAGAATACTAATAATAATAATAATAATATTAATAATAAAAATACTAATATTAATAATGATAATAACAATAATAATAACAATAATTATATTAATACTAAAATTAATAATAATACTATAATAATAATTATACAATGATAATAATAATCTTATTAATGATAATATTAATTATTTTTAATGTTCAATATAATATTTATATATCTAATAATATCTCTAATATTAATTCTAATAATTAAAATTGCAACTTGACTACTGGTTATAATACTAATAATGGTGTTAACAATGAAAACAATAATATTAGTAATTATAATAACTCGAATGTATCAAATTTCATAAAATAAGTTTTAATAATATTATAAGTATTGAATGAAATAATGTAACAACTATACTTGTAACTACATTTAATATAATATACAATATTATATTATGTGATAACATTTATTTAATATTTATATATTACAACTAATTGTAAATTATATATATTTATATATATTCATTTTAATAGCACTTAATTATTCGATAACCTATTTTTCATAACTAATTCTAATGTTTAAATCATATTTTATAATTTCAATTTATTATTTCTACTTACATTTATATATACATATTTATTTACAAACAATTGTTCGTGAATCGTCGGTACAGTCAAAGGGTAAATGATTATATGAACATAGATTCCAAAACTTTCGAGACTCAACATTACAAACTTTGCTTATCGTTTCGGAAACATATAAAGATTAAAGTTTAAATTTGGTTGAAAAATCCCGGGTCATCACAGTACCTACCCTTTAAAGAAATTTCGTCCCGAAATTTGAGTGAGGTGGTCATGGCTAACAATAAAAATGTTTTAATGACGAATATGCGTTGATATATAGAGTTTTATCATCATTGAGTAATATGGATAAAATGATTCGATTAATCGAAGCGTATGAATGAAGCTATCACAAAAGATCGAGATGAAGAAATGGAGATTTTCCATAACTTTTGACGTAGTCGCGATTGAATTCCGGAATTCAAGGGATTTAAAGAAAATCTTTGAAATCTATAAGATCTGATTCTTTGGGATTTATGAAAATTAAGATTTCTATAATTAGATGTGATGATCTGCCTCGATTGCTCTGTCTGATATTTCCATTATAAATTTACCTTTTCCGTTCCATTAGTTTTCACCACTTCTATACCTTCTTTCTCAGTTCATATATCAAAAGATTATAATAATGCTTAATCCGGTTCTAATCCTTATTCTCATTCTGACTATCGCAATGATCATCCTTCTTTTCCAACTCCCACCGAAAGAATCTGTTTATTTCTACTATGCTCTAGTGGTTATTGTATTTATAATCCTCTCGTGTCTTTATATTGCTATACGCAATGATATCCACGGTTTGTAATTTCGGTGTTGTTGTTGGGCTTTGTATTTTCTCTTATATATCGGAGTTTCATGCTCTTGTCTTCTTTTCCCGACTTTAAGTCAAGCGAATAATGGTCCAAAATTCGTAGCTATAGAGTTTCAGATGATTATAATGTTCTAAGTAGGAAGGAACGTAATAGCACGATTTGATTTTCAAATTTATCAAAAATACAGACGATAGAACTATCAAGAATATATTCTTCTTGATATGTTCGGAGGTTATGTAGAATGAAAGAGTTATGTAACATGACACATGATGATGGTATAATCTACTGTGAACCATCATTACGTTTCATTAGATACTCAGCATGACTTACTGTAATATAATCACGTTGATCAAGTGTCATTATATTATACTAATTCATGCATCAATTTCTTTACATTTCTCCAGAATTCATTCATAAATTAAACTTAGATTTTACAGAAGTTTCCAATATAATGAAACACAGGATGCACGAAGAGGTATATAATTTCAGACGAGAATATTTATGAAAATATCTTCAGAAATATAGGAGATATTTATGATGATATTTTGGAACTTCTAAGTTCGATGTTTGATGAAGAAAGATTTTCCGCAAGATTTTAACATGAGTACGGAGCAAGATATACGTTGAAGGTTTCATTGGATCCGGATTCTTTGAATATAGGGTATGGTTCTGGTATTTGTCATTGGTCTCCTTCGTGATTAGCTCAATCCGTTTTCCAGTTCCAACCTTTCTGAGCTTTTCCAACATACTATTCTTTATCATAAAACTTCCGATGATTAATGTCGTTTTACGGTTTTTGTTGCTTCATTTAGCTTTTTCAAAGTTCCATGTATTGATTCGTAGGCTAGGTGCTTTTTAAAATTTCAGAATGGAAGATCATAAATTCTAAGAGATAAAGGTTATACATATATCTGTTGATGTAGTTATACTTGAGTTTTCAAAGCACTGATTGCTGATTCCCAGTAATTGGTATGGCAGTTCTTGTTACAAGATGCGGATGAGTATATGTTAGGGTTTTAATGAACAATTATCATGGTTTTTAGAAGAGATTTAAATCAAAGAGCAATGAAGTTGATGGTAAGTTTACTGCTAATGTGGTGGAATATAAACGGTTCCCCGGTAACGATGAGGGCAACCTTATATATCAAAGTTATAGTAAGGTTTATTCGAACGAAAAGTCGAAGTTGACTTGTTGGAGCTGTGACAAAATTGGCTAATTTGAAAAGGAATTGCAAAGTTATTTTTGGTAATAACAACGCCAAAGGAGCTAGCCCAGTTACGTGTTAAACGTTTACTCAGGTTCTGAGTGTTTTCAGGTACATAACTATATGCATCAATCTTTTCTCCCGTAGATGAAGTGCGGTTGGTTCATCCTCGCGATTGAGGTGTTTTCAAGATTTATGAAAGGTTTGAATGCAGATTGTAATCGTCAAGATACAAATGAGGTTTAAGATGAAATTAAGTGGCAAACTTAAAGAAATGTTTAGTTTCATATGTTATAATCAATATTTTAATTCATTTTAATTGTCCAATGTTGATAGTCCTCAGTTAATAGTCCACAGTTAGCAATTCAATAGTTCATATATAATATTCGAATTAACACGTATCGTGACCCGTGTACATGTCTCAGACTCGATCACAACTCAAAGTATATATATTATTGTAGAATCAACTTCAACCCTGTATAGAGAACTCGATCATTACTGCATATAGAGTGTCTATGGTTATTCCAAATATATATATATATATATATATATATATATATATATATATATATATATATATATATATATATATATATATATATATATATATATATATATATATATATATATATATATATATATATATGCGTCGATATGATATGTCAAAACCTTGTATACGTGTCCCGATATTTAAAGTGCGTAAAATAAATACAGAAATTAAATGACGATAAATAAAATGCTTAAAGTAAATAACAGAAATTAAATGACGATAAATAAAATTGGGAGAATTAAAATTGCGATAATTAAATTGCGATAAATAAATTACGATAATTAAAATGTAATACGGAGTTAACAGTTAGCTAGGAACAGTTAGCTAGGATTTCATTAGTGTGGATTCTTAACAAAATTTCTCATAGTTAATTTGTTTGTTTCTAACAAATTTTATTGTGTTTAACATTTTCTTCATTATGCCACTTGTTGGATTCTGATAAATCAAAATTCAAATATGAAATTGGGTGAAAATGGTTATTCTGCAGTGAACGGATACATATATCTGTGGATGTAAGTAGGATAGTAAATGACTGTTGAATCAGATTTGAAGAATGTACAGTGTAACTTATTAATGTGAAATCTTAAATATTCCTCGGGTATTACCTACCCGTTAAAATATTTTTATCATTAACAGTTTGTACGAAAGAATTTTTAATTACAATCTTTATGAAAATATACTTACATATATATTTTCTTCAGATGTAATCATAGATTCAATGAGTTAATATACTATTAATCTCATTTGATTTACCGTTATAACTAGAATACATAATCTATAAAACATTAGAGATTACATAATCTCCATGAAGAATGTAAGACCCAAATATTTATTGTACATAATGTATTTATGGTGTACGATCCGTGTATGAAGTGTACGTGTTGCTTGCTCGAAAGTCGAAGGAAACTGGACGTTGTCCGAAGTGACAAGGTGTGTACGTATCTTTTCAACCCCAAATAAAGTTTGAGTTTGTCATACCCTGTCCTAATCCATCTGGACGAAGTCACCAACATCTGGTCCCATTGCGATGATCGACTCCAAATAATGTCTTTAAAATGAGTAAATGCACAGCGGAAGATTTCTTTCATACCTGAGAATAAACATGCTTTCAAGTGTCAACCAAAAGGTTGGTGAGTTCATAGGTTTATCATAAAACAATAAAAATTCATCATTTTAATAGACCACAAGATTTCATATTTCCAATTCTCATAAACATACGTCCCATGCATAGAGACAAAAATATCATTCATATGGATTGAACACCTGGTAACCGACATTCACAATATGCATATAAGAATATCCCCATCATTCCGGGATCCTCCTTCGGACATGATATAAATTTCGAAGTACTAAAGCATCCGGTACTTTGGATGGGGCTTGTTGGGCCCGATAGATCTATCTTTAGGATTCGCGTCAATTAGGGTGTCTGTTCCCTAATTCTTAGATTACCAGACTAAAAAGGGGCATATTCGATTTCGATCATTCAACCATATAATGTAGTTTCAATTACTTGTGTCTATTTCGTAAAACAATTATAAAAGAAGCGCATGTATTCTCAGTCCCAAAAATATATATTGCAAAAGCATTTAAAAAGGAAGCAAATGAAACTCACGCAATTATTGTAAAACAGTTAATAAAGCATTTGCATGTATTCTTAGCCCCAAAAATGTAAAGAGTAAAAAGGGCAAATGAAACTCACCATACTGTATTTTGTAGTAAAAATACATATGACAACATTGAACAAATGGACCATGCAGGGTTGGCCTCGGATTCACGAACCTATATTATTCATATATTTATTAACACATAGAATTGTAATCGAATAAGTTTACATATTTTTATTTGGTGATATACTTGTTATATTTAATAATTTATAGGTTTTATTAATTAATTAAGTATGTTTATTTTATATACACTTTTAAATAAATAATTAATATTTATATATAAAAATTTTAATATAGTTATATTATGTGTATTAAATATATTTTTAAGTAACTAACATTTATATGATAAAATAATATTGATAATAATAAATAAAAAGTTGTTTCCTTTTATAATAATAATAATAATTGTTCTTATGATAATTTTACTAAAAATGATGTTTTTAAATAAAATGATAGTTTTTCTATTATTGATTCTTTTAAATAATAATTTGTTGTAACAACAATAATAATACTAGTAGTAAAAATTTATAATAATATTATAGTTGTAACAATAATAACAATTCTAATTATAATAATCTAATCATGTTAATAATAATAATGATAATATTATTAATAATACTTATAATTATAATACTAATATTAATAATAATAATAATAATAATAATAATAATAACAAAAATAACAATAATTCTACCTCAAAAATAAGGTTCCTAAAAAGAATTACCACAGCCCAGACTCGAACCCGCAACCACCCGCATCAAGGCAAACACTCCAAACCACTCCTCTGCTCCTTATTTTTCTGACTCAAATCGTAGGCCATATATATTTAATCCATTTATGCTTCATTTCGGCCCAACACTCCAACAAACACGGCCCAACAGTTCAAAAGACCACCATTTAATTATAATGAAACTCACCATAGTAATTTAATAAGCCCAACATATACACGTTATTTATGATGGGTGTATGTTTTGGAATTTGCCACGACCAAAGCTTTAGACAGAAAAGGAATTCGATGGTTCCCACTTGATTGGCCATGTTCTACTTGCAATAAAAAAATTGGAAAGTTGTAACTTGGTGTGGGGTTCGACCGATACTAGAAAAAAATAGGTAACCCAATTTTCAAGCCTAATTAGTTACATAACTTGTGAGTTTCTAAAAAAATAATAGCTGGATATTATTGTTGATGGGGTCTTCGATAAAAAAAAATAATAATAAGCACTCGGTATTATTTATATCCACTGGTCGGCCAAGATAACAACTTGCGTCCCCAATCTCTATCCCAAATATAATACTCATGGTTCAAAAATCAATTTTATTTTTTTTTAAATCCACCGAATTTGCTAGTGACTTATTCTATCTCCTTTGATAAACATGTGAGGTATTTAATTTTTTTTTTTTAAATGGAATCCGATGTGCTTAAAGTAATTGTATTAAAATTGGTAACTGCTCCCAATTGGTTATCCACTATCGAAAAGGAGTTGAGGAGTGGGGTAATCCCACTTTGATAAATGTTGGCATCTATGATTTACGTTTCAAATTGGATCCAGGAAGAAAAGTCCATCATGGCCCCTCCACACTTCTTTTAATATTCCATAATGATTCATGGTTTATATGGCTAGTATGAGAAACGATTATATATATATATATATATATATATATATATATATATATATATATATATATATATATATATATATATATATATACGGCAGCGAAAAGAAAAACAGACGTATAATAGTAGCAGGTGTGCATTTAAATGGGTTCTGTAAGGTTTGGTTCTAACACGAAAGAAAAAAAAAGAAATAAAAATATAGAGGCTTACGACAGTAGTAACCAGAGATGAATATAAATATCAACTCGTTCGAGCTGAAAACAGAAAAGCAAAAGCTGGATCAGGAATTCCATAGCAGCAACAAGTGAGTTCTGGTTGTTATGGTGATTCAAGTGAAAACATAAAAAGAAAAAGGGTTGTTTTGGTTCAACAAAAAAAAAAAAAATTGCAGCAGCATAGAATAATAGCAGCAGAAAAACAATATAATCTTCGATGGTCGCTCGAGGTCATGGCGATTCATGATTATCCTAAGGTGATCAAGCTTGGTGGTTTCATGTATAAGTGAATGTGTATAATATATAAATATAGAATATGATAGATGTAATTGGTGGTGGATTTTGGTATGATTGAATAATATGGGTGACGGTTTGAGGATGATCATAACAAGAATATAAATTAACTCAAACAAGGTGGTGCGATGGGTTAATGTTGGTCGTTGGATGTTTGTTGAAGAAGGTAGGTGGTTGTGAATGGTTTCCTTAACAAATATGTGATAATCGTTGGGTTAATAGAGAGGGAGGTATCGACATGGTTTAATCAGACAAGGAGAAGAAACAAAAAAAAAATAAAAAGTAGATAGTGATTTAAAACTGAATCGTACAATAAATGATGCAATTATCTATCAAATTCAACAGAAAATAAAAATTACAGCAGCTGTGATCGTGATGTGTAACAACTGGATTCACACATATGATTTTATATTATTATTATTAATAATTATTAATTTTAATCATTTTAATAATAACCTAGATACAATTAATAATAATAATAATATAATATTAATAATAATAATAATAATAATAATAATAATAATAATAATAATAATAATAATAATAATAATAATAATAAGTAACCACGATAATAATAATGAAAAAATAAAAATTATTACTATACAACTATATTTTAAATTTTTCGGACATTCAGATTAACTTACCTATTTTATTTATTATTTTACATTTAAATTCACATGACTAAATTGTATTTTATTAATTTAAAATATTATATATACACTCATATTTATATTTATATTCATATAAAGCTTTACATATTAATTTACACACAATTGTTCGTGAATCGTCGGGATCAGTCAAAGGTAATTAATTACATGAATATAGATTTCAAAACTTTCGAGACTCGGCATTACAGACTTTGCTTATCGTGTCGGAAACATATAAAGATTAAAGTTTAAATTTGATCGGAAATTCCCGGGTCATCACAGTACCTACCCGTTAAAAGAAATTTCGTCCCGAAATTTGAGTGAGGTTGTCATGGCTAACAATAAGAATGTTTTCATGACAAGTATGAGTTGATAAATAGAATTTTATCACAGGGTGTAACCTGGATAAAATAATTCAATTATTCGAAGCGTACGAATGAAGCTATCACAAAAGAGTGAAATGAATAAATGAAGTTTCGTTTTAACTGTTGACGTTGTCTTGGTAGAATTCCGGAATTCAAGGGATTTAAAGAAAATTTTCGAAATCTAAAAGATTTGATTCTTCGGCGAATAAGGAAATTAAGATCTCTATAATTAAATACGGTGATCTGCCTTGGTTACTCTGTCTGATATTTCCTTTATAAATTAAACTCTTTCGTTCCATTAGTTTCCACCACTTCTATGCCTTCTTTCTCAGTTCATATAACCAAAAGATTATAATAATGCTTAATCCGATTCTGATCCTTGTCCTCATCCTTATTATCGCAACAATTATTCTTCTTTTCCAACTTCCGCCAGAGGAATCTGCTTACTTCTACTTTGCCCTTGGGGTTATAGTACTTATAATTCTCCCGTGTCTTTATGTTGCGATAAACATTGATATACACGGTTTGTAGTTTAGGTTTTGATATCGGGCTTTATATCTTTCCTTATATTTCAATGTCCCTATATCTGTTTTCTATAATCATTGCCATCCACAGTTAATACTCCTTCCTCTTTGCTGCGATTTATACTCCAATTTCTATTTCTTTTGGAGCTTTGTCCCTTCGTTTCTTCTTTTTACGATTGGACACCTCTTGTAATGGTCCAGAATTCGTAAGTATGGAGTTTCGAATGAATATAATGTTCTAAACAAGAAAGAACGTAATAACACGATTTGATTTGTCAAATTACCAGAGTCACTGAGAATAAAACTATTAAGAGTATATTTTCTTGATATGTTCAGAAGTTAATCAAAATGAAAGAGTTATGGAACATGTCACATGATGACGTTATAATCTGTGAATCATCATGTTTTATTTAGAAACTCAGCATGATTTACTATAATATAATCACGTTGATCAAGTGTCATTATATTATACTAACTCATGCATCAGTTCCCAACATTACTTCAATAACATTCATATTTTTAAGCTTGAAAGGTTACAGAATATAGAAACTAACAATTTCTATATGATGTAACACTGATATCAGGAAGAGATTAATAATTTCAGATAAGAATAGTTATGAAAATATCTTCAGAAATATGGAGGATATTTATAATGAAAGCTACGATGATATCTTGGAATTTCTAATATCAATGGATGATGAAGAAGATGTATCCGTAAGGTTTAGAGTAAGGATCAAAATATTCGCTAAAGACTTCAGCTGGCATTGAATCTTTTGGATTCTTTGAAGTCAAACTTATTCTTTGTGATTTGTCCACGACTTCCTTCATAGTTTCACATAATCCGCTTTTCAGTACTAAATTTTCTATTGAGTGTTTCCAATATAATGATACACAGGAAGCACGAAGAGGTTTATAATTTCGGACGAGAATATTTATGAAAATATCCTCAGAAATATCGAAGATATTGATGATGATATTTTGAAATTTCTAAGTTCGATGGTTGATGGAGAAAGATTTTTCGCAAGATTTTATCATGACATCGGAGCAAGATATTCTTTGAAGGTTTCATCGGATCTAGAATTACCTGGATTCTTTGAATATATGGTATGGTCCTTGTATTTATCCTTGGCCTCCTTCATGGTTAGCTCAATCCGTTTTTCAGTTCCAACTTTTCTGAGCTTTTCCAACATATTATTCTTTATTATCAAACTTCTGGCTGTTAAGATCGTTTACGGTTGTCTACGGTTTTTGCTGCTTCATTCAGCTTTTTCAATATTCAGAGTATTGATTTGTAGACTGGGTGCTTTTCAAAATTTCAGAATGGAAGGTCATTATTCTAGAAAATAAATGTTATACATATAACTGTTGATGTAGATATGCTGTGAGTTTTCAAAGTACTGATTGCCGATTCCTCTACATTTACTGCTACCATAACTGAATCATTGGTTATCGATCCGAGGTGATTTCAAGAGAATTGTGTTTTTAGATGATTAAACGCTGAAGGTAATATGGTGGAATATAAAAGGTTCCCCGGTAACAATAAAAGAGTATACATATAAATCAAGGTGATAATAAGGTTGTTTCGAACGAAAAGTCGAAGTTGATTTGCTGGAGCTGTGACAAAATTTGCTACTTTGAAAGGAATTACCAAGTTATTTTGGGTAATAATAATACCAACGGAATTAGCACAACTACGTGTTAAACGTTTACTCGGTTTTCGAGATTTTTTTTTTTTTTTTTTAGATGCATAACTAAATGCATCAATCTTTTCTCCCGTAGATAAAGTGCGGTTGGTTCATCCTCCCGATTGAGGTGTTTCCAAGATTCGTGAAAGATTTGAACGTAGATTATAATCATCAAGATACAAATGAGGTTTAAGGTGAAATCAAGTGGCAAACTTGAAGAATTATTTAGTTTCATATGTTATAATCAATATTTTAATTCATTTTAATTATTCACTGTTGGTAGTCCTCAGTTGATTTGTCCACAGTTAGCTAGGAATAGTTAGCTAGGATTTTGTTAGCGTGGATTCTTAACAAAAATTTCTATCATAGTTAATTTGTTTGTTTCTAACCAATTTTATTCCGTCAAAAATTTTTTTTTTTTCTCCATTATGCCACTTGTTGTATTCTGATAGGTCAAAATTCAAGTATGAAATTTGAATGAAAATGGTTATTCTGTGGTGAACGGATTCGTATATCTGTGAATTTGAGCAGTGTTGTTAATGACTGCTAAATCTGAATTGAAGAATGTACAATGTAGCTTATTAATGTGAAATATAAATATTCCTCGGGTATTACCTACCCGTTAAAATATTTTCACCATTAACAGTTTGTACAAAAGAATTTTAATCACAATCTTTATGAAAATATATATATACATATATATTTTCTTTAAATGTAATCATGAATTTAATGAGTCAATGTGATATTAAACTCATTTGGTTTACCATTAGAACTAGAATACATAATCTCTAAAACATTTAGAGATTACTTAATCGTCATGAAGAAAGAAGATAATCGATGTAGAACGATACGTAGAACGATGATTATACTTGAGGTACATAATGAGATGTTGAGGCATGGATTGTTGATGGTATTGGTGCTGTTACTGATGGTACTGTTGGTGCAGATGATGTTGCTGAAGCTGGTACATTTTGTACCATATTCTCCAGATTGATTACTCGAGCGCGAAGTTCGTTGACTTATTACTCTAGGATGATTGTCGGTCAGAACGAGCGGATGAATATGGTTCAGAATTGTGGATAAAATATAATCTTGTCGAGTTACCCTGGAAATGAGACTAAAAATGGTGTGTCGAACAGTTTTGCCGGTAAACGCTTCAAGTTCATTGTCAAGAGGTGAATTCGGTTGATGGAAGGGATCGCCTTCTTCGCGTCTCTATTATTTAAGTCGACTACGAACTCATCAAATGAATTGGGGATGACTGATTGATTGATCCATTCCGGTGACACCGCCTTCGGAGCTTAGGTGAATATCCATGTCGGAATAGCTGTCGGAATAACTATCGGAATAGCTATCAAAATCTGGGGGACTCGAACTGGTTGAGGGATTTATCTCGTACGATCAGATGAAGAATTTTCGATAAGAAATAGATTATAGGATGTAGATTAGTACCCTTCTATACATAATTTATATATGCATATATAATACTAAAATCCCATAAGTTACGGAGGAATCTACGGAAGTTGTCAGGCAAAGTTACAGTAACAGATACGCTAAGATATAAAGTAGCAGATACGCTAAGATATGAATTTTTCCTATACACTGTCTGCAATAGAGGCAGTAAGATGTGTCTAGACTTTAAGGATGATAAGCATATAATTTTCGACACTAAATGATAAGCAAAACTTTTGACATGCAGACATGGTCGAAGTCCAGACTCAGTAATGCATCCTAACAACTCCTAGTTAGACACACTAATAAAAGACCTGGTTCACTAAGACCACCGCTCTGATACCACATGTCATACCCCGTCCTAATCCATCTGGACGAAGTCACCAACATCTGGTCCCATTGCGATGATCGACTCCAAATAATGTCTTTAAAATGAGCAAATGCACAGCGGAAGATTTCTTTCATACCTGAGAATAAACATGCTTTCAAGTGTCAACCAAAAGGTTGGTGAGTTCATAGGTTTATCATAAAACAATAAAAATTCATCATTTTAATAGACCACAAGATTTCATATTTCCAATTCTCATAAACATACGTCCCATGCATAGAGACAAAAATATCATTCATATGGATTGAACACCTGGTAACCGACATTCACAATATGCATATAAGAATATCCCCATCATTCCGGGATCTTCCTTCGGACATGATATAAATTTCGAAGTACTAAAGCATCCGGTACTTTGGATGGGGCTTGTTGGGCCCGATAGATCTATCTTTAGGATTCGCGTCAATTAGGGTGTCTGTTCCCTAATTCTTAGATTACCAGACTAAAAAGGGGCATATTCGATTTCGATCATTCAACCATATAATGTAGTTTCAATTACTTGTGTCTATTTCGTAAAACAATTATAAAAGCAGCGCATGTATTCTCAGTCCCAAAAATATATATTGCAAAAGCATTTAAAAAGGGAGCAAATGAAACTCACGCAATTATTGTAAAACAGTTAATAAAGCATTTGCATGTATTCTCAGCCCCAAAAATGTAAAGAGTAAAAAGGGCAAATGAAACTCACCATACTGTATTTTGTAGTAAAAATACATATGACAACATTGAACAAATGGACCATGCAGGGTTGGCCTCGGATTCACGAACCTATATTATTCATATATTTATTAACACATAGAATTGTAATCGAATAAGTTTACATATTTTTATTTGGTGATATACTTGTTATATTTAATAATTTATAGGTTTTATTAATTAATTAAGTATGTTTATTTTATATACACTTTTAAATAAATAATTAATATTTATATATAAAAATTTTAATATAGTTATATTATGTGTATTAAATATATTTTTAAGTAACTAACATTTATATGATAAAATAATATTGATAATAATAAATAAAAAGTTGTTTCCTTTTATTATAATAATAATAATAGTTCTTATGATAATTTTACTAAAAATGATGTTTTTAAATAAAATGATAGTTTTTCTATTATTGATTCTTTTAAATAATAATTTGTTGTAACAACAATAATAATACTAGTAGTAAAAATTTATAATAATATTATAGTTGTAACAATAATAACAATTCTAATTATAATAATCTAATCATGTTAATAATAATAATGATAATATTATTAATAATACTTATAATTATAATACTAATATTAATAATAATAATAATAACAATAATAATAATAATAATAATAATAATAATAATAATAACAAAAATAACAATAATTCTACCTCAAAAATAAGGTTCCTAAAAAGAATTACCACAGCCCAGACTCGAACCCGCAACCTCCCGCATCAAGGCAAACACTCCAAACCACTCCTCTGCTCCTTATTTTTCTGACTCAAATCGCAGGCCATATATATTTAATCCATTTATGCTTCATTTTGGCCCAACACTCCAACAAACACGTCCCAACAGTTCAAAAGACCACCATTTAATTATAATGAAACTCACCATAGTAATTTAATAAGCCCAACATATACACGTTATTTATGATGGGTGTATGTTTTGGAATTTGCCACGACCAAAGCTTTAGACAGAAAAGGAATTCGATGGTTCCCACTTGATTGGCCATGTTCTACTTGCAATAAAAAAATTGGAAAGTTGTAACTTGGTGTGAGGTTCGACCGATACTAGAAAAAAAATAGGTAACCCAATTTTCAAGCCTAATTAGTTACATAACTTGTGAGTTTCTAAAAAAATAATAGCTGGATATTATTGTTGATGGGGTCTTCGATAAAAAAAATAATAATAAGCACTCGGTATTATTTATATCCACTGGTCGGCCAAGATAACAACTTGCGTCCCCAATCTCGATCCCAAATATAATACTCATGGTTCAAAAATCAATTTTTTTTTTTAAATCCACCGAATTTGCTAGTGACTTATTCGATCTCCTTTGATAAACATGTGAGGTATTTATTTTTTTTTTTAAATGGAATTCGATGTGCTTAAAGTAATTGTATTAAAATTGGTAACTGCTCCCAATTGGTTATCCACTATCGAAAAGGAGTTGAGGAGTGGGGTAATCCCACTTTGATAAATGTTGGCATCTATGATTTACGTTTCAAATTGGATCCAGGAAGAAAAGTCCATCATGGCCCCTCCACACTTCTTTTAATATTCCATAATGATTCAAGGTTTATATGGCTAGTATGAGAAACGATTATATATATATATATATATATATATATATATATATATATATATATATATATATATATATATATATATATATATATATATACGGCAGCGAAAAGAAAAACAGACGTATAATAGTAGCAGGTGTGCATTTAAATGGGTTCTGTAAGGTTTGGTTCTAACACGAAAGAAAACAAAAAGAAAGAAAAATATAGAGGCTTACGACAGTAGTAACCAGAGATGAATATAAATATCAACTCGTTCGAGCTGAAAACAGCAAAGCAAAAGCTGGATCAGGAATTCCATAGCAGCAACAAGTGAGTTCTGGTTGTTATGGTGATTCAAGTGAAAACATAAAAAGAAAAAGGGTTGTTTTGGTTCAACAAAAAAAAAATAATTGCAGCAGCATAGAATAATAGCAGCAGAAAAACAATATAATCTTCGATGGTCGCTCGAGGTCATGGCGATTCATGATTATCCTAAGGTGATCAAGCTTGGTGGTTTCATGTATAAGTGAATGTGTATAATATATAAATATAGAATATGATAGATGTAATTGGTGGTGGATTTTGGTATGATTGAATAATATGGGTGACGGTTTGAGGATGATCATAACAAGAATATAAATTAACTCAAACAAGGTGGTGCGATGGGTTAATGTTGGTCGTTGGATGTTTGTTGAAGAAGGTAGGTGGTTGTGAATGGTTTCCTTAACAAATATGTGATAATCGTTGGGTTAATAGAGAGGGAGGTATCGACATGGTTTAATCAGACAAGGAGAAGAAACAAAAAAAAATAAAAAGTAGATAGTGATTTAAAACTGAATCGTACAATAAATGATGCAATTATCTATCAAATTCAACAGAAAACAAAAATTACAGCAGCTGTGATCGTGATGTGTAACAACTGGATTCACACATATGATTTTATATTATTATTATTAATAATTATTAATTTTAATCATTTTAATAATAACCTAGATACAATTAATAATAATAATAATATAATATTAATATTAATAATAATAATAATAATAATAATAATAATAATAATAATAATAAGTAACCACGATAATAATAATGAAAAAATAAAAATTATTACTATACAACTATATTTTAAATTTTTCGGACATTCAGATTAACTTACCTATTTTATTTATTATTTTACATTTAAATTCACATGACTAAAGTGTATTTTATTAATTTAAAATATTATATATACACTCATATTTATATTTATATTCATATAAAGCTTTACATATTAATTTACACACAATTGTTCGTGAATCGTCGGGATCAGTCAAAGGTAATTAATTACATGAATATAGATTTCAAAACTTTCGAGACTCAACATTACAGACTTTGCTTATCGTGTCGGAAACATATAAAGATTAAAGTTTAAATTTGATCGGAAATTCCCGGGTCATCACAGAGTTGATGTTTCAAAGCCTTACCATTGGATAGAATATCTTATTACGTTTCCAACGATATTTGATTCATCGAAAACGGAGTTACGGTCGAAAAGTTATGGCCAAAACAAGTTGCTGAAACCTGTTTTGGGCTCGACCACAATTTCCAGTTATTTGGAGCGGCGCTCCACCTTCTGGCGCGGCGTGCCGATTACTGCAAAGGCAATTTTCAGCCTTTTTAAAAGGTTTAAATGAGGGGTACTTTGCTCTTTTCAATTAGGGTCGGTTTGGGGTCATCAAGACTGACCTAGAACTCCATTGGAGCTCATTTTCACTCATTAAACACTCTCATCTTCAAACCCTAGAGTGAGAGGAGAGTTTTAGAGAGAGAGAGCTCCAATTGGAGAAGAAGAAGGGTGTTTCGGGTCAAACCTCCAATATTAAAGTTGTTCTACTCGTCAACGGCATCATTTTGGCGGTATTGGTAAGTTCAAACTCCGAACTTCATCTTTGTAATTTGATATTCAAGTTTAGGGTTTTGAACTAGTTAGTTATAAAACCCATTTAGGAGGTGAAATGGGTAATTGTAACTAGTTATTGTTGATGTTGGTGGGTTTAGGATTGGTTAATGATTTAACCATGTTTAAGGCTTGTATGTAGTGTGTAATCTCTAGTATTAGTGATTCTAGTAGTGTTGAAACTCTTTTGGGTATGTTTGGTTGACTAACTTTGACTAGAGTCAAAGATTAGGGTTTGGTGATGATTATAACCCAATTGTCGATTTAATAAGGTTTATAAACTTAAAATGGATTAAGTTGAAGTATAAAACCGAGTTAAATATGTTTTGTTGTTAAAACTTGATAATGGCGCGATATTGACTTCTTATGGGTCAAATTAGTGTTTAAGTGCCATTTTGGGCAAGATAGGTGTTTAACACCTATGATTGGGTCTAATTGGCGTATTAGGACCATTCTCACTTGTGTTAGTGATTATTGGTTAGTTTGGGCACGGTTTGTGCTTGGAAGTGCATTTGGGTCGAAATTGCACTAGTTGTCAATTTGGGTTGATTTGTAAATCCACCCTAATTATGTTGTGGTGTTTGTGATAATGGAATAGGTACATTCCATCGGTGTGTTGTGGATTATTCGGTGGCATTTCTTCAAGGCGAAAAGGTGAGTGGAATATTTATACATGTATGTATGTGGTTTATTTACTCGTACGCGATGTGGGCCTTGGGTGCCACATCGTAAGTAGTGGGCGTTATGTCACAAGACGGTGACATATTTGTTGGTATGATGGGATGGGAACTACAAGTCGGTAGTGTCTCGACAGGTTATTCACAAGTCGGTAATACCCTTGGGTGATTCACAAGTCGGTGACACCCTATAGTGTTCACGAGTCAGTGACACTTAGTGGCGCTTCACAAGTCGGTGATGTCACATGGCGTTCACAATTCGGTGACCCATATGTATTGATGGGGATTCACAAGTCGGTGATACCCTTGGGTGATTCACAAGTCGGTGACACCCTATAGTGTTCACAAGTCGGTGACACTTAGTGGCGCTTCACAAGTCGGTGATGTCACATGGCGTTCACAAGTCGGTGACCCATAGATATTGGTGGGTAGTTCACAAGTCGGTGACACCCTTTGATGAGTCACAAGTCGGTGACAACATACGAGTGAGACTCGACGTTATTGGTCGTCTACAAGTCGGTAGTGCCATAGCGAGGAACGGTTTGTTATATTTATGCATTATTGTGATTTAGTATATTATTGTGGCGATTTATATACTAACGTTGTTGCTAGTCGTATGTTTGGTGTTGCTAGCTCGTTTATGCATTTTGTTTGCATGGTATTGTAAGTGGATGCGTGTAGGTAAATTACATATGTATATGTATAAGTATTGCATTCACTAAGCGTTAGCTTACCCTCTCGTTGTTGACTTTTTTATAGATTGCTTGGAGACGGTGGCTCGGGTAAGCGGGGACTAGTGGACTTGCGTAGTTTCTTTAGAAGGCTTGCTTTGGTTTGATTAGGATTGGGTAGCGTATCCCCAATCACCATGCTCGGCTTTATTTTGTATTAAAAGTCATATGGTCGAAGTTCGTGCTTTGTACTTAAAGGGTTAATTTGGGCATATGTGGGCCCGGGGTCGTAAGACCCTTTTTATTAATGGAACGTGTTAATTTTAACTATTGTAATATGTTGTGAAAACCGTTTAGTCTAAATGTGTCGGGAAGTGGTCAAACATTTTCGCATTTAATGACTTTTTGGACAGGCCACTTTGGCGCGCCGCGCCATATGCTGTTCCAGCAAATTTTTTTTATTATTGATATTTCCGCGTGATCATTTGTATTACGGGTTGGGATGTTACAAGTGGTATCAGAGCATGGTCTAAGGGATTTAGGTGACTTGAGATAGGTGCCTAGACTTAGACTTTTGTATGTGCTAAATTTGTTGCGGGACTTGTAGGATTACGGGTCAGAATGGGTTTAGTTAGTGCCTTGTTTATAGGTTGACTAACATTTATATTAGTAATTCGGATATTATTAATATGCTATTGTGTTGTGATAATGATTCTTGTGTTATGTTTTGTTTGTGTTTGCGGTTGCATATATCATCAAGAGAGGCGGTCGTTGTACTAACGAATCGATACGACGTGTATGCGTAATAAGGACTTGCAAACCTTATTACGGGTGCAAATCGTGTCTAGCAAGTGATGTACGACGAGTGTTTAGCAAGATGGGGTGGTATTGTGTGTGTGCTTTATACGTTCGTGATCTAATCGCTTTGCATTCCTTAGAATGGCGACGGGAAATGGGATCGAGACGAACGACGCTGAGTTTAATGCTAGAGTTACACGTATGTTAGGCGATTGTAGTCGTATTTGGATATTAGAGTGTGTTCGCTTTCGTGTTGAAGTTGATGATCCATGAGGTTCGTCGGGTGGATGAAACCCCTGAGATCAAGTGTTTGATCTAGATGAATGTTGGTAATGGAGTCTACGGGACGTAACGTTAGGTGCCTCTTTCATACCTACTAGCGTGGTATTCGACTCCGATGGTGTTACGGTTACATTGAGCATAGGGTACCGGCAAGAAAACCCTTAGGTGTTCGAGTGGCGGTGTGGAAGTTACAAGCGATAGCAACTCGATGATTGCTAGAGTAATACCCGTACGGTTCGGTAAGTGCTTCGGTTGAAGTAGCAAAGGATAATCCGAAATCCTTCGTATGCTCAAGGTTGGAGCAAGGTTTGTTGACGTGCGTATTAAGAGATGCAAGACGGGTGTACCTCGTATTTCTTTTAGGAGTTATGATAATGCGATTGGCGCATTAGTTGTCGGATTAGTGGTCACTATTTCCGTGAGAGTGAGCATGTGTTTATCGTCGGGAGCTATTGTTGGAGACGAATTCGTGAGAATTCGAGGACTATGACCAATGAGGATATTGGTTGTGTATGTTGATGAGTGGCCATTCCATGGGATGCTATTATTTCGACGATGTATTTACGGAACGGAGTTCTAGGTGGGGGAGTTTATACTCTCGCACGAAGGTATTCTAGTGTGATGTAGTGACTAGCTAGGTCGAGTTAGTCCATTGCAGTTTGACTAACCGAGTCGGGTTAATCAATTAGATGTTAGGTGTTGACCGAGGCGGGTTAACCAAGTGAGTTTGACTAACCGAGTCGGGTTAATCAATTAGATGTTAGATGTTGACCGAGGCGGGTTAACCAAGTGAGTTTGACTAACCGAGTCGGGTTAATCAATTAGATGTTAGGTGTTGACCGAGGCGGGTTAACCAAGTGAGTTTGACTAACCGAGTCGGGTTAATCAATTAGATGTTAGGTGTTGACCAAGGCGGGTTAACCAAGTGAGTTTGACTAACCGAGTCGGGTTAATCAATTAGATGTTAGGTGTTGACCGAGGCGGGTTAACCAAGTGAGTTTGACTAACCGAGTCGGGTTAATCAATTAGATGTTAGGTGTTGACCGAGGCGGGTTAACCAAGTGAGTTTGACTAACCGAGTCGGGTTAATCAATTAGATGTTAGGTGTTGACCAAGGCGGGTTAACCAAGTGAGTTTGACTAACCGGGTCGGGTTAATCAATTAGATGTTAGGTGTTGACCGAGGCGGGTTAACCAAGCGAGTTTGACTAACCAAGTCGGGTTAATCAATTAGATGATAGGCATTGACCGAGTCGGGTTGACCTAAGGTATTTGACTAACCGAGTCGGGTTAATCAATTTGATGTTAGGTATTGACCGAATGCGTTTGACTAACCAAGTTGGGTTAATCATTTGTCGTTAGAGGTTTGACCAAGTCGGGTTGACCAAGTAAGTTTGACTTAACCAAGTCGGGTTAATCAATTAGGTGATAGGTGTTAATCGAGGCGGGTTGACCAAGTGTGTTTGACTAACGAGTTCGGGTTAATTGTTTTGGTGTAGAGGCTTAACCAAGTCGGGTGTAACCATGAGGTGATTAGAGGGTTACTTGTATTGTTCTCCATAATGGTTAGCGTAGAAATGGTATGCCGTTCGAGAGGCGTTTATGTTGACCAAGTATGTGCGCAAGAAGAGTCACGGATGTTGACTATCTTTGATGTGTGTAGTTTTCGGCCAGTCTTCATGATTGTTGGATGTGTGATCTATTGGTGGTTTTATACGCCGAGAGTGGGGTCGTGAGGACCACGTCGTGGGATTAGTGAGGCGATAGCCGTGTTTCGCTCACATGTTGTTACGGGTGTGACAATAGTCGATTTTGGACACCTTAGGATTAGCGTTGCCATAGTCGTTTTGGGCGCTTTTGGTTTTAGTCGTTGCTTATGATGTTAGGATAGTGGCGTATTGGTTGTATTGCAAACTACAAAGGATGTTTAGTGGTAAGAGTAATCCGTGAGGATTCATGTGGTTCGATCTTCAACGTTCGGATTGTTGACTTTAGGTTGAGACTTGGTCACTTTTAGCGTTGTCCGTGGTAAAGGTACGCTGAGGAATTTATATCTCGGTACGAGGTTGGTTGAGTTTTTCCCGATATGGGAAATTGAGCAGGTTTTAGTGCTCGGATTGTGGTTTTGATAAATCACGGTTGACGATTTTAGTTGTTAAAAGTGATCCATTGGGAAGAATTGTCTAGGAAAGTTCGTATTGGGACTTGAGTGAGGATCGTTGAGTAGGTCCGGATTGGTTAAGTGGAGAAGATCACGAGGACGTGATCGAGTTTAAGTGGGGGAGAGTTGTAAGACCCAAATATTTATTGTACATAATGTATTTATGGTGTACGATGCGTGTATGAAGTGTACGTGTTGCTTGCTCGAACGTCGAAGGAAACTGGACGTTGTCTGAAGTGACAAGGTGTGTACGTATCTTTTCAACCCCAAATAAAGTTTGAGTTGATGTTTCAAAGCCTTACCATTGGATAGAATATCTTATTACGTTTCCAATGATATTTGATTCATCGAAAACGGAGTTACGGTCGAAAAGTTATGGCCAAAACAAGTTGCTGAAACCTGTTTTGGGCTCGACCACAATTTCCAGTTATTTGGAGCGGCGCTCCACCATCTAGCGCGGTGCGCCGATTGCTGCAGAGGCAATTTTCAGCCTTTTTAAAAGGTTTAAATGACGGGTACTTTGGTCTTTTCAATTAGGGTCGGTTTGGGGTCATCAAGACTGACCTAGAACTCCATTGGAGCTCATTTTCACTCATCAAACACTCTCATCTTCAAACCCTAGAGTGAGAGGAGAGTTTTAGAGAGAGAGAGCTCCAATTGGAGAAGAAGAAGGGTCTTTCGGGTCAAACCTCCGGTATTAAAGTTGTTCTACTCGTCAACAGCATCATTTTGGCGGTATTGGTAAGTTCAAACTCCGAACTTCATCTTTGTAATTTGATATTCAAGTTTAGGGTTTTGAACTAGTTAGTTATAAAACCCATTTAGGAGGTGAAATGGGTAATTGTAACTAGTTGTTGTTGATGTTGGTGGGTTTAGGGTTGGTTAATGATTTAACCATGTTTAAGGCTTGTATGTAGTGTGTAATCTCTAGTATTAGTGATTCTAGTAGTGTTGAAATTCTTTTGGGTATGTTTGGTTGACTAACTTTGACTAGAGTCAAAGATTAGGGTTTGGTGATGATTATAACCCAATTGTCGATATAATAAGGTTTATAAACTTAAAATGGATTAAATTGAAGTATAAAACCGAGTTAAATATGTTTTGTTGTTAAAACTTGATAATGGCGCGATATTGACTTCTTATGGGTCAAATTAGTGTTTAAGTGCCATTTTGGGCAAGATAGGTGTTTAACACCTATGATTGGGTCTAATTGGCGTATTAGGACCATTCTCACTTGTGTTAGTGATTATTGGTTAGTTTGGGCACGGTTTGTGCTTGGAAGTGCATTTGGGTCGAAATTGCACTAGTTGTCAATTTGGGTTGATTTGTAAATCCACCCTAATTATGTTGTGGTGTTTGTGATAATGGAATAGGTACATTCCATCGGTGTGTTGCGGATTATTCGGTGGCATTTCTTCAAGGCGAAAAGGTGAGTGGAATATTTATACATGTATGTATGTGGTTTATTTACTCGTACGCGATGTGGGCCTTGGGTGCCACATCATAAGTAGTGGGCGTTATGTCACAAGACAGTGACATATTTGTTGGTATGATGGGATGGGAACTACAAGTCGGTAGTGTCTCGACAGGTTATTCACAAGTCGGTAATACCCTTGGGTGATTCACAAGTCGGTGACACCCTATAGTGTTCACGAGTCGGTGACACTTAGTGGCGCTTCACAAGTCGGTGATGTCACATGGCGTTCACAAGTCGGTGACCCATATGTATTGATGGGGGTTCACAAGTCGGTGATACCCTTGGGTGATTCACAAGTCGGTGACACCCTATAGTGTTCACAAGTCGGTGACACTTAGTGGCGCTTCACAAGTCGGTGATGTCACATGGCGTTCACAAGTCAGTGACCCATAGATATTGGTGGGTAGTTCACAAGTCAGTGACACCCTTTGATGAGTCACAAGTCAGTGACAACATACGAGTGAGACTCGACGTTATTGGTCGTCTACAAGTCGGTAATGCCATAGCGAGGAACGGTTTGTTATATTTATACATTATTGTGATTTAGTATATTATTGTGGCGATTTATATACTAACGTTGTTGCTAGTCGTATGTTTGGTGTTGCTAGCTCGTTTATGCATTTTGTTTGCATGGTATTGTAAGTGGATGCGTGTAGGTAAATTACATATGTATATGTATAAGTATTGCATTCACTAAGCGTTAGCTTACCCTCTCGTTGTTGACTTTTTTATAGATTGCTTGGAGACGGTGGCTCGGGTAAGCGGGGACTAGTGGACTTGCGTAGTTGCTTTAGAAGGCTTGCTTTGGTTTGATTAGGATTGGGTAGCGTATCCCCAATCGCCATGCTCGGCTTTATTTTGTATTAAAAGTCATATGGTCGAAGTTCGTGCTTTGTACTTAAAGGGTTAATTTGGGCATATGTGGGCCCGGGGTCGTAAGACCCTTTTTATTAATGGAACGTGTTAATTTTAACTATTGTAATATGTTGTGAAAACCGTTTAGTCTAAATGTGTCGGGAAGTGGTCAAACATTTTTGCATTTCATGACTTTTTGGACAGGCCACTTTGGCGCGCCGCGCGGCCATATGGCGCGCCGCGCCATATGCTGTTCCAGCAAATTTTTTTTTATTATTGATATTTCCGCGTGATCGTTTGTATTACGGGTTGGGATGTTACAAAGAACGAAGATAATTGATGTAGAACGATACTTAGAGCGATGATTGTACTCGAGGTACTGAATGAAATGTTGAGGCACGGATTGTTGATGGTACTGGTGTTGTTATTGATGGTACTGTTGGTGTTGGTGATGTTGTTGAAGCTGGTAAATTTTGCACCATATTCTCCAAATTGATTACTCGAGCGCGAAGTTCGCTAACTTCTTCTATTATTCCGGGATGATTGTTAGTCGGAACGAGCGGATGAATAAGGTTTAGAATTGTGGATAGAATATAATCATGTCGAATTACTCTGGAAATGAGGGTGAAAATGGTGTTTCGGACTGATTCACCGGTAAGTGTTTCAGGTTCATTGTCAAGAGGTGAATTCGGTTGACGGAAAGGATCACCTTCTTCTTGTCTCCAATGATTAAGTAGACTACGAACCCATCAGATGAATTGGGGATGACTGATTGGCTGATTCATTCTGGTGATGCTGCTTTCGGAGCTTAGGTGAATATCCATGTCGGAATAGTTGTCGGAATAACTATAGGTATAGCTATCGAAATCTGTGGGACTCGAACTGGTTGAGGGATTCATCTCGTACGATTAGATGAAGGATTTTCGATAAGAATTAGATTATAGGATGTAGATTAGTACCCTGCAATACATAATTTACATATGCATATATAATACTAAAATCCCATAAGTTACGGAGGAATCTACGGAATCTGTCAGGCAAAGTCTACAGTAACAGATATGCTAAGATATGAATTTATCTATACACTATTCATGCAGTCAATGCAGTAAAACGTGTTAGACTAAGAATAATGAGCAGGTAATTTCCTAAGGATGATAAGCAGATGATTTCTGACAAAAACGATAAGCAAAACTTTTGACATGCAGACACGGTCGAAGTCCAGACTCACTAATGCATCCTAACGACTATCAGTTAGACTCACTAATGCAAGACCTGATTCGCTAAGACCACCGCTATGATACTAACTGTAGTGACCCATCCTAATCCATCCGGACGAAGTCCATATCGATTATAAACGATTCACAACAGTTGATTACATCGCGAGGTACTTGACCTCTATATGATACATTTTACAAACATTGCATTCGTTTTTGAAAAGACAATCTTTCATTACATCGAAAGTTGACGGCGTGCATACCATTTTATAATATATCTAACTATAATTGACTTAATAATAATCTTGATGAACTCAACGACTCGAATGCAACGTCTTTTGAAATATGCCATGAATGACTCCAAATAATATCTCTAAAATGAGCAAATGCACAGCGGAAGATTTCTTTCATACCTGAGAATAAACATGTTTTAAAGTGTCAACCAAAAAGGTTGGTGAGTTCATTAGTTTAACATAAATAATCATTTCATAATTTTAATAGACCACAAGATTTCATATTTCCATTTCTCATAAACATACGTCCCATGCATAGAGACAAAATATCATTCATATGGATTCAACACCTGGTAACCGACATTCACAATATGCATATAAGAATATCCCCATCATTCCGAGATCCTCCTTCGGACATGATATAAATTTCGAAGTACTAAAGTATCCGGTACTTTGGATGGGGTTTGTTAGGCCCGATAGATCTATCTTTAGAGTTCGCGTCAATTAGGGTGTCTGTTCCCTAATTCTTAGATTACCAGACTTAATAAAAAGGGGCATATTCGGTTTAATAATCCAGCCATAGAATGTAGTTTTAAGTACTTGTGTCTATTTCATAAAACAGTTATAAAAGCAGCGCATGTATTCTCAGTCCCAAAAATATATATTGCAAAAGCATTTAAAAAGGGAGCAAATGAAACTCACGCATATAAATATTGTAAAATAATTAATAAAGCATTTGCATGTATTCTCAGCCCCAAAAATGTAAATAGTAAAAGGGATTCAAATGAAACTCACCTAATGTATTTTGTAGTAAAAATACATATGACAATATTGAACAATGCAGGGTTGGCCTTGGATTCACGAACCTATACCAATTGTATATCTATTAAAACATATAATCGTAATTGAACAAAATTATATCTTATTATTAGTGATATAATTTTTATATTATTAACTTATATATTTTTCGTTATTAAATGTATTCATTTTGTATATAAAAGTATTGATATTGTTAAATTGTATATGTTAAATATATATTTATATATATATCATTTTTTTGTTGAAACTAAAATTTATAATAATAATGTAATAATATTTGTAATGATAAAAAATGATAATATTGATAATACTTAATATTACTTAATAAAAATAATAATACTAATAATCTTACTAGTAATGATGTTAATAATATTAACTATAAAAATATTAGATTTACTGTAAATGATAGTTTTAAATAATAAATCTTATAATAGTGATAATAATAGTAGTTTTTAATAAAATGAAAACTGTAGTATTGATAGTAATGAAAATATTCATTTTAATGATAATAGTACTATAATGATAACATTAATACTAATAATAATATTAATAATACTTATAACAATTTAATGATAATAGCAATAATAATAATACTTAAGGATAATACTAAAATGGTAATTCATGATACATATGCTAATACTAATGATAACAATTATAATATTTATGAATGTAAATATGATAATAATATTTATAATATTCTGATAATAACAATAATAATAATAAAAATAATAATAATAATGATAATAATAATAATATTAATAATTACTAATAATAAACATAACAATAATAATCACAATAATAATAATAAAAAATGATAATATTAATAATAGTTAATAATAATAATAAGTTGAATATGAAACTACCTTTATAGGCTCAAAAACACATTAAACTGCCCAAGCCGGGACTCGGACCCACGACCTCCCGAATACCCACTAGCACCCTTAACCAATTCGTCTGTGTTTGTTTTTCTGAAATTAACTACCCTCAAATATATATAACCCATAATATCATCTCCTCATCTTCTTCATGACTTAATCGCCCAAAGTTTAATCAATCAGTGCAACCATTTAACAATTTGGATTTTAAGATTCTTATAGACACAGAAAACGACTAGTGATTGATTACATTGTTTAGAACAGAATTAAAATAAAAAAATAACTGAATCAGTCGATATAGAACTTTTTGAACTTGAAATTAAACTCGAAATTAGAAGCTGTTATAGACCTCGACTCTTTCATAAAAAAAATTTCAAATCTTCCATATAAACTATATAAATCGTCAATTTAACTCAGAATACTAAAACAAGCTCGAATTTCACGAAGAACAGATGTTTGACTTTTTTAGAAATTAGCTTTGACTCTCAAATTCAAACTCGATATGAAAAATTGGAATTTGAAATCTTCCAAAAAGTTTAAATGAATGATTTAGAAGAGAATAACATTTAAGGATTTTCAATTTTCATTTGAATTCAAAAAATGACCAAAATATAAAACATACAGAGTATGTATCTGTGTTCTTCAGTTTTTTTTTATTTCATCGATTCACTGCTGTTGTAACTGATAATTGGTTATGGAAGGGTTTGAGTAATTTGTTTACACTTGAGTGGAATGGATAATATTGAAAAATTTAGTCGACATTGATAGACATGAATATTCGTTCAGTAAAAGAACAAATAAGAAAAAAATCAAAATAGAAAATGATTGATAATGGCATTTGTTTGTTTCTGTGATTGATTTTGATCCTCTAATCAGTCTTAGTGACACAAATAAAATTAATACAGTATGATAGATACTTGTAATAGAATTGTATTCCTTTTTCTGATTATATTATGAATTTTACTAATTAATAAATATATATTAATAATAATAATCCAAATAAATAAAAATAATACTTATTATATCAGTTTATAACCATATAAACGGGGTACATCTGTATTTATATAATTTTTATATTAAATAAATTGTTTATATCAATTTATTAATAAAATCCATTAATATTATTAATTTTGATAAGAATACTAATAATAATAATAATAATATTAATAATAAAAATACTAATATTAATAATGATAATAACAATAATAATAACAATAATTATATTAATACTAAAATTAATAATAATACTATAATAATAATTATACAGTGATAATAATAATCTTATTAATGATAACATTAAATATTTTTAATGTTCAATATAATATATATATATATATATATATATATATATATATATATATATATATATATATATATATATATATATATATATATATATATATATATAATAATATCTCTAATATTAATTCTAATAATTAAAATTGCAACTTGACTACTGGTTATAATACTAATAATGGTGTTAACAATGAAAACAATAATATTAGTAATTATAATAACTCGAATGTATCAAATTTCATAAAATTAGTTTTAATAATATTATAAGTATTGAATGAAATAATGTAACAACTATACTTGTAATTATATTTAATATAATATACAATATTATATTATGTGATAACATTTATTTAATATTTATATATTACAACTAATTGTAAATTATATATATTTATATATATTCATTTTAATAGCACTTAATTATTCCATAACCTATTTTTCATAACTAATTCTAATGTTTAAATCATATTTTATAATTTCAATTTATTATTTCTACTTACATTTATATATACATATTTATTTACAAACAATTGTTCGTGAATCGTCGGTACAGTCAAAGGGTAAATGATTATATGAACATAGATTTCAAAACTTTTGAGACTCAACATTACAAACTTTGCTTATCGTTTCGGAAACATATAAAGATTAAAGTTTAAATTTGGTCGAAAAATCCCGGGTCATCACACATAGTGGCGCTGAAACCGCAGAAAAAGGAGCGTCAAAAAAGACTGCGAAAAAAGTGCTCACGCCCTTAGAGACAAAGCAATTATTAAAAGAAAGAGGTTTTGACCTCTATATTCCAAACTATTTTGAATGGCCACTTAATGAATCATCACCGAATACGCAAAGGTTAATCATCCAACATGATGAAAGAGTGCGTGATGAAGAGCAAGATCAAAGAGCTTTTGGTTCGCCAGTGTTGCTTTTAAAGAAAGCAAAAACCGCAAAAATTATAATGGCAAATTCAGATAATTCTGAAAATTCTGAAAGTGATCCTGAAGTGGTAGAAATTGCGAAATTTAAACGTAAAAGGCCTTCCACGCCTGTTTCGCGTTATTATGAAGAAGGAGAAACATCTCAGGCTGCGAAAATGGAGAATGTGCAAATATTTTTGGCGGATATGTTCAAAAAATTAGCACCAAGGGATATGCAACACAAATTTGAGCATCCAGATGTTATACAGCAAATGATTGAGAAGTATTGAACAGAAAATAAGGAAGTGCGGCCGAAAAAGGCAACTGAAATAACATTCGCGATAGATAAGTTTGTGGAGCACATATCTGATTACCCAATCACTACACCACCCATTGTGCCAGCAACTTTTGGTGTATATTCAGGGTTAACAGATCCACTTGATTTTTTGCAAAGATTTGAAGGTGTGGTTAGCACGTATAACTGGGATGAAGCAATTGCGTGCCGCGTTTTCCTAATGGTGTTGCAGGGATTAGTGTGTGAGTGGTTTCATAATCTAAATGCAAGAAGCATTGTGGGTTTTGTTGATTTAAGAGAAAAATTTCTCTTGCAATTTCAAAACATGTTACCGCAGAAAAAGACCCACATAGAGTGCCACGACATCAAACAAGGCTTTAAAGAGACATTAGGAAGTTTGCTGACAAGATACATTTATGAGTGTCAAAAAATTCCAAATCTCCATGAGGATCAAAAAATCTCTGGTTTTGTACATGCAATAAATCTGCAGAAACACCCAACTCTTGTGCGGCGTCTTTGCAGAGATGTTCCGCACAGTTTTGAAATGTCCCGTTCTTATTGATTAAAAACGTTCCATATTAATTGATTTCGTTGCAAGGTTTTGACCTCTATATGAGACGTTTTTCAAAGACTGCATTCATTTTTAAAACAAACCATAACCTTTATTTCATAAATAAAGGTTTAAAAAGCTTTACGTAGATTAAATGATAATCTAAAATATCCTGTTTACACACGACCATTACATAATGGTTTACAATACAAATATGTTACATCGAAATCAGTTCTTGAATGCAATTTTTACACAATATCATACAAACATGGACTCCAAATCTTGTCCTTATTTTAGTATGCAACAGCAGAAGCTATTAGTATTCACCAGAGAATAAACATGCTTTAAACGTCAATAAAAATGTTGGCGAGTTATAGGTTTAACCTATATATATCAAATCGTAACAATAGACCACAAGATTTCATATTTCAATACACATCCCATACATAGAGATAAAAATCATTCATATGGTGAACACCTGGTAACCGACATTAACAAGATGCATATATAAGAATATCCCCATCATTCCGGGACACCCTTCGGATATGATATAAATTTTGAAGTACTAAAGCATCCGGTACTTTGGATGGGGTTTGTTAGGCCCAATAGATCTATCTTTAGGATTCGCGTCAATTAGGGTGTCTGTTCCCTAATTCTTAGATTACCAGACTTAATAAAAAGGGGCATATTCGATTTTGATAATTCAACCATAGAATGTAGTTTCACGTACTTGTGTCTATTTTGTAAATCATTTATAAAACCTGCATGTATTCTCGTCCCAAAAATATTAGATTTTAAAAGTGGGACTATAACTCACTTTCACAGATTTTTACTTCGTCGGGAAGTAATACTTGGCCACTGGTTGATTCACGAACCTATAATAATATATACATATATATCAAAGTATGTTCAAAATATATTTACAACACTTTTAATATATTTTGATGTTTTAAGTTTATTAAGTCAGCTGTCCTCGTTAGTAACCTACAACTAGTTGTCCATAGTTAGATGTACAGAAATAAATCGATAAATATTATCTTGAATAAATCCACGACCCAGTGTATACGTATCTCAGTATTGATCATAACTCAAACTATATATATTTTGGAATCAACCTCAACCCTGTATAGCTAACTCCAACATTCACATATAGAGTGTTTATGGTTGTTCCGAAATATATATAGATGTGTCTACATGATAGGTCGAAACATTGTATACGTTTCTATGGTATCTCAAGATTACATAATATACAATACAAGTTGATTAAGTTATGGTTGGAATAGATTTGTTACCAATTTTCAAGTAGCTAAAATGAGAAAAATTATCCAATCTTGTTTTACCCATAACTTCTTCATTTTAAATCCGTTTTGAGTGAATCAGATTGCTATGGTTTCATATTGAACTCTATTTTATGAATCTAAACAGAAAAAGTATAGGTTTATAGCCGGAAAAATAAGTTACAAGTCGTTTTTGTAAAGGTAGTCATTTCAGTCGAAAGAACGACGTCTAGATGACCATTTTAGAAAACATACTTCCACTTTGAGTTTAACCATAATTTTTTGATATAGTTTCATGTTCATAATAAAAATCATTTTCCCAGAATAACAACTTTTAAATCAAAGTTTATCATAGTTTTTAATTAACTAACCCAAAACAGCCCGCGGTGTTACTACGACGGCGTAAATCTGATTTTACGGTGTTTTTCGTGTTTCCAGGTTTTAAATCATTAAGTTAGCATATCATATAGATATAGAACATGTGTTTAGTTAATTTTAAAAGTCAAGTTAGAAGGATTAACTTTTATTTGCGAACAAGTTTAGAATTAACTAAACTATGTTCTAGTGATTACAAGTTTAAACCTTCGAATAAGATAGCTTTATATGTATGAATCGAATGATGTTATGAACATAATTACTACCTCAAGTTCCTTGGATAAACCTACTGGAAATGAGAAAAATAGATCTAGCTTCAAAGGATCCTTGGATGGCTTGAAAGTTCTTGAAGCAGAATCATGACACGAAAACAATTTCAAGTAAGATTTCCACTCGAAATAAGATTGTTATAGTTATAGAAATTGAATTAAAGTTTGAATATGATTATTACCTTGTATTAGAAAGATAACCTACTGTAAGTAACATAGGTTTCTTGATCTTGGATGATTACTTGGAATGGATTTAGAAAACTTGGAAGTAAACTTGCAATCTTGGAAGTATTCTTGATTTTATGAAACTTTTAGAATTTATGAAGAACACATAGAACTTGAAGATAGAACTTGAGAGAGATCAATTAGATGAGGAAAATTGAAGAATGAAAGTGTTTGTAGGTGTTTTTGGTCGTTGGTGTATGGATTAGATATAAAGGATATGTAATTTTGTTTTCATGTAAATAAGTCATGAATGATTACTCATATTTTTGTAATTTTATGAGATATTTCATGCTAGTTGCCAAATGATGGTTCCCACATGTGTTAGGTGACTCACATGGGCTGCTAAGAGCTGATCATTGGAGTGTATATACCAATAGTACATACATCCAAAAGCTGTGTATTGTACGAGTACGAATACGGGTGCATACGAGTAGAACTATTAATGAAACTGAATGAGAATGTAATTGTAAGCATTTTTGTTAAGTAGAAGTATTTTGATAAGTGTCTTGAAGTCTTTCAAAAGTGTATGAATACATGTTAAAACACTACATGTATATACATTTTAACTGAGTCGTTAAGTCATCGTTAGTCGTTACATGTAAATGTTGTTTTGAAACCTTTAGGTTAACGATCTTGTTGAATGTTGTTAACCCATTGTTTATTATAACAAATTAGATGTTAAATTGTTATATTATCATGATATTATGATATATAATATATCTTAGTATGATGTATATACAGTTAAATGTCGTTACAACGATAATCGTTACATATATGTCTCGTTTCGAAATCATTAAGTTAGTAGTCTTATTTTTACATATGTATTTCATTGTTAATACACTTAATAATATATTTACTTATCATTTAACATAATTAACCAAGTGTATCAATATCTTAATATGATTCATATATACCTAGTAAGACGTTGTTATAACGATAATCGTTATATATATCGTTTTCGAGTTTCTTAAATTAATAGTCTCATTTTTATGTATATAACTCATTGTTAAAATACATAATGAGATATATAATTATAATAAAATCATGTTAACTATCTATATAACCATATATATGTCATCGTATAGTTTTTACAAGTTTTAACGTTCGTGAATCACCGGTCAACTTGGGTGGTCAATTGTCTATATGAAACCTATTTCAATTAATCAAGTCTTAACAAGTATGATTGCTTAACATGTTGGAAACACTTAATCATGTAAATAACAATTTCATTTAATATATATATATAAACATGGAAAAGTTCGGGTCACTACAGTACCTACCCGTTAAATAAATTTCGTTCCAAAATTTTAAGCAGTTGGAGGTGTTGAAGTATCTTCTGGAAATAAATGCGGATATTTCTTCTTCATTTGATCTTCACGCTCCCAGGTGAACTCGGGTCCTCTACGAGCATTCCATCGAACCTTAACAATCGGTATCTTGTTTTGTTTAAGTCTCTTAACCTCACGATCCATTATTTCGACGGGTTCTTCAATGAATTGAAGTTTTCATTGATTTGGATTTCGTCCAACGGAATAGTGAGATCTTCTTTAGCAAAACATTTCTTTAAATTTAAGACGTGGAAAGTGTTATGTACAGCCGCGAGTTGTTGAGGTAGCTCCAGTTGGTAAGCTACTGGTCCGACACGATCTATAATCTTGAATGGTCCAATGTACCTTGGATTTAGTTTCCCCCGTTTACCAAATCGAACAACGCCTTTCCAAGGTGAAACCTTAAGCATGACCATTTCTCCAATTTCAAACTCTATATCTTTTCTTTTACTGTCCGCATAGCTCTTTTGTCGACTCTGGGCGGTTTTCAATCTTTGTTGAATTTGGATGATTTTCTCGGTAGTTTCTTGTATTATCTCCGGACCCGTAATCTGTCTATCCCCCACTTCACTCCAAGAAATCGGAGACCTATACTTTCTACCATAAAGTGCTTCAAACGGCGCCATCTCAATGCTTGAATGATAGCTGTTGTTGTAGGAAAATTCTGCTAATGGTAGATGTCAATCCCAACTGTATCCGAAATCAATAACACATGCTCGTAGCATGTCTTCAAGTGTTTGTATCGTCCTTTCGCTCTGCCCATCAGTTTGTGGATGATAGGCAGTACTCATGTCTAGACGAGTTCCTAATGCTTGCTGTAATGTCTGTCAGAATCTTGAAATAAATCTGTCATCCCTATCAGAGATAATAGAGATTGGTATTCCATGTCTGGAGATGACTTCCTTCAAATAAAGTCGTGCTAACTTCTCCATCTTGTATCTTCTCTTATTGGCAGGAAGTGTGCTGATTTGGTGAGACGATCAACTATTACCCAAATAGTATCAAAACCACTTGCAGTCCTTGGCAATTTAGTGATGAAATCCATGGTAATGTTTTCCCATTTCCATTACGGGATTTCGGGTTGTTGAAGTAGACCTGATGGTTTCTGATGCTCAGCTTTGACCTTAGAACACATCAAACATTCTCCTACGTATTTAGCAACATCGGCTTTCATACCCGGCCACCAAAAATATTTCTTGAGATCCTTGTACATCTTCCCCATTCCAGGATGTATTGATTATCTGGTTTTATGAGCTTCTCTAAGTACCATTTCTCTCATATCTCCAAATTTTGGTACCCAAATCCTTTCAGCCCTATACCGGGTTCCGTCTTCCCGAATATTAAGATGCTTCTCCTATCCTTTGGGTATTTCATCCTCTAAATTTCCCTCTTTTAAAACTCCTTGTTGCGCCTCCTTTATTTGAGTAGTAAGGTTATTGTGAATCATTATATTCATAGATTTTACTCGAATGGGTTCTCTGTCCTTCCTGCTCAAGGCGTCAGCTACCACATTTGCCTTCTCCGGGTGGTAACGAATCTCAAAGTCGTAATCATTCAACAATTCAATCCACCTACGCTGCCTCATATTCAGTTGTTTCTGATTAAATATGTGTTGAAGACTTTTGTGGTCGGTATATATAATACTTTTGACCCCATATAAATAGTGCCTCCAAGTCTTTAATGCAAAAACAACCGCGCCTAATTCCAAATCATGCGTCGTATAATTTTGCTCGTGAATCTTCAATTGTCTAGACGCATAAGAAATCACCTTCATTCGTTGCATTAATACACAACCGAGACCTTGCTTTGATGCGTCACAATAAATCACAAAATCATCATTCCCTTCAGGCAATGACAATATAGGTGTCGTAGTTAGCTTTTTCTTCAATAACTGAAACGCTTTCTCTTGTTCATCCTTCCATTCAAATTTCTTCCCTTTATGCGTTAATGCAGTCAACGGTTTTGCTATTTTGGAAAAGTCTTGGATGAACCTTCTGTAGTAACCAGCTAGTCCTAAAAACTGGCGTATGTGTTTTGGAGTTTTCGGGGTTTCCCACTTTTTAACAGTTTCTATCTTTGCCGAATCCACCTTAATACCTTTTTTGTTCACTATGTGACCGAGGAATTGAACTTCTTCCAACCAAAATGCACACTTTGAAAATTTAGCGTACAATTCCTCCTTCCTCAATACTTCTAACACATTTCTCAAATGTTCACCGTGTTCTTGGTCATTCTTTGAGTAAATAAGTATGTCATCAATGAAAACAATGACAAACTTATCAAGGTATGGTCCACACACTTGGTTCATAAGGTCCATGAACACAGCTGGTGCATTAGTTAAACCAAACGGCATGACCATAAACTCGTAATGACCGTAACGTGTTCTGAAAGCAGTCTTTGGAATATCATCTTCTTTCACCCGCATTTGATGATACCCGGAACGTAAGTCAATCTTTGAATAAATAGACGAGCCTTGTAGTTGATCAAATAAGTCGTCGATTCTCGGTAGTGGGGAGCGGTTCTTGATGGTAAGTTTGTTCAACTCTCGGTAGTCGATACACAACCTGAATGTACCATCTTTCTTCTTGACAAACAAAACAGGAGCTCCCCACGGTGATGTGCTTGGTCGAATAAAACCACGCTCTAAAATTTCTTGTAATTGGCTTTGCAGTTCTTTCATCTCGCTGGGTGCGAGTCTATAAGGATCACGAGCTATTGGTGCAGCTCCTGGTACAAGATCTATTTGAAATTCAACAGATCGATGTGGAGGTAGTCCCGTTAATTCTTTCGGAAATACATCGGGAAATTCTTTTGCGACGAGAAAATCATTGATGCTCTTTTCTTCAGTTTGTACTTTCTCGACGTGTGCTAGAATAGCATAGCAACCTTTTCTTATTAGTTTTTGTGCCTTCAAATTGATAATAAGATGTAGCTTTGTGTTGCCCTTTTCTCCGTACACCATTAAGGGTTTTCCTTTTTCTCGTATAATGCGAATTGCATTTTTGTAACAAACGATCTCTGCTTTCACTTCTTTCAACCAGTCCATACCGATTATCACATCAAAACTCCCTAACTCTACTGGTATCAAGTCAATCTTAAATGTTTCGCTAACCAGTTTAATTTCTCGATTCCGACATATATTATCTGCTGAAATTAATTTACCATTTGCTAATTCGAGTAAAAATTTACTATCCAACAACGTCAATGGACAACTTCATTTAGCACAAAAATCTCTACTCATATAGCTTCTATCCGCACCCGAATCAAATAAAACGTAAGCAGATTTATTGTCAAAAAGAAACGTACCCGTAACAAGCTCCGGGTCTTCCTGTGCCTCTGCCGCATTAATATTGAAAACTCTTCCGCGGCCTTGTCCATTCGTGTTCTCCTGATTCGGGAAATTTCTAATAATGTGGCCCGGTTTTCCACATTTATAACAAACTACATTGGCATAACTTGCTCCGACACTACTTGCTCCGGCATTACTCGTTCCGACACCATTTGTTCCTTTCGTTCTGTTAACCCCTGGTCCATAGACCTCACACTTCACCGCGCTATGACCATTTGTTTTACACTTGTTGAAAAATTTGGTGCAGAACCCCGAGTGATACTTTTCACACCTTTGGCATAGCTGCTTCTGATTTTTGTTGTTGTTGCAGTTGTTATTGTTGTTAGGACGATTGTTGTAGTTGTTGTTGTTGTTGTTGTTGTTGTTGTTGTTGTTTTTGTTGTTGTTGTTGTTGTTGTGCCGTTTGTTGTAGTTGCGATTGATGTTGCGATTGTTGGGATAATTGTTGCGATTATTATTGTAATTGCTGTTATTATTGTATTGGTGATTCTTATCACCGTTTTCCTCCCACTTTCTTTTGACTTGCTTCACATTGGCCTCTTCAGCCGTCTGTTCTTTAATTCTTTCCTCAATCTGGTTCACTAGTTTGTGAGCCATTCTACATGCCTGTTGTATGGAGGCAGGCTCGTGTGAACTTATATCTTCTTGGATTCTTTCCGGTAATCCTTTCACAAACGCGTCGATCTTCTCTTCCTCATCTTCGAACGCTCCCGGACACAATAGGCACAATTCTGTGAATCGTCTTTCGTACATGGTAATATCAAATCCTTGGGTTCGTAACCCTCTAAGTTCTGTCTTGAGCTTATTGACCTCAGTTCTGGGACGGTACTTCTCGTTCATCAAGTGCTTGAATGCTGACCACGGTAGTACGTACGCATCATCTTGTCTCACTTGCTCTAGATAGGTATTCCACCATGTTAACGCAGAACCTGTGAAGGTATGCGTAGTGTACTTCACTTTGTCCTCTTCAGTACACTTACTTATGGCAAACACCGATTCGACCTTCTCGGTCCACCGTTTCAATCCAATCGGTCCTTCGATTCCATCAAATTCCAAAGGTTTGCAGGCAGTGAATTCTTTGTAGGTGCATCCTACACGATTTCCTGTACTGCTAGATCCAAGGTTATTGTTGGTATGTAGCGCAGCCTGTATTGCGGCTATGTTTGAAGCTAGAAAAGTACGGAATTCCTCTTCATTCATATTCACGGTGTATCGATTAGTCGGTGCCATTTCCTTCAAAATAGTCAAATGGAACAAGTTAATCATACAGAATATTAAGAGTAGTTAATAGTATTTCGTAGCATAATATGAACTCATTTATAAAAGCTTTTTCTTCATATTAGCGTTTTATAAGTTTAAATTCGGGTAGTACCTACCCGTTAAGTTCATACTTAGTAGCTAATATACAATTCAACTACTACAATTCTATATGAAAAACTGATTATAATAATATTTCGCGTTCAAACTTTTATACAATATTTTACAAACTTACAATACCGCTTATTTTACATAAAGCATGAAATATAGCACACAATAACTTTGATACAAGATAGTTGTGAAGATAATTCTAGCTAGTACACAAGTCATTCAGCAAAGGCAATAAAGACACGTAATTCATACGTCCAGAAACAAGTCATGCATTCTGGTTTTTCTAGGACTACTTCCCATCCTTGGTCTTGTGGAACATAACCGTTATGGCCATTGATAAGACATCGTGTTGTAACGTCATCAACGGAACGAGGGTTACGTAATGACCAACAGTCTCGTAATAACCTAAAAACCTCATTTCTTACCCCAATTACCGACCCCGTCACTTGTGGGAACGTTTTGTTTAATAATTGTAGCCCGATGTTCTTTTTCTCACTTTGGTGAGAAGCGAACATCACTAACCCGTAATCATAGCATGCTTCTTTATGTTGCATGTTAGCCGTTTTTTCTAAATCATGAAGTCCTATATTCAGATACATTGAGTCAAAATAATTTCTTAACCCGTTGCGTAAAATAGCATTTGGATTCCCCGCAATATATGCGTCAAAGTAAACACATTGTAATTTATGGGTTTCCCAATGTGATATCCCCCATCTTTCAAACGAAAGTCTCTTATAAACAAAGACGTTTTTGGAACGTTCTTCGAATGTCTTACAAACTGATCTCGCCTTAAATAGTTGTGCCGAGGAATTTTGACCGACTCTAGACAAGATTTCATCAATCATGTCTCTGGGTAGGTCTCTTAAAATATTGGATTGTCTATCCATTTTGTGTTTTTAAACTGTAAAATAGACAAGAGTTAGAGTCATAAAAAATACTTATTAATACAAGCAATTTTTACATATATCATAAAGCATAAGCACACTATATTACATATATTACACCATACGAATACAACTATCTTATTCTGACTCGCTCGATTCTTCTTCTTCGGTTTTGGTTCGTTTTGCCAAGTTTCTAGGGATATATGATATTCCCCTAATACTAGCTGTCGTTTTCCACAACGGTTTAGAAAAACCTGGTGGTTTAGAGGTTCCCGGGTCATTGTTACAACTTAAGGACTTCGGGGGTTGACGATACATATAAAGTTCATCGGGGTTGGAATTAGATTTCTCTATTTTTATGCCCTTTTCCTTATTATTTTCTTTTGCCTTTTTAAATTCAGTTGGGGTAATTTCTATAACATCATCGGAATTCTCCTCGGAATCCGATTCATCGGAGAATTGGTAATCCTCCTAATATTTTGCTTCCTTGGCGGAAACACCATTGACCATAATTAACCTTGGTCGGTTGGTTGAGGATTTTCTTTTACTTAACCGTTTTATTATTTCCCCCACCGGTTCTATTTCCTCCTCCGGTTCCTCCTCTTCCGGTTCTGATTCTTCTTCCGGTTCCTCTTCGGGAACTTGTGAATCAGTCCAATATATATTCGACTCTTCGTTATTATTAGGTGAGTCAATGGGATTTGTGCTAGAGGTAGACATCTATCAGACAATATCAAACATGTTAAGAGATTAATATATCACATAATATATACATGTTAATAATATATAGTTTCCAACAAAAATGTTAAGCAATCATTTTTAAAGAAAACACGGTCGAAGTCCAGACTCACTAATGCATCCTAACAAACTCGATAAGACACACTAATACAAATTTTCTGGTTCTCTAAGACCAACGCTCGGATACCAACTGAAATGTCCCGTTCTTATTGATTAAAAACGTTCCATATTAATTGATTTCGTTGCGAGGTTTTGACCTCTATATGAGAAGTTTTTTAAAGACTGCATTCATTTTTAAAACAAACCATAACCTTTATTTCATAAATAAAGGTTTAAAAAGCTTTACGTAGATTAAATGATAATCTAAAATATCATGTTTACACACGACCATTACATAATGGTTTACAATACAAATATGTTACATCGAAATCAGTTTCTTGAATGCAGTTTTTACACAATATCATACAAACATGGACTCCAAATCTTGTCCTTATTTTAGTATGCAACAGCGGAAGCTCTTAGTATTTACCTGAGAATAAACATGCTTTAAACGTCACCAAAAATTTTGGCGAGTTATAGGTTTAACCTATATATATCAAATCGTAACAATAGTCCACAAGATTTCATATTTCAATACACATCCCATACATAGAGATAAAAATCATTCATATGGTGAACACCTGGTAACCGACATTAACAAGATGCATATATAAGAATATCCCCATCATTCCGGGACACCCTTCGGATATGATATAAATTTCGAAGTACTAAAGCATCCGGTACTTTGGATGGGGTTTGTTAGGCCCAATAGATCTATCTTTAGGATTCACGTTAATTAGGGTGTCTGTTCCCTAATTCTTAGATTACCAGACTTAATAAAAAGGGGCATATTCGATTTTGATAATTCAACCATAGAATGTAGTTTCACGTACTTGTGTCTATTTTGTAAATCATTTATAAAACCTGCATGTATTCTCGTCCCAAAAATATTAAATATTATCTTGAATAAATCCACGACCCAGTGTATACGTATCTCAGTATTGATCACAACTCAAACTATATATATTTTGGAATCAATCTCAACCCTGTATAGCTAACTCCAACATTCACATATAGAGTGTCTATGGTTGTTCCGAAATATATATAGATGTGTCGACATGATAGGTCGAAACATTGTATACGTGTCTATGGTATCTCAAGATTACATAATATACAATACAAGTTGATTAAGTTATGGTTGGAATAGATTTGTTACCAATTTTCAAGTAGCTAAAATGAGAAAAATTATCCAATCTTGTTTTACCCATAACTTCTTCATTTTAAATCTGTTTTGAGTGAATCAGATTGCTATGGTTTCATATTGAACTATATTTTATGAATCTAAATAGAAAAAGTATAGGTTTATAGTCGGAAAAATAAGTTACAAGTCATTTTTTTAAAGGTAGTCATTTCAGTCGAAAGAACGACGTCTAGATGACCATTTTAGAAAACATACTTCCACTTTGAGTTTAACCATAATTTTTGGATATAGTTTCATGTTCATAATAAAAATCATTTTACCAGAATAACAACTTTTAAATCAAAGTTTATCATAGTTTTTAATTAACTAACCCAAAACAGCCCGCGGTGTTACTACGACGGCGTAAATCCGATTTTACGGTGTTTTTCGTGTTTCCAGGTTTTAAATCATTAAGTTAGCATATCATATAGATATAGAACATGTGTTTAGTTGATTTTAAAAGTCAAGTTAGAAGGATTAACTTTTATTTGCGAACAAGTTTAGAATTAACTAAACTATATTCTAGTGATTACAAGTTTAAACCTTCGAATACGATATCTTTATATGTATGAATCGAATGATGTTATGAACATCATTACTACCTCAAGTTCCTTGGATAAACCTACTGGAAATGAGAAAAATAGATCTAGCTTCAAAGGATCATTGGATGGCTTGAAAGTTCTTGAAGCAGAATCATGACACGAAAACAATTTCAAGTAAGATTTCCACTCGAAATAAGATTGTTATAGTTATAGAAATTGAATTAAAGTTTGAATATGATTATTACCTTGTATTAGAAAGATAAAATACTGTAAGTAACAAAAGTTTCTTGATCTTGGATGATTACTTGGAATGGATTTAGAAAACTTGGAAGTAAACTTGCAATCTTGGAAGTATTCTTGATTTTATGAAACTAGAACTTTTGGAATTTATGAAGAACACTTAGAACTTGAAGATAGAACTTGAGAGAGATCAATTATATGAAGAAAATTGAAGAATGAAAGTGTTTGTAGGTGTTTTTGGTCGTTGGTGTATGGATTAGATATAAAGGATATGTAATTTTGTTTTCATGTAAATAAGTCATGAATGATTACTCATATTTTTGTAATTTTATGAGATATTTCATGCTAGTTGTCAAATGATGGTTCCCACATGTGTTAGGTGAATCACATGGGCTGCTAAGAGCTGATCATTTGAGTGTATATACCAATAGTACATACATCTAAAAGACGTGTATTGTACGAGTACGAATACGGGTGCATACGAGTAGAATTATTGATGAAACTGAACGAGGATGTAATTGTAAGCATTTTTTGTTAAGTAGAAGTATTTTGATAAGTGTCTTGAAGTCTTTCAAAAGTGTATGAATACATATTAAAACACTACATGTATATACATTTTAACTGAGTCGTTAAGTCATCGTTAGTCGTTACATGTAAATGTTGTTTTGAAACCTTTAGTTTAACGATCTTGTTGAATGTTGTTAACCCATTGTTTATTATAACAAATGAGATGTTAAATTGTTATATTATCATGATATTATGATATATAATATATCTTAGTATGATGTATATACAGTTAAATGTCGTTACAACGATAATCGTTACATATATGTCTCGTTTCGAAATCATTAAGTTAGTAGTCTTATTTTTACATATGTATTTCATTGTTAATACACTTAATAATATATTTACTTATCATTTAACATAATTAACCAAGTGTATCAATATCTTAATATGATTCATATGTACCTAGTAAGACGTTGTTATAACGATAATCGTTATATATATCGTTTTCGAGTTTCTTAAATTAATAGTCTCATTTTTATGTATATAACTCATTGTTAAAATACCTAATGAGATACATACTTATAATAAAATCATGTTAACTATATATATAACCATATATATGTCATCGTATTGTTTTTACTAGTTTTAACATTCATGAATCACCGGTCAACTTGGGTGGTCAATTGTCTATATGAAACCTATTTTAATTAATCAAGTCTTAACAAGTTTGATTGCTTAACATGTTGGAAACACTTAATCATGTAAATAACAATTTCATTTAATATATATATAAACATGGAAAAGTTCGGGTCACTACAAGTTTTGCTAAAGTCATGCAGGAAACATATGATTACATCAGCTGTGGTGAAGACAGTAACATAATGCAAAACTGCGGCTGGGGCAAGGACAGGAGTTGGCGTGATGATAATGACACATACCGTGATGGTGTCGGGGATGGTTACCGCGATTATAACCGCGGATCTGGTCAGCAAAGAAGGAACAATAATGGTGGAAATTGGCGCAATGACTGACAGCTTAATGGGGGAAATGGTGGTAATCACGGTTATAATAATCGCGACAGGAATTATACGCGTAAATGGAATAATGATTCCTTTGCGGTAATTCAAACTTTGAAAAAATCACCAAAAGAGATCCTTTTGCAGGGGCGTGTTGCTAAATCATTTCCAGATCCACCACAGTTGAGTGATAATAATAGGCGTGATAAATCAAAGTTTTGTATTTTTCATGACGACTATGGGCATGATACAAATCGTTGTCGCGACCTTGTTAAGTTAATCGCAGACGCGGTTGGACAGGGAAAATTCATTCATCTTTTGATTACCAAGGAAGCAAGTTCCACCGATGCGATAGTTGTGCCTGAATTGGCAGCTACCCCAAAAACGCCAAATGTTAACACAGTGGTGCAACAAGAACGTAAAGCACCTGCAGTTAAAAACTTGGGTGCGAAGGTGGTTGGGAAAAAGGATACTTTGCAGCAAATTCAAGTGATAAACATGGTGACTGTTAATGGTGATACACAACAGCAAAAGCCGTTGGAAAGCTATGAAAATTGGCAACTTGTGCCTATAACTTTTGTGGTAGAAAATGATTGCGCATTTGTGGAGGAACCAATTGTTATATCATGCAAGATTGTGGAGTTGGGTATTCAAGTGATGAAAGTCCACATAGACACTGGTAGTAATGTTGATGTTATGTATAACCAGTGTTTTCGCAAATTGCAAAAAGATGTTCAATCCAAGTTGAGGCCAACCGCAATGTCTTTGTCAGGCTTTTCTGGTGAGTCTGCGTAGTCTATAGGGCAGTTGGAGTTGGAAATTGAAGTTGTTGATGAGCAAAATGCACAACTTTCGCGTAAAGTTCAATTGAGTTTGTATGTGATGAATACTGTTTCGTGCTATAACATTCTTTTGGGGCGCACAGCTGTTTGCAGACTGGGCATTGTTTCCTCCCCAATTCACGGGATGGTAAAGTTTGCAACAACCAATGGCATTGCGATAGTTACATCTGCGGTTCAGCAGTCATTATGTGCATCTGTAATATTGAATGATAATGCGGGAACAGAAGGCCATATGGTGGTAACAAACGTAAATGTCATGGTGATTGAGTGATATTAAAATATGAATATCTGAAGTTCCGCATAGAGGGTTTAATGCGAATGATAGATCATCTGAATTGTGATTTGCATATTCTTGTTTAAAAGTAACAATGCCAAGTGTTTTCACCTATTGATTGTTGTTTGAAAACAATCAAATGTAAATAAATAAAGTGTGTTGATTTTTCTTATGATGTTGTTGTGTGTAAAGTTAATTATGACGCATAAAACAAGAAAGTTATTAAGGTATGGCATAAAAGTGATGGAAAAGCCCACTTTATGCAGTATTCTGTTGAAACTAAGAATACAGTTGATTGCATCAAAATAATGTTAGCCATTGTGAAGCCGCATTAATTATGTTATGCGAAATTAAATAATGCACATAAATGAGCATTTGTGCGAAAATTATAAATCATTAGCAACATGAGGACACAAAGTTCAAAATTGAATAAGTGATGGAAAAGCCCACTTAGTGTTTGGTAATAAACATATGGAATGTGTATGCGAAAAGGTAAATATTGCAAATTTTGCCCAAAGTACTAGATTTAGCCGTACTTGGATGCTTAGCAAAAAACACAAATTTATATGCCTAAGGATCATTTCGGCGGACTTAGAAGATTCATAATGTGCAGATTAGCACGCGCATACAGGTTGTTTCGCATAAAGTAATTGTTTATTATGTGCACAATAATAAACAGTGAACATGCAAAGGACAATGCTAGTGGTTATGAATATTAAAAAGTACTTAAAGCGCTATAAAAATTAAAAGTTGCAACTAATATGAACATTTTCTATTAAAAAACCGCATATGACTGCGGTCAAGTGTTACAAACAAAAATACACGCAATCATTATTGCGGATTACCTACATCATTACAAATTAAGTTCCATAATATCTTTCATGGTAACATTTTCCTCATGGCTAAGCACAGAGAGCGCCGGAATGTCAATACACTCGATGCCTTTACTGGTTTCATCATAAATCTGCTTCGCAACCTCTATATCGCATACTTCCTTGTCGATAGCCTCTGGATACGGTGGACCAATCCCATAAGCTTTTTCAATTATCGACAGAAATTCGCAACGTTCAAAGAGTTTAACTGCATTAAGGTACTCTTGGAATTTCTGCGATACAGGTTTGGAATCCATTATCTTATGGCTAAGGGAGGGAAGATACGCGACGAGTTGTTTAAATTGCTCATCTGTAGCTTCAGCTTGCGGCTGGGACTCAAGTGCGGTAGTCAGTGTGGTCACTTGAGCTTCCGCGGAATGAAGTGCGGTTTGAGAAGATCCAAGATCTTTCTTTAGTGTTGCGTTTTCCTTCTCTAGACGCGCAATCTTCTTATCAGCTTGCTTTAAAGCTTTTTCTTGAGCCATAAGCTCCTTCACCAACTTGTCCCTGCGGGGGACATTATCCACAAGAAGGCATAACGCAGTATATAAATTTTGCACCCGTGCGCTTTCCACGGTCTCATCGTCAAAATTCTTAAATTCTGCACGAACATCTGCAGGAACCGCAGATGCAAGCTGCACTAATTGATTTGCGGCTGTTACGCGGTCGATGTTTATGTGCTCATAAAATTTGTCAAATTTTATTGACATAATAGGGCTTGCTGGAGTGAACTCTTTGCTGAAAACATTGTGTGGAATATCCTGAGATATATCGAACTACACACCTTCTTGTGAACCTTTAGTAAGGTCGATGGTTTCTGCGAAAAAATTACAATAATGAATGTTACGCATAAAATGCAGTGTGAACGCGTTACGATCGCATTAATAATGAAGAATTTTGTATAAAGTAATTGCGGCAAATATTTTGCATACCTTCTTCTTCTTCAGAATCTTATTGAATGACTTGTTTTCCGCGTTTCTTTCCTGACGCGACAGGGTTAATGGTAGAAGTTTTGCGTTTACCCTTATCGTGGATTTCCGCAATCTGGTTCTCATTAATCAACGGTTCCTCAACATCAATAACTTCATCGTTCTCCAATGAACGACAGTATGAGGTGCATCCTTGAATGTTCTTCTGGCGCATAATTTGATCGAGGGAGATCTCTGCGAAAGTTATAATAATTATTGCGCAGTCGTATATATTAAAATACACAGTAACAAAATGCAAATTGAAATAAAAAACAAGTGTATACCATTGTCATCTGCATTCTTGAAGATGCCAAGCTGGTTTTCCCAGGGCCAATATATGGAAATTCTGCCTACATAAAGAGGCACGATCCCATATGGGCGATCTGCAAACGCGCATTGACGAGCTGTTGGAAAGTCTCAGTTTCATACTCATCAAGTGTAACGCGATCCTTGCTGTTTTCAGAGCAGGAGCTAACCCAGGTGTTAAACTTTTTGTAATCGCGGAGGGCGGTTCTTTTTATGAAAAAGTAAGATTGTTGCCATTTGCCAACATTTTCCTTTGGTGTATCCATGACACCATTGCGGCATTTGAAGCTAAACCAGCTAGCATCATGTGTTAGGATGGAGGAGAATTTGCGAAATACATTTACAGAAGGTAGCCTGTTTATGGCATTGCAGTACATCTCGAACACTATAAGTTTAGCTACCGCATTCGGATGCAATTGGCTAGGACCAACCGCATAAAACTGACATGCGGATAAGAAAAAGTTAGTGAAAGGAAGTCTCAGATTGCCTGAATATAGGGTGGTTTCGTAGATCGTAATATATCCTTCTGGAGGATTGTCTGCAATAACACATGTTGCAGGTGCAACAGGTGCGAACTGATCAAGTGATGGATAGTTACGTTTGATCTACTCAAGCAACTCTTTGGTAATTAGCGAATTAAAGTCAGGTACTGACAGTCCGGAAGTTGCTGGGGATCGTGACGTAGACATGATAAAAGTAGGAATGTGGTTTGGTTAAGTGTAAGAATGAAAAATGCAGAAATATGATTGAGTGCGATGAAAATTGTAAGTATGCTTTTTCTTAGAGAGAGAAAATAGTGTGAGAAAGTGAAAATGGACATATGCGGTGATGTTTTCTATTTATACTTGCACGATTGCAAATAGCCGTTTAAGAATAATCATGATGATCCAATGGTTATTAAAATGCGAAGGGATTGCAACGGCTAGAAATATAGCCGTTAGCAGGAAAACTGCAATGCGGATGGATTATTTACGTGATGTGCGACACTGCGTAAGCTATGCGAATGATTTTTTTTTTTTTTTTAAAGAAGAAGAACCCCATAAACACTACAATTTTTTATTTTTAAGAGTTTATTGTCTTACTTTTTCTGCGAAAATGTAACACAATAAACTGGGGGACTTGATCATATACATACTTATGTATATGTATATTTTTAGTGCGAAAGGCCTTTTAGAGGTGAATGCACAAGACAGATAAACCGCAGTGTTAGTGCGGTAGGATTGCGCAGAACATTAAAGAGTGCGAAGGCTTCTCGCAGTATTTGTGCGGAATGCCTAAGTGCCCGCATATTCTTACTTCCGCGTAACTCCTGGACCTATAAATAGGGAGCTTGGCCTCTCATTTAAGGTTGTTGATTCTAGAAGGGTTGCCCTAGCCATATTGATTTCTCTCGTGACTTTGCCCGAGACTAAATCATTATTTGGTTAAGGTAATTTACGAAGACCGGGACATGGTTGTTGATCGTTTAGCACTTAACGAAATATGACAATAAGGTCCAAAAACCATAATCGACATCCATTATACCCCCTCATTGCACTCAATCCTTGATTAACCGTAATTGGATAATCTAGGATTGATCATCATAAGTCCAGAAACAAGTCATGCATTCTGGTTTTACTAAGACGACTTCCCATTCTTGGTCTTGTGGAAAATAACCGTTATGACCATTAGCTAGGCAGCATGTTGTAATGTTGTCAAAAGGACGAGGGTTTCGTAATGTCCAACAGCCTTGTAATAATCTAAAAACCTTGTTTCTCACCCCAACTACTGAATTCGTCACTTGTGGGAAAGTTTTATTTAAAAGCTGCAATCCGATGTTCTTTTTCTCACTTTGGTAACAAGCGAACATCACTAACCCGTAAGCATAACATGCTTCTTTATGTTGCATGTTAGAAGCTCTTTCTAATTCACGAAATCCTATGTTGGGATATGTTGAGTCAAAATAGGTTCTTAACCCGTAGCGTAAAATTGCATTTGGGTTCCCCGCATTTAACGCTTTAAAGAAAACACGGCGTAACTTAAAGTCTCCCCAATGTGATATATCCCACCTATCAAAGGAAAGCCTTATATAAACTAAGGTATTTCTAGAAAGTATTTCAAATGTTTGAGAAGTTAATTTCGCCATAACTAAATGTGCTGATGAATTTTGACCGACTCTAGACAAGATTTCCTCAATCATATCCTCTGGTAGGTCTTCTAAAATATTCGGTTGTCTACCCTTAACGTCCATTTTGTTTTATACTGTAAAATAGACAAAGATTATATTCATAATAACAAACAATACAAGCAATTTTTACATAGAACATAAAAGTACAAGCACACTACATTACATTTATTACACAACATGCTCATGAACGGACCCGTCCTAATCCATCCGGACGAAGTCCATATCGATTATAAACGATTCACAACAGTTGATTACATCGCGAGGTACTTGACCTCTATATGATACATTTTACAAACATTGCATTTGTTTTGAAAAAGACAATCCTTCATTACATCTGAAGTTGACAGACATGCATACCATTTCATAATATATCCAACTATAATTGACTAAATAATGATTTTGATAAACTCAACGACTCGAATGCAATGTCTTTTGAAATATGTCATGAATGACTCCAAGTAATATCTTTAAAATAATCAAATGCACAGCGGGAGATTTCTTTCGTACCTGAGAATAAACATGCTTTCAAGTGTCAACCAAAAGGTTGGTGAGTTCATTAGTTTAACATAAATAATCATTTCATAATTTTAATAGACCACAAGATTTCCATATTCAGTTCTCATAAATAAACGTCCCATGCATAGAGACAAAATATCATTCATATGGATTGAACACCTGGTAATCGACATTCACAATATACATATAAGAATATCCCCATCATTCCGGGATCCTCCTTCGGACATGATATAAATTTCGAAGTACTAAAGCATCCGGTACTTTGGATGGGGCTTGTTGAGCCCGATAGATCTATCTTTAGGATTCGCGTCAATTTGAAGGTATTTCGTATGCCCGAGAGACATAATTAATTAATGTGGCTAATATATTATGATCCAAGTCGGGTCATACCCAATAACAAACTTACCGACACCTTATTCGTCTTTGATTTTAACGATTGGTTCATTGATCAAATACGCGACACTTGAACTTCAAGAAAAATGGTTTTCTGAAATATTACTTGATGTGTATATATATATATAAATTATGGATTAATTTATATATATAACAAGAGTTTAAATTATTTATAGGTTAAATAATTGATTTTGTTATGCTACATTTTATAAAGTTTGGTTTTATAAAAATATAAATGTACATAACAAATATATATATGGAAGTATTATAAAAGTTTTATAAAATTTAATCCTCCCATTTTATAAAACTTATTTAATAATACTTGAATGGAAGTGGCATTGGGACTCTTGTACACATGCTAAGATCCCTTTTCTTGGTCAATTACAAGGGCCATACTTCTATAACATGCAAGACTTGAATTATTCCAAGACACTCTTGCACATACACATCAAAAGAAAAGGCAAAAAAACTGCAAAAAACTCTTTGTGGCTGCTGCTGAATGCCGTAGCATTTGAGGGGTCAAAGAGGGTTCAAGATTTGATCTTTGCAAGCTAAATTCAAGTTTTAGTAAATCCTAACCAAAGTACAAGGTGTTGGTGACAAGTTTGGGGTATAACTACTTGAGGTTTCATACTTTTGGAGCTCCATTCATCATCATCATCTTCATCATCAACTACATAGCTTGGAGAAGGTATAAACACTTTACTTGCTTGTAGTTTGTAAGTATATATCACAACTTGATCCTAATTGGGATTTAACTTTAAATGGTTAAAGATTAACATGTTTTAAAATGGTAATTACATGCTTCCGCTTTTAATTGGTTCTTAAATGGTTTTAAGTATCATGAAACTTGTTAAATCCCAACAATGGTATCTAGAGCCGAGGTTGATGAAATATGCTTCGAGATGGTTTTTGAACTCACCATAACTTTGCATTTTTTGTACATGCATGATAATAAAATGCAAAAATTATTGGTTTTGGGTGGTTTGATGTCTTGGCCGAATTTGGAAGCTCCAAAAATTGGGTTTGGTTCTTCCATTTTGGTCATTTTGTTGTATGTTGAAGTTCACAATCAAGCCTTGGCCTTTTGTTTGAATGATTGCATGTTTGGTTGAATTAATTCATTCATTTGGTATGTAATATTAATTCATTCATGTGGTTGTAATATTCATGCAATTTGGTTTGTAATATTATTCATTTGGTTATGTAATTTATTTTATATTTGGTATGTAAAATAGATTAGGTTGTATTTTCATTTTCTAGACAAAATGTATTAGGATATATTTTGTAAAATGATGAAGATGATGAAGACTTGAAGAACACATGAAGAAGCATTTGGATGCAAGATTAAGTGGGAGGTTAAAACCTCCTACTTTGTGTTATAACCCCTTAACCGGTGGCATTTGTTTTCGGCTAAACAAATGTCTACCAAAAATGGCTTGATTGTGAACATATGATTTTGCATGCGTGGTTGTTTTGTATGATTATGTGGATTGTATGTTTGTATGCTACAAGTTAATCACACAAGTTAACAACAAACTAAAATGGCAATTTAAATTGGTTAAAATTGACATTATTAACGACATGCAAAACGTCAATTTAAATGGTTAAATTAAAAACGGCTAAAAGGACATTAATAATCGGTTATTAAGAACATGATAAGGATCATACATATAAAATGGTTTATATCAAAGTAATAAAATTGGCTTTATTACATAACATGAAAATGGATTTTCAAATAAACCATACACTAAATGCATGTTGGTGTATGGTGCAAAGTTTTCTCAAACTAGAATTAACGAAAACTCAAAATCCCTTACTAACAAGGCAAACAAGTTAAACGCCTTCCTTTTTGTGGAAACACTTAGACGTATTAGGAAACTCTTGATGGGATAAAGGTCACCTAACCGTCATGAGCGAACTAATATGAATAAGGTACACTTCGCATACATGTGGGATAAAGGTCACCTAACCACTTGTATGTTAAGCCTACATGTTTACACAAGTAGGACGACTTGATTTGGGAATCATGAACTTAGGGTCACCGAAGCATGATGAACAAATAGGCGTTGATGGGATAAATATGCCATGCAAAAGGATTGCATGATCCCATAACTTAGAAGTTGCAAAAGGATTGCAATTGTCATATAATGACTACCTAGCTAAATCAAATAACGGGATAAAGGTCACCTAACCGAAATTTGATTTACCGTTGGATTCTAATATTTAATAAGTCAATTAAAATTTAAAGGGTATTGAATGTTAAATTAAAATCGATACTTAAACGAACTTTGTTAATTTTGTAGATGGCCGCCAATAACAACAACAACATTCCAAACGCACCACTTAACCTAAACCACCTATCATTAAGGTCTCTCTTAGAGAAAGACAAACTCAACCATACCAACTTTATGGATTGGTTCCGCAATCTTCGGATTGTCCTCAAACAAGAGGATAAAATGTATGTGCTTGAAGACCCCATTCCCGATCAACCGAATGAGAATGATGTGGAGGCAATGGCCTCTTACGATAAGTATTGCCACGACTCCCTTCAAGTCTCATGCTTAATGCTTGGGACTATGATACCCGAACTCCAAAAGGATTTCGAACATCATAGTGCATACGACATGATAACGCAATTGAAGGAGATGTTCCTCCAACAAGCGCGTGTCGAGCGCTTCGAAACGGTTCGGGCGCTACATGCTTGTCGTATGGACGATACCCAATCGGTCTCATCTTATGTACTTAAGATGAAAAGCCTAATCGATCGTGCTAACCGTCTTAACCTAAACATTTCCAATGAGTTAGCCACCGATCTTATCCTTAACTCCCTATCAAAAAGGTTTGATCAATTTGTAATTAATTACAATATGAATGGGATGGATAAGAGCATAGGTGAGCTTCACGGTATGCTTAGAACGGCCGAAACTAGCATGGGTAAAAGGGCTTTACCCGTGTTAACAATCGATCAAGGTGGGTCCAAAGGTAAGACCTCTAAGCCAAAGGTGGCTAAGAGAAAAGGACCCGCCCATCAAGGCAAAGGGAAAGGGAAGATGGTTACCCCAATCATCAACAAGGCTAAGAAGCAAAAGGTAGCCGAGAAGGCAAACCCCAAGGAAGACCCATGTTTCGGTTGCGGTGAAATGGGTCATTGGAAACGAAACTGTCCGGTTTATCTTAAGGAGTTGAAGGACAAGAGGGATGCAGGGCAAACCTCAGGTAATATATATATGGTATATATAGAGCTTAGTATTACTTCTTCTAATACATGGGTATTAGACACGGGATGTGGAACTCATATTTGCAATTCTTTGCAGGGGTTCAAAAGAAGTGAGCGTATGGCGGGAACATCAAATCTCTATATGGGCAATGGTGCAAAGGTGCATGTTAAAGCTCAAGGAGAATTTGTTTTGAAGCTTCCAAGTGGATTGGAGCTTATTTTAGAAAATGTTTTGTATGCTCCGGATTTGTGTAGAAACATTATTTCTATTTCTCGCTTAAAACAATGTGGTTACGTTGTTAATTTTATTGATGATGATATTCATATTTCTAAAAATAATGTATTCTATTTCAAGGCTTCGCCTTCAAATGGAATTTATGAATTGGTTCATGATGACGCATCATCGAGCTCTATATACCACACAAGCACCAAGAAACTCAAAAGGGATTTGAGTGATTCCTATTTATGGCATTGTCGCCTTGGTCACATAAACAAGAACCGAATGCATACACTTCAAAGGAATGGACTTTTGAAATCAAATGAAATGGATTCTTTTGATGTATGCGAATCTTGTTTACAAGGCAAGATGACTAAAGCACCTTTCAAAGGGACTTATGAAAGGGCTAAAGATTTATTGGGATTAATACATTCGGATGTATGTGGACCCTTTAAACCCATGACTAGGAATGGTGAAAGATACTTTGTTACTTTCATTGATGACTTTAGTCGTTTCGGATATGTCTACTTATTAAGACACAAGGACAAAACGTTTGAAGCATTCAAAGAATATCAAAACGAAGTACAAAATCAACTCAATAGGACAATTAAGGTACTTCGTACCGATAGAGGAGGTGAATACCTAAGTGATGCCTTCCAAGATCATCTTAGGAGTTGTGGGATTATCTCACAACTTACTCCACCCGGAACACCCCAACTTAATGGAGTTTCCGAAAGGAGGAACCGAACCCTAATGGATATGGTTCGATCTATGATGGCAAGAAGCTCGTTACCTCTATCATTTTGGGGTTATTGTCTAAGCTCCGCGGTTCGTATTTTAAATATGGCCCCAACCAAGAAAGTGGAACGAACTCCTCATGAGATGTGGTTTGGAAAACCTCCTTCTCTTTCATACTTGAAAGTATGGGGATGTGAAGCTTATCCTAAGCGTTATGTAGCAAATAAGATACATGCTCGATCCACGAAGTGTATCTTCATAGGATATCCCAAGGATGATATGGGATACTATTTCTATGATCCATCCGAGCAGAATGTATTTGTTGCTCGGAAAGCGGAATTCCTAGAAACCAAGTTCCTTATGGAAGGTGATGGTGAAAGGAAGGTAGATCTTGTAGAGGTACAAGATCAAGCCGATGATACACAATTGGTTGGCACTAGTACTCAACATGAGGATGTTGAAAGTGATCAAGTGGATGATCAAGGTACACAAGACGTTCGAAGATCTAGTAGGATTAGTAATCCTCCCGAGAGATATGGGTTTCTCGTGGATGGTTGCTACACGGTTGATTTGGATGAACCGACAAACTACGAAGATGCTTTATCAAGGATTGATAAAGATGAATGGCAGGAAGCCATGAACGCCGAGATGCAATCCATGTATGAAAACCAAGTGTGGGAACTTGTTGAGCAACCTCCTAGCTCTAAGCTAGTTGATTGCAAATGGCTTTTCAAGAAGAAAACCGACATACATGGAAACTTGGATACATATAAAGCTAGACTTGTTGCAAAAGGTTTCACTCAAACTCAAGGGGTTGATTATGATGAAACTTTCTCGCCTGTGGCAATGCTAAAGTCTATTAGGATATTATTTGCCATTGCTGCTCACTACGACTATGAAATATGGCAAATGGATGTCAAAACCGCTTTCCTAAATGGATATCTTATGGAAGATGTCTATATGGTCCAGCCTGAAGGTTTTGTTGATCCAAAATATCCTAAAAGTGTATGCAAGTTAAAGAAGTCAATCTACGGATTGAAACAAGCATCGAGAATGTGGAATCATCGTTTTAATGAGGAAGCCGAGAAATTTGGCTTCATTAAAAATGGTGATGAAGCTTGTGTATATAAGAAAGCTAGTGGGAGCACTATCATATTCCTTGTACTATATGTGGATGATATATTATTATTTGGGAATGATATTACCACAATGCAAGGAGTCAAAACTTGGCTAAAGAGTTGCTTCTCCATTAAGGATCTTGGAGATGCACAATACATTTTGGGGATAGGGATCTATAGGAATAGATCCAAGAGATTGATAGGTTTAAGTCAAAGTACATACATTGATAAAATCTTGAAAAGGTTCAAGATGGAAAACTCCAAGAGAGGTTTGGTACCTATTCAAAAGGGAACCGTTCTCAGTTCATCTCAGTGTCCTGCCACGAAAGATGAACAAGAGAGAATGAAGAAAGTCCCATACGCATCTGCTATTGGGTCTATCATGTATGCAATGATATGTACTAGGCCGGATGTGTCATGCGCTCTAAGCTTGACAAGTAGATACCAGAATAACCCAGGAAATAGTCATTGGATTGCTGTTAAAAGCATATTGAAATACCTTAGGAGGACTAAGGATATGTTTCTAATATATGGGTCTGGTGAGGAGGAACTCGCTGTAAAAGGTTACGTGGACGCGAGTTTCCAAACTGATCGAGATGACTCTCGATCACAATCCGATTATGTCTTCATGTTAAATGGTGGTGCGGTCTCTTGGAAGAGCTCGAAACAGGAGGTTGTTGCGTTATCCACTACAGAGTCGGAGTACATTGCCGCCTCACTGGCAGCTCAAGAAGCTGCATGGATGAAGAAATTCATCGACGACTTAGGAGTGGTCCCTTCCATTCAGGACCCTCTTGAGATCTTTTGTGACAACGAGGGTGCGATTGCTCAAATCAAGGAACCTCGTGCCCATCAAAAGACTCGTCACATTGAGCGGAGATTCAACTACATAAGGGATGAAGTTGAAAAAGGAAAGATATGTATTCGCAAAGTTCATACAGATCATAATGTTGCGGATCCACTCACGAAGCTTTTACATGGGCCAAAACATGAGGGACATGTTTGTGCATTAGGGCTTCGATATTCTAGTGATTGGAATTGATCTATTTATGTATTGTAACGGAACGAATTAGTTCAAACTCATTAATATAATTATGGTATTAATTTATTTATGAGTCATGTTCCAATTTTGCATATTTTATCCATGAATAAACCACTATTCTAAATTCCGTAGTTGATCACATTTATGGGAACAAGTGTGAGGTCTAGACTATTATGAACTTGGATTGATTAACATTCAAATGGTGAATGTGGGGCAAGGTTGCTACCAAGGTTCATAGATATTTGTGGGACACAAATATTGGAAGACCCGCTCTCAAGAATTACTGTATAGAGCCTTTGTGGTTGATCACATGTAATCTTGAGTAAAGGCGAATATCATTGTATCCTCTGACCTGAGATACATATTGGGTTCGGATATTCACCTAGTACTGTGCCTTGATTCCTTCCTTCGCTATTCTGAAACATGGTAGTACATAAGGAAGAACTCAGGTATATTACAAAGTGTATATCTAGGACGTATGTAGTCAAGATGGAATTTGTCCCTCTTATTCGTTGAGAGTCAGATGTCTAAGGCCTGAAAAGTTAAATCTATAAGAGAGTGATCACTCTGTATCTCTTGGATTTAACATGACATCTAGGACGAAAGGAAATAATGAAAGATTCACCTAATCATATTCGAGATGGGAACTCGAAAGGGATGATGTTATTGAATGGCACAAAGTCATAACATATTAGGGGTGATGGACGGTGTGTTAGGCTGTATCCATCACTTGCATTAATTTCTTATGTTTCTCGTGCAAGTGGGAGATTGAAGGTATTTCGTATGCCCGAGAGACATAATTAATTAATGTGGCTAATATATTATGATCCAAGTCGGGTCATACCCAATAACAAACTTACCGACACCTTATTCGTCTTTGATTTTAACGATTGGTTCATTGATCAAATACGCGACACTTGAACTTCAAGAAAAATGGTTTTCTGAAATATTACTTGATGTGTATATATATATATATATAAATTATGGATTAATTTATATATATAACAAGAGTTTAAATTATTTATAGGTTAAATAATTGATTTTGTTATGCTACATTTTATAAAGTTTGGTTTTATAAAAATATAAATGTACATAACAAATATATATATGGAAGTATTATAAAAGTTTTATAAAATTTAATCCTCCCATTTTATAAAACTTATTTAATAATACTTGAATGGAAGTGGCATTGGGACTCTTGTACACATGCTAAGATCCCTTTTCTTGGTCAATTACAAGGGCCATACTTCTATAACATGCAAGACTTGAATTATTCCAAGACACTCTTGCACATACACATCAAAAGAAAAGGCAAAAAAAACTGCAAAAAACTCTTTGTGGCTGCTGCTGAATGCCGTAGCATTTGAGGGGTCAAAGAGGGTTCAAGATTTGATCTTTGCAAGCTAAATTCAAGTGTTAGTAAATCCTAACCAAAGTACAAGGTGTTGGTGACAAGTTTGGGGTATAACTACTTGAGGTTTCATACTTTTGGAGCTCCATTCATCATCATCATCTTCATCATCAACTACATAGCTTGGAGAAGGTATAAACACTTTACTTGCTTGTAGTTTGTAAGTATATATCACAACTTGATCCTAATTGGGATTTAACTTTAAATGGTTAAAGATTAACATGTTTTAAAATGGTAATTACATGCTTCCGCTTTTAATTGGTTCTTAAATGGTTTTAAGTATCATGAAACTTGTTAAATCCCAACACAATTAAGGTATCTTTTCCCTAATTCTTAGATTACCAGACTTAATAAAAAGGGGCATATTCAATTCGATAATTCAACCATAGAATGCAGTTTCGAGTACTTGTGTCTATTTCGTAAAACAGTTATAAAAGCAGCGCATGTATTCTTAGTCCCAAAAATATATATTGTAAAAGCATTTAAAAAGGGAGCAAATGAAACTCACCTAATGTATTTTGTAGTAAAAATACATATGACTATACTGAACAACTGAACAATGCAGGGTTGGCCTCGAATTCACGAACCTATTTCATTTGTATATTTATTAATACACATATTCGTAATCGAATAAGTTTATATATTATATCTCGGATTATATATTATACTTATTTAGTTTGTGTATATATTCAAAATGTTTAATATTATTATAGTTATATATATATATGTATATATATATATATATATATATATATATATATATATATATATATATATATATATATATATATATATATATAGGTATATATAGGTATATCTGTTTAGTGTTATAGTAAAAATGCCTAAATTGTTATATATGAGTATTTCTAAAATAATTTGTTAATATAGTTAATATATACTTATAATAATCTTTTAAAAACTTTTATTTTTAAATTCAAAATACTTTTAATAATAATAATAATAACAGTAATTATTATAATACTTGTAATGATAATAATAGTTAATATCAACAATAACAATTAATAATAATTACAATGATAATAATAATAATTATCATAGCAATAATAACAATAATAATAATAAGAATAATAATAATAATAATAATAATAATAATAATAATAATAACCACCTTAATAACAATACTAATACTAATAATGTTGGTGATACAAATTGTATTAATGTTTATAATAATATTATAAATTTACTTAACAATAATAATAATAAATAATAGTAAGGAAAGATTACCTCACAAAGAAAATGTTCTAAAAATAAAACTGCCCAAGCCCGGGCTCGAACCCGAGACCTCCCATTAACCCGACAAAGCACTCAGCCACTCCTCCATTCCAGCATTCCTGTTTTATTTCCCTTATGAATTCATTTAATCCAATCTTCTGTTTCATCTCCTTCTTCACAACATAACCCAACCAGAGATCACCCACAACCCAAACAACAATCTTCTAATTTAATTGAAAAAGTCGTATTGAAATCAGAATGGTTTGGGGAAGTTTCGATAGACAGAAATCAAAAGAGAAAGAAAAAAAAAATAACAGTTGCAGCCTAAAAAAAAAAAAAAAACTCTCGACGCCAACCCCATTCTTGATTTTAAAATTCAATCGATTTTACACCATGATTACTACATGAAACATGTCGTAATTCTTTCACTGAATCTTCTTAATTCGTTAATTGTTCCAGAATTAACAACACAGGATCGAATTTTATGAAGAACATCTCAGTTGACTTTTTACTTGAAAACTTTGACTCGAAAATTCGTATTCAATTGGAAGAATTAGAGTCTGAAATTCTACATGTAGATTGACTAGATGAATCCTATCTCAACTACGTTTACAGATTTTGAAACTTCATTCGAAATTGGGCTGTTGAATAAAAAAATTATGCGTACAGTGGGTGTATCCGTTTTCCTCCCTTTTCTGTTAGATTTTGTAGATAAAATTGGTAGTTGATAATGATAGGATAAAGTCTGATTGATTTATGTCCACAATAATTGTTTGATATATAGAAAAAAAATAAAGCAGTTTCCAGCTTATTCAAAACAAGGAGTAACAACCAAAAACAAAATAAAGTAAATAGGGAAATAAATGAATACAAACAATTTTGAGGTCGATTTCCTACTGATTTGTTTGTAATTGTGGACAGAATTTGACATGCACCAGTTCAAGGATAAAAATAAAAGGTGATACTGGTAGGAAATAGATTTTTATGCGTCATACAATAGTTTTTATATATTGTATTTAATATTAATGATTAATAATTATAATTATATTAATAATAATAAAAGTACTAATAATAATATTAGAATTAATATTAATCTTAATGATAAAGACAATTAATAACATTAAATATTATTAATAATAATAAAGATAAAAATAAAATTAACAACTATGAATATAATAATAATCAGTATTAAGAATGACTTAACTTATAATCTTAAAGATAAATCGTATTATTTTTGTGATAATGATTTTATTAGTACTGGTAATTAAAATAACTATCAACAACACTCTTAAATATGATATTATTAATGATAATAATAATAATTTATATCATCTTTATAATAGTATTTATAATATTAATAATGATTTTTAATGTTAATGGTAATTATAAAAATAACGTAAATGATAATCTTAATAATAACTAACATTAGAATTTTTATTACTAATTATAATAGTATTGATATTAATATTATTATTATTAATATTTATAATATTGCAACTATATTTTAATTTGTAAGTATATATGGATATTAAATATTATTAATTATACATAACAAATACTTATATGATATATATTATATATTTACACATATTGAATGTTTAATATTTATACATGTTATATATTATACTATGTATACAATTACTAATTATGTATATCAATCATATATATATATTTCCACTACTACATATTTAATTGTGTTTTAAGTTTTCTTTCATAATATCCAATCACCTAATAGTTTATTAATCTATTTTAATTTATAAGATAGTTATTTATATGTATAGTTATTTATACATTAACATTTCTATTTACGATTTAAGGTTCGTGAATCGTCGGAATTAGTCGATGGGTAATTGAATATATGAATATCGTTTCAAAATTTTCTAGACTCAACATTACATACTTTGCTTATCGTATCGAAAACATATAAAGATTAAATTTAAATTTGGTCAAAAATTCCCGGGTCATCACAGTACCTACCCGTTAAAGAAATTTCGTCCCGAAATTTGAGTGAGGTGGTCATGGCTAACAATAAAAATGTTTTCATGACGAATATGAGTTGATAAATTGAATTTTATCATTATAGAGTAATATGAATAAAATAATTCGATTATTCGAAGAGTATAAATGAAACTGTCACGAAATAGTGCAATAAGGAAGACAAATTTTAATCATAACTTTTAACTAGTCATGGTTGAATTTAGAAGATATGGTGCGTCATAGCTTTTGACATAGAAGGTTGAATCCCGGAATTTAAGGGATTTAAAGAAAACCTTAGAAATCTAAAAGATTTGATTTCTTTGGCGAATAAGGAACTTAAGATCTCTATAATTAAATACGGTGATCTGCCTCGATTACTTTGTCTGATATTTCCATTATAAATTAAGCTCTTCCGTTCCATTATTCTCACCATTCCTATATTTTCTTTCTTAGTTCATACCTCCAAAAGATTGTGAAAATGCTTAATCCAGTTCTAATCCTTGATATTTTTCTAATTATCATTTCTGTCATCCTTCTTTTCAATCTTTCACCAGAAGAATCTGTTTATTTCTATTATGCTTTAGGGATTATTGTATTTATAATCCTCCCGTGTCTCTATATTGCTATACGTGCTGATATCCACGGTTTGTAATTTCGGTGTTGTCATTGGGCTTTATATTTTCTCTTATATTTTGAAATCCCTGCTTCCGTTTTCTATAATCATTGTTATCTTCAGTTAATGCTCTCTCCTATTTTGCTGCGATTTATACTCCAATTTTCTATTTCTTTTGGAGCTTTGTCCCTTCGTTTCTTCTTTTTATGATTGGACATCTCTGTTAATGGTCCAGAATTCGTAGATACTGAGTTTTGAATGAATTTAATGTTCTAAACAAGAAAGAACATTATAGCACGATTTGATTTGTCAAATTACCAGAATCATTGAGAATAGAACTATCAAGAATATACTTTCTGGATATGTTCATAAGTTAAACAGAATGACAGAGTTATGTAACATGGTGCATGATGACGTTATGATCTGTGAATCATCACGTCCCATTAGAAACTCAGCATGACTTACTGTAATATAATCACGTTGATCAAGTGTCATTATATTATACTAACTCATGCATCAATTCCCAGCATTACTTCAATAACATTCATATTTTAAGCTCGAAACTTTACAGAATATAGAAACTAACAGTTTCTATATGATGTAGTACTGATAGCACGAAGAGATTAATGATTTCAGATAAGAATAGTTATAAAAATATCTCCAGAAATATGGAGGATATTTATAATGAAAGATACGATGATATCTTGGAGTTTCTAATATCGATGGATGATGAAGAAGATTTATCCGTAAGGGTTTAGATTCGGAAGCAAAGTATTCGTTAAAGATTTCATCAGAAATAGAATCATGTAGATTCTTTGAAGTCAAACTTATTCTTTGTGATTTGTCCACGGCTTCCTTCATAGTTTCGCATAATCCGCTTTTCGGTACTAGGTTTTCTATTGAATGTTTCCAATATAATGATACACAGGAAGTACGAGGAGGTATATAATTTCGGACGAGAATATTTATGAAAATATCCTCAGAAATATCGAAGATATTGATGATGATATTTTGGAATTTCTAAGTTCGATGGTTGATGGAGAAAGATTTTCCGCAAGATTTTAACATGACCTCGGAGCAAGATAATCTCTAAAGATTTCATCGGATCCAGAATTACCTGGATTCTTTGAATTTAGGGTATGTTACTTGTATTTCTCCTTGGTTTCCTTTATGGTTAGCTCATTCCGTTTTTCAGTTCCAACTTTTCTGAGCTTTTCCAACATACTATTCTTTATCATCAAACTTTAGATGATTATGGTCGTTTACTGTTGTCTATAGTTTCTGCTGCTTCATTCAGCTTTTTCAATGTTCAGAGTATTGATTTGTGACTGAGTGCTTATCAGATTTCCAGAAGGAGAGATCATAATTCTAAGAGATAAATGTCATACATATAACTGTTGATGTAGATATGCTGTGAGTTTTCAAAGTACTGATTGCTGATTCCCAGTAATTGGTATGGCAGTTCTCATCACAAGATTCGGATGAGTATATGATAGGGTTTCAATGAATAAATATCATGATCTGTCAGAGAGAATTAAGCCAAGAATTAACGAAGTTGCTGGTATGTCTGTTGGTAATATGGTGGAATATAAAAGAATTCTCCGGTATCAAAAGGGTAATTGTATATATCAGGATTATAGTAAGGCTACTTCGAATGAAAAGTTGAAGTTGACTTGTTGGAGCTGTGACAAAATTGGCTACTTTGAAAAGGGATCGCAAAGTTATTTTTGTTAATAAATGCCAAAGGATCTGACGCGGCTACGTGTTAACTTTTACTCAATTGTCGAGAGTTTCTCAGATGCAATACTATATACATAAATCTTTCCTTCCGTAGATGAAGTGCGGTTGATTCATCCTATCGATTGAGGTGTTTTCAAGAATTATGAAATGTTTGAACGCAGATTGTAATCGTCAAGATACAAATGAGGTTGGAGATGAAATCAAGTGGCAAATTTGAAGAGTTGTTTAGTTTCATATGTTATATTCAATATTTTAATTCATTTTAATTGTCCAATGCTGGTAGTCCTCAGTTGATAGTCCACAATTAGCAATATATAATATTCGAATTAATTAATACATGTCGTGACCCGTATACGTCTCAGACTCGATCACAACTCAAATTATATATATTATTGTAGAATCAACCTTAACCCTGTATAGAGAACTCGATCATTACTGCATATAGAGTGTCTATGGTTATTCTAAATAATATATATAAATGCGTCGATATGATATGTCAAAACCTTGTATACGTGTCCCGATATTTAAAGTGCGTAAAATAAATACAGAAATTAAATGACGATAAATAAAATGCGTAAAGTAAATAACAGAAATTAAATAACGATAAATAAAATTGCGAGAATTAAAATTGCGATAAAATAAATTGCGATGAAAAAATGTAATATGGAATTAACAGTTAGCTAGGAACAGTTAGCTAGGATTTTGTTAGCGTGGTATCTTAATAAAATTTAATGTTGTTAATTAGTCTGTTTCTAATCAATTTTTATTGTGTCCCTTATTTCTTCATTATGCCACTTGTTGAATTCTGATAGGTCAAAATCCAAATATGAAATTGGATGAATATGGTTATTCTGTAGTGAACGTATTTGTATATCGGTGGATGTAAGTAGGATAGTAAACGACTGTTGAATCAACTTCGAAGAATGTACAATGTAACTTATTAATGTGAAATCTAAATATTCCTCGGGTATTACCTACCCGTTAAAATATTTTCACAATTAACACTTTGTACGAAAGAGTTTTTAATTACAATCTTTATGAAAACATATATACATATATATTTTCTTTAGATGTAATCATGGATTCATTGAGTTAATATGATATTCAACTCATTTGGTTTACCGTTAGAACTAGAATACATAATTTCTAAAACATTTAGAGATTACTTAATCGTCATGAAGAACGAAAATAATCGATGTAGAATGATACGTAGAACGATGATTATACTCGAGGTACAGAATGAGATGTTGAGGCATGGATTGTTGATGGTACTGGTACTGTTACTGATGGTACTGTTGGTGCCGATGATGTTGCTGAAGCTGGTACATTTTGCACCATATTCTCCGAATTGATTATTCGAGCACGAAGTTCGTTGACTCATTACTCCAGGATGATTGTCGATCGGAATGAGCGGATGAATAAGGTTCAGAGTTGTGGATAGAATATAATCTTATCGGGTTACCCTGGAAATGAGACTGAAAATGGTGTCTCGAACAGGTTCGCCGGTAAACGCTTCAGGTTCATTGTAAGGTGAATTCGGTTGGTGGAAAGGATTGCCTTCTGCGCGCTTCCATTAATTAAGTTGACTACGAACCCATTAAATGAATTGATAATGGATGATTGGTTGATTCATGCCGATGACGCTGTTTTCGGAGTTTAGGTGAACATTTATGTCGGAATAGCTGTCGGAATAACTATCGGAATAGCTATCGGAATCTGAGGGACTCGAACTGGTTGCAGGATTCATCTCGTACGATCAGATGAAGGATTTCCGATAAGAAATAGATTATAGGATGTAGATTAGTACTCTGCAATACATAATTTACAAATGCATATATAATACTAAAATCCCATAAGTTACGGAGGAATCTACGGAAGTTGTCAGGCAAAGTTACAGTAACCGATACGCTAAGATATGAAGTAGCAGATGCGCTAAGATATGAATTTTGTCTATACACTATTCATGCAGTCAATGCAGTAAAACGTGTCTAGACTAAGAGTGATAAGCAAATGATTCTCTAAGAATGATAAGCAGGTAATTTTTGACACAAAATGATAAGCAAAACTTTTGACATGCAGACACGGTCGAAGTCCAGACTCACTAATGCATCCTAACGACTTATCAGTTAGACACACTAATGCAGACTTAGTTCGCTAAGACCACCGCTCTGATACCAACTGAAAGGACCCGTCCTAATCCATCCGGACGAAGTCCATATCGATTATAAACGATTCACAACAGTTGATTACATCGCGAGGTACTTGACCTCTATATGATACATTTTACAAACATTGCATTCGTTTTGAAAAAGACAATCCTTCATTACATCTGAAGTTGACAGACATGCATACCATTTCATAATATATCTAACTATAATTGACTAAATAATGATCTTGATAAAATCAACGACTCGAATGCAACGTCTTTTGAAATATGTCATGAATGACTCCAAGTAATATCTTTAAAATAATCAAATGCACAACGGGAGATTTCTTTCGTACCTGAGAATAAACATGCTTTCAAGTGTCAACCAAAAGGTTGGTGAGTTCATTAGTTTAACATAAATAATCATTTCATAATTTTAATAGACCACAAGATTTCCATATCCAGTTCTCATAAATAAACGTCCCATGCATAGAGACAAAATATCATTCATATGGATTGAACACCTGGTAATCGACATTCACAATATACATATAAGAATATCCCCATCATTCCGGGATCCTCCTTCGGACATGATATAAATTTCGAAGTACTAAAGCATCCGGTACTTTGGATGGGGCTTGTTGAGCCCGATAGATCTATCTTTAGGATTCGCGTCAATTAGGGTGTATGTTCCCTAATTCTTAGATTACCAGACTTAATAAAAAGGGGCATATTCAATTCGATAATTCAACCATAGAATGCAGTTTCGAGTACTTGTGTCTATTTCGTAAAACAGTTATAAAAGCAGCGCATGTATTCTCAGTCCCAAAAATATATATTGTAAAAGCATTTAAAAAGGGAGCAAATGAAACTCACCTAATGTATTTTGTAGTAAAAATACATATGACTATATTGAACAACTGAACAATGCAGGGTTGGCCTCGGATTCACGAACCTATATCATTTGTATATTTATTAATACACATATTCGTAATCGAATAAGTTTATATATTATATCTCGGATTATATATTATACTTATTTAGTTTGTGTATATATTCAAAATGTTTAATATTATTATAGTTATATATATATATATATATATATATATATATATATATATATATATATTTATATATATATAGGTATATCTGTTTAGTGTTATAATAAAAATGCCGAAATTGTTATATATGAGTATTTCTAAAATAATTTGTTAATATAGTTAATATATACTTATAATAATATTTTAAAAACTTTTATTTTTAAATTCACAATACTTTTAATAATAATAATAATAACAGTAATTATTATAATACTTGTAATGATAATAATAGTTAATATCAACAATAACAATTAATAATAATTACAATGATAATAATAATAATTATCATAGCAATAATAACAATAATAATAATAAGAATAATAATAATAATAATAATAATAATAATAATAATAATAATAATAATAATAATAATAATAATAATAATAATAATAATAATAATAACCACCTTAATAACAATACTAATACTAATAATGTTGGTGATACAAATTGTATTAATGTTTATAATAATATTATAAATTTACTTAACAATAATAATAATAAATAATAGTAAGGAAAGATTACCTCACAAAGAAAATGTTCCAAAAATAAAACTGCCCAAGCCCGGGATCGAACTCGAGACCTCCCATTAACCCGACAAAGCACTCAGCCACTCCTCCATTCCAGCATTCCTGTTTTATTTCCCTTATGAATTCATTTAATCCAATCTTCTGTTTCATCTCCTTCTTCACAACATAACCCAACCAGAGATCACCCACAACCCAAACAACAATCTTCTAATTTAATTGAAAAAGTCGTATTGAAATCAGAATGGTTTGGGGAAGTTTCGATAGACAGAAATCAAAAGAGAAAGAAAAAAAAAATAACAGTTGCAGCCTACAAAAAAAAAAACTCTCGACGCCAACCCCATTCTTGATTTTAAAATTCAATCGATTTTACACCATGATTACTACATGAAACTTGTCATAATTCTTTCACTGAATCTTCTTAATTCGCTAATTGTTCCATAATTAACAACACAGGATCGAATTTTATGAAGAACATCTCAGTTGACTTTTTACTTGAAAACTTTGACTCGAAAATTCGTATTCAATTGGAAGAATTAGAGTCTGAAATTCTACATGTAGATTGACTAGATGAATCCTATCTCAACTACGTTTACAGATTTTGAAACTTCATTCGAAATTGGGCTGTTGAATAAAAAAATTATGCGTACAGTGGGTGTATCCGTTTTCCTCCCTTTTCTGTTAGATTTTGTAGATAAAATTGGTAGTTGATAATGATAGGATAAAGTCTGATTGATTTATGTCCACAATAATTGTTTGATATATAGAAAAAAAATAAAGCAGTTGCCAGCTTATTCAAAACAAGGAGTAACAACCAAAAACAAAATAAAGTAAATAGGGAAATAAATGAATACAAACAATTTTGAGGTCGATTTCCTACTGATTTGTTTGTAATTGTGGACAGAATTCGACAAGCACCAGTTCAAGGACAAAAATAAAAGGTGATACTGGTAGGAAATAGATTTTTATGCGTCATACAATAGTTTTTATATATTGTATTTAATATTAATGATTAATAATTATAATTATATTAATAATAATAAAAGTACTAATAATAATATTAGAATTAATATTAATATTAATGATAAAGATAATTAATAACATTAAATATTATTAATAATAATAAAGATAAAAATAAAATTAACAACTATGAATATAATAATAATCAGTATTAAGAATGACTTAACTTATAATCTTAAAGATAAATCGTATTATTTTTGTGATAATGATTTTATTAGTACTGGTAATTAAAATAACTATCAACAACACTCTTAAATATGATATTATTAATGATAATAATAATAATTTGTATCATCTTTATAACAGTATTTATAATATTAATAATGATTTTTAATGTTAATGGTAATTATAAAAATAACGTAAATGATAATCTTAATAATAACTAACATTAGAATTTTTATTACTAATTATAATAGTATTGATATTAATATTATTATTATTAATATTTATAATATTGCAACTATATTTTAATTTGTAAGTATATATGGATATTAAATATTGTTAATTATACATAACAAATACTTATATGATATATATTATATATTTACACATATTGAATGTTTAATATTTATACATGTTATATATTATACTATGTATACAATCACTAATTATGTATATCAATCATATATATATATTTCCACTACTACATATTTAATTGTGTTTTAAGTTTTCTTTCATAATATCCAATCACCTAATAGTTTATTAATCTATTTTAATTTATAAGATAGTTATTTATATGTATAGTTATTTATACATTAACATTTCTATTTACGATTTAAGGTTCGTGAATCGTCGGAATTAGTCGATGGGTAATTGAATATATGAATATCGTTTCAAAATTTTCCAGACTCAACATTACATACTTTGCTTATCGTATCGAAAACATATAAAAATTAAGTTTAAATTTGGTCAAAAATTCCCGGGTCATCACAGCTCACACCCCTCTAATCTGAATCACTGGTTTCTTCTTCTTCGAACTTGGTTCTTTTTCCTAATCTTTTAGGGATATATGATGTTCCTCTAATACGATTCGTCATTTTCCACATTGGTTTAGAAAAACCTGGTGGTTAGAGGTTCCCGGGTTATTGTCACGATATTGAAAATACGGGTGTTGACGGTACATATAAAGTTCATCGGGGTCAGAATCAGATTTCTCTATTTTGATGCCTTTTCACTTATTATTTTCTTTTGCCTCATTAAATTGGGTCGGGGTAATTTCTATAACATCATCGGAATCCTCATCAGGATCCGATTCATCAGAAAATTGGTAATTTTCCCAATATTTTGCTTCCTTAGCGGAAACACCATTGACCATTATTAACTTTGGTCCATTGGTTGAGGATTTTCTTTTATTTGACTGGTTTTCTGTGGTTCCCACTCAGGAACCTCTTCTTCTTCCAGTTCCTCTTCTTCTGGTTCCTCTTCTCCTGGTTCCGTTTCTTCTTCCGGTTCTTTGGGAACTTGTGAATCTTGCCAATATATATTCAACTCTTCATTATTATTAGGTGAGTCAATGGGATTTGTGCTAGAGGTAGACATCTATCACACAATATCAAACATGTTAAGAGATTAATATATCACATAATATTTACATGTTAATAATATATAGTTTCCAACAAAAATGTTAAACATTCATTTTTAAAGAAAACACGGTCGAAGTCCAGACTCACTAATGCATCCTAACAAACTCGATAAGACACACTAATGCAAATTTTCTGGTTCTCTAAGACCAACGCTCGGATACCAACTGAAATGTCCCATTCATATTGATTACAAACGTTCCATATTAATTGATTTCGTTGCGAGGTTTTGACCTCTATATGAGACGTTTTTCAAAGACTGCATTCATTTTTAAAACAACCATAACCTTTATTTTATCAATAAAGATTTTAAAAACGTTACGTAGATTATCAAATAATGATAATCTAAAATATAATGTTTACACACGACCATTACATAATGGTTTACAATAGAAATATATTACATCGACATATGTTTCTTGAATGCAGTTTTTACACAATATCATACAAACATGGACTCCAATTCTTGTCCTTATTTTAGTATGCGACAGCGGAAGCTCTTAGTATTCACCTGAGAATAAACATACTTTAAACGTCAACAAAAATGTTGGTGATTTATAGGTTTAACCTATATATATCAAATCGTAACAATAGACCACAAGATTTCATATTTCAATACACATCCCATACATAGAGATGAAAATCATTCATATGGTGAACACCTGGTAACCGACATTAACAAGATGCATATATAAGAATATCCCCATCATTCCGGGACAACCTTTAGATATGATATAAATTTCGAAGTACTAAAGCATCCGGTACTTTGGATGGGGTTTGTTAGGCCCAATAGATCTATCTTTAGGATTCGCGTCAATTAGGGTGTCTGTTCCCTAATTCTTAGATTACCAGACTTAATAAAAAGGGGCATATTCGATTTCGATAATTCAACCATAGAATGTAGTTTCACGTACTTGTGTCTATTTTGTAAATCATTTATAAAACCTGCATGTATTCTCATCCCAAAAATATTAGATTTTAAAAGTGGGACTATAACTCACTTTCACAGATATTTCCTTCCTCGAAAATAAGACTTGGCCACGGATCGATTCACGAACCTATACAAATATGTACATATATATCAAAGTATGATCAAAATATAATTACAACCATTTTTATTATGTTTTAAAGATTTGAGTGTATTAAGTCAGCTGTCCTCGTTAGTAACCTACAACTAGTTGTCCACAGTTAGATTTACAGAAATAAATCTATATATATTATCTTGAATCAATCCACGACCCAGTGTATACACATCTCAGGCTAGATCACAACTCAAAGTATATATATTTTTGGAATCAACCTCAACCCTGTATAGCTAACTCCAACATTACTGCATATAGAGTGTCTATGGTTGTTCCAAATAATATATATACATGGGTCGATATGATATGTCAAAATATTTGCATACGTGTCTATGGTATCCCAAGATTACATAATATATTAGAATACATGTATAATACAATATAAGTTAGCTAGGATATGATTTGTATAGATTTGTTAAACATTTCCCGTAGCTAAAAAGATCAAAAATATCCAATCCTGTTTTACCCATAACTTCTTCATTTTAAATCCGTTTTGAGTGAATCAAATTGCTATGGTTTCATATTGAACTCTAATTTAAGAATCCAAACAGAAAAATTATAAGTTTATAGTCGGAAATTTAAGTTACATGTCAATTACTAAAGAGGTAGTCATTTTCGTCGAAAGAACGACATCTTGATGACCATTTTGAAAAATATACTTTCACCTTGAGTTTAACCAAGATTTTTGGATATAGTTTCATGTTCATATGAAAAATCATTTTCCCAGAAGAACAACTTTTAAATCAAAGTTTATCATAGTTTTTAATTATCCAAACCAAAACAGCCCCCGGTTTCACTACGACGGCGTATATTCGATTTTATGGTGTTCATCGTGTTTCCAGGTTTTAAATCATTAAGTTAGCATATCATATAGATATAGAACATGTGTTTAGTTGATTTTAAAAGTCAATTTATAAGGATTAACTTTTATTTACGAACAAGTTAAAATTAACTAAACTATATTCTAGTGATTACAAGTTTAAACCTTCGAATAAGATAGCTTTATATGTATGAATCGAATGACGTTATGAACATCATTACTACCTCAAGATTTCTGGATAAAACTACTGGAAATGAGGAAAATGGATCTAGCTTCAAAGGATCCTTGGATGGCTTGAAAGTTCTTGAAGCAGAATCATGACACGAAAACAGTTCAAGTAAGATTTTCACTCAAAATAAGATTGTTATAGTTGTAGAAATTGTATCAAAGTTTGAATGTGAATATTACATTCAATTAGAAAGATAACCTACTGTAAATAACAAAGGTTTCTTGATCTTAGAGTATTACTTGGAATGGATTAGAAAGCTTGGAAGTAGACTTGCAAACTTGGAAGTATTCTTGATTTTTATGAAACTATACTTATGGAATTTATGAAGAACACTTAGAACTTGAAGATGGAACTTGAGAGAGATCAATTAGATGAATAAAATTGAAGAATGAAAGTGTTTGTAGGTGTTTTTGGTCGTTGGTATATGGATTAGATATAAAGGATAAGTAATTTTGTTTTCATGTAAATAAGTCATGAATGATTAATAATATTTTTGTAATTTATGAGATATTTTATGCTAGTTGCCAAATGATGGTTCCCACATGTGTTAGGTGACTCACATGGGCTGCTAAGAGCTGATCATTGGAGTGTATATACCAGTAGTACATACATCTAAAAGCTGTGTATTGTACGAGTACGAATACGGGTGCATACGAGCAGAATTGTTGATGAAACTGAACGAGGATGTAATTGTAAGCATTTTTGTTAAGTAGAAGTACTTTGATATGTGTCTTGAAGTCTTTCAAAAGTTTAAGAATACATATCAAAACACAACATGTATATACATTCTAATGGAGTCGTTAAGTCTTCGTTAGTCGTTACATGTAAGTGTTGTTTTGAAACCTTTAAGTTAACGATCTCAATTAATGTTGTTAACTCAATGTTTACTATATCAAATGAGATGTTAAATTATTATATTATCATGATATTATGATGTATTAATATCTCTTAATATGATATATACATTAAAATATCGTTACAACGATAATCGTTACATATAAGTCTCGTTTCGTAATTCTTGAGTTAGTAGTCTTGTTTTTACATATGTAGTTCATTGTTAACATACTTAATGATATATTTAAATATCATTTTATCATTTTAAATATAGTGTATCAATATCTTAATATGATACATATGTATTTAGTAGACGTTATCATAACGATAATCGTTATATATATCATTTCGAGTTTCTTAACTTAGTAATCTCATTTCTTATGTATATCACACATTGTTAATATACTTAGTGAGATACTTACTCATCATAATCTCATGTCAACCATATATATATGTCTATATATACCACAACATGTAGTTTTTACAATTTTGTAACGTTCGTGAATCGCCGGTCAACTTGGGTGATCAATTGTCTATATGAAACTTATTTCATTTAATCAAGTCTTAACAAGTTTAATTGCTTAATACGTTGAAAACATTTAGTCATGTAAATATCAATCTCAATAAATATATATAAACATGGAAAAGTTTGTGTCACTACAACAACAATCATCCCAACAACAATAACAACCGCAACAACAACAACAACAACAACAACAACAACAATCAGAAGCAGCTATGCCAAAGGTGTGAAAAGTATCACTCGGGGTTCTGTACCAAATTTTGCAACAAGTGTAAAAGAAATGGTCATAGCGCGGCAAAGTGTGAGGTCTACGGACCAGGGGTTAATAGAACGAAAGGAACAAATGGTGTCGGAACGAGTAACGGCGGAGCAAGTAGTGTCGGAGCAAGTTATGCCAATGTAGTTTGTTATAAATGTGGAAAACCGGGCCACATTATTAGAAATTGCCCGAACCAGGAGAACACGAATGGACAAGGCCACGGAAGAGTTTTCAATATTAATGCGGTAGAGGCACATGAAGACCCAGAGCTTGTTACAGGTATGTTTCTTATTGACAATAAATCTGCTTACGTTTTATTTGATTCGGGTGCGGATAGAAGCTATATGAGTAGAGATTTTTGTGCTAAATTAAGTTGTCCATTGACGCCGTTGGATAGTAAATTTTTACTCGAATTAGCAAATGGTAAATTAATTTTAGCAGATTATATATGCCGGAATCGAGAAATTAAACTGGGCAGTAAAATATTTAAGATTGATTTGATACCAGTAGAGTTAGGGAGTTTTGATGTAATAGTTGGCATGGACTGGCTGAAGGAGATGAAAGCAGAGATTGTATGTTACAAAAATGCAATTTGCATTGTACGAGAAGAAGGAGAACCCTTAATGGTGTACGGAGAAAAGGGCAACACGAAGCTACATCTTATTAGTAATTTGAAGGCACAAAAACTAATAAGAAAAGGTTGCTATGCTGTTCTAGCACACGTCGAGAAAGTATAAACTGAAGAAAAGAGCATCAATGATGTTCCTGTCGCAAAAGAATTTCCCGATGTATTTCCAAAAGAATTAACGGGACTACCTCCACATTGATCTGTTGAATTTCAAATAGATCTTGTACCAGGAGCTGCACCAATAGCTCGTGCTCCTTACAGACTCGCACCCAGCGAGATGAAAGGATTACAAAGCCAACTGCAAGAACTATTAGAAAGTGATTTTATTCGACCAAGCACATCACCATGGGGAGCTCCTGTTTTGTTTGTCAAGAAGAAGGATGGAACATTTAGGTTTTGTATTGACTACAGAGAGTTGAATAAACTTACCATCAAAAACCGTTATCCACTGCAGAGAATTGACGAATTATTTGATCAACTACAAGGCTCGTCGGTTTATTCAAAAATTGATTTACGTTCTGGATATCATCAAATGCGAGTAAAGGAGGATGATATTCCAAAAACTGCTTTTAGGACGCGTTATGGTCATTACGAGTTTATGGTTATGCCGTTTGGGTTGACTAATGCACCAGCTGTGTTCATGAACCTTATGAACCGAGTGTGTGGGCCATATCTTGACAAGTTTGTCATTGTTTTCATCGATGACATACTTATTTACTCAAAAAATGATCAAGAGCACGAAGAACATTTGAAAAAAGTGCTAGAAGTATTGAGGAAAGAAAAACTGTATACTAAGTTTTCAAAGTGTGCATTTTGATTGAAAGAAGTTCAATTCCTTGGTCACATAGTGAACAAAGAAGGTATTCAGGTGGACCCGGCAAAGATCAAAATCCGTTGAAAAGTGGGAAACCTCAAAAACTCTGAAGCATATATGTTAATTTTTAGGATTGGCTGGTTACTACAGAAGATTCATCCAAGATTTCTCCAAAATAGCAAAACCCTTGACTGCATTAACGCATAAAGGGAAGAAATTTGAATGGAAGGATGAACAAGAGAAGGCGTTTCAGTTATTGAAGAAAAAGCTAACTACGGCACCTATATTGTCATTGCCTGAAGGGAATGATGATTTTGTGATTTATTGTGACGCATCAAAGCAAGGTCTCGGTTGTGTATTAATGCAACGAACGAAGGTGATTGCTTATTCGTCTAGACAATTGAAGATTCACGAGCAAAATTATATAACTCACGATTTAGAATTGGGTGCTGTTGTTTTTGCATTAAAGACTTGGAGGCATTATTTATATGGGGTCAAAAGTATTATATATACCGACCACAAAAGTCTCCAACATATATTTAATCAGAAGCAACTGAATATGAGACAACGCAGGTGGATTGAACTGTTGAATGATTATGATTTTGAGATTCGATACCACCCGGGGAAGGCGAATGTGGTAGCTGACGCTTTGAGTAGAAAGGACAGAGAACCTATACAGGTAAAAGCTATGAATATAATTATTCGTAATAACCTTACTACTCAAATAAAGGAGATGCAACAGGGGGTTGTAAAAGAAGGAAAGTTGAAGAATGAGATACCCAAAGGATCAGAGAAACATCTTAATATTCAGGAAGATGGAACCCGATATAGGGCTGATAGAATTTGGGTACCAAGGTTTGGAGATGTGAGAGAAATGGTACTTAAGGAAGCACATAAAACCAGATATTCAATACATCCCGGAGCGAGGAAGATGTATAAAGATCTCAAGAAACACTTTTGGTGGCCGGATATGAAAGCTAATATTGCTAAATATGTAGGAGAATGTTTGACGTGTTCTAAGGTCAAAGCTGAACATCAGAAACCATCAGGTCTACTACAACAACCTGAAATCCCGGAATGGAAATGGGAAAACATTACCATGGATTTCATTACTAAATTGCCAAGGACTGCAAGTGGTTATGATACTATTTGGGTAATAGTTGATCGTCTCATCAAGTCAGCACACTTCCTGCCAATGAGAGAAGATGACAAAATGGAGAAGTTGGCGCGATTGTATTTGAAGGAGGTTGTCTCCAGACATGGAATACCCGTCTCTATTATCTCTGATAGGGATGGTAGATTTGTTTCAAGGTTCTGGCAGACGTTGCAACAAGCATTGGAGACTCGTCTAGACATGAGTACTGCCTATCATCCACAAACTGATGGGCAGAGCGAAAAGACGATACAAACGCTTGAAGACATGCTACGAGCATGTGTTATTGACTTCGAAAACAGTTGGGATCGACACCTACCATTAGCAGAATTTTCCAAAAACAACAGTTATCATTCCAGTATTGAGATGGCGCCATTTGAGGCACTTTATGGTAGAAAGTGCAGGTCTCCGATTTGTTGGAGTGAAGTGGGGGATAGACAGATTACGGGTCCGGAGATAATACAAGAAACTACTGAGAAGATCATCCAAATTCAACAACGATTGAAAACTGCCCAGAGTCGACAAAAGAGCTACGCAGACAGTAAAAGAAAAGATATAGAGTTTGAAATTGGAGAAATGGTCATGCTTAAGGTTTCACCTTGGAAAGGCGTTGTTTGATTTGGTAAATGGGGGAAACTAAATCCAAGGTACATTGGACCATTCAAGATTATAGATCGTGTCGGACCAGTAGCTTATCAACTGGAGCTACCTCAACAACTCGCGGCTGTTGTGACGACCCGGGAAATTTTTGATCAAATTTAAACTTAATCTTTATATAATTCCGACACGATAAGCAAAGTTTGTAATGTTGAGTCTCAAAACTTTTGAAATGTTTACATAGTTTCATTTAACCTTTGACTAATCCCGACGATTCACGAACAATTGTTGTTAATATATAAGTATATATAATAAATAGAAATTATAAAATGTAATTTAAACATTTAAAATTAAATAAGTACAATAAGATATAAAATAATTAAGTTTTATTTAAAATAATTTTTTACAATATGTATATTGTACCTTATATATGAGAATTTGATACTCAATATGAGATACTAGATAGATAATTATTAAATATTACATAATTAATAAGTTGTATATATTAAATGTAAATACAAGTTAAGAATATAGTTAACATAATAACTTTCATTATTAATTAATAATACAACACTAATATCAATACCAATATTAATTTACTGAATATATTATAATTGTAATTTAAGTATTATCAATTATTATAATTGTTATTAATAAGTATTAGTATTATAATTATTGTTAGTGTAATTATTATTAAGAATTATAAATATTATGACTATTATTGCTATCATTGTTAAAATCACTATTATATTATAATGAGTAGTAAAATTTCGATTTAAGTTTATAATTTTTGTAACTACCATTATCATTACGAATTATTATTATTATTAATAGTATCCTAAATAGCATTATTATTATTAATAATTATTGCTATAATGTTATTATTATTATTTATTAATAATAACAGTATTATTAATAATACACTTATATTTAGTAATAAAAATTAATTATAAAAGATAAAGAGTTAATTATGTGTAGGATAAACATATATATATCTCCATCTGTACTCTACCTCCTCCTGTTCTTCTATTAATCTCCTGACCCCATGTCAATATCATTGATCGTAAAATATTTTGGAAGTAATCATACAAACGATATCATATTTTCCTTCCTAGCTAATTGATCAAACATTCGAGCTCTTGTATATTTTTTTATCTCTTATATCTTTTTTCTTCTTCATTCCCCGACGTCCACCTTTGTACCAAAAAAAATTCGAATTCAAATCAAATGTAAAATCTAACAATGTAAGATTGTTAGGAATGATTTGAGTAAACTTTCTGTAAAATTGTAACTTCCAATTCCTCCTATCGAGTAAGAAATTCGAAGTCAAAGTTTTATGTTTCAAAAGTTAACCGAGTGTTCTAGGATTAAATTGGAGTTATAGATGTCGTTTCAATTGAAATTAACGATTCATAAAGCTTCCATGAATCATTTGCAACATCTTTCGTGTTATGGATTTTGTCTAATACGCTCGAAAAATCAAAATCAATTTTTTTTTTAAACACCTGCGTCGAACAGCAGGACTTATTTTTTTATTTTATTTTTTTTTCCTTTTTTTTCGAGCAGTATAAACATTAGGAATTGATTATTGTCATTATTTTGAAGTGCCTAAGTCCTTGTCTTGATGAATTGCATCTTTGAAATCAATTTATAAATTTTTTTTTGTGCGTATACAGCAGCTAGTCGCTGCCTTTTTTTTATTTTTTATTTTTTTTATATATTTTTTTCTTCTTTGATAATCCATTTAACCATATCTGATTTCTTCTATTTTGATTTAAACACATTCAATTCTTTTTGCTGTTATGATGTAATTATGGACTCAATTAAAGAATTACGAAGGAGATGAATATAGATAGATAATATTTACGGTTAAAGTATAATTGAGTTTGAGATTAAATCAGAAATGCGTGAATTACTGGATGGTTGGGGTGTTTGTGTGATGTACGAGATGTCACGGGTTCGAGTCCTTCCAGTGGCGTAATATTCTTTTTTTTAGCTTTCTTCAAAGGTTATAACCCTTCCATTATCATTATTTTTTTATTAATAACTATTATTATTATTAATATTATTATTATTTATCATTTATTGTTATTATTAATATTATTGATTATTGTTATTCTTTCCTAAGTATTAGAGTAATAAATATTATTATCACTACTAAAATTAATATTAATATCATTATTACTAGTATTATAATTATTATTATTATCATCTTAATTATAAGTATCATAACCATTGTTAGTACTATTAGTGATATTATGAGTATTATTAATTATTGTTGTTGTTATGTTTATATTAATATTATGATTATTATTATTATCATTTTAGTTATTATTATGTAATATCACTAAGTAGTAATAGTATTATTATTATTATTTTTATAAGTATATTATTATTTTTATGAATATGATTATTATTATTATTATTTTCATTATGAAAATAATACAATTATTATTATGTTCGTAAATATTAGTATTAATATAACTAAATATATAAAAATATTAATCATTATAAATCTATATACATAAATATATATATATATATATATATATATATATATATATATATATATATATATATATATATATATATATATAGAATATAATTTAAGATATAATATAAGTATCAGTTTTAAAATGGAATTTAGTATAAAAATCTATATAACTATAAACATATAAATAATACATATTAATAAATGAAAGTTTGTGATTTACATTATGTATTAATAGATATACAATTGTTATAGGTTCGTGAATCTGAGGCCAACACTGCATTGTTCAATATTGTCATATGTATTTTTACTACAAAATATATTAGGTGAGTTTCATTTGCCTTTTTACCCTTTATATTTTTGGGCTGAGAATACACGCGCTGCTTTTATAACTGTTTTACGAAATAGACACGAGTAAATGAAACTACATTCTATGGCTGGATTATTAAACCGAATATGCCCCTTTATAGTCTGGTAATCTAAGAATTAGGGAACAGACACCCTAATTGACGCGAACTCTAAAGATAGATCTATCGGGCCCAACAAGCCCCATCCAAAGTACCGGATGCTTTAGTACTTCGAAATTTATATCATGTCCTAAGGAGGATCCCGGAATGATGGGGATATTCTTATATGCATATTGGAAATGTCGGTTACCAGGTGTTCAATCCATATGAATGATATTTTTGTCTCTATGCATGGGACGTATGTTTATGAGAAATGGAAATATGAAATCTTGTGGTCTATTAAAATTATGAAATGATTATTTATGTTAAACTAATGAACTCACCAACCTTTTGGTTGACACTTTAAAGCATGTTTATTCTCAGGTACGAAAGAAATCTACCGATGTGCATTTGCTCATCTTAGAGATATTACTTGGAGTCATTCATGACATATTTCAAAAGACGTTGCATTCGATTCGTTGAGTTCATCAATATTATTATTAAGTCAATTATAGTAAGATATATTACGAAATGGTATGCATGTTGTCAACTTTCGATGTAATGAAAGATTGTCTTTTCAAAAATGAATGCAATGTTTGTAAAATGTATCATATAGAGGTCAAGTACCTCGCGATGTAATCAACTGTTGTGAATCGTTTATAATCGATATGGACTTTGTCTGGATGAATTAGGATGGGTCTCTACAGTTGGTATCAGAGCCATGGTCGTAGCGAACCAGGTCTTGCATTAGTGTGTCTAACTAGTAGTTGTTAGGATGCATTAGTGAGTCTGGACTTCGACCTGGTCTGCATGTCAAAAATTTTTGCTTATCATTTTGTGTCGAAAATTATCTGCTTATCATTCTTAGTCTAGACACATCTTGCTGCATTGATTGCATGAATAGTGTATAGACAAGATTCATATCTTAGCGTATCTGTTACTATAAACCTTACCTGGCGTATCCCGTAAATTCCTCCGTAATTTACAAAACCTTTTATTCTATATATATGGATATTCTATGTAATTAAGAATACCATCCGTTAGCCAGAAAATCATTTCATATCTAAAAATTCTTTATTCAATCGTACGAAATGGAATTTGTCATTAGTTCAAGTCACTCGGATTCTGAAATGGAATCCCACTAAAGCTCCGAAAGTAGTGTGACCGGAATGGATCAACCAATCAGTCATCATCTATTCTGGATGAATTGGGGATGGGTTCGTAGCCTCCTCAATCATTGGAGACAAGAAGAAGGTGATCCTTTCCATCCGCCACATTGCCCTATTGGCGAAGAACCTGAAGCACTTACCGGTGAACCTGTTCGAAACACCATCTTTTCTCTCATTTCCAGAGTATCTCGCCATGATTATATACTATACCAAATTCTAGATTATATTTATCCGCTAGTCTGAACCGAAAATCACCCCGGTGTAATAGAAGAAGTCAACGAGCTTCGCATTCGGGTAGTGGCTTTAGAGAATATGGTGCGAAGGTTACAAACACCAGCAGCAGCACCAGCAGCATAACCAGTACCACCACCAATGTCAACAGTACCATCACCACCACCAACATCAACATCCGCATCCCACACCTCAACATCTTAATCTATACCTCAAACATCAACATCATACGCACCATGGATACCAAGGAGTACCAACAACAACAACATCATCACACGTCTCAACCTCGCAATCTATACCTCACGCATAATCATCGTTCTACGAATCGTTTTGCGAATCGTTCTACATAAACTATCTTCGTCCTTCATGGTGATTATGTAATCTCTAATATTTTAGAGATTATGTACTCTCGTTCTAGCCGTAAATCTGATGAGTTTAATATCACATTGACTCATTAAATCCATAATTACGTCTGAAGAAAATATATATGTATATATGTTTTCATAAAGATTGTAATTAAAATTTTTACTGCACAAACTGTTAATGGTGAAAATATTTTAACGGGTAGGTAATACCCGAGGAATATTTAGATTTCGCATTAATAAGTTACACTGTACATTCTTCGAATCTGATTCAACAGTCATTTACTATCCTACTTGCAACCACAGCTATACGAATCCGTTCATCACAGAATACCCATATTCATCCAAATTTCATATTCAGATTTTGATTTATCATAATCCAACAAGTGGCATAATGAAGAAAACATTTGACAAAATAAAATTTGTTAGAAACAATTAAATTAACTATGAGAAATTTTGTTAAGAATCCACGCTAACTGTTCCTAGCTAACTGATTACATTTTAATTATTGCAATTTAATTATCGCAATTTACATTCTCACAATTTTATTTATCGTCATTTAATTTCTGTTATTTACTTTACGCACTTTAATTATTGTCATTTAATTTCTGTTATTTATTTTACGCACTTTAAATATCGAGACACGTATACAAGGTTTTGACATATCATATCGACACATCTATATATATTATTTGGAATCACCATAGACACTCTATATGCAGTAATGATCGAGTTCTCTATACAGGGTTGAGGTTGATTCTCAAATAATATATATACTTTGAGTTGTGATCGAGTCTGAGACATGTACAAGGGTCACGATATTTATTAATTAATTCGAATGTTATATATTAAACTATATATAAATTATTAGACTGTTAACTGTGGACTATCGACTGTGGACTAATAACATTGGACAATTAAAATGAATTAAAATATTGATTATAATATATGAAACTAAACAATTCTTTAAGTTTGCCACTTGATTTCATCTAAACCTCATTTGTATCTTGACTATTACAATCTGCGATCAAACCTTTCATGAATCTTGAAAACACCTCAATCGAGAGGATGAACCAACCACATTTCATCTACGGAAGAAAAGATTGATGCATATAGTCATGCACCTGAAAATACTCGAAACCTGAGTAAACGTTTAACACGTATCTGTGCTAGCTTCTTTGGCGTTTTAATTACCAAAAATAATCTTGCAACTCCTGTTCGAGATAGCTAATTTTGTCACAGCTCCAGCAAATCAACTTCGATTTTTCGTCCGAAACAACCTTATTATAACCTTGATATATGTGCGTGCTCTTTTATTGTTACCGTGGAACCTTTTATATTCTACCATATTACCAGCAGACATACCAGTAACCTCGTTACTCCTTGGTTTAAATCCCTCTGACAAATCACTACATTTATCTATTGAAGTCTCGTCATATTCTCATCCGCATCTGGTAACGAGAATTGCCATACCAATTACCGGGAATTAGCAAATCTGTATTGTGAGCCTCGCAACGTTTCCACATCAACAGATATATGTAAACATATAACATTTATCTCTTAGAATTATGATCTTTCATCTGAAATCCTGAAAAGCACTCAGTCTACAAATCAAATACTCTGAATGTTGAAAAAGCTGAATGAAGCAGCAGAAACCGTAGACAACCTTAAACGACCTTAATCGTCGGAAGTTGATGATAAAGAATTGTAGGTTGGCAAAACTCAGAAAAAGTTTAAAACTGAAAAACTGATTGAGCAAACTATGAAGGAAGCCGTGGACTAATCACAAAGAATAAGTTTGACTTCAAAGAATCTAAATGATTCAGTACCTGCTGAAGTCATTAACGAATACCTTGCTTCTGACTCCAAACTCTTGAGGACAAATTTTCTTCACCATCCTTCGATATTAGAAATTCCAAGTTATCATCGTATCTTTCATTATAAATATCCTCGATATTTCTGAATATATTTTCATAACTAATCTTATCTGAAATCATTAATCTCTTCGTGCTATCAGTATTACATCATATAGAAACTGTTAGTTTCTATATTCTGTAAACTTTCGAGCTTAAAATATGAATGTTATTGAAGTAATATTGGAAACTAATGCATGAGTTAGTATAATATAATGACACTTGATCAACGCGATTATATTACAGTAAGTCATGCCGAGTTTCTAATGGAACGTGATGATTCACAGATCATAACGTCATCATGTGCCATGTTACATAACTCTTTCATTCTACTTAACTCCTGAATAAATCAAGAAAATGTATTCTTGATAGTTCTATCTTCTGAGATATTGATAAATTTGAAAATCAAATCGTGTTATCACGTTCCTTTCTGCTTAGAACATTATAATCATTCGAAACACTATATCTACAAATTCTGGACCATTATTCGCTTGACTTGAAGTCGGGAAGAGAAAACAAAAGCATAGAGCTTTGAAATATAAGGAAGAATATAAAGCCCGATAAGAACACATAAATTACAAACCGTGTATATCAATGTTTATCGCAACATAAAGACACGGGAGAATTAAAAACATTTTAATCCCAAGGGTGATGTAGAAGAAAGCAGATTCCTCTGGTGGAAGTTGGAAAAGGAGAATGATTGTTGCAATAGTAAGGATAAGGACAAGGATCAGAACTGGATTAAGCATTTTCAGAATCTTATGGATGTATGAAACAAGAAGGAAAGTACAGGAATGGTGAGAATAATGGAGCGGAAGAGTTTAAATTATAATGGAAATATCAGACAGAGTAATTGAGGTAGATCACTGTATTTAATTATAGAGATCTTAATTTCCTTATTCGCCGAAGAAGCAAATCTTTTAGATTTCGAAGATTTTCTTTAATCCCTTGAATTCCGGAATTCAATCAAGACAATGTCAAAAGTTAAGACGCACCTTACTTTCTAATTCAACCCTGTTTACGTCAAAAGCTAAGGAAAATCTTATTTTCTTCAATTCACTCTTTTACGATAGCTTCATTCGTATTCTAAGAATAATCAAATTATTTTATCATTATTATTCAATGATGATAAACCTCTAGTTATCAACTCATATTGGTCATGAAAACATTTTTATTGTTAGCCATGATCACCTCACTCAAATTTCCGGACGAAATTTCTTTAACGGGTAGGTACTATGACGACCCGGGAAATTTTCGATCAAATTTAAACTTAATCTTTATATAATTCCGACACGATAAACAAAGTTTGTAATGTTGAGACTCAAAACTTTTGAACTGTTTACATAGTTTCATTTAACCTTTGACTAATCCCAACGATTCACGAACAATTGTTGTTAATATATAAGTATATATAATAAATAGAAATTATAAAATGTAATATAAACATTTAAAATTTAATAAGTACAATAAGATATAAAATAATTAAGTTTTATTTAAAATAAATTTTTACAATATGTATATTGTACCTTATATATAAGAATTTGATACTCAATATGAGATACTAGATAGATAATTATTAAATATTACATAATTAATAAGTTGTATATATTAAATGTAAATACAAGTTAAGAATATAGTTAACATAATAACTTTCATTATTAATTACTAATACAACACTAATATCAATACCAATATTAATTTACTGAATATATTATAATTGTAATTTAAGTATTATCAGTTATTATAATTGTTATTAATAAGTATTAGTATTATAATTATTGTTAGTGTAATTATTATTAAGAATTATAAATATTATAACCATTATTGTTATCATTGTTAAAATCTCTATTATATTATAATGAGTAGTAAAATTTCGATTTAAGTTTATTATTTTTGTAACTACCATTATCATTACCAATTATTATTATTATTAATAGTATCCTAAATAGCATTATTATTATTAATAATTATTGCTATAATTTTATTATTATTATTTATTAATAATAACAGTATTATTAATAATACACTTATATTTAGTAATAAAAATTAATTATAAAAGATAAAGAGTTAATTATGTGTAGGATAAACATATATATATCTCCATCTGTACTCTACCTCCTCCTGTTCTTCTATTAATCTCGTGACCCCATGTCAATATCATTGATCGTAAAATATTTTGGAAGTAATCATACAAACGATATCATATTTTCCTTCCTAGCTAATTGATCAAACATTTGAGCTCTTGTATATTTTTTTATCTCTTATATCTTTTTTCTTCTTCATTCCCCGACGTCCACCTTTGTACCAAAAAAATTCGAATTCAAATCAAATGTAAAATCTAACAATGTAAGATTGTTAGGAATGATTTGAGTAAACTTTCTGTAAAATTGTAACTTCCAATTCCTCCTATCGAGTAAGAAATTCGAAGTCAAAGTTTTATGTTTCAAAAGTCAACCGAGTGTTCTAGGATTAAATTGGAGTTATAGATGTCGTTTCAATTGAAATTAACGATTCATAAAGCTTCCATGAATCATTTGCAACATCTTTCGTGTTATGGATTTTGTCTAATACGCTCGAAAAATCACAATCAATTTTTTTTAACACCTGCGTCGAACAGCAGGACTTATTTTTTTTATTTTATTTTTTTTATTTTTTTTTCGAGCAGTATAAACATTATGAATTGATTATTGTCATTATTTTGAAGTGCCTAAGTCCTTGTCTTAATGAATTGCATCTTTGAAATCAATTTATAATTTTTTTTTTGTGCGTATAAAGTAGCTAGTCGCTGCCCTTTTTTTTATTTTTTATTTTTTATATATTTTTTTCTTCTTTGATAATCCATTTAACCATATCTGATTTCTTCTATTTTGATTTAAACACATTCAATTCGTTTTGCTGTTATGATGTAATTATGGACTCAATTGAAGAATTACAAAGGAGATGAATATAGATAGATAATATTTACGGTTTAAGTATAATTGAGTTTGAGATTAAATAAGAAATGCGTGATTTGCTGGATGGTTGGGGTGTTTGTGTGATGTACGAGAGGTCGCGGGTTCGAGTCCCTCCGGTGGTGCAATATTCTTTTTTTGAGCTTTCTTCAAAGGTTATAACCCTTCCATTATCATTATTTTTTTTATTAATAACTATTATTATTATTATTAATATTATTATTATTTATCATTTATTGTTATCATTAATATTATTGATTATTGTTATTATTTCCTAAGTATTAGAGTAATAAATATGATTATCACTACTAAAATTAATATTAATATCATTATTACTAGTATTATAATTATTATTATTATCATCTTAATTAAAAGTATCATAACCATTGTTAGTACTATTAGTGATATTATGAGTATTATTAATTATGGTTGTTGTTATGTTTATATTAATATTATGATTATTATTATTATTATCATTTTATTTATTATTATGTAATATCACTAAGTAGTAATAGTATTATTATTATTATTTTTATAAGTATATTATTATTATTATGAATATGATTATTATTATTATTAATATTATTATATTATTATTATTATCATTATGAAAATAATACAATTATTATTATGTTCGTAAATATTAGTATTAATATAACTAAATATATATAAATATTAATCATTATAAATCTATATACATAAAAATCAATATATATATATATATATATATATATATATATATATATATATATATAGAATATAATTTAAGATATAATATAAGTATCCGTTTTAAAATGGAATTTAGTATAAAAATCTATATAACTATAAACATATAAATAATACATATTAATAAATGAAAGTTTGTGATTTACATTATGTATTAATAGATATACAATTGTTATATGTTCGTGAATCTGAGGCCAACCCTGCATTGTTCAATATTGTCATATGTATTTTTAGTACAAAATACATTAGGTGAGTTTCATTTGCCTTTTTACCCTTTATATTTTTGGACTGAGAATACATGCGCTGCTTTTATAACTGTTTTACGAAATAGACACGAGTAAATGAAACTACATTCTATGGCTGGATTATTAAACCGAATATGCCCCTTTATAGTCTGGTAATCTAAGAATTAGGGAACATACACCCTAATTGACGCGAACTCTAAAGATAGATCTATCAGGCCCAACAAGCCCCATCCAAACTACCGGATGCTTTAGTACTTCGAAATTTATATCATGTCCGAAGGAGGATCCCGGAATGATGGGGATATTCTTATATGCATATTGTGAATGTCGGTTACCAAGTGTTAAATCCATATGAATGATATTTTTGTCTCTATGCATGGGACGTATGTTTATGAGAAATGGAAATATGAAATCTTGTGGTCTATTAAAATTATGAAATGATGATTTATGTTTAACTAATGAACTCACCAACCTTTTGGTTGACACTTTAAAGCATGTTTATTCTCAGGTACGAAAGAAATCTTCCGCTGTGCATTTGCTCATCTTAGAGATATTACTTGGAGTCATTCATGACATATTTCAAAAGACATTGCATTCGAGTCGTTGAGTTCATCAAGATTATTATTAAGTCAATTATAGTAAGATATATTACGAAATGGTATGCATGTTGTCAACTTTCGATGTAATGAAAGATTGTCTTTTCAAAAACGAATGCAATGTTTGTAAAATGTATCATATAGAGGTCAAGTACCTCGCGATGTAATCAACTGTTGTGAATCGTTTATAATCGATATGGACTTCGTCCGGATGGATTAGGACGGGTCTCTACAGCTGTACATAACACTTTCCACATCTTGAATTTGAAGAAATGTTTTGCTAAAGAAGATCTCACTATTCCGTTGGACAAAATCTAAATCAATGAAAAACTTCAATTCATTGAAGAACCCGTCGAAATAATGGATCGTGAGGTTAAGAGACTTAAGCAAAAAAAGATACCGATTGTTAAGGTTCGATGGAATGCTCGTAGAGGACCCGAGTTCACCTGGGAGCGTGAAGATCAGATGAAGAAGAAATACCCGCATTTATTTCCAGAAGATTCGTCAACACCTTCAACAGCTTAAAATTTCGGGACGAAATTTATTTAACGGGTCGGTACTGTAGTGACCCGAACTTTTCCATGTTTATATATATTAATTGAGATTGATATTTACATGACTAAATGTTTCCAACATATTAGGCAATCAAACTTGTTAAGACTTGATTAAATGAAATAAGTTTCATATAGACAATTGATCACCCAAGTTGACCGGCGATTCACGAACGTTACAAATTTGTAAAATTTACATGTTGTGGTATATATAGACATATATATATGTTTGACATGAGATTATGATGAGTAAGTATCTCACTAAGTATATTAACAATGTGTGATATACATAAGAAATGAAATTACTAAGTTAAGAAACTCGAAATGATATATATAACGATTATCGTTATGATAACGTCTACTAAATACATATGTATCATATTAAGATATTGATACACTATATTTAACATGATAAAATGATATTTAAATATATCATTAAGTGTGTTAACAATGAACTACATATGTAAAAACAAGAATGCTAACTCAAGAATTACGAAACGAGACTTATATGTAACGATTATCGTTGTAACGATATTTTAATGTATTTATCATATTAAGAGATATTCATACATCATAATATCATGATAATATAATAATTTAACATTTCATTTTATATAATAAACATTGGGTTAACAATATTAATTGAGATCGTTAACTTAAAGGTTTTAAAACAACACTTACATGTAACGACTAACGAAGACTTAACGACTCCATTAGAATGTATATACATGTTGTGTTTTGATATGTATTCTTACACTTTTGAAAGACTTTAAGACACATATCAAAGTACTTCTACTTAACAAAAATGCTTAGAGTTACATCCTCGTTCAGTTTCATCAACAATTCTACTCGTATGTGTAACACCCTAGGCAAATCCCACATCGCCCACGAACATGAGTGATCATGGGATTATAAGGTAATACTCACGCTTAAATGACACAACGCGTTTTGGGACCACGGGCTGAGCAGAAGTGCGAGTACGTTGTGGTTAAGCGTGCTCGGGCGAGAGCACTACCAGGATGGGTGACCTCCTGGGAAAGTATTCTCGTGTGTGGTCGCCAAGAAAAAGCCGTGCGCCTGCGGGCAAAGCGGACAATATTGTGGTCATGTTAAGCTGGGGTGTTACAGAATGGTATCAGAGCCACTCATGTGCCGTTGGGGTTGGTGGGGCAAACCTCATCGAGGACGATGAGTCCCTAAGGGGGGTGAATGTAACACCCTAGGTAAATCCCACATCGCCCACGAACATGAGTGATCATGGGATTATAAGGTAATACTCACGCTTAAATGACACAACGCGTTTTGGGACCACGGGCTGAGCAGAAGTGCGAGTACGTTGTGGTTAAGCGTGCTCGGGCGAGAGCACTACCAGGATGGGTGACCTCCTGGGAAAGTATTCTCGTGTGTGGTCGCCAAGAAAAAGCCGTGCGCCTGCGGGCAAAGCGGACAATATTGTGGTCATGTTAAGCTGGGGTGTTACAGTATGCACCCGTATTCGTACTCGTACAATACACAGCTTTTAGATGTATGTACTATTGGTATATACACTCCAATGATTAGCTCTTAGCAGCCCATGTGAGTCACCTAACACATGTGGGAACCATAATTTGGCAACTTGCATGAAATATCTCATAAAATTACAAAAATATTAGTAATCATTCATGACTTATTTACATGAAAACAAAATTACATATCCTTTATATCTAATCCATATACCAACGACCAAAAACACCTACAAACACTTTCATTCTTCAATTTTATTCATCTAATTGATCTCTATCAAGTTCCATATTTAAGTTCTAAGTGTTATTCATAAATTCCATAAGTATAGTTTCATAAAAATCAAGAATACTTCCAAGTTTGCAAGTCTACTTCCAAGCATTCTAATCCATTCCAAGTAATCATCTAAGATTAATGAACCTTTGTTATTTACAGTAGGTTATATTTCTAATTCAAGGTAATATTCATATTCAAACTTTGATTCAATTTCTACAACTATAACAATCTTATTTCGAGTGAAAATCTTACTTGAACTATTTTCGTGTCATGATTCTGGTTCAAGAACTTTCAAGCCATCCAAGGATCTTTTAAAGCTAGATCCATTTTTCTCATTTCTGGTAGTTTTATCCAGAAAACTTGAGGTAGTAATGATATTCATAACATCATTCGATTCATACATATAAAGCTATCTTATTCGAAGATTTAAACTTGTAATCACTAGAACATAGTTTAGTTAATTCTAAACTTGTTCGCAAACAAAAGTTAATCCTTCTAACTTGACTTTTAAAATCAACTAAACACATGTTCTATATCTATATGATATGCTAACTTAATGATTTAAAACCTGGAAACACGATGAACACCATAAAATCGGATTTACGCCGTCGTAGTGAAACCGGGGGCTTTTTTGGTTTGTATAATTAAAAACTATGATAAAGTTTGATTTAAAAGTTTTTATTCTGGGAAAATGATTTTTCATATGAACATGAAACTATATCCAAAAATCTTGGTTAAACTCAAAGTGAAAGTATGTTTTTCAAAATGGTCATCAAGATGTCGTTCTTTCGACGGAAATGACTACCTCTTTAGTAATTGACATGTAACTTAAATTTCCAACAATAAACCTATACTTTTTCTATTTGGATTCTTAAATTAGAGTTCAATATGAAACCATATCAATTTGATTCACTCAAAACGGATTTAAAATGAAGAAGTTATGGGTAAAACAAGATTAGATATTTTTGATCTTTTTAGCTACGGGAAATGTTTAACAAATCTATACAAATCATATCCTAGCTAACTTATATTGTATTATACATGTATTCTAATATATTATGTAATCTTGGGATACCATAGACACGTATACAAATAATTTGACATATCATATCGACCCATGTATATATATTATTTGGAACAACCATAGACACTCTATATGCAGTAATGTTGGAGTTAGCTATACAGGGTTGAGGTAGATTCCAAAAATATATATACTTTGAGTTGTGATCTAGCCTGAGATGTGTATACACTGGGTCGTGGATTGATTCAAGATAATATATATCGATTTATTTCTGTACATCTAACCGTGGACAACTAGTTGTAGGTTACTAACGAGGACAGCTGACTTAATACACTCAAATCTATAAAACATAATAAAAATGGTTGTAATTATATTTTGATCATACTTTGATATATATGTACATATTTGTATAGGTTCATGAATCGATCCGTGGCCAAGTCTTATTTCCGAGGAAGGAAATATCTGTGAAAGTGAGTTATAGTCCCACTTTTAAAATCTAATATTTTTGAGATGAGAATACATGCAGGTTTTATAAATGATTTACAAAATAGACACAAGTAGGTGAAACTACATTCTATGGTCAAATTATCGAAATCAAATATGCCCCTTTTTATTAAGTTTGGTAATCTAAGAATTAGGGAACAGACACCCTAATTAACGTGAATCCTAAGGATGGATCTATTGGGCCTAACAAACCCCATCCAAAGTACCGGATGCTTTAGTACTTCGAAATTTATATCATATCCGAAGGGTGTCCCGGAATGATGGGGATATTCTTATATATGCATCTTGTTAATGTCGGTTACCAGGTGTTCACCATATGAATGATTTTTATCTCTATGTATGGGATGTGTATTGAAATATGAAATCTTGTGGTCTATTGTTACGATTTGATATATATATAGGTTTAACCTATACCTCACCAACATTTTTGTTGACGTTTAAAGCATGTTTATTTTCAGGTGAATACTAAGAGCTTCCGCTGTTGCATACTAAAATAAGGACAAGATGTGGAGTCCATGTTTGTATGATATTGTGTAAAAACTGCATTCAAGAAACATATGTCGATGTAATATATTTCTATTATAAACCATTATGTAATGGTCGTGTGTAAACAGTATATTTTAGATTATCATTATTTGATAATCTACGTAATATTTTTAAAACCTTTATTGATAAAATAAAGGTTATGGTTATTTTAAAAATGAATGCAGTCTTTGAAAAACGTCTCATATAGAGGTTAAAATCTCACAACGAAATCAATTAATATGGAACGTTTATAATCAATATGAATGGGACATTTGAATAGTATGTTAAGATTGATGATTGGATGAACATTCATGTTCGGGTCATCGAAATTCGAGCCACGGATCACCCGGTATGACTAAAACATATTTTTGAACGGATTAAAGCTCCAAATTGATTCATGGCTGTAGGTCACGACTTGGGGACTGGTTTTAGGGTGTTCTTGAGTATACTAATGTGTCGGGTGGTTTGGTTAGACGAGGATATAGGTAAGACTCGTCGAAAACTGACACCCGAGGCTCAAGATATGACCCGGCGAACGTTTTAATTAAACTTATGATTATAACATTTAAATTATGATATAAATAATGATTTGCATTATTATTAAATTATGATATATATTTATTATATCATTTATTAATTACTTTATGATTTAATTAAAATATTTAATTAAACTTATGATTAATAATACTTTTATTATTAATGAAAAATACTTATGATAAGTCTTAAACATATGTTATGGGAATATTTTAGTAACACTTATAATAAAGATTAATTAATTATTTAATTATTATAAGGCTTAGTTATTATTTAATTATAATTTAATTATTAAATACTTATGATTTAATAATTATAATTAAAACTTATGATATGATTAATAATTCATTATCAATTAATAATACTTATGATGTAATTAAAAATTTATTATTAATTAATAATACTTATGTTATGAGTATATGTAATTAATTAATTAAATAATTATTTTATATTAATTATATCTTTTAAACTTATGTTAACTTATTAATTCAATTTAATTTAATTAAACTTATGATATGACATGATTATACATATATGACTTTAAATAACATTATAACTTATATTATTAATATAATATACACTTTAAAATTCAATGTTGACTATGTTTGACCAAGGTTGACTTTTGAGTTGACTTTCGATTGACTTTGACTTTTAGTTGACTTTCTAATTAAGGAAACTTTCATAAGTTAAAACTTTCTAAAAATAGAAACCTTCTAATTATAGAAACTTTTCTAATATAGTAACCTTCTAAATAAGGAAACTTTCCAAAAATAGAAACTTTCCAAAAATAGAAACTTTCCAAAAATGGACACCTGCTTAAAATAGAAACTTTATAAAAATAGAAATTACGTGTTATACGCTGTCCTGATCATACCGAAACATACTGAGTGTTGTTCTATGTTTACTTGCAACAAGTACTATAGCTATCATACTAAGACTTAACCTAAGTTAGTTATTTATATCGACCTGCTTTATTTATAGGTCGGCGTTGTGATCATTCTTGATCACTTTATCTTTTGTTGTTCGCATTACTGTGTTGTTGCTTCGTTTACATTAAGGTGAGTTATAGTCCCATTTTTTTTATTATTTTAAATCTTTTGGGATGAGAATATATGCAATTTATTTTATATTTTGGACACAAGTGGAAATTGGTTTAAATTATTCATTATGAGTCAAACGAAAATATTCCTTTAGTATTCATTGTAAAATTACCAGCACCAGCACTATGGTTGATTGCTGCTTTGCCTTTAGTATTTAGTTTGCCAATATGGGAAGACTAAGTTGACCCATCAGAAGAGGTGACTACTTCTTGGTCTTGAGATGCTGGCAAGCCAGTGAGAATACCAGGAATATGCACAGTAGAAGAACTTAGAGAAAGTGGGGACTTAATCAATTTGGAAGTATAAAAACGCTGGTCTAAAAACAAGGCAACTCTCAAGAGCAAAGCTCAAAAGACCAAAAGTGAGGAGTCATCTGCTGAGTATTCTGTGACTCATATACTGGCTAAAAAGCTATACATACTTCTATTAGCTGTTACTAATAACAACCAGTATCAGAACCAGAATCCTAGCTCATCTACGCCCAACCAGCAGCCAAAGCCTAAAGTGAGAAAATGCTACAATTGTGGTAGCAAGAATCACTTGTCAAACTAATGTCCAGAGTATTAACAGGTGCAGAAGGTTTATCGTGAAAAGATAGCTAATATCCCATATATGCCTACTTTGCAGAACTTGACCACATCTGCCGATGCTTCTTCAAGAAAACCTGCATAAAGGAAGAAATCATCTAAGATGACTAATCTAGAACCCTAATCTTCAGCTTATATGCGTCATGAAAACATACTTATTGTCAGTCATGACCATCCCAATCAAATTTCGGGACGAAATTTCTTTAACGGGTAGGTACTGTGATAACCCGAAAATTTCCGACCAAATTTAAACTTTAATCTTTATATATTCCCGACACGATAAGCAAAGTTTGTAAGTTGAACCTCACAAATTTTAAAATGTGTTCATACACCCATTTAACCTCGACCAAATTCCAATGATTCACGAACTATTATATGAACGAACATGATTATATATGTATATGTGTATATATTATAACTTGAAAACATTAACAAAGTATTAGACGTATAATACTTTATATAAACGTATTTGTTTCAAAATATATTCTAATAGTTATCAATGGAATTAAAAGATGATATCAAATGATTGAATTATTAGATACATTGAATTATAATTATGAGTCTCTATTAAGAGGTCCACTATGATTTGAGTTATAGTCCCATTTTTTATTATTTTAAATCTTTTGGGATGAGAATACATGCAATTTATTTTATATTTTGGACACAAGTGGAAATTGGTTTAAATTATTCATTGTGAGTTGAACGAAAATATTCCCTAATATGGTAATCACTGGTTTCTACTGAATCCTATGGATAGATCTATCGAGCCTGACAGCCCATTTCGTGCTAGTCACGCTAGCAGTTACAGACGGAATGTATTAGTACTTCGTATTTTTGGAAGATACACCTGTTAAGTGTATATTGTTATATTGGTTTTGTTAAGGGTAACGAGTTGTTAAGTGAATTACCAAGTGGCTCACGGGTTAATGGAATAATGTTTTTATATGTTTTCGAGCATATAATTTTGTGGTCCAAGACGAGTCTTTATGTTTTCAAACATAAATTTTTATGGTTTAAATTAATTATTGTTTGAAATATTAAACCTATAATTCACTCAACATTTTTGTTGACAGATTACTCGCATATTTTATTCTCAGGTTCATGATTGATGGCTTTCGCTGTACTTAGAGAGTCTGCATATGTATGATGGCAGCTTTTGTTAAACAATAACTTACATTCTATTTTGATACACTAAATTATGGGTGTTTGTTGATTTTGTATTGGTCAACTTTTGGTTAAGTATGTTTGTATGGTTTTTCTAAACTTACATATTTTGGTAGGTTTCCTTTATAGAAAATCATTTTTAAATAAATAATGCAAGGTTATTTATTAAATTCATTTAGAGTTATGATCAAGCTGTGGGACCAAGATAACGATGGTCGTCAAGTGTACTTTGACGGGTCGTTAAAGTTGGTATCAGAGCCTTGGTTGTAGGGAATAAGCTGCATTGATGTCGTTACCCGTGTCAATAGGGTGCATTAGTGAGTCTAGTCTACAGCCCGGCCTGTAATATATTATTATATGTGATTATTTGTATTCTATGGTATGTATATTGTTATCATATATACATCTCTGTTATATTCTGAATCCAGGAGGAACTCCCATTCCGATTTAAATGTATTCTTTGACTCATGCGAGTTTATCTTTATAAGAACACCTCGAATAGTGAGACCGAGGGATGTCATTCTTGACTTCTGAAATTATCGACATTTCTATGTCATCTATTATGGTTATGTATATAATGTTTGAGTTATATTACACGAGATGTCATTCTTGACTTCTAAATGCTCGGCATTTCAATGTGAGATATTATGTTTAGGTATATAACATTCTTGTTATATTACGTGACTTTGTGCCGCTGTGCCTTTGTGCTTTGGGTTGCGAACCGAAAACGTCATTCTTGACATTTAAAGATTCTTGATACTTCAAAGACATTTTTATGTCATCGTTACTCTTATTCATTACTTTTGATGTTTTTGGTCTCTTGTGCTATGAAAGGACCCGTTCATATACATTATAAACGATTCACAATAGTTAATTACATCGCGAGGTATTTTACCTCAATATGATACATTTTACAAACATTGCATTCGTTTTTAAAAGGTAAACTTTCATTTCATCGAAAGTTGACGGCATGCATACCATTTCATAATATATCCAACTATAATTGACTTAGTAATATTCTTGATGAACTCAACGACTCGAATGCAACGTCTTTTGAAATATGTCATGAATGACTCCAAGTAATATCTCTAAAATGAGCAAATGCACAGCGGAAGATTTCTTTCATACCTGAGAATAAACATGCTTTAAAGTGTCAACCAAAAGGTTGGTGAGTTCATTAGTTTATCGTAAACAATAAAATTCATCATTTTAATATACCACAAGATTTAAATACAGTACACATATCTCGTGTACGAAACCATATTTCATAATACTTAGTATAGTAGTGTAACGACCCGGATTTTTCCGATCGTTTTACACTTATAAGATTAATATTTACATAAATTAAACCTTACCAACATGATAAGCAATCTAAATTGTTGAGACTTATGTTTTTGAAAAGAGTTTTACACAACGTTTGACCGTCCAATTTGACCGATGATATCACGAACTATATAACATACGATAATTATACGTTTGTGTATATATATGTATTTTTATATATTTAACATGATCTAAGAATGTTTTAACATCTCATTGTGTACTAATAACAATGAGTTATAAGTATATTTTGAGACTACTAACTTAAGTTTTCAAAACGATAACTATATGTGACGTTCTTCGACTTAAATACTTAAAACTTCTAATGCTTATACATGTATCGTATAGATATGTATTTTATCACTTTTAAAGGATTTATATACATAAAACAATATAAGTATATTTACAAAAGATAGCTATATTTGAATCCTCGTTCCGTTTTCTCAAGATTTTTATACGTATATCTAGGGTATATGTACCCGTATCATACCCAGCTTCTATACGTATTTACTATTGGTGTATACACATCACAATCACTTTATTAGCAGCTATGAGTCAGCCAATTTTGGATCTTAGCATGCATGATTAATCAATTTGGCATATTACAAGACTTTTGCACAATATTACAAATTTATATATCTTTTCACCACCATTTATACTCCATTCCATTTTCATTTTTACTACACATTTTCTCTAACCAAAAATACACTCTTAGAAACCTTAAGTGTTCTTCACAATCTCAGCAAATAACCATGAAGATCTAACTTTAAAAACAACCCTTAATCATCATAAGAAAATCCATTCAAGAACACTTCAAAAATCCTTCCAAGTAAACAAGTTTACTTCCAACCTTTCAATCCAACTCCACCACTCTTTTGATTCTAGGATTTTTCTCATCTCTTACAGTAACTTTGTCTAAATAACTTGACGTAGTAACCTTATTCATAATCTTATTCCATTCATATTCATATAGCTATCTTATTTTGTGGTATAAAATTTTAACAACAAGAACATAGTTTGAATGATTTCAAACTTGTTCGCAGACTAAATAGATCCTTCTAACTTGACTTTTAAAACACTTCAAGACCTGTAATATATCTTAATGATATGCTAACTTAACAAGATATAACTTGTTTTTACAAAGAACACCTTAAAAACTGAATCTACGTCGTCGGAGTGCAACCGGGAGCTGTTTTGGGTTGGATAATTAAAAACCATCTTAAGATTTGAATTGGAAGTTCATATTCTGGAAAAATTATATTTCTTATGAATATGTTAACACATAAAAATTTCATGGTTTAACTCAAAGTGTAAGTATTTTTAGAAAAATGATCATTAAATGTTGTTTTTATGATGGAAAATGATCACTTTCATAAGTTTCACCAAAGTTTGACCTATAACCTATGATTTCAAATATAACCTAAGGTATTTTCAGTTCATATTCTTAAAATTTGACTCGATCCAAGGAAGTGGCAAGTTGAACCAACAAAAACGGAGTTGTAATGAAGAAACTACGACTAAAACAAGATCGGGTATCCGAAGCTAGTTTAGCTACGAAAATATTTGGAGAAAAATTAAATTAATCATATATTTTCTAATTAATATGATATTTCATATATATTTACTTATGATTTGATTTTATATATTTCAGGACCACCCGTAAACAACACGAGAAGATTAATCATAAGACCTCATGATTGTACGCAACACGTCATTTGACAACACGGTACTTTATGTACGCAACACGTCACTTGACAACATAGTACCATGGGTCGAGATTAATTCTGATCAATACAAATACGATGGGGTCTTTATTTATTTTATTTAAGCAACTAATTGTGGACCACTAACATCGGACTGCTAACTACGGACTAAGAAAATATTAAAAGTATTAAATGTATATATATATATATGTAACGATTACTTGAAAAGAAAATATGTTGATATATTATATATATGGTTAGGTTTGTGATATCTATCGGAGACCAAGTCGTGATAAATACCTTCAAGGCAAAAGTGAGTATATAGTCCCACTTTTAAACTCTAAATATTTCGGGATGAGAATACATGCATTTTATGATTTACGTTATTGATACAAGTGATTAAAAATATATATTCTACGTTGAGTTGTACCACTGGCATACTTCCCTGTAACTTGGTAACTACTATTTACATGAGGTATTGTAAACGCGAATCCTGTTGATAGATCTATCGGGCCTGACAACCCCAACCGGACTGGACGACCAGTATTCAACGGTTGCACAGTACTTAGTTTCGGTGACTACACTTGGTACGGTGTAGTAAGATTTCATAATAAAGGGAATATGCGACGTTGATTAAATGTTAAGTATGGTTATCAAGTGCTCAACAACTTAGAATATTTTTATTAAAACGTTTATATATGAAATCTTGTGGTCTATATTTATAACGCTGCCGGCATTAAACCTATATCTCAACAACTTTATGTTGACGTTTTAAGCATGTTTATTCTCAGGTGATAACTAAAAGCTTCCGCTGCAACATGTTGAATTTAAGCAAGATCTTGAGTATGCATATTTGTGTCAAAAATAAAACTGCATATCAGAGGATTTGTAATGTGAAATATGTTGGAAGTCGTATTGTTATTATCACATGTAAAGTTTGTAAGTCTAAGATTATCGCTAAACGATAATCATTATTAAGTTGTTTAAACCTTGTATTTGTAATAAAAGCTATGGTTTGTATTGTAAAAACGAATGCAGTTTTTGAAAAATGTCGCATATAGAGGTCAATACCTCGCGATGAAATCATATGTTATTGTATTCGTCCTTATGGTTAAGGTCGGGTTATGACATGTGGTATCAGAGCGTTGGTCTTAGAGAACCAGAAAATTTGCATTAGTGTGTCTTATCGAGTTTGTTAGGATGCATTAGTGAGTCTGGACATTGACCGTGTTTGATTTAGAAAACTATTGCTTATCCTTGTTGGTTAAAAATTAATATGTAAATATTATGTGATACTAACATGCTAGTTGTTATGTGATAGATGTCTAGTTTAGAACTTGTTATCACATTCAGCGACTCTGAACCAGAATCTTCAGATGGTGTTCCAGTCATTAACCTATCCGATGATGAAAACGACACCTTTGGGGAAGACTCACAAGTTCCGGATGAATCAATTGAAGAGGAACCAGAAAGTGATCCTGAGGAGGAAGAAATACAGGAAATTACGAAAGACAAGTTTGAAAGAGGAAAGAAACGAAAGGCTACTGAATTGGAAAATCCAAATCCCAAGTTTAGTGAGGATGGTGTGGTACCAACTCCACCAGACACTTCCACCCCTATTTCCGCTATTCCTATTAGTTCTATCCCGGCATCCAGTTCTTCAGCCCCTCCGCCAAAACGCAGGGAGACAGTCAAGATAACCTATAAGCGATTTCTTTGAACACAAACGTTTTGGGTTAAATGATGCGTTGTTGTTTTAAACCATGGGATCATATAACGTTTTGTATAATATTACTAGTGTGGTTTGCTTAATGTTTGATGTAAGATAAGCATATGTAAAATAGTAAAGTGTGAAATGCAATAATTTTCCATGGTTGAGTATTATTTGGGTGATAGTAATTGATTTCTGTACTAAGCTATTAAGTATGAACTTTAACGGGTAGGTACTACCCTAGATATAATTATAAAACGCTAATAAGAAGAAAAGGCTTTTATAATAATAACTGGTTCATATTATTAATAAGCTACGATGTACTATAAATACATATTACATCTATAATATTCCATGTGAATAATTATTTTTTTTCATTCTTATTGAAGATTATGGCGCGATTGAACCGAATGACGGAACAAGAAATCGAGGAACTCATCAATCAGCGAGTGGATGACAGAATGTTATGGGTCGAGGCTGCGAGAGGTGCTGCAGTTAACCCAAATCCTCGTGTTGGATGTACTTACAAAACTTTTCAAGGTTGCAACCCCTCATCATTCAGTGGAACAGAAGGACCAGTCGGTTTAACCCGGTGGATCGAAAAGATTGAGTCTGTGTTTAAAATAAGTGGTTGTATTGAGAAGGACATGACCAAGTATGCATCATGCACCTTACAAGATAGTGCACTCACATGGTGGAAAAACTATGTGAAGGCCGTAGGAGGAGATGTAGCTTATGATACTCCCTGGGAAGAATTCAAAACAATACTAATCAACGAATATTGTCCAAGGAACGAGGTTAGGAAGTTGGAAGCTGAATTACGAAGCCTGAAAGTTGTTGGTACTGAACTCACCAACTACAATCAGCGATTCATGGAATTAGCTTTGCTATGTCCCGAATTGGTACCAACCGAAGAACGGAAGATTGAACTGTACAAAGACGGTTTGCCTAAAAAGGTCAAGGCAAATGTTACAGCATCCAAACCCAAGACTATTCATGAAGCCATCACCATGGAAAACGAGTTGATGGACCAGATTATTCTGGATAAGAACACCGATGTCAAGACATCGGGAAACAAAAGAAAGTGGGAAGGTAATCATCAACAATCCAACAAGAAACAAGAAACCACGCAAGGTGCGGGTAGCGGTTCGAACTCAGGTTATAAAGGACGAAATCCTTTATGTAACAGATGTCACAAACATCACTCTGGTTATTGTAATGTGGTGTGCGAAAATTGTAATCGAAGGGGTCATCTTGGTGAAGATTGTCGGATTCCTGTTACAAATACAAATGGCACCAAGACTCCTGCCACTAATGCAAATAGAACTGCCTTGGCCACTGTTACCTGTTATGGGTGTGGGAAAAAGGGTCATTATAAGAGCCAGTGTCCGAATCCAGAGAAGAATAATGGATCTGCATGTGGAAGAGCATTTGTTATTAATGCTAGAGAGGCGTGTGAAGACCCGGAGCTTGTTACGGGTACGTTTACCATTAATAACTTATCTGCATATATTATATTTGATACTGGTGCCGATAGAAGTTACGTGAGTAGAGACTTTTACGCTAAATTGAATTGTTCATCATTACCTCTAGATGCTAAGTACATGATTGAGTTAGCTAATGGTAAACTAATTAAAGCCGATAAAATTTGCCGTGATTGTAAAATAAATTTTGCCGGAGAAATATTTAAGATTGATTTGATACCCGTAGAATTAGGAAGTTTTGATGTAATAGTTGGCATGGACTGGATGTCCAAAATAGGGGCTGAAGTTGTGTGTGCCAAGAAGGCAATTCGCATTCCTCGTAAGGATAAAACACCAGTAATGATTTATGGAGAGAAGGGTAACTCAAAGCTAAAACTCATTAGTTGTTTGAAAGCTCAAAAGTGCTTGAAGAAAGGGTGTTATGCTATCTTAGCACATGTTAATAAAGTTGAAACGAAGGAAAAAGTGAAGAGCATCAATGGCGTGCCTGTGGCAAGAGATTTTCCTGAAGTCTTTCCGGAAGAGTTGCCGTGATTACCTCCATTTAGATCTGTAGAATTTCAAATAGATCTAGTACCAGGAGCTGCACCAGTGGCTCGTGCTCCATATAGACTTGCACCGTCTTAGTTAAAAGAACTTCAGAGTCAGTTAAAAGAATTACTGGACTGTGGATTCATACGACCAAGTACTTCACCGTGGGGAGCTCCGATTTTATTCGTCAAGAAGAAAGATGGATCTTTTAGGATGTGTATAGATTATCTTGAATTAAATAAGTTAACTATCAAGAATCGGTATCCACTACCGAGAATTGACGACTTATTTGATCAACTGCAAGGATCATGTGTGTACTCGAAAATCGACTTAAGATCGGGCTATCATCAATTACGTGTCAAAGAAGAAGATATTCCAAAAACTGCTTTTCGGACATGTTATGGTCATTACGAATTTTTGGTTATGCCGTTTGGGTTGACTAATGCGCCAGCTGTATTCATGGACCTCATGTATCGAGTTTGTAGTCCGTATTTAGATAAGTTTGTTATCGTTTTCATTGACGATATTCTTATCTATTCCAAGAGTGAGCAAGAGCATGAGCAGCATTTAAGGTTGGTATTAGAATTGTTAAGAAAAGAACAGTTATACGCCAAATTTTCTAAGTGTGCATTTTGGTTGAAAGAAGTGCAATTTCTTGGCTATGTTGTTAGTAGCAAAGGAATTCAGGTTGATCCAGCTAAAATTGAGGCCATTGAAAAATGGGAGACTCCTAAGACACCAACGCAGATACGCCAATTTTTGGGTTTAGCTGGTTATTATAGAAGGTTTATTCAAGATTTTTCCCGAATAGCTAAACCATTAACATCGTTAACGCAAAAAAGGAAGAAGTACGAATGGACCTCTAAGCAGGAGAGTGCATTTCAATTACTGAAGAAGAAGTTGACTACGGCACCTATTTTATCGTTACCTGAAGGGAACGATGATTTTGAGATATATTGTGACGCTTCGCGACAAGGTTTTGGTTGCGTCCTTATGCAACGGAAGAAAGTTATAGCATACGCATCTCGACAATTGAAGGTTCACGAGCGGAATTATACGACGCATGATTTAGAATTGGGAGCAGTAGTGTTTGCATTGAAGATATGGAGACACTATTTATATGGGGTTAAATGCACTGTATTTACTGATCATAAAAGCCTTCAACATATTTTCGATCAAAAACAGCTGAACATGAGGCAACGTAGGTGGGTCGAGCTGATAAACGACTATGATTGTAAGATTCGCTATCATCCCGGGAAAGTGAATGTAGTGGCCGACGCTCTAAGCAGAAAGGAACGGGAACCAATTCGAGTACGAGCGATGAACATAAAAATTCACATGAATCTCAACTCACAAATCAAAGAGGCTCAACAAGAAGCTCTTACTAGCGAAAACATAGGAAATGAAATAATGAAGAAGTATGAGAAGCAACTCGTTATACGGGAAGACGAAATTCGATATTTTGCAAACCGTATTTGGGTACCAAAATTGGGTGGATTAAGGAAGTTGATATTGAACGAGGCACATAAGAAAAGATACTCGATACATCCTGGAGTTAGAAAGATGTATCAAGATCTTAAGACGCATTATTGGTGGCCTAATTTAAAGACAGATGTTGCAACATATGTTGGGGAATGTTTAACTTGTTCCAAAGTCAAAGCATAACACCAGAAGCCGTCAGGGTTACTTCAACAACTAGAAATCCCAGAATGGAAATGGGATGGTATTACCATGGATTTCATCACAAAGTTACCTAAGACTACCTGGGGTTATGACACCATTTGGGTAATAGTTGATCGTCTCACCAAATCTGCACATTTCTTGCCTATAAAGGAAACCAATAGAATGGAGAAACTATTACGATTATACATAAAGGAAATTGTTTCAAGGCATGGAATACCTATTTCCATTATATCCGATCGTGATAGTAGATTTACATCAAAGTTTTGGCAATCACTACAGGAGGCCCTGGGAACTCGTTTGGATATGAGCACCGCATATCATTCACAAACTGACGGGCAGAGTGAAAGAACAATTCAGACTCTTGAAGACATGCTCAGGGCATGTGTGATCGATTTTGGAAACGGATGGGATAAGTATCTACCATTAGCAGAATTCTCGTATAATAACAGTTATCATGCGAGCATTAAAGTTGCACCATTTGAAGCACTGTATGGAAGGAAGTGTAGATCCCTATCTGTTGGAATGAAGAAGGAGATCGAAAATTAACTGATCCCGAAATCATACACGAAACGACTGAGAAGATAGTACAAATCAAGGAGAGATTGAAAACAGCCCGTAGTCGCCAAAAGAGCTACGCGGATGTCCGAAGGAAACCATTAGAGTTTCAGATCGGTGACATGGTTATGCTAAAGGTGTCACCTTGGAAAGGTGTAATACGTTTTGGAAAAAGGGGTAAACTGAACCCAAGGTATGTAGGTCCGTTCAAGATCATCGAACGCATCGGACCGGTAGCCTATCGACTCGAGTTACCACAACAACTCGCCGGAGTACATAATTCATTTCACGTCTCAAACCTCAAGAAATGTCTTGCAAAGGAAGATCTCACCATTCCTCTTGAAGAAATCCAAGTCGATGAGAAACTACAATTCATAGAAGAACCAGTCGAAATCATGGACCGTGAAGTTAAACGGCTCAAGCAGAGCAACATACCAATCGTTAAGGTTCGTTGGAATGCTCGAAGAGGTCTCGAGTTTACTTGGGAAAGAGAGGATCAGATGAAACAAAAGTACCCACATTTGTTTCCCGAGAACGCAAAATAGGTACAACTTTAAAATTTCGGGACGAAATTTATTTGACGGGTAGGTACTGTAACGACCCGGATTTTTCCGATCGTTTTACACTTATAAGATTAATATTTACATAAATTAAACCTTACCAACATGATAAGAAATCTAAATTGTTGAGACTTATGTTTTTGAAAAGAGTTTTACACAACGTTTGACCGTCCTATTTGACCAATGATATCACGAACTATATAACATACGATAATTATAAGTTTGTGTATATATATGTATTTTTATATATTTAACATGATCTAAGAATGTTTTAACATCTCATTGTGTACTAATAACAATGAGTTATAAGTATATTCTGAGACTACTAACTTAAGTTTTCAAAACGATAACTATATGTGACGTTCTTCGACTTAAATACTTAAAACTTATAATGCTTATACATGTATCGTATAGATATGTATTTTATCACTTTTAAAGGATTTATATACATAAAACAATATAAGTATATTTACAAAAGATAGCTATATTTGAATCATCGTTCCGTTTTCTCAAGATTTTTATACGTATATCTAGGGTATATGTACCCGTATCATACCCAGCTTCTATAGGTATTTACTATTGGTATATACACATCACAATCACTTTATTAGCAGCCATGAGTCATCCAATTTTGGATCTTAGCATGCATGATTAATCAATTTGGCATATTATAAGACTTTTGTACAATATTACAAATTTATACATCTTTTCACCACCATTTATACTCCATTCCATTTTCATTTTTACTACACATTTTCTCAAACCAAAAACACACTCTTAGGAACCTTAAGTGTTCTTCACAATCTCAGCAAATAACCATGAAGATCTAGCTTCAAAAACAACCCTTAATCATCATAAGAAAATCCATTCAAGAACACTTCAAAAATCCTTCCAAGTAAACAAGTTTACTTCCAACCTTTCAATCCAACTCCACCACTCTTTTTATTCTAGGATTTTTCTCATCTCTTACAGTAACTTTGTCCAAGTAACTTGAGGTAGTAACCTTATTCATAATCTTATTCAATTCATATTCATATAGCTATCTTATTTTGTGGTATAAAATTTTAACAACGAGAACATAGTTTGAATGATTTCAAACTTGTTCGCAAACCAAATAGATCCTTCTAACTTGACTTTTAAAACACTTCAAGACCTGTAATATATCATAATGATATGCTAAATTAACAAGATATAACTTGGTTTTACAAAGAACACCTTAAAAACTGAATCTACGTCGTCGGAGTGCAACCGGGGGCTGTTTTGGGTTGGATAATTAAAAACCATCTTAAGCTTTGAATTGGAAGTTTATATTCTGGAAAAATGATATTTCTTATGAATATATTAACACATAAAAATTTCATGGTTTAACTCAAAGTGTAAGTATTTTTAGAAAAATGATCATTAAATGTTGTTTTTATGATGGAAAATGATCACTTTCATAAGTTTCACCAAAGTTTGACCTATAACTTGTGATTTCGAATACAACCTAAGGTATTTTCAGTTCATATTCTTAAAATTTGACTCGATCCAAGGAAGTGGCAAGTTGAACCAACAAAAACGGAGTTGTAATGAAGAAACTACGACTAAAACAGGATCAGGTATCCGAAGCTAGTTTAGCTACGAAAATATTTGGAGAAAAATTAAATTAATTATATATTTTCTAATTAATATGATATTTCATATATATTTACTTATGATTTGATTTTATATATTTCAGGACTACCCGTAAACAACACGAGAAGATTAATCATAAGACCTCATGATTGTACGCAACACGTCATTTGACAACACGGTACTTTATGTACGCAACACGTCACTTGACAACATGGTACCATGGGTCGAGATTAATTCTGATCAATACGAATACGATGGGGTCTTTATTTATTTTATTTAAGCAACTAATTGTGGACCACTAATATCGGACTGCTAACTACGGACTAAGAAAATATTAAAAGTATTAAATGTATATATATATATATATATGTAACGATTACTTGAAAAGAAAATATGTTGATATATTATATATATGGTTAGGTTTGTGATATCTATCGGAGACCAAGTCGTGATAAATACCTTCAAGGAAAAAGTGAGTATATAGTCCCACTTTTAAACTCTAAATATTTCGGAATGAGAATACATGCATTTTATGATTTACGTTATGGACACAAGTGATTAAAAATATATATTCTACGTTGAGTTGTACCACTGGCATACTTTCCTGTAACTTGGTAACTACTATTTACATGAGGTATTGTAAACGCGAATCCTGTTGATAGATCTATCGGGCCTGACAACCCCAACCGGACTGGACGACCAGTATTCAACGGTTGCACAGTACTTAGTTTCAGTGACTACACTTGGTACAGTGTAGTAAGAATTCATAATAAAGGGAATATGCGACGTTGATTAAATGTTAAGTATGGTTATCAAGTGTTCAACAACTTAGAATATTTTTATTAAAACGTTTATATATGAAATCTTGTGGTCTATATTTATAACGCTGCCGGCATTAAACCTATATCTCACCAACTTTATGTTGACGTTTTAAGCATGTTTATTCTCAGGTGATAACTAAAAGCTTCCGCTGCAACATGTTGAATTTAAGCAAGATCTTGAGTATGCATATTTGTGTCAAAAATAAAACTGCATATCAGAGGATTTGTAATGTAAAATATGTTGGAAGTCGTATTGTTATTATCACATGTAAAGTTTGTAAGTCTAAGATTATCGCTAAACGATAATCATTATTAAGTTGTTTAAACCTTGTATTTGTAATAAAAGCTATGGTTTGTATTGTAAAAACGAATGCAGTTTTTGAAAAATGTCGCATATAGAGGTCAATACCTCGTGATGAAATCATATGTTATTGTATTCGTCCTTATGGTTAAGGTCGGGTTATGACAAGTAGGTTCGTATCCTTTTCTCCCCCGTAGGTTGCCTCGCGATTTTTAATAATCGTACACATATCTCGTGCACAAAAACTAATACACATAACCTGTGTATAAAAGTCATTCATACGAACTACAAACACCTGATAATCGACCTTAACAAAATGCATCTAGGATATCCCCCGCATACCGGCATGCCGCACTGTCATGCAAAAAGCATACAATCAGGCCACTCTTTTAAATATGATGGTTGTGTACACCTCACAAACAGATCATATCTTTTAAAGCTGGCGGTTGTATACCTATTTCGAAGTACTAAAGCAGTTCAAATTCTCTGACTGGGGCTTGTTAGTGCCCATAGATCTATCTTTAGGATTCGCGTCAATTTGGGGCTCGGTTCCCAAATTCTCAGATTACCAGACTAAACGGGGTGATATCCGGTGTACTCATAACTCTTTCGTAGAATGTTTTTAAGTACTTGTGTTTATTTCATCAAACATTTATAAAAGCATTTCATGTATTCTCAGTTCAAAACATATTTCAAAAGTATTTAATAAAGTAGTTGTAAAAATAGCGCATGTATTCTCAGTCTCAAAAATGTAAAGAGTAAAAGGGAATCAAATGAACTCACAATGTTATATTTTGTAGTAAAAATACACATAACGACATTTAACAATGCAGGATTGGCCTCAGATTCACGAACCTATATCATTTGTATATTTATTAACACACATAATCGTGATGGAACAAATTTATATATTTAGTTATGTATTAGGATTAATATTTATATATAATTTTATTAATAGTTATAATATATTTTAATGCCTATTTGATATATATAAGTTAATTAACATTATATCAATATAAATAATATTATATTAGTTAAAATGTAATATTATGTAAAATTAGTATACTTATGTAATAAATATATTTTTATATAAATAGCTCTTGTTTTGCCAAAAATTAATAGTTGTAATAATAACAGGTTAGGGATAATAATAATAATAATGATAGTAACAATGGTAATAATAATAATAAAAATGTTAATTTTAATGATATATACTAATTATTATAATTATATTAATAATTAGTAATGATATTATTATTAGTAATACTTATGTTAATCCTAAAAAAAAAAATACTACTAATAAGTATAAATTGATACCAAGACTAATATTAATAATAGTTTGTGTAATTTTCATAATTACAATAATAATAATAATCATATTCATAATAATAATAATAATAATGATAATGATAATAATAATAATAATAATAATAATAATAATAATAATAATAATAATAATAATAATAATAATAATAATAATCATAATAATAATAATAATAATAATAATAATAATAATAATAATAATAATAATAATAATAATAATAATAATAATAATAATAATACTAATAATATTTAGTGATATTACTTAATAATAACTAAAATGATAATTATAATAATCATATCATAAATTTTAACATAATAATAACAATTTATAATAACAATAACAATAATAATAATAATAATAATAATAATAATAATAATAATAATAATAATAATAATAATAATAATAATAATAAAAATGAAAATGATAATAATAATAATAATAATAATTGAACTAAATAAAAAGTGAACTACCTTCAAGGAAATAAGCCTAAAAATATACTGCATCCTCAGGGACTCGTACCCAAGACCACTTTCTAACCCGACAACACCCAAGACCATTACTCCGTGATCATTTATCTGATAATATTCTGATTTAACAAATATTTATGCTCTTTCTGCTTTTATTCCTTTTCTTCTTCTTCTTCTTAATCAGTTAGTCGTCCAGTAGATCGAAACTAACATTAGTAGGTAATCAGTTTTTAAGATTTAAAACTTATACATAATAATTACATAGTTTTTAATTTAATTAAAACAGAAGAAAATAAAAATAAATAAGAAAAAAACGGACATTGAAGAACATTTTTGATTTGAAATCCAATTCAAATTTAGAGACCATTATAGACTAAAAAGGTTTTAATTCATCACTACAAACTTTCTGAATAATTAATTTGACTTGAAACCTCAAAACGAATTCGAATTTTGTGATGAACAAAGCGTTTGACTTTTTAAAAATTAACTTTGACTCGTGAATTCAGACTCGATAAGAAAAATTAAACCTTGAGATTTTCCAGATAGTTTAAGTATCCGATTTCCAACATATCTACATTTAAAGATTTTAAAATGGCATTCGAATTCGAAGTTTTTTAGAAAATGACCAAGAACAGGGAACACGAGCTGTGTTCTTCAAATTAAATCTTTATTTTTGTTGTTTTTGCTCGAATTGTATCGGTGGAGTATTATATAGATACTACAGATATAATTACAGCTAATATAGCTAAATTAACATTTGTTTGATAGTTTGATTGGCTCGACACTTTCTTTATCCTGTCAGAAGAAAATTCATATAATTCCAATCGATTGAAACTGATTTTGTTTGATATTATGACTAATTGCTAAATATTCGTACTAGTTGCAATATTAAAACAATTTATAAAACAGTTTGATAAGGATGGAAAACAGAATTCGTAATATTTGTATTTAAAATTATATAAATCAGTATTTATATATCTATATATCTGTACAAGTATTTATATATATATATTTATATATATATAACTGAAATTTATATATATATATATGTATTTATATAAATCTGAATTTATATATATATCTATTTAAAAATATAAAATTCGTAAATCATGATAATTACAAGTATAGATATATTAATACTAGTAATAATACAATAATATTACTAATAATAACAATAATATTATTGATAAATAGGCTAGTAATAATAAATGATAAATAATGATAATATTAATACTAATCAAAAATGCTAATTTTAATAAATTTAATTAATAATAATAATATTAATAATAATAACAATAATATTAGTAATAATAACATTATAACAAAACTCATTGTATCAATTTCATATCTATATATTATATATAATAATATTATTATTACTGATATTAATATTAATATTTATTTTAATAAAAGTAATAATAATCATAATTTAACTTGTAAGTAAGTTTAATATGTTGATATTACATATTATTAAGTATGTAGTATTTAATAACATTATATATATATATATATATATATATATATATATATATATATATATATATATATATATATATATATATATATATAATAACACATATTGTTTATTTAATATATATATCTTTTATATATAATGCAACATACATATAATAATTAGGTTTAGAAACCATATATATATATATATATATATATATATATATATATATATATATATATATATATATATATATATATATATATATATATATATAACTGAAATTTTTATATATATATATGTATTTATATAAATCTGAATTTATATATATCTATTTAAAAATATAAAATTCGTAAATCATGATAATTACAAGTATAGATATATTAATACTAGTAATAATACAATAATATTACTAATAATAATAATATTATTATTGATAAATAGGCTATTAATAATAAATGATAAATAATGATAATATTAATACTAATCAAAAATGCTAATTTTAATAAATTTAATTAATAATAATGATATTAATAATAATAACAATAATATTAGTAATAATAACATTATAACAAAACTCATTGTATCAATTTTATACCTATATATTATATATAATAATATTATTATTACTGATATTAATATTAATATTTATTTTAATAAAAGTAATAATAATCATAATTTAACTTGTAAGTAAGTTTAATATGTTGATATTACATATTATTAAGTATGTAGTATTTAATAACATCATATATATATATATATATATATATATATATATATATATATATATATATATATATATATATATATATATATATATATATATATATATATATATATATATATATATATTCACATATATATATATTTATTTATTTATTTTAATGGCAACTTAATTATTTTATATGTTATTTTACATTTTTAATTCTAATTGATTAAAGTATATTTTATTAAACTAATTTATTATATATACCTTTGTTTATATATATATATATATATATATATATATATATATATATACATACACTTATATATATTCACATTTATTTACACACACTCATTCGTGAATCGTCGGAATTGGTCAAATGGTAATTGCATATTTGAAATTAGTTCAAAGTTTTTAGACTCAACATTATAGACTTTGCTTATCGTATCGAATTCATATTAAAATTAAGTGTAAATTTAGTCGGAAATTTTCGGGTCGTCACAGTACCTACCCGTTAAAGAAATTTTATCCCCGAAATTTGATCGAGGTCGTCATGGCTAACAATTAGAATGTTTTCATGACAAATATGAGTTGATAGATTGAGTTTTATTACTATAGAGTAATATGAATAAAACAATTCATTTATGTAAAGAGTACGAGTGAAGCTATCACAAAAGAGTGAAATGAGAAAATAAAGTTTCGTCATAACTTTTGACGTAGATAGGGTTGATTTCTGGAGTTCAAGGGATTTGAAGGAAATCTTTGAAATCTGAATAAGATCTGATTTCCTCGGGATTAAGGAAATTAGGATCTCTCTAATTAAATGCAGAAATCTGCCTTGATTTCTTTATCGGTTATTTCACTATAAATTAACTTCTTCCGTTCCATTATTTTTACCACTCTTATACTCAATTCCCAAATTCAAAAGATTGTGAAAATGTTTAATCCAGTTCTGATTCTTGTCCTTATCCTTACTATCGCAATAATCATTCTCCTTTTTCCAACTACCACCGGAGGAATCTGTTTTCTTCTACTTCGCCCTTGGGGTTATAATGTTTTTAATTCTCTCGTGTCTTTATGTTGCAATACACATTGATATACATGGTTTGTAATTTATGTGTTATTTTTGGGTTTTATATTCTCCCTTATATTTTGGAGCTCTTTGCCTTTTTATTCTCTTCTCGACTTTAAGTACAACAAATAATGGTCCAGAATTCGTAGGTATGTGAAAGGACCCGTTCATATACATTACAAACGATTCACAATAGTTGGTTACATCGCGAGGTACTTGACCTCTATACGATACAATTTTACAAACATTTCATTCGTTTTTAAAAGACAAACTTTCATTACATCTAAAGTTGATGGCATGCATACCATTTCATAATACATCCAACTATAATTGACTTAATAATAATCTTGTTGAATTCAACGACTTGAATGCAACGTCTTTCAAAATTATGCCATGAATAACTCCAAGTAATATCCCTAAAATGAGCTAATGCATAGTGGAAGATTTCTTTAATACCTGAGAATAAACATGCTTTAAAGTGTCAACCAAAAGATCTATCTTTAGGATTTGCATGAATTAGTAGATCGGTTTACTAATTCTTAGGTTACTAAGCGAAATGGGCATATTCGGCTTCGATCATTCACCCATATAATGTAGTTTCAATTACTTGTGTCTATTTCATAAAACATTTATAAAAATTGCGTATTTATTCTCAGCCCAAAAATATAAAGGGTAAAAAGCCCAAATAAAACTCACAATATTGTATTTTGTAATAAAAATACATATGACATCATTGAACAAGTGTATGGTTGGCCTCGGATTCACGAACCTATATTATTCATTTATGTATATTAACATATGTAATGGAAATCGAACAAATATATATATATATATATATATATATATATATATATATATATATATATATATATATATATATATATATATATATATATATATATATATCATTTATGTAACAAATATATATATATTATTCATTTATGTATATTAACATATGTAATGGAAATCGAACAAATATATATATATATATATATATATATATATATATATATATATATATATATATATATATATATATATATATATATATATATATATATATATTATTAGTGATTTTAATTGTTATTTTATATCATGAGTTTTATTAATAACTTAATTAGATATATTTATTTTTATATAGATAATTAACATTTATTACTAAAGTATTAATATAGTTAGATTTTATGTCCTAAATATATTTCTATATAGACAATCTTTATTTAATATATAAATAATACTAATGATAAAAGTAATACTTTTAATAGTGATACTTTTAATAGTAAAAATGATAGTTTAAATAAAAGGTTAATTTCAATAATAATGATAAAAAATACTTTTAGTAATAGGGATCATAATAATATTACTAATGATAAAAATAACTATAATAATAATTTTTCTACTAATGATAATAATGATAATAATGATAATAATGTTAATGGTTTTATTAGTAATAAATATAATAATAACAATAATGGTTTTACTCATAATGGTGTTACTAATAATATCCTTAATACTAATAATAATACTAATACTAATACTAATAACAATAATTCTAAAACTAATAATTTTATCAATAATGATACTTATATTGATAGTAATAATAATAATCATACTTATTTTTCTAATAATAATAATAATAATAATAATAATAATAATAATAATAATAATAATAATAATAATAATAATAATAATAATAATAATAATAATAATAATAATAATAATAATAATAATAATAATAATAATAATAATAAACATAATAATAACTAATAATAATAATGATAGAAATAAACTAAAAGTGTATACCCTCTCCAAGCTTTTTCTAAAAAGAAATGCCCCATAAGAGACTCGAACCCGCGACCTCTCAAAACCCACAAACAATCTTAACCATTGCGCTGTTACTTGTTTTCTGTTATAATTAGGACCTTAGATCCTTTTAATTCGTATTTCCTGTCTCCTTCAAGACTTTACACCCAAACCCTTAACCCTTGCGCTGTTATCTATCCCACAAACATAATTATAACCTAATCCTTTTCATTATCAAAATCATCACTAGGCTAATTTTTATTATGATCGTCGCTATCAAATCATCTATCACCATCGTTAATGTCATCATCACCATCTATTATTTAACTTCACCATGATCATCGTCGACATACCAACTATCTTCGTACCGTACGTATCATCCAATCATTACATCATCAATCAATTTTCTTGTTTTCATTCGTTTAGCCAAATAGATGTAAAATGAAAGTTGCCTCACTGGAATCGTATACATCTCACAGAAGTCGTATAACATAGTACAGCTCAAATAAAAAGGCAGGCCCAATTAACAGGTTACGTAACATAGCCCAACAAAAGATGCAGAAATCTTTTACGGCCCAAATCACTTTGCAATCCATAAAATAAAAAAAATCTGTATAACACTAAGGCTAGGGACAAAAGAGAAAAACGGACATGCCAGCCATATAATCCACTAATTAGTGGATTCCACTTTAGTTGTTTTTATATTAATTGATTTGTATGCATATAACGTGCCATTAGTAATTATCGGTTGATAAGGGAACAAAGAAAAAATATATAATCACCTTCATTCCTTATAACCCTACGGTTGTATTAGTTTTTACGAATAGAAGGAAAAATTCACAGCCCAACCTGCGTTTCACTTCATCATTGTCATCTTTCTTTAATCATTCTTCACTCGTTACTCATACTCACAGAACAGGTATTGTACAACAATATTTCGATCAAGAATTGGGTTTACGAAGGTGATGATGTTGGTTTTGATCAGAAATCGAAACAGCAGCAGATAGCGTCAGAAACGTAATCTGCATCGTAATAGATTCAAGATAATGGTGGTGTTGATTGACTGAGAGGAAAAGAAAATAATATAGGAACGAAGACAAGCAACAAATATAGAGTGTTTGATGATTAAGTTTCATGAAAGAAAGCGGTGGTGAGGTTGAAGGTTTATAAAGGTGTCATGGGTGTTCACGGTTGTATGAGGTGAATAAAGTAATAAACGGTTGTTCTTGATGATAGTCGAAACAGAAGCTCAAGAGTGGCAAGGTGCAATGATGAAATTGGTTTGGTTTCATGTATGTGTAAGTATTTAAAAGGGATTATGAAAGGTGGTGTTGATTTGTTAAATGGTTTGTTGTGTTGTGATTATTTTCATTTGATTGGTATTGATTTAGTTAGACAAGAATCTTCAATCAGGAATATAACCAAATACCAAAAAGAATTGATTTGAATGGGGATTGGTACAAACGATTATGATGTGTAACATATTTGAAGACAGATACAAATTTGCATAAAGTTCGATTGTTACGTGAAACTGATTTTTGTATGAATTTGTATAATTAATTCAGTAATAATGATTCCTACTCCGTAATATGTATCTGTATACATGTAACAGCATATATATCTGTATAAATCTATATATTTTATATAATTTCAATAGTTAATAACTATAATTATAATAATAATAATACTTTTAATATTATAAATAATAATAATAATATAATAGTAATAATGATAATAATATTATTATTAATAATGATGATGATAACTATAAAATTTATAACAATAATATTATTAATAATAATGATATTAATTATAATAATACTAATAATGATAATTGTATTAACATGATAATTATATTCAGCTTGTAATTAAGTTTAATATATTACTATTTATTATAATGTCTTTTAATTATATAATTTTATTGAATCCTTATTATTTATTAATTATATATATAGTTATTACAATATTACATATGTATAGATTTCATATATATTTACATATTTATTTATACATCGATGTTCGTAAATCGTTGGGAATAGTCAGAGGTATAAATGAATCTGTGTAAATAGTTCAAAAGTTTGTAGACGCAGTTTAACAGACTTTGCTTATCAAGTCGAAATCATATAAAATTAAATTTAAATTTGGTCAGAAATTTTCGGGTCGTCACAGTACCTACCCGTTAAAGAAATTTCGTCCCTAAACTGGATTGGGATGGTCATGGTGGACAATAAATATGTTTTCATGACGCATATGAGCTAGAAATTAAAGTTTTATCAATATTGATTAATATAGATAAAGCGATTTGAGTTTGTGAAGCGTACAAGTGAAGCTGTCACAAAAGGTTGAGATAGAGATTTAGCTTTTGACGTAGTCAGGGTTGAATTTAGAAAATAAGGTGCGTCTTACCTTTTGACGTTGTCTTGGTTGAATTCCGGAATTCAAGGGATTTAGAGAAAATCTTCGTAATAAGATATGATTTCTTCGGTAATTAAGGAAATTAAGATCATCTTCGGTTAAATGCGATGATCTGTCTTGATTTCTCTGTCAGATATTTCATTATAAATCCACCCTCTTCATTTCCTTATTTTCACAGCTCACCCCTTCTATTCTTTCTTCCTCAATTCAACTTTTGTTTTCTCTTCTCGACTTTAAGTCAAACGAATAATGATTCAGAATTCGTAGGTACAGAGTTTCGAATGAACATGACTAATGTTCTAAGAGAGAAATTGTAATAGCACGATCTTGATTTGTTAAATTATCAGAATTCAAATGAAAAGATAGAATTATTAAGAAAATATGTTCTCGATTTGTTTATAGATTAGATAGAATGTAAGAGTCGTGTAACATGGCACATGATCACGTTATGATCTGTGAATCATCACGTTCCATTTAGAAACTCAGCATGACTTACTGTAATATAATCACGTTGATCAAGTGTCATTATATTATACTAACTCTTGCTTCAGTTCCCAACACTACTTCAAAAACATTCATACTTTAAATTCGAAAGTTTACAGAATATAGAAACTAAAATAGTTTCCTTTTATAATATAACACAGATAGTGCGGAGAGATAATTAATATCGAACAAGAATATTTATGAAGATATCTTCAGAAATATTGAGGATATTAATAAGGAAAGGTAATATAATATCTTAGAATTTTAGAATCAAATTATGATGAAGAAATTCATTCACAATGATTTAGAGCGATTAAGGAGCAAGGTATTCGCTAAAGATTTCATCAAAATCAGAATCATTAGGATTCTTTATGTACAAGTTTAGTCCTTGTGATTTATTCAGAGTCTCCTTCATGGTTTGCTCAATTCATTTTTCAGTATCAAAATCTTTGAGCTTACTCCATTCTTTATCATCAAACTTTTGACTGTGAAGGCAGTCTTCAGTTTTCACTGCTTCATCAACTTTTTTTTTTCAAAACTCAGTAAACTGATTTATAGGCTAAAGAGCTTTTTAGAAATTCAGAATTGAAGTGTGTAAATCCAGGTGATAAAAGTTATATATATATATATATATATATATATATATATATATATATATATATATATATATATATATATAATTGTTGTCTTAGAATCGGTGAGAGAGATTATCGATTGATGCCTCTCGGTATTTGGTATGGTAATTATCGTTACAAGATGCCGATGAGTTCATGATAAGACTTCAATAGATAGATATAGTGATTTGTCAGATAGATTTAAGTCAAGGAGCAACGAGGTTGCTGGTACGTCCGCTGGTAATATGGTGAAATATAAAAGGTTCACTGGTAACAATAACAATGGTAAACGTATATATTAAAGTCATAATAAGGTTGATTCGAACGAAAAGTCAAAGTTGACTTGCTGGAGCTACGACAAAATTGGCTACTTTGGAGGGGTATTGTAAAGTTATTTTCGGTAATGACAACGCTAAAGGAGCTAACACAGATTTGTGTTAAACGTTTATTCATGTTTTGAGTGTTTTCATGTGAATAACTATATGTATCAATCTTTTCTTCCGTAGATGAAATGCGATTGATTCATCCTCTCGATTGAGGTGTTTTCAAGAATCATGAAAGATTTGAACGCAGATTGTAATCGTCAAGGTACAAATGAGGTTTAAGTTGTGATCAAGTGGAAAACTTGAAGAAATGTTTAGTTTCATATGTTATAATCAATATTTTAATTCATTTTAATTGTCCAATGTTATTAGTCTACAGTCGATAGCCCACAGTTAACAGTCCAATAATTCATATATAGTTTAATTTATAATATTCGAATTAATTAATACGTATCGTGACCCGTGTACATGTCTTAGACTCGATCACAACTCAAAGTAAATATATTATTGTAGAATCAACCTCAACCCGATATAGCTAACTCGATCATTACTGCATATAGAGTGTCTATGGTTATTCCAAATAATATATATATATGCGTCGATGTGATATGTCAAAACATTGTATACGTGTCCCGATATTTAAAGTGCGTAAAATAAATAACAAAAATTAAATGACGATAAATAAAATTGCGAGAATTAAAATTGCGATAAATAAATTGCGATAAATAAAATGTAATACGCAATTAACAGTTAGCTAGGAATAGTTAGCTAGGATTTTTGTTAGCGTGGTTTCTTAACAAAATTACTCATAGTTAATTTGTTTTTTTCTAACAAATTTTATTTTGTCCAATGTTTTCTTCATTATGCCACTCGTTGGATTCTGATAGGTCAAAATCCAAATATGAAATTGACTGAAAATTGTTATTATGCGATGAATGGATACATATATCTGTGGATGTAAGTAGGATAGTAAATAACCGTTGAATCAGATTCAAAGAATATACAGTATAACTTATTAAAGAGAAATCTAAATATTCCTCGGGTATTACCTACCTGTTAAAATATTTTCACCATTAATAGTTTGTACAAAAGAATTTTTGATTACAATCTTTATGAAAAAATATATACATATATATTTTCTTCAGATGTAATTATGGATTTAATGAGTTAATATGATATTAAACTCATTTGGTTTTCGGTTGGAATTAGAATGAATAATCTCTAAATCTTTAGAGATTACATAATCGCCATGAAGAACGAAGACAATTGATATAGAACGATACGTAGAATGATGATTACACTCGAGGTACAGAATGAGATGTTGAGACATGGATTGTTGATGGTATTGTTGCTGTTACTGCTAGTACTGTTGGTGCCGGTGATGTTGCTGGAGCTGGTAAGTTTTGCACCATATTCTCTAAATTGATTACACGAGCGCGAAGTTCGTTGACTTCTTCTATTATTTTGAGATGATTGTCGGTCATAATGAGCGGATGAATAAGGTTTTGAATTTGAGATAGTATATAATCTTGGGTAGATATTCGGGTAATGAGGGTGAAAATGATATTTCGGACTGGTTCACCGGTAAGTGCTTCAGGTTCTTCGCCAAGAGGTGAATTTGGTTGATGGAAAGGATCACCTTCTTTTTGTCTTCAATGATTAAGTAGACTACGAACCCATCAAATGAATTGGGGATGGCTGATTGGTTGATTCATTCTGGTGATGCTACTTCCGGAGCTTAGGTGAACATCCATGTCGGAATCCGAGGAATTCGAACTGGTTGAGGGATTCATCTCGGACTATCACATGAAGGATTTTCTATAAGAAATAGATTATAGGATGTAGATTAGTACCTTGTAATACATAATTTACATATGCATATATAATACTAAAATCCCATAAGTTACGGAGGAATCTACGGAAGCTGTCAGGCAAAGTCTACAGTAACAGATACGCTAAGATATGAATTTTGTCTATACACTATTCATGCAGTCAATGCAGTAAAACGTGTCTAGACTAAGAATGATAAGCAGGTAAGTTCCGACAAGAAATGATATGCAAAACTTTTGACATGCAGACAAGGTCGAAGTCCAGACTCACTAATGAAATGTCCCGTTCATATTGATTATAAACGTTCCATATTAATTGATTTTGTTGCGAGGTTTTGACCTCTATATGAGACATTTTTCAAAGACTGCATTCATTTTTAAAACAACCATAACCTTTATTTTATCTATAAAGGTTTAAAAAGCATTACGTAGATTATCAAATAATGATAATCTAAAATATACCGTTTACACACGACCATTACATAATGGGTTACAATAAGAATATATTACATCAAAAATAAGTTTCTTGAATGCAGTTTTTACATAATATCATACAAGCATGGACTCCAAATCTTGTCCTTATTTTAGTATGCAATAGCGGAAGCTCTTAATAATCACCTGAGAATAAACATGCTTAAAACGTCAACAAAAAATGTTGGTGAGTTATAGGTTTAACCTATATATTATCAAATCATAATAATAGACCACAAGATTTCATATTTCAATATACATCCCATACATAGAGATAAAAATCATTCACATGGTGAACACCTGGTAACCGACATTAACAAGATGCATATAAGAATATCCCCTATCATTCCGGGAAATCCTTCGGACATGATAAAAACAACATCAAAGTACTAAAGCATCCGGTACTTTGGATGGGGTTCGTTTGGCCCAATAGATCTATCTTTAGGATTCGCGTCAATTAGTAAATCGGTTTACTAATTCTTAGGTTACCAAGCAAAAGGGGCATATTCGGCTTCGATCATTCACCCATATAATGTAGTTTCATTTACTTGTGTCTATTTCGTAAAACATTTATAAAACTGCATGTATTCTCATCCCAAAATATTAGATTTTAAAAGTGGGACTATAACTCACTTTCACATATTTTTACTTCGTTGGGAAGTAAGGCTTGGCCACTGGTCGATTCACGAACCTATAACAAATATGTACATATATATCAAAGTATGTTCAAAATATATTTACAACACTTTTAATACATTTTGATGTTTTAAGTTTATTAAGTCAGCTGTCCTCGTTAGTAACCTACAACTAGTTGTCCATAGTTAGATGTACTTAAATAAATTGATATATATTATCTTGAATCAATCCACGACCCAGTGTATACACGTCTCAAGCTAGATCACAACTTAAAGTATATATATTTTTGGAATCAACCTCAATCCTGTATAGCTAACTCCAACATTACTGCATATAGAGTGTCTATGGTTGTTCCAAATAATATATATAGATGGGTCGATATGATATGTCAAAACATTTGTATACGTGTCTATGGTATCCCAAGATTACATAATATATTATAATACATGTATAATACAGTATAAGTTAGCTAGGATATGATTAATATAGATTTGTTACCAATTTTCACGTAGCTACAACAAGCAAAAATATCTAATCTTGTTTTACCCATAACTTCCTCGTTTTAAATCCGTTTTGAGTGTTTCAAGTTTCTATGGTTTCATATTGAACTTAAGTTTATGAATTTAAATAGAAAACGTATAAGTTTATAGTCAGAAATATAGGTTACAAGTCATTTTTGTAAAGGTAGTCATTTCAGTCGAAAGAACGACGTCTAGGTGACCATTTTGGAAAACATACTTCCATTTTGAATTTAACCATGATTTTTGGATATAGTTTCATGTTCATAAGAAAAATCATTTTCCCAGAAGAACAACTTCTAAATTAAAGTTTATCACAGTTTTTAATTAACTAACCCAAAATAGCCCGCGGTGTTACTACGACGGCGTATATCCGGTTTTACGGTGTTTTTCGTGTTTTCCGGTTTTAAATCATTAAGTTAGCACATCATATAGATATAGAAAATGTGTTTAGTTGATTCTAAAAGTCAAGTTAGAAGGATTAACTTTTGTTTGCGAACAAGTTTAGAATTAACTAAACTATGTTGTAGTGATTTCAAGTTTAAACCTTCGAATAAGGTAGTTTTATATATATGAATCAAATGATGTTACTAACATCATTACTACCTCAGGTTTTGTAGATAAACCTACTGGAAATGATAAAAATAGATCTAGCTTTAAAGGATCCTTGGATGGCTTGAAAGTTCTTGAAGCAGAATCATGACACGAAAACAAGTTCAAGTAAGATTTCCACTCGAAATAAGATTGTTATAGTTATAGAAATTGAATCAAAGTTTGAATATGAGTATTACCTTGTATTAGAAAAATATCTTACTGTAAATAAGAAAGATGTCTTGAGGTTGGATGATCACTTTACAAGATTGAAAGTAAGCTAGCAAACTTGGAAGTATTCTTGATTTTAAGAAACTAGAACTTATAGAATTTATGAAGAACACTTAGAACTTGAAGATAGAACTTGAGAGAGATCAATTATATGAAGAAAATTGAAGAATGAAAGTGTTTCTAGGTGTTTTTGGTCGTTAGTATATGGATTAGATATAAAGGATGTGTAATATTGTTTACATGTAAATAAGTCATGAATGATTACTAATATTTTTGTAATTTTATGAGATATTTCATGCTAGTTGCCAAATGATGGTTCCCACATGTGTTAGGTGACTCACATGGGCTACTAAGAGCTAATAATTTGAGTGTATATACTAATAGTACATATATCTAAAAGCTCTGTATTGTACGAGTACGAATACGGGTGCATACGAGTAGAATTGTTGATGAAACTGAACGAGGATGTAATTGTAAGCATTTTTGTTAAGTAGAAGTATTTTCATAAGTGTCTTGAAGTCTTTCAAAAATGTATAAATACATATTAAAACACTACATGTATATACATTTTAACTGAGTCGTTAAGTCATCGTTAGTCGTTACATGTAAATGTTGTTTTGAAACCTTTGGGTTAACGATCTTGTTAAATGTTGTTAACCCATTGTTTATTATATCTAAAGAGATGTTAAATTATTACATTATCATGATATTATGATATATAAATATATCTTAGTATGATATATATACATTTAAATGTTGTTACAACGATAATCGTTACATATATGTCTCGTTTCGAAATCATTAAGTTAGTAGTCTTGTTTTTACATATGTAGTTCATTGTTAATACACTTAATGACATGTTTACTTATCATTTATCATGATTAAACATAGTGTATCAATATCTTAATATGATTCATATGTATTTAGTAAGACGTTGTTATAACGATAATCGTTATATATATCGTTTCGAGTTTCTTAATTCAGTAAACTCAATTTTTATGTACATAACTCATTGTTAAAATACCTAATGAGATACTTACTTATCATAATATCATGTTAACTATATATATAAACATATATATGTCATCATATAGTTTTTACAAGTTTTAACGTTCGTGAATCACCGGTCAACTTGGGTGGTCAATTGTCTATATAAAACCTATTTCAATTAATCAAATCTTAACAAGCTTGATTGCTTAACATGTTGGAAACACTTAATCATGTAAATAACAATTTCATTTAATATATATAAAAAAGGAAAAGTTCGAGTCACTACAGTACCTACCCATTAAATAAATTTCGTCTCGAAATTTTAAGCAGTTGGAGGTGTTGACGTATCTTCTGGAAATAAGTACAGGTACTTCTTCTTCATCTGATCTTCTCGTTACCAGGTGAACTCGGGTCCTCTACGAGCATTCCATCAAACCTTAACAATTGGTATCTTGTTTAGCTTAAGTCTTTTAACCTCACGATCCATTATTTCGACGGGTTCTTCGATGAATTGAAGTTTTTCGTTGATTTGAATTTTGTCTCACGGAATAGTGAGATTTTCTTTAGCAAAATATTTCTTCAAATTTAAGACGTGGAAAGTGTTATGTACAGCCGCGAGTTGTTGAGGTAACTCAAGTCGGTAAGCTACTGGTCCGACACGATCAATAATCTTGAATGGTCCAATATACCTTGGATTTAATTTCCCTCGTTTACCAAATAGAACAACGCCTTTCCAAGGTGCAACTTTAAGCATGACCATCTCTCCAATTTCAAATTCTATATCTTTTCTTTTAATGTCAGCGTAGCTCTTTTATCGACTTTGGGCAGTTTTCAATCGTTGTTGAATTTGGATGATCTTCTTGGTAGCTTCTTGTACTATCTCTGGACCCTTAATCTGTATATCCCCCACTTCACTCTAAAAAATCGGAGACCTGCACTTTCTACCATAAAGTGCTTCAAACGGCGCCATCTCAATGCTTGAATGGTAGATGTTGTTGTAGAAAAATTCTGCTAACGGTAGATGTCGATCCCAACTGTTTTCGAAATCAATAACACATGCTCGTAGCATGTCTTCAAGCATTTGTATCGTCTTTTTGCTCTGCCCATCAGTTTATGGATGATAGGCAGTACTCATAGCTAGACGAGTTCCTAATGCTTGCTGTAATGTCTGCCAGAATCTTGAAATAAATCTGCCATCCCTATCAGAAATAATAGAGATTGGTATTCCATGTCTGGAGATGACTTCCTTCAAATACAGTCTTGCTAACTTCTCCATCTTGTCATCTTCTCATATTGACAAGAAGTGTGCTGATTTGGTGAGACGATCAACTATTACCCAAATAGTATCAAAAACACTTGCAGTCTTTGGCAATTTAGTGATGAAATCCATGGTAATGTTTCCCCATTTCCATTCCGGGATTTCGGGTTGTTGAAGTAGACCTGATGGTTTCTGATGCTCTGCTCTGACCTTAGAACACGTCAAACATTTCCCTACGTATTTAGCAACATCGGCTTTCATACCTGGCCACCAAAAATATTTCTTGAGATCCTTGTACATCTTCCCCGTTCCAGGATGTATTGAGTATCTGGTTTTATGAGCTTCTCTAAGTACCATTTCTCTCATATCTCTAAATTTTGGTACCCAAATTCTTTCAACCCTATACCGGGTTCCGTCTTCCCGAATATTAAGATGCTTCTCCAATCCTTTGGGTATTTCATCCTTTAAATTTCCCTCTTTTAAAACTCCTTGTTCTGCCTCCTTTATTTGAGTAGTAAGGTTTGTGACGACCCGGGAATTTCCGACTAAATTTAAACAAAATCTTTATATGTTTCCGACACGATAAGCAAAGTCTGTAATATTGAAATCTCAAAAACCTTGAACTGTGTTCATATATACATTTGATCTCTGACTATTTCCAACGATTCACGAACCTATAAACGTAAATAGAAATGTACATGCAAGTAACTATACTTATACATAATTAGACATTGTAAAATAAATATAGTAGAGAACTGATATGTGATTTAGTTATTAAGAAGGATAAATTAAAATAACTAAAACTTGTTATTAATTGATTTCGAACATAATTTGTCAATGATTAACAAAGTATAATTGTATAATATTATACTTTGAGTTTAAATTGTTTTGATAAATATAACTGATACATCTATCTAGGTAATGAATCTAGATATGTAAAACATAATTATATTTAGTAATTTGAATATACATATAATATATGAACATAATTATTATTATTTGTATATTGTTAAAACATATAAATATTAATTAAATGTTATTAGATAAGTAATAAATAATCCATAATTAATAATAAGTAATGTTAATATAATAAATGTAAATACAAGTTAAAATATAGTTATAAATATTATTATTATTACTTATTAGTAATATTGTATTACTAGTTATTATCACTATTAATATTAATAACATGATTATTAAAACTATTATCATTAAGATAGTTAAAGTATTATCATTATCCTTGTTACTAATATTAGTTATTCATTATTAATATAAGTATCACTACAAAAACTATCATTTATATTGTTATTACTAATATTATCATTAATAAAATTATGATTTTAGTTATTTAATTAATATTAGTATTATTTGATATTACTATCATTAATAAATTTTATTATTATTATTATTACTAACTCATTAACAGGATTATAATTACTTATATATATATATATATATATATATATATATATATATATATATATATATATATATATATATATATATATATATATATATATATATATATATATATATATATATATATATATATATATATATATATATATATATATATAATTAACTATTAATATTAATTGAGTTTAATTTATAAGAATCAAAATACTAGAGCAAAGTTGTTACATATCCACATCCACACTTTATTGGTTTTGTTTATGTCTCCAACTTGCTCGATTTTTCCTTCACCAAATCGTACGAATATATTGGAAATCAGATATCTATTATTATTATATTTATATTTTTTTCCCTCTGACTGTATTATCGGGTCCCCATTTTTTTGTTACCGGTCGAAATCAAACAATACAAACAAATCATTCAAATCATTTTAATTTGATATATGTACTGGATCGTTATCGGTGTGGAATGATATACCTTCTGAAGTTTAAAAAAAAAGAAAAGAAAACCTGAGTTATACATCACGTACCTCTGCTTCACTTTCATTTTTATAAAAACTCGAAATCAAAACAATTGTTAAAATCTATAAATGCCATTGAGTTAGGAATCCCTTATTTAATCTTTCTTCAAAGTTTCAAGTTTCAATTTGTGATATCGAGTGAGAATTTCGAAGTCAAAGTTATTTAAAAAAAAAGTCAAACTTGTGTTCATGGGAAAATTAGTAAGTGTTTTGATGTTATGGTTTCCACTGATGATCCAGATATATTTTAACAATGATTTAGAATTTATTTTGTTTAAGAATCTTAGTCTAAAACGCTTGAAATCTCAAAATCAATTTTTTTTCTTTTCTTCAAGCGACGAACACAGCAGCAGGTTGTATAAATTTTTTTTTCTGTTTTTATTTGATAACTAATTTAAAACCCACTCTTAATGTTCTGTTCTATTTTAAAACCTAAACAAATTGGTAAATTCAACTGCTGGATGAAACAGAATCGAGTGTTTATGAAGAAGGAGAAGAAGAACACTGGATATTGGGTTATATTTATATAAGTGAAAATAAAAACAGAAAGACACAGATGGCTGAATGGTTTGGACGAGTGTGGGTGAGCGAAGGGTCTCGGGTTCGAGTCCCGTTTGGGGCATCCTTTTTATAAATGTTTCTTCAAAAGGGTATACTACTTAATCTTATTTTTTTTATATAATTATTATTACTAATATTATTGTCATTATTATTATAATTAGTAATGTACTAGTATTATAAATAGTATTAAAATGATTATTAATAGTATCATAATTATTATTAGCATTATAACTATTATTATAAGTATCATAATTGTTATTATGATTATTATAATTATAAGAATTATAATTATTGTTATTATTACTAAAATGATAATTATTATCATTATTATTATTACTAAAACATGTATTATTAGTATTATTATGATTATGATTATTGTTATTATGAACATAAGTAAAAGTATTAATAATATCAACATTATTATTAATAACATTGTTAGCATTGTATTTTATTGTTATTATCAATTATTATGATTACTAATATGTTAATAACAACTGTAATATGAAGATAATAATAAGAGTTCTTATGGTAAAAATTACAGAAATTATAGTTATAAGTCTATAAATTATACACGAAGTTTATAATAAAACTTATTATTATTAATACTGTTATTATTATTATCATTACATTATTTAAGTAAGGTATCTCTATAATTAAAAATTATTAAAATTATTATTTTCATGAAAACTATCATTTTTACCTTATCGTTATTATCTTTAAAAATTATTATTATCATTATGGTAAATAGTATTACAATTTTTATTATTATCCTTGTTCTAATATTATTATTATAACTATTTTTTTTATATACAAAAGAAATCTATACAAAAATATGTTTATTACATAAGTATACTAAAATTAATTAATATTATGTTTTAATTAATATAATATTATTTATATAACGTTAATTAAATTATCTATCAAACAGGTATTATAAGATATCATAAATACTAATAAATATTATATATAAGAATATTAATCTTAATATATAAATAAATATATATAAACTTGTTTAATTACGAATATATGTTTTAATATAAATATATTGATATAGGTTCGTGAATCCGAGGCCAACCCTGCATTATTCAATGTCGTAATTGATGGAATTCAATTAGTCCATAAAACATGTCATTAAGGTTAACATAGTTACAAAACCAACTTGTAATTGTTAAGAAAGCGGAAGCAAGATTATCAATAAAACAAGTTTATATGTTAAACATTTAGTTGAATTCCATGTTAATATCAAGTCTTGAAATCATGCTTATAAATATAACAAGATTAGAAGGGTGTTTATACCTCCTCTAAGAATGTAGAAGGCTGAAATTTGGACAGCAGGAAGCTAGAAGGAGATGATGCAAATGGAGCTTCAAAAGGATGAAACCTCAAGGAGAAATACCCCAACCTATACACCAACACTTAGCCTTTAGTTAGGATTTTATTGCCACTTGAAATTTAGCTTGCAACCAACAAAACAAACTCTCTTTCTCTCCCTACACCTCACGGCCAGAAGACAGCAAAGAAGGAGCAGAATGCAGTTTTTTTGTGTTAGTTTAATGTGTATTGCAAGTCACACTTGAGTCAAGGCCCTTGGTAAACTAATAGGCATGTACCTTGGCACTTGTGTGGTCTTAAAATAAACAAATACAAGAATGGGTGTGGCATCTTGGAGACCAAAATTCTGCACACCACATATATATTTTATAACAAGATTTATTTTATAAAACTTGTATAAAATAAACATGTATTTGTTACTTGTAATTATTTTATAAACCATTTTATAAAATATAACATAACATAATTATTTAAACCTATAAATAATTAAATCCACATCATATATAAATTATCCAAATAATTTATCTCAAGTGATCATAATTTAGAAAACCGATTTTCTAAAGTTCAAGTGTCGCGTATTCATTTAACAATCCAACCTTTAAAATAAATACATATAAAGTGTTGGTAAGCTTGTTATTGGGTATGACCCGACTTGGATCATAACATAGTGGCCACGTTAATTTAATATGTCTCTCGGGCATACGAAATACCTTCAATCTACCACTTGCACGAGAAACATAAGAAATTAATGCAAGTGATGGATACCACCTAACGACCGTCCATCACCCCCAATATGTTATGACTTTTTGCCATTCAATAACATCATCCCTTTCGAGTTCCCATCTCGAATATGAATAGGTGAATCTTTTCATTATATCCTTTCGTCCTAGATGTCATGTTAAATCCAAGAGACACAGAGTGATCACTCTCTTCTAGATTTAACTTTATCAGGCCTTAGACATCTGACTCTCAACGAATAAGAGGGACAAATTCCATCTTGACTACATACGTCCTAAATATATACCTTGCAATATACCCGAGCTCTTCCTTATGAACTACCATATTTCAAAATAGCGAAGGAAAGAATCAAGGCACAATACTTGGTAAATATCTGAACCCAATATGTATCTCAGGTCAAAGGATACAATGATATTCTCCTTTAATCAAGACTACATGTGATCAACCACAAAGGCTCCATTTAGTAAATCTTGATGGTGGGTCTTCCAATATTTGCATCCCACAAATATATATGAACCTTGGTTGCAACCTTGCCCCACATTCATCCCGTGATTGTATACCAATCCAAGTTCATAATAGTCTAAACCTCACACTTGCTCCCACAAATGTGATGGACTACGAAATTTAGAATAATAACTTATTCATGGATAAAATATGCAAAATAGGAACATAACTCAAGATAAATTAATCCCATAATTGTATTAATGAGTTTGAACTACTTCGTTCCGTTACAATACATAAAACAGATCATGACCAATCACTAGAATATCGAAGCCCAAGTGCACAAACATGTCCAGTATGTTTCGCTCCATGTAAGAGCTTCGTGAGAGGATCCGCTATATTAAGATCTGTGTGAACTTTGCGAAAACATATCTTTCCCTTTTCAACTTCATCCCTTATGTAGTTGAATCTCCGCTCAATGTGACGGGTCTTTTGATGAGCACGAGGTTCTTTGATTTGAGCAATCGCACCCTCGTTGTCACAAAAGATCTCAAGAGGGTCCTGAATGGAAGGGACTACTCCTAAGTCGTCGATGAATTTCTTCATCCATGCAGCTTCCTGAGCTGCCAATGAGGCAGCGATGTACTCCGATTCTGTAGTGGATAAAGCAACAACATCCTGTTTTGAACTCTTCCAAGAGACCGCTCCTCCATTTAAAGTAAAGACATAACCGGACTGTGATCGAGAATCATCTCGATCAGTTTGGAAACTCGCGTCCACGTAACCTTTTACGGCAAGTTCCTCATCACCAGACCCATATATTAGAAACATATCCTTAGTCCTCCTAAGGTATTTCAATATACTTTTAACCGCAATCCAATGACTGTTTCCTGGGTTATTCTGGTATCTACTTGTCAAGCTAAGAGCGCATGACACATCCGGTCTAGTGCATATCATTGCATACATGATTGACCCAATGGCAGACGCATATGGGACTTTCTTCATTTTCTCCTGTTCATCTTTCGTGGTGGGGCACTGAGATGAACTGAGAAGTGTTCCCTATTGAATAGGTACCAAACCTTTCTTAGAGTTTTCCATCTTGAACCTTTTCAAGATCTTTTTAATGTATGCACTTTGATTCAAACCTATCAGCTTCTTGGATCTATCCCGGTAGATCCCAATCCCCAAAACGTATTGTGCTTCTCCAAGATTCTTAATGGAGAAGCATTTACTTAACCAAGTTTTAACACCTTGCATAGCCAGAATATCATTTCCAAATAACAATATATCATCCACATATAGTACAAGGAACATGATTGTGCTCCCACTAGCTTTCTTATATACACAAGCTTCATCACCATTTTTAATGAAGCCAAACTTCTTGGCCTCCTCATTAAAATGATGATTCCACATTCTAGATGCTTGTTTCAATCCATAGATTGACTTCTTTAACTTGCATACCCTTTTAGGATATTTCGGATCAACAAAACCTTCTGGCTGAACCATATAGACATCTTCCTCAAGATGTCCATTTAGGAAAGCGGTATTGACATCCATTTTCCGTATTTCATAATCATAATGAGTAGCAATGGCAAGTAATATCCTAATAGACTTTAGCATTGCCACTGGCGAAAAGGTTTCATCATAGTCAACCCCTTGAGTTTGAGTGAAACCTTTTGCTACAAGTCTAGCTTTATATGTATCCAAGTTTCCATGTATGTCGGTTTTCATTTTAAAAATCCATTTACAATCAACTAGCCTAGAGCCAGGAGGTTGCGCAACAAGTTCCCAAACTTGGTTGTCATACATGGATTGCATCTCAGCGTTCATGGCTTCCTGCCATTTATCTTTATCAATCCTTGATAAAGCATCTTTGGTAGTTAGTTGGTTCATCCAAATCAACCACATAGCATCCATCCATGAGAAACCCATATCTCTCAGGTGGATTACTAATCCTACCAGATCTGCGAACGTCTTGTGTATTTTGATCATCCATTTGATCACTCTCAACATTTTCATGTTGAGTGCTAGTGTCAACCAATTGTGTATCATCTACTTGATCTTGAATCTCTTCAAGATTTATTTTCCTTTCACTTTCGCCTTCCATTAAGAACTTAGTTTCAAGGAATTCTGCCTTCCGAGCAACAAATACATTTTGCTCGGTCGGATCATAGAAATAGTATCCCATATCATCCTTGGGCTATCCTATGAAGATACACTTCGTGGATCAAGCATGCAACTTATTAGCATCATAGCACTTAGGATAAGCTTCACATCCCCACACTTTCAAGTATGATAGAGAAGGAGGTTTTCCAAACCACATCTCGTGAGGAGTTCGTTCCACTTTCTTGGTTGGGGCCATATTTAAAATACGAGCCGCGGAGCTTAGACAATAACCCCAAAATGATAGAGGTAACGAGCTTCTTGCCATCATAGATCGAACCATATCCATTAGGGTTCAGTTCCTCCTTTCGAAAACCCCATTAAGTTGGGGTGTTCCTGGTGGAGTAAGTTGTGAGATAATCCCACAACTCCTAAGATGATCTTGGAAAGCATCGCTTAGGTATTCACCTCCTCTATCGGTACGAAGTACCTTGATTGTCTTGTTGAGTTGATTTTGTACTTCGTTTTGATATTCTTTGAATGCTTCAAAAGTTTCATCCTTATGTCTTAATAAGTAGACATATCCGAAACGACTAAAGTCATCAATGAAAGTAACAAAGTATCATTCACCATTCCTAGTCATGGGTTTAAAGGGTCCACATACATCCGAATGTATTAATCCCAATAAATCTTTAGCCCTTTCATAGGTCCCTTTGAAAGATGATTTAGTCATTTTGCCTTGTAAACAAGATTCACATACATCAAACGAGTCCATCTCATTTGATTTCAAAAGTCCATTCTTTTGAAGTGTACGCATTCGGTTCTTGTTTATGTGACCAAGGCGACAATGCCATAAGTAGGAATCACTCAAATCCCTTTTGAGTTTCTTGGTGTTAGTATGGTATATTGAGCTACTAGATGATGTATCATCATGAACCAATTCATAAATTTCATTTGAAGGCGAAGCTTTAAAATAGAATACATTATCTAAATAAACGTGGATATCATCATTAACAAAATTAAGATAAAAACCACATTGTTTTAAACGGGAAACTGAAATAATGTTTCGACATAAATCCGGTGCATACAAAACATTGTTCAAAATAAGTTCCAAACCACTTGGAAGCTTTAATACAAAGTCTCCTTGAGCCTTCACTTGCACTTTGGATCCATTACCCATAAAGAGACTTGATGTTCCCGCTTGCTTGCTACTTCTTTTGAACCCCTGCAAAGAATTGCAAATGTGAGTTCCACATCCAGTGTCCAATACCCATGTATTAGCAGAAGTAATACTAAGCTCTACATATACCATATATATATTACCTGAGGTTTGCCCCGCATCCCTCTTTTCCTTCAACTCCTTAAGGTAGACCGGGCAGTTGCGTTTCCAGTGACCCATTTCACAGCAACCGAAGCACGGGTCTTCCTTGGGGTTTGCTTGTTCGGCAACCTTTTGGTTCTTCCTCTTATTTTTGGTTGGGGTAACCATCTTCCCCTTTCCCTTGCCTTGATGGGCGGGTCCTTTCCTGTTAGCCGCCTTTGGCTTAGAGGTGTTATTACCTTTGGACCGACCATCATTGACCATTAGCACGGGTGAAGCCTTCTTACCCATGCTAGTTTCCGCCGTCCTAAGCATGCCATGAAGTTCGCCAATGGTCTTATCCATTCCATTCATATTGTAATTAATTAAAAATTGGTCAAACCTCTTTGATAAGGAGTTTAGGATAAGATCCGTGGCTAGCTCATTAGATATGTTGAGATTAAGACGGTTTGCGCGATCAATGAGGCTTTTCATCTTAAGGACATAAGATGAAACGGATTGGGATTCGTCCATACGACATGCATGAAATGCTCCAACGGTCTCGAAGCGCTCGACACGTGCTTGTTGAAGGAACATCTCCTTCAATTGCGTGATCATGTCGTATGCAGTATGATGCTCGAAATCCTTTTGGAGTTCGGGTATCATAGTCCCAAGCATTAGTCAGGCGACTTGCACCGAATCGGTGCAATAGTTATCCCAATAAGCCATGCCTTCTATATCATCCTCGTCGGGTTGATCGGGAATGGGGTCTTCCAACACATACGCTTTATCCTCGAGTTTGAGGACAATCCTAAGATCGCGGAACCAATCCATAAAGTTCGTATGGTTGAGTTTGTCTTTCTCGAGGAGAGACCTTAACAATAGGTTGTTCAGGTTAATAGGTGCGTTTTGCATGTTGTTGTTATTGGCGGCCATCTACAAAATTTAACAAAGTTCATTTAAGTATCGATTTTAAATTTAATAAACAATACCCTTTAAATATTAATTAACTTATTAAATATTAGAATCCAACGGTAAATCAAATTTCGGTTAGGTGACCTTTATCCCGTTATTTGATTTAGCTAGGTAGTCATTTATATGACAATTGCAATCCTTTTGCAACTTCTAAATTATGGGATCATGCAATCCTTTTGCATGGCATATTTATCCCATCAACGCCTATTTGTTCCTCATGCTTCGGTGACCCTAAGTTCATGATTCCTAAATCAAGTCGTCCTACTTGTGTAAACTTGTAAAATTCAACATACAAGTGGTTAGGTGACCTTTATTCCACAAGTGTGCGAAATTCACCTTAATCATATTAGTTTGCTCATAACGGTTAGGTGACCTTTATCCCATTATGAGTTCCCTAATATTTTTAAGTGTTGCACAAAAGGATGGCGTTTGACTTATTTACCTTGTTAATAGAAGGGATTTTAAGTTTCCATTAATTCTAGATTAAGAAAACTTTTATGCCATACACCAACATGCATTTAGTGTATGGTTTATTTGAAATCCATTTTCATGTCATGTAATTTTAGCCAATTACTTGATATAAACCATTTTATACATATGATCCTTATCATGTTCTTAATGTCCTTTTAGCCATTTTAATTTAACCGATTAAATTGTGGTTTGGTAAATTTCATGTTGTTAATAATTCAACCAATTTAAATTTTAGTTTTGCTTGTTGTTAACTTGTGTGATAACTTGTTGTATTAACATACACAATCCACAATCATACAAGAAATTAAAACAACCACGCATGCAAAAAAAAAATGTTCACAATCAAGCCTTTTGGTAGACATTTTGTTTAGCCGAAAACAAAATGCCACCGGTCAATGGGTAAAACACAAAGTAAGAGGTTTTAACCTCCCACTTAACCTTGCATCCACATGCTTCTTGTGTTCTTCCTTGTGTTCTTCATGCATCTTCATCTTGTTACAAAATATATCCTAATACATTTTGTCTAGAAAATGAAAATACAACCTAATCTACTTTACATACCAAATGTAAAATAAATTACATAACCAAATGAATGAATATTACAACCAAATGAATAAATTAATTATTACATACCAAATGAATAATACAAATCATTCAAACACACATGCATTCAAACATAAGGTCAAGGCATTGATTGTGAACTACAACATATGAACAAAAATGACCAATTTACAAGTTCCAAACCCTCTTGGAACCTCCAAGAATTCGGCCAACCTTACAAACCCACCCAAACCCGAACATTTTTTTTACATTCCATATTCATGCATGTGTATGGAATGCAAATATAGTGGGTTTAAAGACCATAAAAGAAGCATAATCCATAGACTTCGGCTCTAGATACCATTGATGGAATTCAATGAGTCCATAAAACATGTCATTAAGGTTAACATAGTTACAAAACCAACTTGTAATTGTTAAGAAAGCGGAAGCAAGATTATCAATAAAACAAGTTTATATGTTAAACATTTAGTTGAATTCCATGTTAATATCAAGTCTTGAAATCATGCTTACAAATATAACAAGATTAGAAGGGTGCTTATACCTCCTCTAAGAATGTAGAAGGCTGAAATTTGGACAGCAGGAAGCTAGAAGAAGATGATGCCAAATGGAGCTTCAAAAGGATGAAACCTCAAGGAGAAATACCCCAAACTGTACACCAACACTTAGCCTTTAGTTAGGATTTTATTGCCACTTGAAATTTAGCTTGCAACTATCAAAACAAACTCTCTTTCTCTCCCTATACCTCATGGCCAGAAGACAGCAAAGAAGGAGCAGAATGCAGTTTTTTTTATGTTAGTTTAATGTGTATTGCAAGTCACACTAGAGTCAAGGCCCTTGGTAAACTAATAGGCATGTACCTTGGCACTTGTGTGGCCTTAAAATAAACAAATACAAGCATGGGTGTGGCATCTTATAGACCAAAATTCTACACACCACATATATATTTTATAACAAGATTTATTTTATAAAACTTGTATTTATTTTATAAAACTTGTATAAAATAAACATGTATTTGTTAATTGTAATTATTTTATAAACCATTTTATAAAATATAACACAACATAATTATTTAAACCTATAAATAATTAAATCCACATCATATATAAATTATCCAAATAATTTATCTCAAGTGATCATAATTTAGAAAACCAATTTTCTAAAGTTCAAGTGTCGCGTATTCATTTAACAATCCAACCGTTAAAATAAATACATATAAAGTGTTGGTAAGCTTGTTATTGGGTATGACCCGACTTGGATCATAACATAGTGGCCACGTTAATTTAATATGTCTCTCGGGCATACGAAATACCTTCAGTAATATGTATTTTTACTACAAAATACAGTATAGTGAGTTTCATTTGCTCCATTTTTAAATGCTTTTGCAATATATATTTTTGGGACTGAGAATACATGCGTTGCTTTTATAAATGTTTTACAAAATAGACACAAGTGATCAAAAACTACATTATATGGTTGGATTATTAAACCGAATATCGCTCTTCAAGTCTGGTAACCTAAGAATTTAGGGAAATGGCCCCTGATTGACGGGAATCTTAAAGATAGATCTATGGACCTTGACAAGTCCCATTCAGGGTACAAATGCTTTAGTACTTCGAGATTATTATACAGACGAAAGGTTCTGTTTTGGGGATATTCTATGCATTAAGTTAACGTCGGTTACCAGGTGTTCAATCCATATGAATGATATTTTTGTCTCTATGCATGGGACGTATATTTATGAGAACTGAAAATGAAAATCTTGTGGTCTATTAAAATGATGGAAATGATTATTTATGTTAAACTAATGAACTCACCAACCTTTTGATTGACACTTTAAAGCATGTTTATTCTCAGGTATGAAAGAAATCTTCCGCTGTGCATTAGCTCATTTTAAGGATATTACTTGAAGTCATTTATGGCATATTTCGAAAGACGTTGCATTCGAGTCGTTGAATTCATCAAGATTATTATTAAGTCAATTATATTTGGATATACTATGAAATGGTATGCATGTCATCAACATTCGATGTAAATGAAAGGTTGTCTTATAAAAACTGAAGGTTTTTTGTTTGCCCGAGAGACATATTTAATTAATGTGGCTAACATGTAATGATTCAATTCGGGTCATACCCAATAACAAGCTTACCGACACCTTATATGTATTTATCTTAACAATTGGATCGTTAAATAAATACGCGACACTTGAACTTTGGAAAATCGGTTTTCTAAAATATTATCACTTGAGATAAATTATTTGGATAATTTATATTTAATTATTTATAGGCTTAAATAATTATGTTGTGTTATATTTTATAAATGGGTTTATAAAATGTAAGTAACTTAACAAATGCATGTGTTTTATTACATGTTTATTAATAACATGTTATGTAATAAAATTGATTGAATTTTTTTTTTAAAAACCATGGTGGTGGACGTTTTTGTGAGTCCCCATGGCTACTCACATGCTAGCTTTTTGTTATTTTAAGATTACACAACAAACCATGAGCATGCTTGTCCATTTAACCATGCATTGACTCAAAAATTGATAAGTTAACTTGGAAAAACTCTCTTCTGTTCCTCCTACATTCTGCTGGCTGAATTTTTGGTGTGAGAAGAGAGGTTTTTTTAGCTTACTAATTAAGTTCATAAGTGTCAAAATAAATCCTAACTAAACTTCAAGGTGTTGGTGATAAGTTTGGGGTATTATCTCTTGAGGTTTCATAGTTTTGGAGCTTGCTTTCATCGTCATCTTATCAACTTGCAGCTGTCCAAATTCAGCATTAAATCCATCAATGAGGAGGTATAAACGCTCTTCTAATCTTGTTATATTTGTAAGCATATGATTCATGACTTGATATTAATGTGGAATTTAACAAAATGGCTTTACAATTACACTTGTTCTATTATTGCTTCCGCTTGTATTAACTATCTTAAAATTGGTTTTATGATTGTGTAAACTATATGAACATGTTGTTTTGAAACTTGTTAAATTCCATCAATGGTATCTAGAGCCGAAGTCTATGGATTATGCTTCTTATATAGTCTTTAAACCCACTATATTTGCATTCCATGTACATGCATGAATATGGAATGTAAAAATGTTCGGGTTTGGGTGGGTTTGTGAGTTTGGCCGAATTTGAAAGAGTTTCCAAGAGGGTTTGGAACTTGCAAATTGGTCATATTTGTTGTATGTAGTGTTCACAATCAATGCCTTGACCTTTTGATTGAATGCATGTGTGTTTGAATGATTTGTATTATTCATTTGGTATGTAATAATTAATTCATTCATTTGGTTATAATATTCATTCATTTGATTATGTAATTTATTTTATATTTGGTATGTAAAATAGATTAGGTTATATTTTCATTTTCTAGAAAAATGTATTAGGATATATTTTGTAAAATGATGAAAATAATGAAGACTTGAAGAACACAAGAAAAAGCATTTGGATGCAAGATTAAGTGGGAGATTTAAAATCTCCTACTTTGTGTTATAACCCTTACCGGTGGCATTTGTTTTCGGCTAAACAAATGTCTACCAAATTGGCTTGATTGTGAACATGTTTGATTTGCATGTGTGGTTGTTTATTGTGTTTGTATGTTTGGTTGCTACAAGTAAATCACAAATTAATAACAAGCAAAATGACAATTTAATTGGTTAAATTAGACATTATTAGCACATGCAATATGACAATTTAATTGGTTAAATTAGGAATGGCTAAAAGGATTTAATAATTGGTTATTAAAACATAATAAATGGTTTATTATCAAAGTAGTAAAATTGGATTTATTACATGACATGCAAATGGATTTCAAATCAACCATACACTAAATGCATGTTGGTGTATGGTATAAAAGTTTTCTCAAACTAGAATTAAAGGAAACTTAAAACCCTTTACACACTAGGTTAACAAGTTTAAACGCCATCCTATTGTATGACACTTAGACATATTAGGGAACTTATAATGGAATAAAGGTCACCTAACCGTTATGAGCAAACTAATATGATTAAGGTAAATTTCGCACACTTGTGGGATAAAGGTCACCTAACCACTTGTATGTTAAGTTTACATGTCTAAACAAGTAGGACGACTTGATTTGGAAATCATGAACTTAGGGTCACCAAAGCATGATGAACAAATAGGCGTTGATGGGATAATATGCCATGCAAAAGGATTGCATGATCCCATAACTTAGATGTTGCAAAAGGATTGTAATTGTCATATAATGACTACCTAGCTAAATCAAATGACGGGATAAAGGTTACCTAACCGAAATTTGGTTTACCGTTGGATTCTAAAATTTAATAAATATCAATTGGATTTAAAGGGTATTGATTATTAAATTAAAATTAATACTTAAACAACTTTGTTAAATTTTGTAGATGGCCGCCAATAACAACAACATTCCAAATGCACCAATCAACTTTAACAACCTATCGTTGAGGTCAATCCTCGAAAAGGAAAAACTCAACCATACGAACTTCATGGATTGGTTCCGCAATCTAAGAATTGTTCTCAAACTTGAGGATAGGGTGTATGTGTTGGAAGACCCCATTCCTGATCAACCTGACGAGGATGATACGGAAGGCATGGCTTATTGAGAGAAATATTGCACCGATTCGGTGCAAGTTTCTTCCCTCATGCTTGGGACTATGATACCAGAACTCCAAATGGATTTCGAGCATCATAGTGCATATGACATGATCAAACAGTTGAAGGAGATGTTCCTTCAACAAGCTCGTGTCGAGCGCTTTGAAACGATCCTAGCGCTTCATGCATGTCGGATGGATGACTCCCAATCCGTTTCATCTTATGTCCTTAAGATTAAAAGCCTAATTGATCGAGCGAACCATCTAAACTGCAACGTGTCTAATGAATTAGCCACGGACCTTATCCTTAATTCCTTGTCAAAGAGGTTTGACACATTTGTAATGAATTACAACATGAATGGATGGGATAAAAGCATTGGTGAATTACATGCCATGCTTAAGACGGCAGAGGCAAGCATGGGTAAAAGGGCTTCACCCGTGTTTACGATCAATGAAGGCGGGTCCAAAACCAATAACACTTCTAAGCCGAAGGCTGCTAAGAGGAAAGGACCCGCCTACCTAGGCAAAAGCAAGGGAAAGGGGAAAGTGGTTACCCCAACCAACAACAACAAGAAGCAAAAGGTTGCCGGAAAGGCTAACCCCAAGGAAGATCCGTGCTTCGGTTGCGGTAAAATGGGTCACTGGAAACGCAACTGCCCGGTCTATCTCAAGGAGTTGAAAGAAAAGAGGGATGCAGGGCAAACCTCAGGTAATGTATATATGGTATACATTGAGCTTAGTATTACTTCTTCTAATACATGGGTATTAGACACAGGATGTGGAACTCATATTTGTAATACTTTGCAGGGGTTCAAAAGAAGTGATCAAGATGCGGGAACAACAAGTCTCTTCATGGGTAATGGAGCAAGGGTGCAAGTGAAAGCTCAAGGAGACTTTGTTTTAAAGCTTCCAAGTGGTTTGGAGCTTATGTTGAAAAATATTTTGTATGCACCCGATTTATCTCGAAACATTATTTCTGTATCCCGTTTGAAACAATATGGTTTTAATCTTAATTTCATTAATGATGATATCCATGTTTCTTTAGATAATGTGTTCTATTTTAAGGCTTCGCCTTCGAATGGTATTTATGAATTGGTTCATGATGACACATCATACAAGAGCTCAATGTTCCATGCAAACACCAAGAAACTCAAAAGGGATTTGAGTGATTCCTACTTATGGCATTGTCGCCTTGGTCACATAAACAAGAATCGAATGCATACACTCCAAAAGAATGGACTTTTGAAATCAAATGAACTAGACTCGTTTGATGTATGCGAATCTTGTTTACAAGGCAAAATGACTAAAGCACCTTTCAAAGGGACCTATGAAAGGGCTAAAGACTTATTAGGATTAATACATTCAGATGTATGTGGACCTTTTAAGCCCATGACTAGGAAAGGTGAAAGATACTTCGTCACTTTCATTGATGACTTCAGTCGTTTCGGATATGTCTACTTATTAAGACATAAGGACGAAACTTTCGAAGCATTCAAGGAATATCAAAACGAAGTACAAAATCAACTCAATAAGACAATCAAGGTACTTCGTACCGATAGAGGAGGTGAATACCTGAGCGATGCTTTCCAAGATCATCTTAGAAGTTGTGGGATTATCTCGCAACTTACTCCGCCCGGGACACCACAGCTTAATGGTGTGTCCGAAAGGAGGAACCGAACCCTAATGGATATGGTTCAATGTATGATGGCTAGAAGCTCGTTACCTCTATCATTCTGGGGTTATTGTCTATGCTCCGCGGCTCGTATTCTAAATATGGCCCCAACCAAGAAAGTGGAACGAACTCCTCATGAGATGTGGTTTGGAAAACCTCCATCTTTATCATACTTAAAGGTATGGGGATGTGAAGCTTATCCTAAGCGTTACGTCCCTAATAAGTTGAATGCTCGATCCACGAAGTGTATCTTCATAGGATATCCCAAGGATGATATGGGATACTATTTCTATTATCCAACCGAGCAAAATGTATTTGTTGCTCGAAAGGCTGAATTCCTTGAAACTAAGTTCCTAATGGAAGGAAATAGTGAAAGGAAGATAGATCTTGAAGAGGTTCAAGATCAAATAGATGATACACAATTGGTTGACACTAGCACTCAACATGAAAATGTTGAGAATGATCGAATGGATGATCAAAATACACAAGACATTCGTAGATCTGGTAGGATTAGTAATCCTCCTGAGAGATATGGGTTTCTCATGGATGGTTGCTATGTGATTGATTTGGATGAACCCACAAACTACCAAGATTCTTTATCAAGGATTGATAAAGATAAATGGCAGGAAGCCATGAACGCTGAGATGCAATCCATGTATGACAACCAAGTTTGGGAACTGGTTGTACAACCTACTGGCTCAAGGCTAGTTGATTGTAAATGGATTTTCAAAATGAAAACCGGCATACATGGAAACTTAGATACATATAAATCTTGACTTGTAGCAAAAGGTTTCACTCAAACTCAAGGGGTTGACTATGATGAAACTTTTTCACCTGTGGCAATGCTAAAGTCTATTAGGATATTATTTGTCATTGCTGCTCATTATGATTATGAAATATGGCAAATGGATGTCAAGACCGCTTTCCTAAATGGATATCTTGTGGAAGATGTCTATATGGTTCAGCCTGAAGGTTTTGTTGATCCGAAATATCCTAAAAGGGTATGCAAGTTAAAAAAGTCAATCTACGGATTGAAACAAGCATCTAGAATGTGGAATCATCGTTTTAATGAGGAAGCCAAGAAATTTGGCTTCATTAAAAATGGTGATGAAGCTTGTGTATATAAGAAAGCTAGTGGGAGCACTATCATGTTCCTTGTACTATATGTGGATGATATATTGTTATTTGGAAATGATATTCCGGCAATGCAAGGAGTTAAAACTTGGCTAAGTAAATGCTTCTCCATTAAGGATCTTGGAGAAGCACAATACGTTTTGGGGATTGGGATCTACAGGAATAGATCCAAGAAACTGATAGGTTTGAATCAAAGTGCATACATTGAAAAGATCTTGAAAAGGTTCAAGATGGGAAACTCTAAGAAAGGTTTGGTACCTATTCAAAGAGGAATGCCTCTCAATTCATCTCAGTGTCCGACCACGAAAGATGAACAAGAGAGAATGAAGAAAGTCCCGTACGCATCTGCTATTGGGTCAATCATGTATGCAATGATATGCACTAGACCGGATGTGTCATGCGCTCTTAGCTTGACAAGTAGATACCAGAATAACCCAGGTAACAGTCATTGGATTGCTGTTAAAAGTATATTGAAATACCTTAGGAGGACTAAGGATATGTTTCTTATATACGGGTCTGGTGAGGAGTAACTCGCTGTAAAAGGTTACGTGGATGCGAGTTTCCAAACTGATCGAGATGATTCTCGATCACAATCCGGTTATGTATTCACGTTAAATGGAGGTGCAGTCTCTTGGAAGAGTTCAAAACAGGATGTTGTTGCTTTATCCACTACAGAGTCGGAGTACATCGCCGCATCATTGGCAGCTCAGGAAGCTGCATGGATGAAGAAATTCATCGACGACTTAGGAGTAATCCCTTCCATTCAGGACCCTCTTGAGATCTTTTGTGACAACGAGGGTGCGATTGCTCAAATCAAGGAACCTCGTGCTCACCAAAAGACCCGTCACATTGAGCGGAGATTAAACTACATAAGGGATGAAGTTGAAAAGGGAAAGATATGTATTCGCAAAGTTCACATATATCTTAATATAGCGGATCCTCTCACGAAGCTCTTACATGGATCAAAACATGCAGGACATGTTTGTGCATTAGGGCTTCGATATTCTAGTGATTGGTCATGATGTGTTTTAAGTGTTGTAACGGAATGAAATTGTTCAAACTCATTAATATAATTATGGTATTAATTTATTTTGAGTCATGTTCCTATTTTGCATATTTTATCCATGAATAAGATATTATTCTAAATTCCGTAGTCGATCACATTTGTGGGAGCAAGTGTGAGGTTTAGACTATTATGAACTTGGATTGGTATACGTTTACGGGATGAATGTGGGGCAAGGTTGCAACCAAGGTTCATAGATATTTGTGGGATACAAATATTGGAAGACCCGCCCTCAAGATTTACTAAATGGAGCCTTTGTGGTTGATCACATGTAATCTTGAGTAAAGGTGAATAGCATTGTATCCTTTGACCTGAGATACATATTGGGTCCGGATATTTACCAAGTATTGTACCTTGATTCTTTCCTTCGCTATTCTGAAATATGGTAGTTCATAAGGAAGAGCTCAGGTATAATGCAAGGTATATATTTAGGACGTATGTAGTCAAGATGGAATTTGTCCCTCTTATTCATTGAGAGTCAGATGTTTAAGGCCTGATAAAGTTAAATCTAGAAGAGAGTGATCACTCTATGTCTCTTGGATTTAACATGACATCTAGGACAAAAGGATGTGATGTAAGATTCACCTATTCATATTCGAGATGGGAACTCGAAAGGGATGATGTTATTGAATGGCACAAAGTCATAACATATTAGGGGTGATGGACGGTCGTTAGGTGGTATCCATCACTTGCATTAATTTCTTATGTTTCTCGTGCAAGTGGGAGATTGAAGGTTTTTCGTATGCCCGAGAGACATATTTAATTAATGTGGCTAACATGTTATGATCCAAGTCGGGTCATACCCAATAACAAGCTTACCGACACCTTATATGTATTTATCTTAACAATTGGATCGTTAAATAAATACGCGACACTTGAACTTTGGAAAATCGGTTTTCTAAAATATTATCACTTGAGATAAATTATTTGGATAATTTATATTTAATTATTTATAGGCTTAAATAATTATGTTGTGTTATATTTTATAAACGGGTTTATAAAATGTAAGTAACTTAACAAATGCATGTGTTTTATTACATGTTTATTAATAACATGTTATGTAATAAAATTGATTGAATTTTTTTTTTAAAACCATGGTGGTGGACGTTTTTGTGAGTCCCCATGGCATCTCACATGCTAGCTTTTTGTTATTTTAAGATTACACAACAAACCATGAGCATGCTTGTCCATTTAACCATGCATTGACTCAAAAATTGATAAGTTAACTTGGAAAAACTCTCTTCTGCTCCTCCTACATTGTGCTGGCCGAATTTTTGGTGTGAGAAGAGAGGTTTTTTTAGCTTACTAATTAATTTCATAAGTGTCAAAATAAATCCTAACTAAACTTCAAGGTGTTGGTGATAAGTTTGGGGTATTATCTCTTGAGGTTTCATAGTTTTGGAGCTTGCTTTCATCATCATCTTATCAACTTGCAGCTGTCCAAATTCAGTACTAAATCCATCATTGAGGAGGTATAAACGCTCTTCTAATCTTGTTATATTTATAAGCATATGATTCATGACTTGATATTAATGTGGAATTTCACAAAATGGCTTTACAATTACACTTGTTCTATTAATGCTTCCGCTTGTATTAACTATCTTAAAATTGGTTTTATGATTGTGTAAACTATATGAACATGTTGTTTTGAAACTTGTTAAATTAAATCAAAAACAAATGCAATGTTTGTAAAATGTATCATATAGAGGTCAAGTACCTCGCGATGTAACCAACTATTGTGAATCGTTTGTAATCGATATGGACATTGTCCAGATGGATTAGGATGGGTTATGAAAGTTGGTATCAGAGCGTTGGTCTTAGCGAACCAGGTCTTGCATTAGTGTGTCTAACTGATAGCTGTTTAGATGCATTAGTGAGTCTGGACTTCGACCGTGTCTGCATGTCAAAAGTTTTGCTTATCATTTTATGTCGAAAATTACCTGCTTATCATTCTTAGAGAATCACTTGCTTATCATCCTTAGTCTAGACACATCTTATTACATTGATTGCATGATTAATGTATAGACAAAATTCATATCTTAGCATATCTGCTAATTCATATCTTAGCGTATCTGTTATTGTAAACTTTGCCTGACATTTTCTGTAGATTCCTCCGTAACTTATGGGATTTTAGTATTATATATGCAAATGTAAATTATTTATTGCCGACTACTAATCTACATCCTATAATCTATTTCTTATCAAAAATCCTTCTTATGATCGTACGAGATGAATCCCTCAACAAGTTCGAGTCCCTCAGATTCCGATAACTACTTCGATAGTTATTCCAACAACTATTCTGACATGGATGTTCACCTAAGCTCTGGAAGAAGCGTCACCAGAATGAATCAGCAAATCATCTATCCCCAATTCATCTGATGAGTTCGTAGTTGACTTAATCAATGAAGATGAGAATAAGTCGATCCTTTTCACCAACTGAATTCACCTCTCGGCAAAGAACCTGAAGCACTTACCGGCGAACCTGTTCAAAATACCATTTTCTCTCTCATTTCCAGAGTATCTCGTCACGATTATATACTATCTTAGATTCTAGATCTTATTCATCCGTTCGTTACGACTGACAATCATCCCGGACTAATAGAAGAAGTCAACGAACTTCGCGCTCGAGTAATCAATTTAGAAAATATGGTGCAAACATTTACTAGCTTCAGCAACATCATCGACACCAACAATACCATCAATAACAACACCAGTAACATCACTAGCCTCAGCACCAACAGCACTAATACCACCAACACCAACATTCGCGTCACCAGCTTCGACATCTCATTCAGTACCTCGAGTATAATCATCGTTCTACATGATGTTCTACATCAATTATCTTCGTTCGACATAGAGATTATGTAATCTCTAATGTTTTAGTGATTATATATTCCTGTTCTAACGGTAAATCAAATGAGTTTAATATCATATTGACTCATTAGATCCATGATTACATCTAAAGAAAATATATATGTATATATGTTTTCATAAAGATTGTAATTAAAAATTCTTTTGTACAAACTATTAATGGTGAAAATATTTTAGCGGGTAGGTAATACCCGAGGAATTATTTAGATTTCACATTAATAAGTTACACTGTACATTCTTCGAATTTGATTCAACGATCATTTACTATTCTATTTACATCTACCGATATACAAATTCGTTCACCACAGAATAACCATTTTCATTCAATTTCATATTTGCATTTTGACTTATCAGAATCCAACAAGTGGCATAATGAAGAAAACATTGAACAAAATAAAATTTGTTAGAAACAAACAATTTAACTATGAAAATTTTTGTTAAGAATCCACGCTAACTGTTCCTAGCTAATTGTTCCTAGCTAACTGATTACATTTTATTTATCGCAATTTACATTCTTGCAATTTTATTTATCGTCATTTAATTTCTGTTATTTACTTTACGCATTTTATTTATCGTTATTTAATTTCTGTTATTTATTTTACGCACTTTAAATACCGGGACACGTATACAAGGTTTTGACATATCATATCAACACATTTATATATATTATTTGGAATAACCATAGACACTCTATATGCAGTAATGAACGAGTTCTCTATACAGGGTTGATATTGATTCTACAATAATATATATAATTTGAGTTGTGATCGAGTCTAAGACATGTACACGGGTCACGATACGTATTAATTAATTCGAATATTATATATTAAACTATATATGAATTATTGGACTGTAACTGTGGACTATCGACTGTGGACTATCAAGATTGGACAATTAAAAATGAATTAAAATATTTATTATAACTTATGAAATTAAAATTTCTTCAAGTTTGCCACTTGATTTCATCTTAAACCTCATTTGTATCTTGACGATTACAATCTGCGTTCAAAATCTTTCATGATTCTTGAAAACACCTCAATCGAAAGGATGAACCAACTGCACTTTACCTACGGAAGAAAGATCGATGCATATTGTTATGCACCTGAAAACTCTCGAAAATTGAGTAAACGTTTAACGCATAGCTGTGCTAATTCCTTGAGCGTTATTATTATTGAAAATAACTTTGCAATCTCTTTCCAAATTAGCCAATTTTGTCATAGCTCCAACAAATCAACTTCGAATTTTCGTTCGAAACAACCTTATTATAACCTTGATATATATATACGTGTTCTTTATTTGTTACCGGGGAACCTTTCATATTTTACCATATTACCAGCAGACGTACCAGCAACCTCGTTACTTCTTGGTTTAAATCTCTCCGATAAATCATTATATTTATTCATTGAAACCCTATCATATACTCATCCGCATCTTGTAACGAGAATTGCCATACTAATTACCAGGAATCAGCAATCGGTACTTTGAAAACTCACAGCATATCTACATCAATAGTTATATGTATCCATAAAACATTTATCTCTTAGAATTATGATCTTTTATTCTGAAATTCTAAAAAACACTCAGTCTACAAATTAATACTCAGAATGTTGAAAAATCTGAATGAAGCAGCAGAAAATGTAGACAACCGTAAACGATCGTAATCGTCGGAAGTTTAATGATAAAGAATAGTATGTTGGAAAAGCTCAGAAAAGTTGGAACTAAAAAACGGATTGAACAAACTACGAAGGAGTCTCTGAACAAAACACAAGGAGTAAACTTGTACATTAAGAATCCTGATGATTCTGTTTCTGGTGAAATCTTTATCGAATACCTTGCTTCTTACTCCAAACTCTTGCGGGAAAGTTTTCTTCACCATCCTTCGATATTAGAAATTCCAAGATATCATCGTATCTTTCATTATAAATATCCTCCATATTTCTGAAGATATTTTCATAACTATTCTTATCTGAAATCATTAATCTCTTTGTGCTATCAGTGTTACATCATATAGAAACTGTTAGTTTCTATATTCTGTAAACTTTTGAGCTTAAAATATGAATGTTATTGAAGAAATGTTGGAAATTGATGCATGAGTTAGTATAATATAATGACACTTGATCAACGCGATTATATTACAGTAAGTCATGCTGAGTTTCTAAATGGAATGTGATGATTCACAGATCATAATGACATCATGTGCCATGTTACACGACTCCTACATTCTATCTAATATATAAACATATCAAGAACATATTTTCTTGATAGTTCTATCTTTTCCGTGATATTCTGGTAATTTGACGAATCAAGATCGTGCCATTACAATATCCTTCAAACATTAACTATGATCATTCCAAAATTCATATTTACGAATTCTGGACCATTACATGCGGTGCTTAATCACAAGAAGAGTAAACGAAAGAATGAAGCTCCGACATAGAAATGGGAGTATAAATCACAGCAAATAAGAGAGAACATTAACTGTGAATGACAATGATTATAGAAGACTGAAGTGGGGACTACGAAATATAAGGGAGAATATAAAGCCCAACAACAACACCGAAATTACAAACTGTGGATATCAGTGCGTATAGCAATATAAAGACATGGGAGGATTATAAATACAATAATCCCTAGAGCATAGTAGAAATAAACAGATTCTTCTGGTGAGAGTTGGAAAAGAAGAACGATCATTGCGATAGTCATAATAAGAACAAGGATTAGAACCGGATTAAGCATTATTATAATCTTTTGGATATATGAACTGAGAAAGAAGGTATAGAAGTGGTGGAAACTAATGGAACGGAAAAGGTAAATTTATAATGGAAATATCAGACAGAGTAATCGAGGCAGATTACCGTATTTAAATATAGAGAGATCTTAATTCCCTTATTCGCCGAAGAATCAAATCTTTTAGATTTCGAAGATTTACTTTAATTCCCTTGAATTCTGGAATTCAACCCTGACTCTGCCAAAAGTTAAGAAGAATCCTTACTTTTCCTATTTCAATCTTTTACGATAGCTTCACTCATACGCTTCAAGTAACCGAGTCGTTTAATCTATATTACTCGGTAATGATAAAACTCTATTTACCACCCATATTCGCCAGGAAAACATTTTTATTGTTAACCATGACCCCCTCACTCAAATTTCAGGACGAAATTTCTTTAACGGGTAGGTGCTGTGACGACCCGGGAATTTCCGACTAAATTTAAACTAAATCTTTATATGTTTCCGACACGATAAGCAAAGTCTGTAATATTGAAATCTCAAAAACCTTGAACTGTGTTCATATATACATTTGACCTCTGACTATTTCCAACTATTCACGAACCTATAAACGTAAATAGAAATGTACATGTAAGTAACTATACTTATACATAATTAGACATTGTAAAATAAATATAGTAGAGAACTGATATGTGATTTAGTTATTAAGAAGGATAAATTAAAATAACTTAAACTTGTTATTAATTTATTTCGAACATAATTTGTCAATGATTAACAAAGTATAATTGTATAATGTTATACTTTGAGTTTAAATTGTTTTGATAAATATAATTGATACATCTATCTAGGTAATGAATCTAGATATGTAAAACATAATTATATTTAGTAATTTGAATATACATATAATATATGAAGATAATTATTATTATATGTATATTGTTAAAACATATAAATATTAATTAAATGTTATTAGATAAGTATTAAATAATCCATAATTATTAATAAGTAATGTTAATATAATAAATGTAAATACAAGTTAAAATATAGTTATAAATATTATTATTATTACTTATTAGTAATATTGTATTACTAGTTATTATCACTATTAATATTAATAACATGATTATTAAAACTATTATCATTAAGATAGTTAAAGTATTATCATTATCCTTGTTACTAATATTAGTTATTCATTATTAATATAAGTATCACTACAAAAACTATCATTTATATTGTTATTACTAATATTATCATTAATTAAATTATGATTTTAGTTATTTAATTAATATTAGTATTATTTGATATTACTATCATTAATAAATTTTATTATTATTATTATTATTATTACTAACTCATTAACAGGATTATAATTACTTATATATATATATATATATATATATATATATATATATATATATATATATATATATATATATATATATATTAATTAACTATTAATATTAATTGAGTTTAATTTATAAGAATCAAAATACTGGAGCAAAGTTGTTACATATCCACATCCACACTTTATTGGTTTTGTTTGTGTCTCCAACTTGCCCGATTTTTCCTTCACCAAATCGTACGAATATATTGGAAATCAGATATCTATTATTATTATATTTATATTTTTTTTCCCTCTGACTGTATTATCAGGTCCCCATTTTTTTTGTTACCGGTTGAAATCAAATAATACAAACAAATCATTCAAATCATTTTAATTTGATATATGTACTGGATCGTTATCGGTGTGGAATGATATACCTTCTGCACTTAAAAAAAATAAAAATAAAGAAAACCTGAGTTATACATCACGTACCTCTGCTTCACTTTCATTTTTATAAAAACTCGAAATCAAAACAATTGTTAAAATCTATAAATTCCATTGTGTTAGGAATCCCTTATTTAATCTTTCTACAAAGTTTCAAGTTTTAATTTGTGATATCGAGTGAGAATTTCGAAGTCAAAGTTATTTTACAAAAAAAAAGTCAAAACGCTTTAGAATTAGTAAGTGTTTTGATGTTATGGTTTCCACTGATGATCCAGATATATTTTAACAACGATTTAGAATTTATTTTGTTTAAGAATCTTAGTCTAAAACGCTTGAAATCTCAAAATCAAATTTTTTTTTCTTTTCTTCAAGCGACGAACACAGCAGCAGGTTGTATAAATTTTTTTTTCTATTTTTATTTGATAACTAATTTAAAACCCACTCTTAATGTTGTATTCTATTTTAAAACCTAAACAAATTGGTAAATCCAACTGCTGGATGAAACAGAATCGAGTGTTTATGAAGAAGGAGAAGAAGAACACAGGATATTGGGTTATATTTTTATAAGTGAAAATAAAAATAGAAAGACACAGATGGCTGAATGGTTTGGACGAGTGTGGGTGAGCGAAGGGTCTCGGGTTCGAGTCCCGTTTGTGGCATCCTTTTTATAAAAGTTTCTTCAAAAGGGTATACTACTTAATCTTATTTTTTTATATAATTATTATTACTAATATTATTGTCATTATTATTATAATTAGTAATGTACTAGTATTATAAATAGTATTAAAATGATTATTACTAGTATCATAATTATTATTAGCATTATAACTATTATTATAAGTATCATAATTGTTATTATGATTATTATAATTATAAGAATTATAATTATTGTTATTATTATTATTGTTATTATTACTAAAATGATAATTATTATCATTATTATTATTACTAAAACATGTATTATTAGTATTATTATGATTATGATTATTGTTATTATGAACATAAGTAAAAGTGTTAATAATATCAACATTATTATTAATATCATTGTTAGCATTGTATTTTATTGTTATTATCAATTATTATGATTACTAATATGTTAATAACAACTGTAATATGAAGTTAATAATAAGAGTTCTTATGGTAAAAATTACAGAAATTATAGTTATAAGTCTACAAATTAAACACGAAGTTTATAATAAAACTTATTATTATTAATACTTTTATTATTATTATCATTACATTATTTAAGTAAGGTATCTCTATAATTAAAAATTATTAAAATTATTATTTTCATGAAAACTATCATTTTTACCTTATCGTTATTATCTTTAAAAATTATTAGTATCATTATGGTAAATAGTATTACAATTTTTATTATTATCCTTGTTCTAATATTATTATTAAAACTATTTTTTTATATACAAAAGAAATCTATACAAAAATATGTTTATTACATAAGTATACTAAAATTAATTAATATTATGTTTTAATTAATATAATATTATTTATATAACGTTAATTAAATTATCTATCAAACAAGTATTATAAGATATCATAAATACTAATAAATATTATATATAAGAATATTAATCTTAATATATAAATAAATATATATAAACTTGTTCAATTACGAATATATGTTTTAATATAAATATAATTGATATAGGTTCGTGAATCCGAGGCCAACCCTGCATTATTCAATGTCCTAATATGTATTTTTACTACAAAATACAGTATAGTGAGTTTCATTTGCTCCCTTTTTAAATGCTTTTACAATATATATTTTTGGGACTGAGAATACATGCGTTGCTTTTATAAATGTTTTACGAAATAGACACAAGTGATCAAAAACTACATTATATGGTTGGATTATTAAACCGAATATCGCCCTTCAAGTCTGGTAACCTAAGAATTTAGGGAAATGGCCCCTGATTAACGCGAATCCTAAAGATAGATCTATAGACCTTAACAAGTCCCATTCGGGGTACGAATGCTTTAGTACTTTGAGATTATTATACAGACGAGAGGTTCTGTTTTGGGGATATTCTATGCATTAAGTTAACGTCGGTTACTAGGTGTTCAATCCATACGAATGATATTTTTGTCTCTATGCATGGGACGTATATTTATGAGAACTGAAAATGAAAATCTTTTGGTGTATTAAAATGATGGAAATGATTATTTATGTTAAACTAATGAACTCACCAACCTTTTGGTTGACACTTTAAAGCATGTTTATTCTCAGGTATGAAAGAAATCTTCCGCTGTGCATTAGCTCATTTTAAGGATATTACTTGAAGTCATTCATGGCATATTTCAAAATACATTGCATTCGAGTCGTTGAATTCATCAAGATTATTATTAAGTCAATTATAGTTGGATATATTATGAAATGGTATGCATGTCGTCAACATTCGATGTAAATGAAAGGTTTTCTTATAAAAACGAATGCAATGTTTGTAAAATGTATCATATAGAGGTCAAGTACCTCGCGATGTAACCAACTATTGCGAATTGTTTGTAATCGATATGGACATTGTCTGGATGGATTAGGACGGGTTATGAAAAGGTTAGTGTGAATCATTATATTCATAGCTTTTACTTGAATGGGTTCTCTGTCCTTTCTGCTCAAGGCGTCGGCTACCACATTTGCCTTCCCCGGGTGATAACGAATCTCAAAGTCGTAATCATTCAACAATTCAATCCATCTACGCTGCCTCATGTTCAGTTGTTTCTGATTAAATATGTGTTGAAGACTTTTGTGGTCGGTATATATAATACTTTTGACCCCATATAAGTTGTGCCTCCAAGTCTTTAATGCAAAAACAACCGCGCCTAATTCCAAATCATGTGTCGTATAATTCTGCTCGTGAATCTTCAATTGTCTAGAAGCATAAGCAATTATTTTCGTTCGTTGCATTAATACACAACCGAGACCTTGCTTTGAGGCGTCACAATATATCACAAAATCATCATTCCCTTCAGGTAATGACAATATAGGTGCCGTAGTTAACTTTTTCTGCAACAATTGAAACACTTTTTCTTGTTCATACTTCCATTCAAATTTCCTCCCTTTATGCATTAATGCAGTCAAGGGTTTTGCTATTTTGGAAAAATCTTGGATGAATCTCCTGTAATAACCAGCTAACCGTAAAAATTGGCGTATGTGTTTCGGAGTTTTCGGGGTTTCTCACTTTTCAACGGTTTCAATCTTTGCTGGATCCACCTGAATACCTTCTTTGTTCACTATATGACCTAGGAATTGAACTTCTTCCAACCAAAATGCACACTTTGAAAACTTAGCGTACAGTTTTTCTTTTCTCAGCAACTCTAGCATTTTTCTCAAATGTTCTTCGTGCTCTTGATCATTCTTCGAGTAAATAAGTATGTCATCGATGAAAACAATGACAAACTTGTCAAGATATGGCCCACACACTCGGTTCATGAGGTCCATGAACACAGCTGGTGCGTTAGTCAATCCAAACGGCATAACCATAAACTCGTAATGACCGTAACGCGTCCTAAAAGTAGTCTTTGGAATATCATCCTCCTTCACCTGCATTTGATGATATCCTGAACGTAAATCGATCTTCGAATAAACAGACGAGCCTTGTAGTTGATCAAATAAGTCGTCGATTCTTGGTAGTGGGTAGCGGTTCTTGATGGTAAGTTTGTTCAACTCTCGGTAATCGATACACAATCTGAATGTACCATCTTTCTTCTTGACAAATAAAACAGGAGCTCCCCATGGTGATGTGCTTGGTCGAATGAAACCACGCTCTAAAAGTTCCTGTAACTGACTTTATAATTCTTTCATTTCACTGGGTGCAATTCTGTATAGAGCACGAACTAATGGTGCAGCTCATGGTACAAGGTCTATTTGAAATTTAACGGATCGATGTGGGGGTAATCCCAGTAATTCTTTCAAAAATACATCGAAAAATTCTTTTACGATGGGAACATCACTGATGTTCTTTTCTTCAGGTTTAACTTCCTCGATGTGTGCTAGAATGACGTAACAACCTTTTTTTATTAGTTTTTACGCCTTCAAACTACTAATAAGATTTAACTTCGCGTTGTTCTTTTCTCCGTACACCATTAAAGGTTTTCCTTTTTCACGCATAATGCGAATCGCATTTTTGTAACAAACGACCTCTGCTCTTACCTTCTTCAACCAGTCCATGCCAATTATTACATCAAAACTCCCTAACTCGACTGGTATTAAATCAATCTTAAACGTTTCATCACCCAGTTTAATTTCTCTATCCCGACATATATTATCTGCTGAAATTAATTTACCATTTGCTAATTCGAGTAAAAATTTATTATCCAAAGGTGTCAATGGGCAACTTAATTTAGTACAAAATTCTCTACTCATATAGTTTCTATCCGCACCCGAATCAAATAAAACATAAGCAGATTTATCGTCAATAAGAAACGTACCCGTAACAAGCTCCGGGTCTTCCTGTGCTTCTGCCGCATTAATATTGAAAACTATTCCACGGCCCTACCCATTAGTATTCCCCTGATTCGGGCAATTTCTAATAATGTGGCCAGGTTTTCCACATTTATAACAAACAGGGTTGGTATTACTTGCTCTGACACTATTCGTTTCGGCATTACTTGTTCCGACATTATTTGTTCCTTTATTTCTGTTAAACTTTGGTCCGTAGACCTCACACTTTTTCGCGCTATGACCATTTCTTTTACACCTGTTGCAAAATGTCGTGCAAAACCCTGATAATTTTCTTCACACCTATGACATGACTGTTTTTGGTTTTTGTTGCCGTTGTTGTTATTGAGGTTGTTGTTGGGATTGTTATTGCTGTTGAAACGGTTATTGTAGTTGTTGGAATGTTTGTTGTAGTTCTTGTTAGGATTGCGGTTATTGTTGCGATTGTTGTTGCGGTTGTTGGGATAGTTGTTGCGATTGTGGTTGTAATTGTTGTTGTTGTTGTACTGGTGAATCTTGTCACCGTTTTCCTCCCACTTCCTCTTGAGTTGTTTTGTATTTGCTTCTTCGGCCGCCTGCTCTTTAATTCTTCCCTCAATCTGATTTATGAGTTTATGAGATATTCGAATTGCCTTCTGTATAGAAGCGGGCTCGTGTGAACTCACATCTTCTTGAATCCTTACTGGTAACCCTTTTACAAATGCATCGATCTTCTCTTCTTCATCTTCAAATGCTCCAGGACACAATAGACACAACTCTGTGAATCGTTGTTCATATGTGGTAACGTCGAACCCTTGTGTTTGTAACTCTCTAAGTTCTGCCTTGAGTTTATTGACTTCGTTTCTAGGACGGTACTGCTCGTTCATCAATTGCTTGAATGCCGACAACGGTAGTGCGTAAGCAGCATTTTGTCCTACCTGTTCAAGATAGGTGTTCCACCATGTTAACTTAGTACCTGTGAAGTTATGCGTAGCGTACTTAACTTTGTCCTCTTCAGTACACTTACTTAGGGCAAACACCGATTCGACTTTCTCAGTCCACCGTTTCAATCCAATTGGTCCTTCGGTTCCATCAAATTCCAAAGATTTGTAGGCAGTGAATTCTTTGTAGGAGCATCCTACACGATTTCTTGCGCCGTTAGCTGCATTGCTAGATTGAGAGTTATTGTTGGTATGTAGCGTAGCCTGTACTACAGCTATGTTTGCAGCAAGAAAGGTACGAAATTCCTCTTCGCTCATATTCATGGTGTGTCGAGTAGTCGGTTCCATTTCCTTCAAAATAGCCAACTGAATCGAGTTAATTATACAGAATATTAAGAGTAGTCAATAGTATATCGTAGCATAATATGAACTCATTTATAAAAGCTTTTTCTTCATATTAGCGTTTTATAAGTTTAAATTCGGGTACTACCTACCCGTTAAGTTCATACTTAGTAGCTAATATACAATTCAACTACTATAATTCCATATGAAAAACTGATTATAATAATATATCACATACAAATATTCTTCAAACTTACAACTTCGCTATATTACATATAACATGAAATATAGTACATTTTGATACAGGACAGTTTTGAAGATAAACCTAGTTAATACGCAAGTTGTTCAGCAAAGGAATTAAAGACACGTAATTCATAAGTCCAGAAACAAGTCATGCATTCTGGTTTTACTAAGACGACTTCCCATCCTTGGTCTTGTGGAAAATAATCGTTATGACCATTGGCTATGCAGCATGTTGTAATGTCACCAAAAGGATGAGGGTTTCGTAATGTCCAACGGCCCCGTAATAATCTAAAAACCTTGTTTCTCAGCCCAACTACTGAATCCGTCACTTGTGGGAAGGTTTTATTTAAAAGTTGCAATCCGATGTTCTTTTTCTCACTTTGGTAAGAAGCGAACATCACTAACCCGTAAGCATAACATGCTTCTTTATGTTGCATGTTAGAAGCTCTTTCTAATTCACGAAATCCTATGTTGGGATATGTTGAGTCAAAATAGGTTCTTAACCCGTAGCGTAAAATTGTATTTGGGTTCCCCGCATTTAACGCTTTAAAGAAAACACGGCGTAACTTACGGTCTCCCTAATGTGATATACCCCACCTATCAAAGGAAAGCCTTTTATAACCTAAGGCATTTCTGGAAAGTCTTTCAAATGTTTGACAAGTTAATTTTGCCATAATTAATTGTGCAGATGAATTCTGACCGACTCTAGACAAGATTTCCTCAATCATATCCTCTAGTAGATCTTCTAAAATATTCGGTTGTCTACCCTTAACGTCCATTTTCTTTTTATATTGTAAAATAGACAAGGATTAGATTCGTAAAAGATAATTAACAAATAATACAAGCAATTTTTACATAGAACATAAAAGTACAAGCACACTACAATACATATAATATACAACATGATTACAACCCTCTAATCTGAATCACTGGTTTCTTCTTCTTCGGACTTGGTTCGTTTTCCTAATTTTCTAGGAATATATAGTGTTCCTCTAATACGAGCCGTCGTTTTCCACAATGGTTTAGAGAAACATGGTGGTTTAGAGGTTCCCTGGTCATTGTTACATTTTAGGAAATACGGATGTTGTCGATACATATAAAGTTCATCGGGGTTGGAATCGGGTTTCTCTATTTTTATACCTTTTCCCTTATTATTTTCTTTCGCTTTATTAAATTGGGTCGAGGTAATTTCTATAACATCATTGGAATCCTCATCCGGATCCGATTCATCAAAAAATTGGTAATCTTTCCAATATTTTGCTTCCTCGGCGGAAACACCATTGACCATTATTAACTTTGGTCTGTTGGTTGAGGATTTTCTTTTATTTAATCGATTTACTATAGGTATCAATATTTCTTCCTCCGGAACCTCTTCTTCTTCTGGTTCCTCCTCTTCTGGTTCCTCCTCTTCCGGTTCCACTTCTTCTGGTTTCTCCTCTTCCGGTTCCTCCTCTTCCGGTTCCTCTTCTTCCGGTTCCTCTTCGAGAATTTGTGAATCTTCCCAAAATATATTCGACTCTTCATTATTATTAGGTGAATCGATGGGATTTATACTAGTGGTAAACATCTATCACACAATATCAAACATGTTAAGAGATTAATATATCACATAATATTTACATGTTAATAATATATAGTTTCTAACAAAAAAATGTTAAGCAATCGTTTTTGAAGAAAAACACGGTCGAAGTCCAGACACACTAATGCATCCTAACAAACTCGGTAAGACACACTAGTGCAATTTTCTGGTTCTCTAAGATAACTCTCGGATACCAACTAAAATGTCCCGTTCATATTGATTATAAACCTTCCATATTAATTGATTTCGTTGCGAGGTTTTGACCTCTATATGAGACGTTTTTCAAAGACTGCATTCATTTTTAAAACAACCATAACCTTTATTTTATCTATAAAGGTTTAAAAAGCATTACGTAGATTATCAAATAATGATAATCAAAAATATACCGTTTACACACGACCATTACATAATGGTTTACAATAAGAATATATTACATCAAAAATAAGTTTCTTGAATGCAGTTTTTACATAATATCATACAAGCATGGACTCCAATTTTGTCCTTATTTTAGTATGCAACAGCGGAAGCTCTTAATAATCACCTGAGAATAAACATGCTTAAAACGTCTGATATGCCTCGTTCATATACAATATAAACGATTCACAATAGTTGATTACGTCGCGAGGTAATTGACCTCTATATGATACATTTTACAAACATTGCATTCGTTTTGAAAAGATAAACTTTCTTTACATCAAAAGTTGATGGCATGCATACTATTTCATAATACCTCTAACTATAATTGACTTAATAATAATCTTGATGAACTCGACGACTCGAATGCAACGTCTTTTGAAATATGTCTTGAATTACTCCAAGTAATATCTCTAATATGAGCAAGTGCACAGCGGAAGATTTCTTTCATACCTGAGAATAAACATGCTTTCAAGTGTCAACCAAAAGGTTGGTGAGTTCATAGGTTTATCATAAAACAATAAAATTCATCATTTTGATAGACCACAAGATTTAAATCCTGCATGGTACAAATGGGCCCGAATCCTATACCCACCTGTAATGTACATGCGATATCTTTTAAATACAGTACACCTTTCTCGTGTACGAAATTCTTTTTCATAAATATTAGTAACCGTACACATATCTCGTGCACAAAAATAACATACACATAACCTGTGTATAAAATCATTCTCTCGATACATGACATTCACTTTTCATTTCTTTCATAGCTTGGCTTGGTAACCGACCTTAACATATAATGCGCATAATAATATCCCCAAAATAGAACATCTCGTCTGTATAATAATCATATAAACTTTGAAGTACTAAACACCATGCCCACTAGCCCTTCCGTCTAGTGAACATTCTGGGTGGGGGTGTTAAACCCGGTAGCTACCTTTAGGATTCGCGTCAATTAGGCGTGCACTAATTCTCAAAATTAGTGATGTTCCCTAATTCTTAGGTTACCAAGCAATAATAATCAGGGGAAAAATATTCATATCAATTGTGGCAATTATCACGTCCACATAATTCAATGGTGGCAATTATCACGTCCACATAATTCATTCGAGGAATGTTTCACTTGTGTCTATCTCGTCAAACATTTATAAAAGTATTTCATGTATTCGCAGTTCAAAATGTATTTCAAAAGCATTTAATAAAGCAGTTGTAAAAGTAGCGCATGTATTTCTCAGTCCCAAAAATATAAAGAGTAAAAGGGAATCAAATGAACTCACAATACTATATTTTGTAGTAAAAATACATATGACGACATTGAACAATGCAGGGTTAGCCTCGGATTCACGAACCTATATCATTTGTATATTTATTAATATACATATTTGTAATCTAACACACATATATATAAATTCATTAGTTATATCCTTTTTGTATTAATAGTATATATATATATATATATATATATATATATATGTATTTCATTTGTTTATCAATATAGTAGTTCTAATTATACTTAGTAAATATTAGTACTGATAACAATAATGATAATAACATTAATAATATACCTATGTTAATAATAACTCTAATGCATCCTAAAAACTATCAGTTAGACATTCTAATGCAAGACCTGGTTCACTAAGACCATCGCTCTGATACCAACTGTGAAGACCCGTCCTAATCCATCCGGACAAAGTCCATATCGATTATAAATGATTCCCAACAGTTGATTACATCGCGAGGTACTTGACCTCTATATGATACATTTTACAAATATTGCATTCGTTTTTAAAAGACAAACTTGCATTTACATCGACAGTTGGCAGACATGCATACCATTTCATAATATATCCAAATATAATTGACTTAATAATAATCTTGATGAAATCAACGACTCGAATGCAACATCTTTTGAAATATGTCATGAATGACTCCCAGTAATATCTTTAAAATGAGCAAATGCACAGCGGAAGATTTTTTTAGTACCTGAGAATAAACATGCCTTAAAGTGTCAACCAAAAGGTTGGTGAGTTCATTAGTTTAACATAAATAATCATTTCATAATTTTAATAGACCACAAGATTTCATATTTCCATTTCTCATAAATATACGTCCCATGCATAGAGACAAAAATATCATTCATATGGATTGAACACCTGGTAACCGACATTCACAATATGCATATAAGAATATCCCCATCATTCCGGGATCCTCCTTCGGACATGATATAAATTTCGAAGTACTAAAGCATCCGGTACTTTGGATGGGGCTTGTTGGGCCCGATAGATCTATCTTTAGAGTTCGGGTCAATTAGGGTGTCTGTTCCCTAATTCTTAGATTACCAGACTTAATACAAAAGGGCATATTCGATTAGATAATCCAACCATAGAATGTAGTTTCGATTACTTGTGCCTATTTCGTAAAGCATTTATAAAAGCAGCGCATGTATTCTCAGTCCCAAAAATATATATTGCAAAAGCATTTAAAAAGGGATTAATGAAACTCACGCATATAAATATTGTAAAACAGTTAATAGAGCATTTGCATGTATTCTCAGCCCAAAAACGTAAAGAGTAAAAGGGAGCAAATGAACTCACGCATATAAATATTTTAAAAACAGTTAATAAAGTATTTGCATGTATTCTCAGCCCAAAAATGTAATAAGTAAAAAGGGCAAATGAAACTCACCTATTGTATTTTGTAGTAAAAATACATATGACGACATTGAACAAGGGAACAATGCAGGGTTGGCCTCGGATTCACGAACCTATATCATTTGTATATATATATATTAAAATATATAATCGTAATCGAACAAGTTTATATATATACTTTGTTATATATTTAGATTAATATTTATATAGAATTTAATTAATACTTATAATATATTTTATTACTTATCTGATATATAAATTAATTAACGGTATATCAATATAAATGATATTATATTAGTCAAACACGATATTAAGTAATACTAGTATACTTATGTAATAATTATATTTTTGTACAAATTTCTTTGGTTTGTAATTTAATAGCTTCTAAAATAAGAATAATAATAACAGTTATAATACTAATATTAGTGATGATGGTAATAATAATATCTTTAATAAAAATAATAATTATGATAAGATAAAAAATGATAATTTTTATTGAAATACTATTTTTGACAATAAAGAAAATTTTAAAAAATAATAGTTTTAATAGTAATTTTAGTAATCATACTAATACCTATTTTAATGTTTAAATGATAATTCTAATAACGATACTGTGTAATATTAGTAGTAATGATAATAATACCTAATTCGTAAAAGTGACAGATTTCATATATTGATATCTTTGATACTGATAATACTAACTATACAAATAACACTAATAATAATAAGTATAATTCTTGTAATAATAATAATAACTAATAATGACAATCATAACAAAAATTTTAAGGTTCACCACACTTAATAATAATACTAGCAAGTGTTAATTATAATACCAATAATATCAATAACGAAAATAATATTAACAATTAATAATAATAATAGTAATAATAATAATAAATTTTTAAAATGAAAAACTACCTCAAAACTCATTTTAAAAAGAAAACCACCCTGAACGGGGCTTGAACCCGCGACCTCTCAAAACCCATCACCACCTCCCAACCATCACACTGCAAACATTTTTCTGTTAATATCACCAACCCCAATTTATTTAACCCGTCAGACTGCTTCCTCTATTCCTTCTTCTTCTTTCTGAACCCACGTCGACCAGAAGTTTAATCCCAACTCTCAATAAATTTATTAATTAGTTTTAGGATTAAAATAGATACATAAATAATTAATGAAGGTTTATATTAATTGAAAAAAAAAAAATTTAAAAGAAATCAGCATAGCTGCTGCTGCAGTTACGGTTTAAAGAAAAAAAAATGATCTTGAGTTTGAGTACGTTTTAGCTTACGATTTCTTCACGAAATAGTTTCCAACTCGTTTGTATAAACTGTTGAAATCATTAATTTTACTTCAAACACAAACATGACTTCTGATTTTCGGATGAACAACTGAGTTGACTTTCAAGAACCGAAACTTTGACTCAAGAATTCGTTTTCGATAGAAAGAATTGGGTTGTGAAATTTTGTAGATACATTGAGTAAGGGATTCCTAACACGATGACATTTATAGATTTTGGTGATTAACTCGTGATTGAATTATGAATTAAATGGGTTTGCGAAGAGAAGAAAGAAAAAAAAATTTTGTTTTTGTTTATGTGAATTTCTTTTTGATTCTGTAATTAGAAATCCAGGTTTTACATTCTGTAAATGGTCGATGTTTTTATGTATCAACAATCATTGATCAGGTTTTTGTTTTGTGGTGAATTGTGGAGGACAGTACTCACGAGCAGGGAAAGAAAAAAAAAAGAGAAGAAGAAAAAAATAGATAAAGTAGATAGTTACAGGCATATATTCATATAGGGACCTATCTTCAATTTAACGTGTAGATCTAAGTTTATTTATAATAAATAGATAATAATAATTATTAAATATATTAATAATAATTTAGTTAATATTAATAATAATAATAATAATAATAATGAAATATACATAATATAATAATAATAATGGTTAGAATAATAATAATGTTAATACTTAATAATATAATTGATACTAATATTGATAATAATAATAAAAGTAGTAGTGATAATATTAGTATTAATATTAATATATCAATCATATTTTAATTTGTAATTAATATTACATATTATCGATTATGTGATACATTGTAAATTTATAACATATATTTGAATATTTATACATTTTGTTATAAGTATATATATTATTATATGTTTCTGCATATTATATATGTAAGTATGTAAATGTTTTACATATGCAAGTAATATATATATTTATTTAAATTTTTATATTTTTTTTAACATATAATGTTTATATCTTTTATATATATAACCCAATATACATATATTAATACTTCTTTATAGATATCATATGTATATATATTTATATATTAATAGTTACTTAATTATCCTATTTATTATTTTTACATCTTTAATTCTAATTGATTAAAGTGTTTAATATCATATATAAACTCTTATATCTATTTTGATATATATTTATTTACACACAATTGTTCGTGAATCGTCGGGCATAATCCAAGGTTAAATAAATTCATGTAAACAGTTTCAAAAGTTTTAAGACTCAACATTACATACTTTACTTATCGTATCGAAACCATATAAAGATTTAGTTTAAATTTGGTCAGAAATTCTCGGGTCATCACATAAGACTTGGCCACTGGTCGATCCACGAACCTATAACAAATATGTACATATATATCAAAGTATGTTCATAATATATTTACAACACTTTTAATACATTTTGATGTTTTAAGTTTATTAAGTCAGCTATCCTCGTTAGTAACCTACAACTAGTTGTCCATAGTTAGATGTACAGAAATAAATTGATATATATTATCTTGAATCAATCCACGACCCAGTGTATACACATCTCAGGCTAGATCACAACTCAAAGTATATATATTTTTGGAATCAACCTCAACCCTGTATAGCTAACTCCAACATTACTACATATAGAGTGTCTATGGTTGTTCCAAATAATATATATAGATGGGTCGATATGATATGTCAAAACATTTGCATACGTGTCTATGGTATCCCAAGATTACATAATATATTAGAATACATGTATAATATAGTATAAGTTAGCTAGGATATGATTAATATAGATTTGTTACCAATTTTCATGTAGCTACAACAAGCAAAAATATCCAATCTTGTTTTACCCATAACTTCTTCGTTTTAAATCCATTTTGAGTGTTTAAAGTTGCTATGGTTTCATATTGAACTTAAGTTTATGAATCTAAACAGAAAAAGTATAAGTTTATAGTCGGAAATACAAGTTACAAGTTGTTTTTGTAAAGGTAGTCATTTCAATCGAAAGAACGACGTCTAGATGACCATTTTGGAAAACATACTTCCATTTTGAATTTAACCATGATTTTTTGATATAGTTTCATGTTCATAAGAAAAATCAATTTCCCAGAAGAACAACTTCTAAATCAAAGTTTATCGTAGTTTTTAATTAACTAACCCAAAACAGCCCGCGGTGTTACTACGACGGCGTATATCCGGTTTTACGGTGTTTTTCGTATTTTGCGGTTTTAAATCATTAAGTTAGCATATCATATAGATATAGAACATGTGTTTAGTTGATTTTAAGAGTCAAGTTAGAAGGATTAACTTTTGTTTGAGAACATGTTTAGAATTAACTAAACTATGTTCTAGTGATTTCAAGTTTAAACCTTCTAATAAGGTAGTTTTATATATATGAATCGAATGATGTTATGACCATAATTACTACCTCAGGTTTTGTGGATAAACCTACTGGAATTGAGAGAAATAGATTTAGCTTCAAAGGATCCTTGGATGGCTTGAAAGTTCTTGAAGCAGAATCATGACATGAAAACAAGTTCAAGTAAGATTTCCACTCGAAATAAGATTGTTATAGTTATAGAAATTGAATAAAAGTTTGAATATAAGTATTACCTTGTATTAGAAAAATATCTTACTGTAAATAAGAAAGATTTCTTGAGGTTGGATGATCACTTTACAAGATTAGAAGTAAGCTAGCAAACTTGGAAGTATTCTTATTTTATGAAACTAGAACTTATAGAATTTATGAAGAACACTTAGAACTTGAAGATAGAACTTGAGAGAGATCAATTAGATGAAGAAAATTGAAGAATTAAAGTGCTTGTAGGTGTTTTTGGTCATTGGAATATGGATTAGATATAAAGGATGTGTAATTTTGTTTACATGTAAATAAGTCATAAATGATTACTAATATTTTTATAATTTTATGAGATATTTCATGCTAGTTGCCAAATGATGGTTCCCATATGTGTTAGATGACTCACATGGGCTGCTAAAAGCTGATAATTGGAGTGTATATACTAATAGTACATACATCTAAAAGCTTTGTATTGTACGAGTACGAATACGGGTGCATACGAGTAGAATTGTTGATGAAACTGAACGTGGATGTAATTATAAGCATTTTTGTTAAGTAGAAGTATTTTGATAAGTGTCTTGAAGTCTTTAAAAAGTTTATGAATACATATTAAAACACTACATGTATATACATTTTAATTGAGTCGTTAAGTCATTGTTAGTCGTTACATGCGAATGTTGTTTTGAAACCTTTAGGTTAACGATCTTGTTAAATATTGTTAACCCATTATTTATTATATCTAAAAAGATGTTAAATTATTACATTATCATGATATTATGATATATTAATATATCTTAGTATGATATATATATACAGTTAAATGTTGTTACAACGATAATCGTTACATATATGTCTCGTTTCGAAATCATTAAGTTAGTAGTCTTGTTTTTACATATGTAGTTCATAGTTAATACACTTAATGACATGTTTAATTATCATTATCATGATTAAACATAGTGTATCAATATCTTAATATGATTCATATGTATTTAGAAAGACGTTGTTATAACGATAATCGTTATATATATCATTTCGAGTTTCTTAATTCAATAAACTCAATTTTTATGTACATAACTCATTGTTAAAATACCTAATGAGATACTTACTTATCATAATATCATGTTAACTATATATATAATCATATATGTCATCATATAGTTTTTACAAGTTTTAACGTTCGTGAATCACCGGTCAACTTGGGTGGTCAATTGTCTATATAAACCTATTTCAATTAATCAAGTCTTAACAAGTTTGATTTCTTAACATGTTGGAAACACTTAATCATGTAAATAATAATTTCATTTAATATATATAAACATGGAAAAGTTCGGGTCACTACAACTAATGTATCTAAACAACTATTAGTTAAACACACTAATGCAAGACCTGGTCGCTAAGACCACCGCTCTGATACCAACTGAAAGGACCCATTCATATACATTACAAACGATTCACAATAGTTGGTTACATCGTGAGGTACTTGACCTCTATATGATATAATTTTACAAACATTGCATTCGTTTTTAAAAGACAAACTTTCATTGCATCGAAAGTTGACGACATGCATACCATTTCATAATACATCCAACTATAATTGACTTAATAATAATCTTGTTGAATTCAACTACTCGAATGCAACGTCTTTCAAAATTATGCCATGAATGACTCCAAGTAATATCCCGAAAATGAGCTAATGCACAGCGGAAGATTTCTTTTATACCTGAGAATAAACATGCTTTAAAGTGTCAACCAAAAGATTGGTGAGTTCATTAGTTTATCATAATGATTCATTTTCATCATTTTAATAGACCATAAGAATTTCATTTCCAGTTCTCATAAATATATGTCCCATGCATAGAGGCAAAAATCATTCATATAGTGAACACCTGGTAATCGACATTAACAAGATGCATATAAGAATATCCCCTATCATTCCGGGAAATCCTTCGGACATGATAAAAACAACATCGAAGTACTAAAGCATCCGGTACTTTGGATGGGGTTCGTTAGGCCCAATAGATCTATCTTTAGGATTCGCGTCAATTAGTAGATCAGTTTACTAATTCTTAGGTTACCAAGCAAAAGGGGCATATTCGGCTTCGATCATTCATCCATATAATGTAGTTTCAATTACTTGTGTCTATTTCATAAAATATTTATAAAAATTGCGCATGTATTCTCAGCCCAAAAATATAAAGGGTAAAAAGGCAAATGAAACTCACAATACTGTATTTTGTAATAAAAATACATATGATGTCATTGAATAAGTGTATGGTTGGCCTCGGATTCACGAACCTATAATATTCATTTATGTATATTAACATATGTAATGAAAATCGAACAAATATATATATATATATATATATATATATATATATATATATATACATATATATATATATATATATATATATATATATATATATATATATATATATATATATATATATATATATATATATATATTATTAGTAATTTTAATTGTTATTTTATATCATGCGTTTTATTAATAACTTAATTAGATATATTTATTTTTATATAGATAATTAACATTTATTACTAAAGTATTAATATAGTTTGATTTTATGTCCTAAATATATTTTTATATAGACAATCTTTATTTAATATATAAATAATACTAATGATAAAAGTAATACTACTTATGATAAAAATTATGATAATTCTAATAATAATAAAAGTGATACTTTTAATAGTAAAAATGATAGTTTAAATAAAAGGTTAATTTCAATAATAATGATAAAAAATACTTTTAGTAATAGGGATCATAATAATATTACTAATGATAATAATAACTATAATAATAATTTTTCTACTAATGATAATAATGATAATAATGTTAATGGTTTTATTAGTAATAAATATAATAATAAAAATAATGGTTTTACTCATAATGGTGTTACTAATAATATCCTTAATACTAATAATAATACTAATACTAATAACAACAATTCTAAAAATAATAATTTTATTAATAATGATACTTATATTGATAGTAATAATAATAATCATACTTATTTTTCTAATAATAATAATAATAATAATAATAATAATAATAATAATAATAATAATAATAATAATAATAATAATAATAATAATAATAATAATAATAATAATAATAATAATAAGAATGATAATAATAATAATAATAATAATAATAATAATAATAATAATAATAATAAACATAATAATAACTAATAATAATAATGATAGAAATAAAGTAAAAGTGTATACCCTCTCCAAGCTTTTTCTAAAAAGAAATGCCCCATACGAGACTCGAACCCGCGACCTCTCAAAACCCACAAACAATCTTAACCATTGCACTGTTACTTGTTTTCTATTATAATTAGGACCTTAGATCCTTTTAATTCGTATTTCCTATCTCCTTCAAGACTTTACACCCAAACCCTTAACCCTTGCGCTGTTATCTATCCCACAAACATAATCATAACCTAATCCTTTTCATTATCAAAATCATCACTAGCCTAATTTTTATTATGATCGTCACTATCAAATCGTCTATCACCATCGTCAATGTCATCATCACCATCTATTATTTAACCTCACCATGATCATCGTCGACATACCAACTATCTTCGTACCGTACGTATCATCCAATCATTACATCATCAATCGATTTTCTTGTTTTCATTCGTTTAGACAAATAGATGTAAAATGAAAGTTGCCTTACCGGAATCGTAAACATCTCACAGAAGTCGTATGACATATTACAGCTCAAATAAAAAGGCAGGCCCAATTAACAGGTTACGTAACATAGCCCAACAAAAGATGCAGAAATCTTTTACGGCCCAAATCACTTTGCAATCCATCAAATAAAAAAAATCTGTATAACACTTCGGCTAGGGACAAAAGAGAAAAATGGACATGCCAGCCATATAATCTACTAATAAGTGGATTCCACTTTAGTTGTTTTTATATTAATTGATTTGTATGCATATAACGTGCCATTAGTAATTGTCGGTTGATAAGGGAACAAAGAAAAAATATATAATCACCTTCATTCCTTATAACCGTAATTAGTTTTTATGAATAGAAGGAAAAATTCACAGCCCAACCGGTGACGACCCGGAAATTTTCGACCAAATTTAAACTTTAATCTTTATATTATTCTGACACGATAAGCAAAGTTTGTTAACTTAAATCTCAAGAATTTTAAACTGTGTTCATACATTCATTATAACCTCGACCAAATTCCGACGATTCACGAACCGTTATATATAAATAGATATGTATATATATATATATATATATATATATATATATATATATATATATATATATATATATATATATATATATATATATATATATATATATATATATATATATATGTATATATATATATATTATAACTTGAGAATATTAATAAAGTATTAAACGTATAATACTTTACACGAACGTATTTGTTTCAATATGATTTTTGACGAAATTAAAAAATATATATTAAATGATTGAATTATCAGAAACATTGAATTATGATTACAAATCTCTGTTGAGAGGTCCACTATGATTTGAGAAAATCTATTCCTCTTAACGATATTCAGAATAATTTGTAAAGCTATTTATAAATAAAAACAAAAAGTGTCATTTATGAAAGTTAGACAAAAGTTAGTGGAGAATTGGTTTCCATAATATTCTATTAATCTATTTTCAAACGTACAAAGACGTTTTTAGTTTAAAAAGAACTTTATTATTAAAACGTATATAACTTTTATAAATATCTAGAATCACTTTTGACAACTCATTACTTAACCAGTATAATAAATATAACGATATTTATATTTTATTTCATTAAATATATATAACGATTTAAATTAATATTATATATATTTATACGCGTATTATATATACATAGTTTTTATACTTTTACTATACTTTAACTTTACCTTTACTTTACTTTTACTTTACTTTAACTTTAATAATTCACTTTAATAATTCATACTTTAATAATTCACTTTAATAATTCATACTTTAATAATTCACTTTAATAATTCATACTTTAATAATTCACTTTAATAATTCATACTTTAATAATTCACTTTAATAATTCATACTTTAATAATTCACTTTAATAATTCAAAAATCTATTATAAATAGAATTCAGTAGGTTTCATTATTTCATAGAAACTTGAAAATATATTTCTCTAAACTCTCTCAATCGATTTATATATATAAATATATATATTTGCTCTGTATTATTTCAAGATATTATTAATATACATAAAATATTACGATGGAGTGCTGTCCGAGTGATTTCAAAATAGTTTTTTTGAATGAGTCGAAGCTAAGGAAATTATGGGTTATAGCTATGGAGGTGATGGGTATGTTTCATGGGTATACTCGTGAGGTCAATCTAGTGTTTATCATCTCCGTTGCATCTACGTACTTTCCTGCAATATTGAATCTCAATATTGATACGTTCGTGAATCCGAGGCCAACCTTGCACTTGTTAAATGACGTTGTATGTATTTTTACTACGAAATACAGTATTGTGAGTTTCATTACTCCCTTTTTATATATATTTTTGGGCTAAGAATACATGCGCTGTTTTATAAATGTTTTACGAAATAGGCACAATTACTAAAACTAATTCTATGTGGGTTTAAACCAGAAATATACCCTTAGCTTGGTAACATTAAACTACTTGTCTATGTACGGTAGGCGCGAATCCTAATAATAGATCTATTGGGCCTGACAAACCCCATCCTGACTATGGGATGCTTTAGTACTTCGTGGTTATTTTAAACACACCTGATCTGGTGTCTTCAGAGGGTAAAACATGAACGTTAAGGCTTGTTATCGGGTGCCTACAACTTATAGAATACTTTTATACACTTGCGAGTGTACATATATTTATAAACAAAAATCTTGTGGTCTATTAATATATTGAAATGATTGTTATGATAAACCTATGAACTCACCAACCTTTTGGTTGACACTTTAAAGCATGTTTATTCTCAGGTATTAAAGAAATCTTCCGATGTGCATTAGCTCATTTTAAGGATATTACTTGGAGTCATTCATGGCATATTTTGAAAGACGTTGCATTCGATTCATTGAGTTCATCAAGACTATTATTAAGCCAATTATAGTTGGATGTATTATGAAATGGTGTGCATGCCATCAACTTTCATTGTAAAGAAAGTTTGTCTTTTAAAAATGAATGCAATGTTTGTAAAATGTATCATATAGAGGTCAAATACCTCGCGATGTAATCAACTATTGTGAATCGTTTATAATGCATATGAACGGATCCTTTCAGTTGGTATCAGGGCGGTGGTCTTAGCGAACCAGGTCTGCATTAGTGTGTCTAACTGATAGTCGTTAGGATGCATTAGTGAGTCTGGACTTCGACCGTGTCTGCATGTCAAAAGTTTTGCTCATCATTTTTGTCAAAAATTACCGGCTTATCATTCTTAGTCTAGACACATCTTATTGCATTGATTGCATGCATAGTGTATAGACAAAATTCATATCTTAGCGTATCTGCTAATTCATATCTTAGCGTATCTGTTACTGTAAACTTTGCCTGACATATTCCGTAAATTCCTCCGTAATCTACGAAACCTTTTGCTCTATATAATTAGAATACCACCCGATAGCCGGAAAATCATTTTGAAAGGACCCGTCCTAATCCATCTGGACGAAGTCACCAACATCTGGTTCCATTGCGATGATCGACTCCAAATAATGTCTTTAAAATGAGCAAATGCACAGCGGAATGTTTCTTTCATACCTGAGAATAAACATGCTTTCAAGTGTCAACCAAAAGGTTGGTGAGTTCATAAGTTTATCATAAAACAATAAAATTCATCATTTTGATAGACCACAAAATTTAAATGCTACATGGTACAAATAGGCCCGAATCCTATACCCACCTGTAATGTACATGCTATATCTTTTAAATACAGTACATCTTTCTCGTGTACAAAACCATTTTCATAAATCATAGTAACCGTACACATATCTTGTGTACAAAAATAACATACACATAACCTGTGTATAAAATCATTCTCTCGATATATAGCATTCACATCAACTGGTGGCAATTATCATGTCCACATAATTCAATGGTGGCAATTATCATGTCCACATAATTCAATGGTGGCAATTATCATGTCCACATAATTCAATAGTGGCAATTATCTTGTCCACATAATTCAATAATAATCCGCAGAACTTCTGTCTGCATAATAATTCATTCGAGGAATGTTTTGCTTGTGTCTATCTCGTCAAACATTTATAAAAGCATTTCATGTATTCGCAGTTCAAAATATATTTCAAAAGCATTTAATAAAGCAGTTGTAAAAATAGCGCATGTATTCTCAGTCCCAAAAATGTAAAGAGTAAAAGGGAATCAAATGAACTCACGCATATAAATATTGTAAAACAGTTAATAAAGCATTTGCATGTATTCTCAACCCAAAAACGTAAAGAGTAAAAGGGAGCAAATGAACCCACGCATATAAATATTGTAAAACAGTTAATAAAGCATTTGCATGTATTCTCAACCCAAAAACGTAAAGAGTAAAAGGGAGCAAATGAACTCACCATACTGTATTTTGTAGTAAAAATACATATGATGTCATTTAACAAGTGTAGGGTTGACCACAGATTCACGAACCTATATTCCATTATGTATGTTAACATATATCACTTTTAATCAACTGAATTTATTTATATTATATATATGGTATGAAGGTTAATACCTATATATATATATATATATATATATATATATATATATATATATATATATATATATATATATATAAGATTATATTAATATATGTTTTTATATAACAACTACTTTATTTAATAATATAAGTCTTATACTAGAAAGTAGTAATATTTTTATAATAATAATAATAATAATAATAATAATAATAATAATAATAATAATAATAATGATAATAATAATAATAATAAAAATAATAAGTTATTTTATTATTATTAATTTTATAATAAAATTAATATTATTGATATTAATACTTATTACTAATACTGAGTGACCATAATAATACTAATTAGGATAATAATGAAATAATAATTTTTCTAATAATGTTAATCTTAATCTTAATAAAATGGCATTTTAGTTGATATTAATGATAATAATAATGTTAATAAAAATGTAATTACTACCTTAAAGAGTGAGTCCCTAAAAATATTACCTCAGTCCTGGCTCGAACCCGTGACCTCCCGCTAACCCGATAACATGCTCGACCACTGCTCCACTAGTTCGTTTTGATTTAATCCTTGCCTTTAATTTTTATTATTAACTCTTATTTATTTTTGCTATTTTCTCATCACCATCAACCCATGACATTATTATCTATATCATACGATGACAACAACATCATCATACTTAACATCATCATGATCATCGATCACATCTATATCATTATTACCTTCTTGATTTCATGTATCATATTATTATTTTCATTGTTATTCCATCTTCCATATCACGATCTCATTCATCAATTAACATCATCATCAATTTTTGTATCTCGTCATCATGGACTCATCATCTTTATCATGATCATTGTCCCCGTTTCAGTTCTATTAAAACAAAAAAAAATGACTCACCGCCTAATTAGCATGAACACGGCCCAAGTAATAGATTAAACCGATTCCTTCTCAATTCTTTTTCATACACCGACCCCACTCGAATTATAACATCCCACTAATGTTTTAATTTAAACCCACCAATGGAATGGTTGGATTACTTTCCTAGTGACCATCGGCTGAATCAATGATAACAATACGCAAAAGTGGTAGTAATTTAACCTCACCATTTTATATGTCCCATAATTAAAACAGTAGCAGTAGTTGCTTGTTAACTTTTGGTGAATTTTGCTGTAACCATCTATCCTTATTCATGAAGTTCTAGTCCCACACCCACTCATTATAATCCAATACTTCAGGCCTAATATGCCAATCTTAGTATCCCATTTAACGTAATATAGGATCTAGTAACCACTAAAATAGAAAATGTGTTTCTGTATTCGCCTGACCCCGCAAATAAAAGAAATAATATAGAAGTAGAAATTAGCACCGAATTTCCTTTTCTCTTTGTCTGCCACATTCCTCAAATTGGTTGTCTAGTTCATCATGGGTCCTATCTTCTATATATAATAATCTTCATGTTACATGTTATCATTATATTCTCACAGTACATTTACGTTATCATATTTTTTTTTTATCTTATCATCAACATAATTGGTTGAGTGTGATATTGGGTTTAATCAACATGGAACATGAATGAAAATAGAAATTGTAATGATCCTGCTGTATTCGTCGAGTAAAAATATAGTCTAAGATGGTGGTGTTTTCGTGCATAAGTGAAGGTGGTGTTTAATAGGTGGGTTTAAATGGTTGTTTAAAGTGGCAGTTATGGTTTCAAGTGGTGGTGCATTCAATAGTAATAGAAAAAGGAATCATTTAACGAGTAGCAGCAAGTTACCTTAACAGTGGAAGAATAGAAGATGGTGTAACGGTGGTGGCGGTTTCTAGTGGGTCATGTGTGTATAAATGTATGGATATATACATAGACGAAGGTGATATGTGGGTTTAGTTTTGGTGGTTGGCGAAACAGAAGCAAAAAACAAATATAGAAGTCGCTAAATCAATAATCAAACGTGGACAATAGCAGTTTACAAGTGGCGTAGCAGATTGTGTTCATGACGAAAACAGAAACAAGAAAAGAAAGGTGATGGTGTTTTTACGAGTTTTAATGGTGGTGGTTTTAGATTGGAGAAAGTGATGGCTTGTTCATGGTGGCGAGGAGTGGCCGAAGGTGGTGACGGTTAGAGTGATTCTCGATTACACAATGATGAGGTTGGTGGTTAAATGGGTTGTTTGATTTATCAAGTATGACAACAAAAGTAGTTTAACCGATTGTAAGCGAATGGTTCAATGATGGTTCGAGTGAGAGATGATCAAGAAGCATCTCTTATACGAATATATATTATGTGAGTATCTAAGATAAGTTGTAGTAGGTAATATATATAATACCAGTTGTTGAATTGTGATGTATCACTAATCACTAATTGATCGAATTTGTATGGTAGTGGTGATGATATAGACTCGTAACAAAATTGAGACAGGAATCCAATCAAGGAAGAAATAAAAATAAAAGGATGATGTTGATTTGAAATTGATTCTTGTTGTATTATGAGTTGAAGTTGATTGGTAACAACATTCGGACAGAAATAAGAATTTAGTAAAGGGTGATTGTAACATCAAACAAACTCAAATAATTGATCGAATTATAATTTAATATTAATAATTAATAAATATAAATTCATTATTAAAAATAATTCTTTTAAATATTAATAATAATAATAAGAGTAATAATAATAATACAAATAACAAGTATAATGATATTTACCAATAATAATTAATTATGTTAATAATAACAATAACATTATTGATAAAGATAATAATAATAATGATAATATTAATAATAACAAAAAAAAAATAATAATACTAACCTTAAGTAATAATTTTACTAATAATAATATTTATATAATAAATTATATGTATCAAATTTCATATCTATATATTATATTAAGATACAAATAGTCCTAATACTGATAGTAATATCAATGTTAATATCCATCTTAATAATGATGATGGAAGGAATAATAATAATATGATTATATTTTAACTTGTAATTACATCTATTAATATTACAATTTATTAATTTTATAATATTTAATAATTATATAATATATATAATAGCATATATTGAATATTGAATGTTTATATATTTTAATATATTACAATATATATAGCAATTTAACTATCTTGTATATTATGTTATATTCTTAATTCAAATGATTACATTTGTATGTTATTATTTTACATTATTATATATAATTATTTTAATGTTTATATTTTTATATATATACATATTTAAATATATATGTATCCATTAGTTTGTTCGTGAATCGTCGGAGACAGTCGAAGGTCAAAATGCATACTTGAGCACAGTTCAAAGTTTTTTTGATATTCAGTTTAACAGACTTTGCTTATCGTGTCGAAATCATATAAAGATTAAGTTTAAATTTAGTCGGAAATTCCCGGGTCATCACACATTTCATATCAAAAAATTCTTTATTCAATCGTACGAAATAGAATTCGTCATTAGTTCAAGTCCCTCGGATTCCGAAATGGAATCCCACTCAAGTTCCGAAAGCAGTGTGACCGGAATGGATCAACCAATTATTCATCATCTATTCTGGATGAATTGGGGATGGGTTCGTAGCCTCCTTAATCATTAGAGACAAGAAGAAGGTGATCCCTTCCATCCACCACATTGCCCTCTTGGCGAAGAACCTGAAGCACTTACCGGTGAACCTATCCGAAACACCATTTTCTCTCTTATTTCTAGAGTATCTCGTCACGATTACATACTACACCAAATTCTAGATTTTATTTATCTGCTCGTCCGAACCAACAATCACCCCGGTGTAATAAAAGAAGTCAACGAGCTTCGCGCTCGGGTAGTGGCTTTAGAGAATATGGTGCAAAGGTTACAAACACCAGCAGCAGCACCAGCAGCATAAACAGTACCACCATCAGCAACACCAACAGTACCATCACCACCACCAACAACAACATCCACATCCCACACCGCAACATCACAATCTGTATCTCAAACATCAACGTCATACGCCCTATAAATATCCAGGAATATCAACAACAACAAACGATGAAGTATTAATTCATAAACTTCATTGAAAAGATATCTCTGCGGCAGTTATGTAATCTCCAAAATCTTAGAGATTATTTAATTCTGAATGTAAATCGGATGAGTGAACGGAGATGGTAGAGTAGAAACTTTGATCGAAAATGGTGTACGATTTACAAGCTAGAATTGTTTTACCAACAGCATCAACAGGACCGTAGCATCATCAACACAGTCAGTGCCGTCAGTATCGTTAGAATCAATAGCACCTGTAACATCACAAACTCTGGCAGTTCAAGAATCATTGTGGACATCATTACGAATAAACAACAAATATATTGAATCAACGAGTTATGAAGTATTAACTCATTTCCAATCGAAAGATTTATATGTATAAATTTTTAAACCATAATAAATCTTCCCGTACTAAGCTATTATGTGTAAATCTTAACTACTCAGTAAATTCATATTACAAATATGCAATGATGTACGTCCTTCTTCCGCAACTTAACCATCGTTAATTTCAATCTCTGTCTCAATTCAATAAAAATCTAATTCATAATAAATCCAGTGTATTATTCGAATATATGTTTGATTTTACACTTTCATCATCGATGTACTCGAAACTTTTCAAATAACATCATTCGTACCTTGCGAAGTTCACAAGAATTTCACGAAAACCAACAAATAACAAAGTAATGATTCATAATTTCAATATTATTGAAGAAATACTTATGCAATTTATAAAGTTTTAGAGATTACTCAATTCTAGTTCCAACCATAAAACAAATGAGTTTAATTTAATATTAACTTATTAAATCTATATTACATCTAAAGAAAATATACACATATATTTTCATAAAGACTGTAATAAACTTCTTTTGTACAAAATATTAATTGTGAAATTTTTTTAACGGGTAGGTAATACCCAAGAGATATATAAATTCACAATTAATAGATTACATTTTTCAAAACTGATTCAGCAATCATCAACTATACTTCATACTTTCACAACAATATCCATTCTTTCATATAAATCAAAATAATCATACTCATTCAAATTCAATTACATATTCTGATTTTGAAATCACATAATTCAATTCGAAATATAACCAGTATCATCACTCTTAGATTCCTATATCTTTCAAAGCTATACTTTGACTTCAAAACTGTGTTAGAACATCATATGTATTAACGATTACAATATGTGCTCAAACCCTTCAAAATTCCTGAAGACACTTCAACTAAGGAACAATCGAGATGATGATCCAACCACATGTTACCCACAGTTATACACCTGAAAAACTCTCAAAACCCAAGTCATAGTTCGACACGTATCCGTGTTAGACCCTTTGGCATTTACTAGCTAAAATAACTTTTCAATTCCGTTTCAAAATAGACAGTTTTGTCACAGCTCCAGCAAGTCAACTTCGACTTCTCAATCAAAACAGTCTTATTATAACCTCGATAGATACGTTGCCCTTTCGTCAACGTTACCGGGGAATCGTTTATACTCACCACATTAGCAATAAACTTACAAACAACTACACTGATCTTTGACTTTCAAAAAAAAAATCATTATAATTATCGAAACCCTATCATATACTCATTCGTACCTTATAACAAGAATTGCCATACCAATTATTGAGAATCAGCAATCAGTATTTTAAAACCTCACAGCATGTCTACATCAATAATTACATATACACACAACGTCTACCTCCAAGACTTACATTCTTTGAATGAGAAATTTCTGAAAAACACCCTAAACTGCGAACCAATTCTCGAAATTTTGAAAAATGCTGATGAAGCAGCAAAAACTGTAAACGACCTTAACAGTAAAAAGTTGGATGATAAAGGATAGTATATTGGCAAAGCACAGAAAAAGAGAAGCTTTGGAATTGGAAAACGGATTGAGCAAAGTATGAAGGAGGCTGTGGATAAATCACAAAGGCTGAACTTGCCTTCAAAGAATCCAAATGATTCAGTACTTGCTGAAGTCATTAACGAATACCTTGCTCCTGACTCTAAACCCCTACGGACAATATCCTTCATCATCCTCTGATATTAGACATTCTAAGATATCATCGTATCTTTCATTATAAATATCATCCATACTTCTGAAGATATTTTTATAATTATTCTTATCTGAAATCATTTACCTCTTCGCGCTATCTGTATTATATCATAAAAGAAACTATTTTAGTTTCTAAATTCTGAAACATTCGAGTTTAAAATAGGAATATTCTTGAAGAAGTGTTGGGAGCTGAAGCATGAGTTAGTATAATATAATGACACTTGATCAACGTGATTATATTACAGTAATTAATGCTGAGTTTCTAAATGGAACATGATGATTCACAGATCATAACGTCATCATGTGCTATGTTACACGACTCTTGTATTCTCTTTGATCTCTAAATATCAAGAAAGTATTTCTTGATGATTCGGCCTTTTCCGAGGTATTCTGGTAATTTGACAAGTCAAGATCGTGCCATTACAATTTCCTTCCTAGAACATTAACAATGTTCATTCCGAAATTTATATCTGCAAATTCTGGACCATTACAATCGGTGCTTAATCGCAAGAAGAAGAAACGAAAGGACAAAGCTCCGAACTAGAAATGGGAGTATAAATTATAGCAAATAGAAGAGAGCATTAACTGTGGATGACAATGATTATAGAAGAAGCAAGGACTTTAAAATATAAGGGAAGATATAAAACCCAACAACAACCCAGAAATCACAAACAGTATATATCAATGCATATAGCAATATAAAGACACGGGAGAACTAAAAACACTATAAAACCAAGAGTATAGTAGAAGTAAATAGATTCTTCTGGAGGCAGATGAAAAAGAAGAGCGACAGATATGAAAGTGAGGAGTATATCAAGAATCAGCACTGGATGAAGCATATTGACAAATACTTTAAAATATGAGTTGAGAAAGTGTGAGTTGTAAGAAAACAAATGAGGTGGATTTATAGTGAAATATCCGACAGAAAAATCAAAATGGATTATCGCATTAATTCGAAGAGGATCATAATTTCCTTAATCGCCGAATAATCAAATCCAATATAGATTACAAAGATTTTTTTTCGGAGATCAATCGTGATGACTTCAAAAGATACGACGAATCACTATTATCTTATTTCATTCATTTACGATAACTTCACTAACACGCTTCGAGTAATCGAATTATTTTATCCATTCTTCTTGAACATGATAAAACTCTATAATCGTTATAATAACATTCTTATTGTTAGTCATGACGACCTCTATCAAATTTCGGGGACGAAATTTCTTTAACGGGTAGGTACTGTGACGACCCGGAAATTTTCGACCAAATTTAAACTTTAATCTTTATATTATTCCGACACGATAAGCAAAGTTTGTTAAGTTAAATCTCAAGAATTTTAAACTGTGTTCATACATTCATTATAACCTCGAACAAATTCCGACGATTCACGAACCGTTATATATAAATAGATATGTATATGTATATATATATATATATATTATAACTTGAGAATATTAATAAAGTATTCAACGTATAATACTTTACACGAACGTATTTATTTCAATATGATTTTCGACGAAATTAAAAAAAATATATTAAATGATTGAATTATCAGAAATATTGAATTATGATTACAAATCTCTGTTGAGAGGTCCACTATGATTTGAGAAAATCTATTCCTCTTAACGATATTCAGAATAATTTGTAAAGCTATTTATAAATAAATAAAAAAGTGTCATTTACGAAAGTTAGACAAAAGTTAGTGGAGAATTGGTTTCCATAATATTCTATTAATCTATTTTCAAACGTACAAAGACGTTTTCAGTTTAAAAAGAACTTTATTATTAAAACGTATATAACTTTTATAAATATCTAGAATCACTTTTGACAACTCATTACTTAACCAGTATAATAAATATAACGATATTTATATTTTATTTCATTAAATATATATAACGATTTAAATTAATATTATATATATTTATACACGTATTATACATACATAGTTTTTATACTTTTACTATACTTTAACTTTACCTTTACTTTACTTTTACTTTACTTTAACTTTAATAATTCACTTTAATAATTCATACTTTAATAATTTACTTTAATAATTCATACTTTAATAATTCACTTTAATAATTCATACTTTAATAATTCACTTTAATAATTCATACTTTAATAATTCACTTTAATAATTCATACTTTAATAATTCACTTTAATAATTCATACTTTAATAATTCACTTTAATAATCCAAAAATCTATTATAAATAGAATTCAGTAGGTTTCATTATTTCATAGAAACTTGAAAATATATTTCTGTAAACTCTCTCAATCGATTTATATATATAAATATATATATTTGCTCTGTATTATTTCAAGATATTATTAGTATACATAAAATATTACGATGGAGTGCTATCCGAGTGATTTCAAAATAGTTTTTTTGAATGAGTCGAAGCTAAGGAAATTATGGGTTATAGCTATGGAGGTGATGGGTATGGTTCATGGGTATGCTCGTGAGGTCAATCTAGTGTTTATCATCTCCGTTGCGTCTACGTACTTTCCTGCAATATTGAATCTCAATATTGATACGTTCGTGAATCCGAGACCAACCTTGCACTTTTTAAATGAAGTTATATGTATTTTTACTACGAAATACAGTATTGTGAGTTTCATTACTCCCTTTTTATATATATTTTTGGGCTGAGAATACATGTGCTGTAACATTAATTCTATGTGGGTTTAAACCAAAAATATACCCTTAGCTTGGTAACATTAAACTACTTGTCTATGTACGGTAGGCGCGAATCCTAAAGATAGATCTATTGGGCCTGACAAACCCCATCCTGACTATGGGATGCTTTAGTACTTTGAGGTTATTTTAAACACACCTGATCTGGTATCTTCAGAGGGTAAAACATGAACGTTAAGGCTTGTTATCGGGTGCCTACAACTTATAGAATACTTTTATACACTTGCGAGTGTAAATATATTTATAAACGGAAATCTTGTGGTCTATTAATATATTGAAATGATTGTTATGATAAACCTATGAACTCACCAACCTTTTGGTTGACACTTTAAAGCATGTTTATTCTCAGGTATTAAAGAAATCTTCCGCTGTGCATTAGCTCATTTTAAGGATATTACTTGGAGTCATTCATGGAATATTTTGAAAGACGTTGCATTCGATTCATTGAGTTCATCAAGACTATTATTAAGTCAATTATAGTTGGATGTATTATGAAATGGTGTGCATGCCGTCAACTTTCGTTGTAAAGAAAGTTTGTCTTTTAAAAATGAATGCAATGTTTGTAAAATGTATCATATAGTGGTCAAATACCTCGCGATGTAATCAACTATTGTGAATCGTTTATAATGTATATGAACGGATCCTTTCACAACCTGCGTTTCACTTCATCATAGTCATCTTTCTTTAATCATTCTTCACTCGTTACTCATACTCACAGAACAGGTATTGTACAACAATATTTCGATCAAGAATTGGGTTTACGAAGGTGATGATGTTAGTTTTGATCAGAAATCGAAACAGCAGCAGATAGGGTCAGAAACGTAATTTGTATCGTAATAGATTCAAGATAATGGTGGTGTTGATTGACTGAGAGGAAAAGAAAATAATATAGGAACGAAGAAAAGCAACAAATATAGAGTGTTTGATGATTAAGTTTCATGAAAGAAAGCGGTGGTGAGGTTGAAGGTTTATAAAGGTGTCATGGGTGTTCACGGTTGTATGAGGTGAAGAAAGTAATAAACGGTTGTTCTTGATGATAGTCGAAACAGAAGCTCAAGAGTGGCAAGGTGCAATGATGAAGTTGGTTTGGTTTCATGTATGTGTAAGTGTTTAAAAGGGATTATGAAAGGTGATGTTGATTTGTTAAATGGTTTGTTGTGTTGTGATTATTTTCATTCGACTGGTATTGATTTAGTTAGATAAGAATCTTCAATCAGAAATATAACCAAATACCAAAAAGAATTGATTTGAAAGGGGATTGGTACGAACGATTACGATGTGTAACAAATTTGAAGACAGAAACAAATTTGCATAAAGTTCGATTGTTACGTGAAACAGATTTTTGTATGAATTTGTATAATTAATTCAGTAATAACGATTCCTACTCCGTAATATGTATCTGTATACATGTAATAGCATATATATCTATATATATATATCGATATCTGAATTTCTATATGTATAAATCTATATATTTTATATAATTTCAATAGTTAGTAACTATAATTATAATAATAATACTTTTAATATTATAAATAATAATAATAATAATATAATAGTAATAATGATAATAATATTATTATTAATAATGATGATGATAACTATAAAATTTATAACAATAATATTATTAATAATAATGATATTAATTATTATAATACTAATAATGATAATTGTATTAACATAATAATTATATTCAGCTTGTAATTAAGTTTAATATATTACTATTTATTATAATGTATTTTAATTATATAATTTTATTGAATCCTTAATATTTATTAATTATATATATAGTTATTACAATATTACATATGTATAGATTTCATATATATTTGCATATTTATTTATACATCGATGTTCGTGAATCGTTGGGAATAGTCAGAGGTATAAATGAATCTGTGTAAATAGTTCAAAAGTTTGTAGACTCAGTTTAACAAACTTTGCTTATCAAGTCGAAATCATATAAAATTAAATTTAAGTTTGGTCGGAAATTTCCGGGTCATCACAGTATGTGATTTCGAAATGAACCTAGTTACTGTTCTAAGAAGGAAATTGTAATGGCACGATTTTGATTTGTCAAATTACCAGAATATCTGGAAAAGACCGAATTATCAAGAAAATATTTTCTTTATATCTTTGGAGGTTAAATAGAATACAAGAGTCGTGTAACATGGCACATGATGACGTTATGATCTGTGAATCATCACGTTTCATTTAGAAACTCAGCATGAATTACTGTAATATAATCACGTTGATCAAGTGTCATTATATTATACTAAGTCATGCTTCAGTTCCCAACACTACTTCAAAACATTCATATTTTAAACTCGACGGTTTCAGAATTTAAAAACTAAAATAGTTTCTTTTATGATGTAATACGGATAGCGCGAATAGGTAAATGATTTTAGATAAGAATAATTGTAAAAATATCTTCAGAAATATGGAGGATATTTATAATGAAAGATACGATGATATCTTAGAATTTCTAATATCAGAGGATGATGAAGGATATTGTCCGCAGGGGTTTAGAGTCAGGAGTAAGGTATTCGTTAATGACTTTAGCAGATACTGAATCATTTGGATTCTTTGAAGGCAGGTTTCATCTTTGTGATTTATCCACAGTTTATTTCATGGTTTGCTCAATTCTTTTTTCAGTACCAAATCTCCTCTTTTTCTGAGCTTTGCCAACACACTATTCTTTATCATCAAACTTTTTATTGTTAAAGTCGTTTACAGTTTTTGCTGCTTCATCAGCATTTTTCAAAATTTCGAGAACTAGTTCGCAGTTTAGGGTGTTTTTCAGAAACTTCACATTCGCAGTATGTAAGTCCAGAAGATAGATGTTATATGTTGGCGTCGATATGCTGCGAGATTTCAAAATACCGATTACTAACCCCCAATGATTCGTATCGCAATTCTCATTACAAGATGCAGATAAGTAAATGATGGGGTTTTGATAAATATAATGCTTTTTTGGAAAATCCTTGATCATTACGGTTGCTGATAAGTTTACTGCTAATATGGTGGAATATAAATGGTTCTCCGGTAACGATGACAAAGGCAAACTTATATATCAAGGTCATAATAAGACTAATTAAAATGAAAGTCGAAATTGATTTGCTGGAGCTGTGACAATATTGGCTAATTTGGAAAGGGATTGCAAAGTTATTTTCGATAATAACAATGCCAAAGGAGCTAGCACAGATACGTGTTAAACATTTACTCAGGTTCTAAGAGTTTTCGGGTGCATAACTATATGTATCAATCTTTTCTTCCGTAGATGAAGTGCGGTTGGTTCATCCTCTTGATTGAGGTGTTTTCTTTTCAAGAATCATGAAAGGTTTGAACGCAGATTAAAATTGTCAAGATACAAATGAGGTTTAAGATGAAATCAAGTGGCAAACTTGAAGAATTGTTTAGTTTCATATGTTATAATTAATATTTTAATTCATTTTAATTGTTCAATGTTGGTAGTCCATAGTTAGTAGTCCACAATTAGCAATTCAATAATTTATATATAGTTTAATATATAATATTCGAATTAATTAATACGTATCGTGACCCATTGTATACATGTCTCAGACTCGATCACAACTCAAAGTATATATATTATTTGAGAATCAACCTCAACTCTGTATAGCTAACTCGAGCATTACTGCATATAGAGTGTCTATGGTTATTCCAAATAATATATATAGATGACGTCAATATAATATGTCAAAACATTGTATACGTGTCCCAATATTTAAAGTGCGTAAAATAAATAACAGAAATTAAATGACGATAAATAAAATTGCGAGAATTTAAATTGCAATAAATAAATTGCGATATTTAAATTGAGATAAATAAATTGCTATAAATAAAATGTAATAAGGAATTAGGAACAGTTAGCTAGGAATAGTTAGCGTGGATTCTTAACAGAATTTCTCATAGTTAATTTGTTTGTTTCTAACAAATTTTATTTGTCCAATGTTTTCTTCATTATGCCACTTGTTGGATTCTGATAGGTCAAAATATAAATATAAAATTGAATGAAAATGGTTATTTTGCGGTGAACGGATACGTATATCTGTGGATGTAAGTAGGATAGTAAATGACTATCGAATCAGATTCAAAGAATGTACAGTGTAACTTATTAAAGTGAAATCTAAATATTCTTCGAGTATTACCTACCTGTTAAAATATTTTCACCATTAACAGTTTGTACAAAAGAATTTTTAATTACAATCTTTATGAAAACAAATATACATATATAATTTCTTCAGATGTAATCATGGATTTAATGAGTCAATATGATATAAACTCATTTGCTTTTTCGTTTGAGCTAGAATGAATAATCTCTAAAACTTTAGAGATTACATAATCGCCATGAAGAACGAAGATAAAAGATGTAGAATGATATGTAGAACGATGATTATACTCGAGGTACAGAATGAGATGTTGAGGCATGTGATGTTGAAACTTGAGTTGTTGATGGTACTGTTGGTGCTGGTGAAGTTGCTGAAGCTGGTACGTTTTGCACCATATTTTCCAAGGCTACAACTCGGGCGCGAAGCTAGTTGACTTCTTCTATTACACCAGAATGATTGTTGGTTCGGATGAGCGGATGAATAAGATCTAGAATTTGAGATATTATATAGTTGTGATGAGATACTCTGGAAATGAGAGAGAAAATGGTGTCTCAAACAGGTTCGCCGGTAAGTGCTTCAGATTCATCGCCCAGAGGTGAATTCGGTTGGTGGAAAGGATCGCCTTCTTCGCGTCTCCATTGATTAAGTAGGCTACAAACCCATCAGATGAATTGGGGATGGCTGATTAGTTGATTCATTCTGGTGACGCTGCTTCTGGAGCTTAGGTGAACATCCATGTCGGAATAGCTGACGGGTTCTGAAGAACTTGAACTAGTGACAAGTTCCATTTCATACGATGGAGTAAAGGATTTTTCGAGGAAATGATTTTTGGCTATTGGATGGTATTCTAATTACATAGAATATCTGTATATATAGAATAAAAGATTTCATAGATTACGGAGGAATTTACGAAATATGTCAGGCAAAGTTTTCAGTAATAGATACGCTATGATATGAATTAGCATATACGCTAAGATGTGAATTTTGTCTATACACTATTTATGCAATCAATGCAGTAAGATGTGTCTAGACTAAGAATAATAAGCCAGTGATTCCCTAAGAATGATAAGCATGTAATTTTTGACATAAAATGATAAGCAAAACTTTTAACATGCAGACATGGTCGAAGTCCAGACTCACTAATGCATCTAAACAACTATCAGTTAGACACACTAATGCAAGACCTGGTTCGCTAAGACCACCGCTCTGATACCAACTGAAAGGACCCGTTCATATACATTATAAACGATTCACAATAGTTGATTACATCGCGAGATATTTAACCTCTATATGATACATTTTACAAACATTGCATTCATTTTTAAAAGGGAAACTTTCATTTCATCGAAAGTTGACGGCATGCATACCATTTCATAAATTATCCAACTATAATTGACTTAGTAATATTCTTGATTAACTCAACGACTCGAATGCAACGTCTTTTGAAATATGTCATGAATGACTCCAAGTAATATCTCTAAAATGAGAAAATGCACAGCGAAAGATTTCTTTCATACCTGAGAATAAACATGCTTTAAAGTGTCAACCAAAAGGTTGCTGAGTTCATTAGTTTATCGTAAACAATAAAATTCATCATTTTAATAGACCACAAATTTAAATACAGTACACCTATCTCGTGTACGAAACCATATTTCATAATGCTTAGCAGAGTAGGTTCGTATCCTTTTCTCCCCCGTAGGTTGCCACGCGATTTTTAATAATCGTACACATATCTCGTACACAAAAACTAATACACATAACCTGTGTATAAAAGTCATTCATTCAAACTACAAACACCTGGTAATCGACCTTAACAAAATGCATCTAGAATATCCCCCGCATACTGGCATTCCGCACGGTTATGCAAAAAGCATACAATCAGGCCACTCTTTTAAATATGATGGTTGTGTACACCTCACAAACAGATCATATTTTTTAAAGCTGGCGGTTGTATACCTATTTCGAAGTGCTATAGCAGTTCAAATTCTCTGACTGGGGCTTGTTAGTGCCAATAGATCTATCTTTAGGATTCGCGTCAATTTGGGGCTCGGTTCCCAAATTCTCAGATTACCAGACTAAAAGTGGTGATATCGGGTGTACTCATAACTAATTCGTAGAATGTTTTTAAGTACTTGTGTCTATTTCATCAAATATTTATAAAAGCATTTCATGTATTCTCAGTTCAAAACATATTTCAAAAGCATTTAATAAAGCAGTTGTAAAAATAGCGCATGTATTTTCAGTCCCAAAAATGTAAAGAGTAAAAGGGAATCAAACGAACTCACAATGCTGTATTTTGTAGTAAAAATACACATGACGACATTTAACAATGCAGGGTTGGCCTCGAATTCACGAACCTATATCATTTGTATATTTATTAACATACATAATCGTGATGGAACAAATTTATATATTTAATTATGTATTAGGATTAATATTTATATATAATTTTATTAATACTTATAATATATTATAGTGCCTATTTGATATATATAAGTTAATTAACATTATATCAATATAAATAATATTATATTAGTTAAAATGTAATATTATGTAAAATTAGTATACTAATGTAATAAATATATTTTTATATAAATAGCTCTTGTTTTGCCAAAAATTAATAGTTGTAATAATAACAGGTTAGGGATAATAATAATAATGATAGTAACAATGGTAATAATAATAATAAAAATGTTAATGTTAATGATAAATACTAATTATGATAATTATATTAATAATTAGTAATGATATTATTATTAGTAATACTTATGTTAATCCAAAAAAAAATACTACTAATAAGTATAAATTGATACCAAGACTAATAATAATAATAGTTTATGTTATTCTCATAATTACAATAATAATAATAATCATATTCATAATTACTTAATTATTATTATCATTTGCATTATTATTATTATTATTATTATTATTATTATTATTATTATTATTATTATTATTATTATTATTATTATTATTATTATTATTTTTATTATTATTATTATTATTATTATTATTATTATTATTATTATTATTATTATTATTTTTATAAATTGTTATTATTATGTTAAAATTTATGATATGATTATTATAAATTTTAACATAATAATAACAATTTATAATAACAATAACAACAATAATAATAATAATAATGAAAATGATAATAATAATAATAATAATAATAATAATAATAATAATAATAATAATAATAATAATAATAATAATAATAATAATAATAATAATAATAATAATAATAATAATAATAATAATAATAATAATAATAATAATAATAATAATAATAATAATAATAATAATAATAATAGAACTAAATAAAAAGTGAACTACCTTCAAGGAATTAAGCCTAAAAAATATACTGCCTCCTCAGGGACTCGAACCCAAGACCACTAGCTAACCCGACAACACCCAAGACCATTACTACGTAATCATTTATCTGATAATATCCTGATTTAACAAATATTTATGCTCTTTCTGTTTTTATTCCTTTTCTTCTTCTTCTTCTTCTTAATCATTCAGTCGACCAGTAGATCGAGACTAACATTAGTAGGTTTACTAATTAGTTTTTAAGATTTAAAACTTATACAGAATAATTACATAGTGTTTAGTTTAATTAAAACAGAATAAAATAAAAATAAATAAGAAAAAAACGGACGCTGAAGAACATTTTTGATTTGAAATCCAATTCGAATTTAGAGACCATTATAGACCAAAATTCCTTCATGAAAAAGGTTTTAATTCATCACTAGAAATTTTCTAAATAATTAATTTGACTTGAAACCTCAAAAAGAATTCAAATTTTGTGATGAACAAAGCGTTTGACTTTTTGAAAATTAACTTTGACTCGTGAATTCAAACTCGATAAGAAAAATTGAACCTTGAGATTTTCCAGATAGTTTAAGTATTTGATTTCCAACATATCTACATTTAAAGATTTTAAAATGGCATTCGAATTCGAAGTTTTTGATAAAATGACCAAGAACAGGGAACACGAGCTGTGTTCTTCAAATTAAATCTTTATTTTTGTTGTTTTTGCTCGAATTGTATCAGTAGAGTATTATATAGATACTACAGATATAATTACAGCTAATATAGCAAAATTAACGTTTGTTTGATAGTTTGATTGGCTCGACGCTTTCTTTATCCTGTCAGAAGAAAATTAGTATAATTCCAATCGATTGAAACTGATTTTGTTTGATATTATGACTAATTTTAAAGATTCGTACTAGTTGCAGTATTAAAACAATTTATAAAATAGTTTGATAAGGATGGAAAACAGAATTCGTAATATTTGTATTTAAAATTATATAAATCAGTATTTATATATCTATATATCTGTACAAGTATTTATATATATATATATATATATATATATATATATATATATATATATATATATATATATATATATATATATATATATCTGTTTATATACAAATATAGATATATTAATTCGTAAATCATATATATATATCTAGTAATAATATATATGATAAAATATAAAATTCATAAATCATGATAATTGCAAGTATAGATATATTAATACTAGTAATAATACAATAATATTACTAATAATAATAATATTATTGATAAATAGGCTAGTAATAATAAATGATAAATAATGATAATATTAATACTAATCAAAAATGCTAAATTTAATAAATTTAATTAATAATAATGATATTAATAATAATAACAATAATATTAGTAATAATAACATTATAACAAAAGTCATTGTATCAATTTCATATCTATATATTATATATAATAATATTATTAATACTGATATTAATATTAATATTTATTTTAATAAAAGTAAAAATAATCATAATTTAACTTGTAAGTAAGTTTAATATGTTGATATTACATATTATTAAGTATGTAGTATTTAATAACATCATATATATATATATATATATATATATATATATATATATATATATATATATATATATATATATATATATATATATATATATATATAATAACACATATTGTTTATTTAATATATATATATATATATATATCTTTTATATATAATGCAACATACATATAATAATAAATAGGTTTAGAAACCATATATATATATATATATATATATATATATATATATATATATATATATATATATATATATATATTTATTTATTTATTTATTTATTTTAATGGCAACTTAATTATTTTATATGTTATTTTACATTTTTAATTCTAATTGATTAAAGTATATTTTATTAAACCAATTTATTATATATACCTTTGTTATATATATATATATATATATATATATATATATATATATATATATATATATACACACACACATACACTTATATATATTCACATTTATTTACACACACTCATTCGTGAATCGTCAGAATTGGTCAAATGGTAATTGCATATATGAAATCAGTTCAAAGGTTTTAGACTCAACATTATAGACTTTTCTTATCGTATCGAATTCAGATTAAAATTAAGTTTAAATTTGGTCAGAAATTTCCGGGTTGTCACATGCTATCCTTAGCACATTGTTTAAGAAATGGTTTTAGAGAAATTGTGTGGAAATTCGAGGTTGATCGCGTGTCCTAACCTCATGTAGTACTATTAGAATGGAACTATGAATTAGTATAATATAATGACATCAGGCCAATGTGGTTATATTACGGTAATTCATATAGAAATTCCAATACGATGACATGAGGAATAGAAAGTGAACCAAAGAAAATCCTCACGTTATTCTTTCAAAAATTCCAATTTTATTACATGAGTAAGGAAAATACTCATTTTCTTATTTGTTGATACACGAGAACTCGTTTTAACCGAACTACATATCTCATGCTTTATCCTTCATACCTCACTTGTTAGCAACAGCTTCGCACGTGAACAGTTTTAGCCCAAGGACTTATGTCCTGATAATAGTCAAAACAACATTTAACCCATTGGTTTTCACGACCTCGTAACATTTGTTGGTCAAATGTTGCAAGACGATTCAAGTCCTTTACTCGATCTTCCACAGTCTTACTTCAACTCGTAACCTCTGAAATACGGATACTCTGTTTATCATCAGGATTTCTACACATTTGTTTAATTGGGGGGTTCTCACGGGATTTATGGGCGAATAGAAGTAATGAAATATTTTGTCACGTATACAATTTATAAAATCATATATGTACGTATGGATTCAAATGAATAAATTTACCCTTACCTATTTTGTTTAGTATATACTAAATTATACCTTTAAATTATTTTAAAAGCACTCCTTTATTAAGTTGTTTAATTAAGTCAAATTGTTTTACATAAAATGGTACACGTTGTACATACCTCTAGATTTACTAAGAACTTCGTTCTGTTTATGGGGTCACATCAGACATTTAATATTATTTTTTAAAACTTCTTTGATTGATTATATTAAAATTTTTGCATTACCCTACAGTGTGTTTGGATCACAGTTCTTCTCATCCTCCATTTAAGGATGAAACTTACCATTAAGTTCATTGATAAAAACTCTTACACCACTATGGATGGCAATTTTATAAAAATTGTTGGACAGTCTTTGCGCTCACAAAATTTTCCCTCTTATGATTGAATATGGCCGAAACGCGGACCGATAAATCAATTTTCTGAGGTACACTCGGTGGTCACCCTATTGTAGAAAAGGCACTAGGTGGGTTTCTACCCCAACTGTTGTTATAGTGGGTATCATGGATATGTATTGCACTAGACCGTTTGAGGAGCTTCTACTCTCAATATTCGCGGTTAACCGCAGCACCCTCGTAAACATCAACCCTAGGATTCAATACTTTGAGGTGCACGAAATTATTTTTGGGGATTTATCTCACCTGGAGTCGACCATTCTTTATAACCCATGATTCGCGTTCTTTTCATCCGCACATAAATTTAAGAATATGGATTAATACTAGATTGCCTCGCTCATTGTACAAGGAAGTTCACTCTCGTTGAAAGATCACTCCTTTCGTACATCTTCCTTTCAGAAATGTAATGAAAATTTACTTTGAAGTCCATGATGTGACGACCCGAAAATTTCCGACCAAATTTAAACTTAATTTAATATGATCTCGACACGATAAGCAAAGTCTGTAATATTTAGTCTCGAAAATTTTGAGCTGTTTCATATATTCAATTGACCTTTGACCATTCCCGACGATTCACGAACAAATATTTTTTAAATAAATATGTACATGTGTATACATATATAAAGATAAATACATAATAATTAAAAATAATAAAATTTAATCATTTGAATTAAGAATTATTATTATTATGTATTGTCATTAAGAATTATTATTATTATTATTATTATATGTATCATATAGTAATTAATAACATGAACTGTTAATATCTAATATAATAAATGTAATTATAAGTTAAACCAAAATTATTATAGTAATAATATTATTACTTTCAATATTAACATCTATATTAGTATTAGTAATATTATTATAAAATGGATATAAATATAAATTGTTATATGATTATTACTAATATTATGGTAATTAGTAATATTATTAGTAACATTAAGATATTGAATGTAATTACAAGTTAATTATAGTTATTATATTATTATTTTTGCTTTCATAATAAAATCAATATTAGTATTATTAATATTATTAATATTAATATTATTATTATTATTATTATTATTATTATTATTATTATAAATATTAAAAGTTCTAATGATTGTAAAGTTATGATTATCATAATAAAGACTTAAAAATATAAATATTATTATAAATAATGATTAAAATTATAATTGTGATTTAAATATTATTAGTTTTTATTATTAAAATTATCATTTTTATTATTATAAATAATATCATATTATTATTATTATTATTATTATTATTATTATTATTATTATTATTATTATTATTATTATTATTATTATTATTATTATTATTATTATTATTATTATTATTATTATTATTATTATTATTATTAGCCATATCAATCAATATTATGATTATTAATATCAATATTAACATTAATATTAATAATTATTACTATCATTATTTTTATTATTTTTATTTTTATATATTAATAGTATTATTATTATTATTCATTATTAATATTTATAATTATTTATTATTAACATTTAAAATAAATATAACAGTGAATGTTTTGAATTGGTTTTATATCACTATCAACACTGTATTTAATTTGTTCATATCTGGTATTATTACAAGTCGATATCAAGACACAGTTACAAACAAAATCTGATTGAATGTAACAAACTGCTTTTCAATTTTTTATTTTTATCCGTCCTTCCAGATTGATTCCTTGTCGAGCTTCCTTGATATAAAATAACAAGTTTACTCATGTTATTAGTCGTACACCAAATAATTATATCACCACTACTATCAATTATCTTTTACAACTGCAAATATTAAATTAAATAAAGAAAAAGCTGGAGTACCCCTGTTCTTGGTTTTATTTTTATCAAAAAATCGATTTCGTATTGAAATTCAAAATCTAAAAATGCAGATGTGGTTGGAATCATTTAGTTGAACTATCTAAAAAATTTCAGTCTTTAATTCTTTCAATTGATTATGAATTTGGAAGTCAAAGTTTCTAAATCAAAAAGTCAACTTTTTGTTCTTCATGAAATTCAAATTTTTGTAGATGTTTCTGTAGAAATTGAGGATTCACAAAGATTCTAAAAGTGATTTGAAATACGTTTCGTATTATAAATTTTGTCCAAAACGATCTCAAACTGGAAATCAAATTTTTTTTTCATTGATCTCGTCGAACAGCGGCAGTGTATTTTATATATATATATATATATATATATATATATATATATATATATATATTGGTTTACAATTGATTCAATAATTGATATATATTGATATTATCTCGGTTGAAGGTCTAAAAACTAAAATTATTACTCGTTGTTGTTAATTGATTTGAGTTTTGGCCGAATGGATTCCAATAAAGAAGAAGAAGATGAATGCAGGAAAATTAGATAAATAGAAACAGGTTAGGAATTAAAATAGAAATAGCGAGGCAGAGGAATGGTTATGTGGTTATCGGGTTAGCGAGAGGTCAAGGGTTCGAGTCTCGTCTCTGGCAATTCTTTTTTAAAAAATGCTTTTAAAGGGTATACACTCTTAATTTTTATTTATATTATTATTATTATTAGTAATTATTATGATTATTATTAATGTATTATTATTATTGTTATTATTACCATACTTATAATTAATTATTATTATTATACCATATTTATAAGTATTATAATTATTACTATCATTAGTATTAGTATAAGTATTATTTATATAATTATTGTTAATTTTATCATTTTAAGTATTGTTATTAAGATGATGATTATTATTATTGAGGTTATTGTGAAGTATTATAACTATTATTATTAATAATATCATATTTATATTATAAGTATTAAAAATGTTATTAACCTTAGTATTTTTATAAGTATTATTGAGATTGTTATAAATTGTATCCTTTACATATTATTATTATTATTAAATATTGTTATTTGCAATAAGTTATTGTTATCATCATTAACATAATTAATATTATTATCATTATTGTTATTGCTACGTAATATCATAAAGTATTATTAGTATTATTTATATGGTTATTATTAATTTTATCATTTTTACTATTAATAAAATATGTATTATGATTATTATTATGATGATGAATATTATTATTATTATTATTATTATTATCATTAGTAGTAAAATTGTTATATTCATAGTTATTATTATTAGTATTATTACAAATAGATATTTTTATACATTACAAGAATATTAATATTACATATCACTATAATTTTATTATCAAAAAGATAGTAACTAAGCTATATATAAAATATATCAAATATATATATATATATATATATATATATATATATATATATATATATATATTTTTATCATATATAGACACTAATATAAATTATTATTATTAATATTTTATAATGAAAGATAAACACTAGTTAAATAAAATATGTAAATTAAATATATCTACATCTATATAACAAATAATTTAACAAGTATATCATTAATAATATATATATATATTTATTCGATTACGATTATGTGTATTAATAAATATCGATATGATATAGGTTCGTGAATCGAAGGCCAATCCTACACTTGTTCAATGTCGTCATATGTATTTTTACTACAAAATACATTATTGTGAGTTTCATTTGCCTTTTTACCCTTTATATTTTTGGGCTGAGAATACATGCGTAATTTTATAAATGTTTTACGAAATAGACACAAGTAATTGAAACTACATTATATGGGTTAATGATCGAAGACGAATATGCCCCTTTTACTTGGTAGCCTAAGAATTAGTAAACAGACACCCTAATTGACGCGAATCCTAAAGATAGATCTATTGGGCCTAACGAACCCCATTCAAAGTACCGGATGCTTTAGTACTTCGAATTCATTTTTATCATGTCCGAAGGATTTCCTGGAATGATAGGGGATATTCTTATATGAATCTTGTTAAGGTCGGTTACCAGGTGTTCAATCCATATGAATGATTTTTGTCTCTATGCATGGGACGTATATTTATGAGTATCTTGTGGTCTATTATATTATTGAAAATGATTGTTTATGATAAATTAATGAACTCACCAACCTTTTGGTTGACACATTAAAGCATGTTTATTCTCAGGTATGAAAGAAATCTTCCGCTGTGCATTTGCTCATATTAGAGATATTACTTGGAGTCATTCATGACATATTTCAAAAGACGTTGCATTCGAGTCGTCGAGTTCATCAAGATTATTACTAAGTCAATTATAGTTGGATATATTATGAAATGGTATACATGCCGTCAACTTTCGATGAAATGAAAGTTTGTCTTTTAAAAACGAATGAAATGTTTGTAAAATGTATCATATAGAGGTCAATTACCTCGCGATGTAATCATATGTTATTGTATTCGTCCTTATGGATTAGGACGGGTCGCTTCATGTGGCATCAGAGCTGGTATAAAGCCGTCCATGTGTGGCGGGTTAGTCGTAAAGGAGGGTCTCACAGTGTTACCTGTGACAAAGCATTGGCTCTTACTCCTCGCGATCCCTTACGAGGGTTGGCAGTAGCCGAGAGGCAGGCCCTAAAATCAGTATCTGAGGAACACTCAGTGGTCACCAGGCGGTTAGCTAGGAAGGCACTGGGTAGGATGGTTGTGGTCCCCACTATAACAACATGTGGTATCAGAGCGGTGGTCTTAGCGAACCAGGTCTTGCATTAGTGTGTCTAACTGATAGTTGTTTATATGCATTAGTGAGTCTGGACTTCGACCGTGTCTGCATGTCAAAACTTTTGCTTATCATTTAGTGTCAAAAATTATTTGCTTATCATCCTTAAGGTCTAGATACGTCTTACTGCCTCTATTGCATAGACAGTGTATAGATAAATTCATATCTTATCGTATCTGTTATTGTTACCTTTGCCTGACAGCTTCCGTAGATTGCTCCGTAACTTATGGGATTTTAGTATTATATATGCATATGTAAATTATGTATTGCAGGGTACTAATCTACATCCTATAATCTATTTCTTATCGAAAATCCTTCATCTGATCGTACGAGATGAATCCCTCAACCAGTTCGAGTCCCTCAGATTTCGATAGCTATTCATATAGTTATTCCGACAGCTATTCTGACATGGATATTCACCTAAGCTTTGAAAGCAGTGTAAATGAAATGAATCAACCAATCATCCATCCCCAATTCATCTGATGGGTTCGTAGCCTACTTAATCATTGGAGGCAAGAAGAAGGTGATCCCTTCCACCAACTGAATTCACCTCTTGGTGAAGAACCTGATGTACTTACCGGTGAACCTATCCAAACACCATTTTCACACTTATTTCCAGAGTATCTCGCCATGATTATATTCTATCTAAAATACTAGATCCTATTCATTCGCTCGTCGAACCGACAATTATCCTGGAATAATGAAAGAAGTCAACGAGCTTCGCGCTCGAGTAATCAATTTAGAAAATCATGGTGCAAAACTTACCAGCTTCAAGAACAGCACCAGCAACACCAGTACCACCAACAACAGCATTCGCAGCACAAGCCTCAACACTACACGCCTCAAATTCACAGTCTGTACCTCCAGCATAATCATCATACTACATGATGTCCTACCTCAATTATCTTCGTTCTACATGACATTCTACATCATTTATCTTCGTTCGACATGACGATTATGTAATCTCTAATGTTTTAGAGATTATATATTCTTATTCTAACGGTAAATCAAATGAGTTTAATATCATATTAACTCATTAAATCTATGATTACATCTGAAGAAAATATATATGTATATATGTTTTCATAAAGATTGTAATTAAAAATTCTTTTATACAAACTGTTAATGGTGAAAATATTTTAATGTGTAGGTAATACCTGATGAAATATTTAACTTTCATATTAACATGTTATACTATACATTCTTCGAATCTGATTCAATAGTCATTTACTATCCTACTTACATCCACAGATATACGTATCCGTTTACCGCAGAATAACAATTTTCCTTCAATTTCATATTTGGATTTTGACGTATCAGAATCCAACGAGTGGCATAATGAAGAAAACATTTGACAAAAAAAAAAATTTGTTAGAAACAAATAAATTAACTATGAGAAAATTTGTTAAGAAACCACGCTAACGAAATCCTAGCTAACTGTTCCTAGCTAACTGTTAATTCCGTATTACATTTTATTTATTGCAATTAAATTATCGCAATTTTAATTCTCGCAATTTTATTTATCGTCATTTAATTTCTGTTATTTATTTTACGCACTTTATTTATTGTCATTTAAATACTGTTATTGACGCATTTAAAATATCGGGACACGTATACAAGGTTTTGACATATCATATCGACGCATCTATATATATTATTTAGAATAACCATAGACACTCTATATGCAGTAATGATAGAGTTAGCTATACAGGGTTGAGGTTGATTCTCAAATAATATATATACTTTGAGTTGTGATTGAGTCTGAGACATGTACACGGGTCACGATACGTATTAATTAATTTGGATATTATATATTTAACTATATATGAATTATTGGACTGTTAACTGTGGACTATCGACTGTGGACTAATAACATCGAACAATTATAACGAATTAAAATATTGAATATAACATATGAAACTAAACATTTCTTCAAGTTGCCACTTGATTTCATCTTAAACCTCATTTGTATCTTGACGATTATAATATGCGTTCAAACCTTTCATGATTCTTGAAAACACCTCAATCGAGAGGATGGACCAACTGCACTTCATCTACAGAAGAAAAGATTTATGTGTATAGTTATGCACCTGAAAATTCTCGAAAACCGAGTAAACGTTTAACACGTAGCTGTGCTAATTCCTTTAGCGTTATTATTACCGAAAATAACTTTTCAATCTCTTTCTAAATTAGCAAATTTTGTCACAGCTCCAACGAGTCAACTTCGACTTTTTGTTTAAAACAACCTTATTATAACCTTGATATATACATATGTGCTCTTTTATTGATACCGAAGAACCTTTTATATTCCACCATATTACCAACAGACGTATCAGCAACCTCGTTGCTCCTTCGTTTAAATCTCTCCTACAAATCACTATATTTATCTATTAAAGTCTTATCATTAACTCATCGGCATCTTGTAATGATAATTACTATACCAAATACCGGAAGGCATCAATCGATAATCTCGAATTTCTCAGCGATTCTACGACAACAATTATATATATATATATATATATATATATATATATATATATATATATATATATATATATATATATATATATATATATATATATAACTTCTATCTCTTGGATTCACGAACTTCAATTCTGAATTTCTGAAAAGCGTTTTAGCTTATGAATCAGTTTTTCGAGTTTTGAAAAAAATTGATGAAGCAGTGAAAACTGGAGATTGCCTTAACATTCAAAAGTTTGATAATAACGAATTGAGTAAACCATGAAGGAGACTCTGAACGAATCACCAGGACTAAACTAGTACATAAAGAATCCTGGTGATTCTGTATCTGATGAAATCTTTTAGCGAACACCATACCTCTGAACCTAAACCCTTACGGATAAATCTTCTTCATCATCCTTCGATATTAGAAATTCCAAGATATCATCGTATCTTTCATTATAAATATCCTCGATATTTTTAAAGATATTTTTATAACTATTCATATCTGAAATCATTTATCTATTCGCGATATCAGTGTTACATCAGAAAGGAAACTAATTTAGTTTCTAATTTCTGATAAAATTTGAACTTAAAATGTGGATGATATTGAAGTAGTGTTGGAAATTGATGCATGAGTTAGTATAATATAATGACACTTGATCAATGTGATTATATTACAGTAAGTCATGCTGAGTTTCTAAATGGAACGTGATGATTCACAGATTATAACGTCATCGTGTGCCATGTTACACGACTCTTACATTCTATATAATCTCTAAACATATCAAGAATATATCTTCTTAATAGTTCTATCTTTTCTCTTGAATTCTGGTAATTTAACCAATCAATATCGTGCTATTACAATTCCTCTCTTAGAACGTTAGTCATGTTCATTCGAAACTCCATACCTATAAATTCTGGACCATTACTTGCGAAAAGAAAACAAAAGCATGAAGCACCGAAATAAAAAGGGGGTATAAATCGCAGCAAATAGGAGAGAGCATTAACTATGGATAACAATGATTATAGGAGACAAAAGCAGGGACATCGAAATATAAGAGAAAATATAAAGCCCAATAAGAACACGGAGGTTACAAATAGGGGATATTAATACGAATAGCAATATAAAGACACGTTAGAATTAAGAATAGTATCACCCCAAGGTAATAGTAGAAATAAACAGATTTTTCTGGTGGAAAATTGAAAATAAGGATGACAAGAATGATAATTAGGAAAATATCAAGGATTAGAACTGGATTAAGCATTTTCACAATCTTTTGGATGTATGAACTAAAAAAAAAGTATAGGAATGGTGATAATAATGGAACGGAAGAGTTTAATTTATAATAGAAATATCAGACAAAACAATCGAGGCAGATCACCGTATTTAATTGAAGAGATTTTAATTTCCTTATTCACCGAAGAATCAGATCTTATTTAGATCATGAAGATTTATTTAAATCTCTTGAATTCTGGAAATTCAACAATGACAACGTCAAATGTTAAGACGCACCTTATTGTCTAAATTCAACCATGACTACGTCAAAAGTTAAGACGAATCTCTATTCCTTTGTTTCAAACTTTTGCGATAGCTTCACTTATACTTTTCGCGTAATCGAATTGTTTTATCCATATTACTCAATGATGATAAAACTCTATTATCAACTCATATTCGTCATGAAAACATTTTTTTATTGTTAGCCATGACCACCTCATTCAAATTTCGGGACGAAATTTCTTTAACGGGTAGGTACTGTGACGACCCAGAAATTTCCGACCAAATTTAAACTTAATTTCATATGATCTCGACACGATAAGCGAAGTCTGTAATGTTTAGTCTCGAAAATTTTGAACTGTTTCATATATTCAATTGACCTTTGACCATTCCCCACGATTCACGAACAAATATTTTTTAAATAAATATGTACAGGTGTATACATATATAAAGATAAATACATAATAATTAAAAATAATAAAATTTAATCATTTGAATTAAGAATTATTATTATTATGTATTGTCATTAAGAATTATTATTATTATTATATATATCATATAGTAATTAATAACATGAATTGTTAATATCTAATATAATAAATGTAATTATAAGTTAAACCAAAATTGTTATAGTAATAATATTATTACTTTCAATATTAACATCTTTATTAGTATTAGTAATATTATTATAAAATGGATATAAATATAAATTGTTATATGATTATTACTAATATTATGGTAATTAGTAATATTATTAGTAACATTAAGATATTGAATGTAATTACAAGTTAATTATAGTTGTTATATTATTATTATTGCTTTCATAATAAAATCAATATTAGTATTATTGATATTATTAATATTATTAATATTATTATTATTATTATTATTATTATTATTATTATTATTATTATTATTATTATTATTATTATTATTATTATTATTATTATTATTATTATTATTATAATTATAAATATGAAAAGTTCTAATGATTGTAAAGTTATGATTATCATAATAAAGACTTAAAAATATAAATATTATTATAAATAATGATTAAAATTATAATTGTGATTTAAATATTATTAATTATTATTATTAAAATTATCATTTTTATTATTATTAATAATATCATATTATTATTAATATTATTATTATTATTATTATTATTATTATATTTATTATTATTATTATTATTATTATTATTATTATTATTATTATTATTATTATCAATCAATATTATGATTATAAATATCAATATTAACATTAATATTAATAATTATTACTATCATTATTTTATTATTTATATTTTTATATATTAATAGTATTATTATTATTCATTATTAATATTTATAATTATTTATTATTAACATATAAAATAAATATAACAGCGAATGTTTTGAATTGGTTTTGTATCACTATCAACACTGTATTTAATTTGTTCATATCTAGTATTATTACAAGTCGATCTCAAGACACAGTTATAAACAAAATCTGATTGAATGTAACAATCTGCTTTTCAATTTTTTTATTTTTATCCGTCCTTCCTCATTGATTCCTCGTCGAGCTTCCTTGATATAAAACAACAAGTTTACTCATGTTATCAGACGTACACCAAATAATTATATCACCACTACTATCAATTATCATTTACAACTGCAAATATTAAATTAAATAAAGAAAAAGCTGGAGTACCCCTGTTCTTGGTTTTATTTTTATCAAAAACTCGATTTCGTATTAAAATTTAAAATCTAAAAATGCAGATGTGGTTGGAATCATGTAGTTGAACTATCTGCAAATTTTCAGTCTTTAATTCTTTCAATTGATTATGAATTTGGAAGTCAAAGTTTTTAAATCAAAAAGTCAACTTTTTGTTCTTCATGAAATTCGAATTTTTGTAGATGTTTCTGTAGAAATTGAGGATTCACAAAGATTCTAAAAGTGGTTTGAAATACGTTTCGTATTATAAATTTTGTCCAAAACGATCTAAAACTGGAAATCAAATTTTTTTTTCATTGTTCTCGTCAAACAACGGCAGTGTATTATATATATATATATATATATATATATATATATATATATATATATATATATATATATATATATATATATATATATATATATATATATATATATATATATATATATTGGTTTACAATTGATTCAATAATTGATATATATTGATATTATCTCGGTTGAAGGTCTAAAAACTAAAATTATTACTCGTTGTTGTTAATTGATTTGAGTTTTGGCCGAATGGATTCCAATAAAGAAGAAGAAGATGAATGCAGGAAAATTAGATAAATAGAAATAGGTTAGGAATTAAAATGGAAATAGCGAGGCAGAGGAATGGTTATGTGGTTATCGGGTTAGCGAGAGGTCAAGGGTTCGAGTCTCGTCTCTGGCAATTCTTTTTGAAAAATGCTTTTAAAGGGTATACACTCTTAATTTTTATTTCTAGTATTATTATTATTGGTAATTATTATGAATGTATTATTATTATTGTTATTATTCCTATACTTCTAATTAATTATTATTATTATTATACAATATTTATAAGTATTATAATTATTACTATCATTAGTATTAGTATAAGTATTATTTATATAATTATTGTTACTTTTATCATTTTAAGTATTATTATTAAGATTATTATTATTATTATTATTGATGTTATTGTTAATTATTATAACTATTATTATTAATAATATCATATTTATATTATAAGTATTAAGAATGTTATTAACCTTAGTATTTTTATAAGTATTATTGAGATTGTTATAAATTGTATCCTTTACATATTATTATTATTATTAAATATTGTTATTAGCTATAAGTTATTGTTATCATCATTAACATAATTAATATTATTATCATTATTGTTATTGCTACGTAATATCATAAAGTATTATTGGTATTATTAATGTGGTTATTATTAATTTTATCATTTTTACTATTAATAATATATGTATTATGATTATTATTATGATGATGACTATTATTATTATCATTATTATCATTAGTAGTAAAACTATTATATTCATAGTTATTATTATTAGTATTATTACAAATAGATATTTTTATACATTACAAGAATATTAATATTACATATCACTATAATTTTATTATCAAAAAGATAGTAACTAAGCTATATATAAAATATATCAATATATATATATATATATATATATATATATATATATATATATATATATATATATATATATATATATATATATATATATATATATATATATATATATATATATATATATATATATATATATATATATTTTATCATATATAGACACTAATATAAATTATTATTATTAATATTTTATAATGAAAAATAAACACTAGTTAAATAAAATATGTAAATTAAATATATCTACATCTATATAAAAAATAATTTAACAAATATATCATTAATAATAATATATATATTTATTCGATTACGATTATGTGTATTAATAAATATCCAAATGATATAGGTTCATGAATCGAAGGCCAACCCTACACTTGTTCTATGTCGTCATATGTATTTTTACTACAAAATACATTATTGTGAGTTTCATTTGCCTTTTTACCCTTTATATTTTTGGGCTGAGAATACATGCGCAATTTTTATAAATGTTTTACGAAATAGATACAAGTAATTGAAACTACATTATATGGGTGAATGATCGAAGCCGAATATGCCCCTTTTTCTTGGTAGCCTAAGAATTAGTAAACCGATCTACTAATTGACGTGAATCCTAAAGATAGATCTATTGGGCCTAACGAACCCCATCCAAAGTACCGGATGCTTTAGTACTTCGAATTCGTTTTTATCATGCCCGAAGGATTTTCCGAAATGATAGGGAATATTCTTATATGCATCTTGTTAAGGTCGGTTACCAGGTGTTCAATTCATATGAATGATTTTTGTCTCTATGCATGGGACGTATATTTATGAGTATCTTGTGGTCTATTATATTATTGAAAATGATTGTTTATGATAAACTAATGAACTCACCAACCTTTTGGTTGACACTTTAAAGCATGTTTATTCTCAGGTATGAAAGAAATCTTTCGCTGTGCATTTGATCATATTAGAGATATTACTTGGAGTCATTCATGACATATTTCAAAAGATGTTGCATTCGAGTCGTCGAGTTCATCAAGATTATTACTAAGTCAATTATAGTTGGATATATTATGAAATGGTATGCATGCCGTCAACTTTCGATGAAATGAAAGTTTGTCTTTTAAAAATGAATGAAATGTTTGTAAAATGTATCATATAGAGGTCAATTACCTCGCAATGTAATCATATGTTATTCCATTCGTCCTTATGGATTAGGAAGGGTCGCTTCACATGATCCTCGTTATATCCTTTGAAAGAATTGTCTTAAATATGTATGCCACTGATGTGACTACTCCATATATTTCCTCCTTCATTGTTGCAACTATATTTCATTCGTGCTAGTTAGTCCCCTTGGGTAGCTCCTGTTTTGGTTTGTTAAGAAGAAACATGGTTCGTTCTGATGGTGTATTGATCATCCCGAGTTGAACAAGCTTACTGTTAAGAATTGTTATCCTCTTCTGAGAATTGATGATCTGTTCGATCAGCCTCAAGGTTTGTCCATTTATTCTAAAATTGATCTCCGTTCTGGTTACCACCAATTATGCGTTAAAGGGACTGATATTCTGAAAACCGCTCTCCGTACCCGTTATGGTCACTACGAATTTCTTGTTATGCCGTTCGAATTGACTAACGCACCTGCTGTGCTCATGGACCTCATGAACCGTGTGTGTAGACCTTATCTGGACAAATTCATTATCGGTTTCATCGATGATATTCTTATCTATTCCAAGAGTGATCAAGAGAATGAAGAGCATTTGGAGTTAGTGCTTGATTTGTTAAGAAAAGAAGAATTGTATGCTAAGTTTTCCAAATGTGTGTTCTGGTTAAGAGAAGTTCAATTCCTTGAACGTGTTGTTAGTAAACAGGGAATTCAATTTGATCCTGCCAAGTTTGAGACAATTGAGAAGTGGAAAATTCCAAAGGCTCCTACTCAGGTTAGTCAGTTTCTAGGTTTGGCAGGCTATTATAGAAGGTTCATTCAAGATTTTTCACGAGTAGTGAAACCTCAGACTGCTTTAACACATAAGGGGAAGAAATATGAGTGGAAGAGTGAACAAGAGTCTGGTTTCCAAACTCTGAAGAATAAGTTAACTTCTGCTCCGATATTATCACTACTTGAGGGTAATGATGATTTTGTTATCTATTGTGACACTTCATGTCAGGACTTTGGTTGTGTTTTGATGCAGCGAAAGAAAGTCATTACTTACGCGTCACGTCAGTTGAAGATCCATGAACATAATTATACGACCCATGATTTAGAGTTGGGATTTGTTGTGTTTGCGCTTAAGATTTGGAGACACTATCTATATGGGGTCAAATGTACAGTGTATACTGATCATAAAAGTCTTCAACATAGCTTTGATCAAAAACAGTTGAATATGAGGCAGCGACGATGGGTTGAGTTGTTGAACGATATTGATTGTGAACTCCTTTATCATCCGGAAGAGCCAACGTTGTGGCTGATGCTTTGAGTCGTAAAGAGAGAGTTAAACCTCGTAGGTTTAGAGCCTTGAATATGACAATTCGAACAAACCTCGCTAGGCAGATTCTTGAGGTACAACAAGAAGTCTTGAAGGAGGAGAATTGCGTAACGGGAAGGTCTGAGGCTTGTATAAACAGTTTGAGGTACGAACTGATGGTACTCGGTATTTTGCGAGATGTCTTTGGGTTTTGAAATTTGGTGATTTGCGACAACTTGTTTAGATGAAGCTCATAAGTTGAGATACTCTATTCACCCTGGTTCAAGGAAGATGTATCATGATCTTAAGGAGTTGCATTGGTGGCCTAATTTGAAAACTGATGTGGCTACTTATGTGGCTAAGTGTTTGACCTATACTAAGGTTAAAGCCGAACATCAGAAACCGTCCGAACCTTTGGTGCAACCTGAAATTACCGAGTGAAAGTGGGAAGGCATTACAATGGATTTTATTACGAAGTTACTGAGAGTAGTGGATGGTTATGATTCCATTTGGGTGATTGTTGACCGACTCACAAAATCAGCTCACTTTTTGCCCATTAAGGAAACAGATTCAATGGAGAAACTCACTCGTTTGTATTTGACGAAGATTGTTTCTAGACATGGTGTTCCGGTATCTATTATTTCGGACCGAGACAGTCAATTTACATCGAGGTTTTTGCAATTCTTATAGGAAGCTTTGGGAACTAAATTGGACATGAGCACCGCTTATCATTCACAGTCTGATGGTCAGAGTGAAAGGGCCATTCAAACGTTAGAGGACATGTTACGAGCATGCGTGATTGATGTTGGTAATGGTTGGAATAGATATTTGCCGTTGGCTGAATTTTCATATAATAACAGCTATCATGCAAGTATTAAAGCCGCACCATTTGAAGCTATGTATGGTAGAAAGTATAGGTCTCCTATCTGTTGGAATGAGGTTGGGAATTCTCAACTCACAGGTCCAGAGAATATTCATGAGACTAGCGAGAAGATCGCACAGATTAAAGAAAGATTGAGAACCGCCAGAAGTTGGCAAATGAGTTACGCCGATGTTAGAAAGAAGGATATAGAATTTCAAGTTGGTGATCGTGTTATGTTGAAGATATCACCTTGGAAGAGTGTAGTACGATTTGGTAAAAGAGGAAAGTTGAATCCTCATTTTGTTGGACCGTTTGAGATTATAAAGAGGGTTGGACCCATGGCATATCGTTTGAAACTGCCACAAGAACTCAGTGCTGTTCATGACATTTTTCATGTGTCAAATTTGAAGAAGTGTTTGGCTGAGGCCGATGAAACTATTCTTCTAGATGAACTTCATGTTGATAAACAACTCCATTTTATTGAGGAATCTATTAAAATTATGAATCGAGAGGTTAAGACACTCAAGCAGAGTAGAATTCCTATCGTCCGAGTGAGATGGAATGCCAGACGCGGACCCGAGTTCACTTGGGAACGTGAAGATCAGATGAAGCAGAAGTATCCGCATTTGTTCTCAGATGGCGAGTCAACCCCTGCACCTGCTTAAATTTCGGGACGAATTTTTCGTAACAGGAAGGTACTGTCACGACCCTACTTTTTCTGTTATCTTTTACCGTTTATTATTTAATGTTCATTAATTGTTATTCATGCCATGTTATTTCTATGACCTATATTATTATTTTTGTAATAATATATTATTTATTATGTGTTATGTGAATATTTGTATTCATATTTAAAGTTGTACGTTTCTACGTGTCTTGGATTTCTATCCGGCGAATCTTTTCGGTTTTCAAACTAACGGTCAGACTTTTGGGATTTTTAAATCCAAAGTATTTTAAATATGATATTTTGATGTCATATGATTATATATAGTGTTTATATATTTTATTTGTCGAGTATATGTTATCTCTCCGAATATTTAATCGCGTAGCGGTGTTTTCGCGTTTCGGGTTTCGTTCGAGCATTCAGGCTAAAAGCTTTTAGTCCATTTAACAAGATGTCCCACAAGTGGGGCCCACCCTAATATTTTTGGCCGAATGGGGACCCCCTCCCTTAACCATTTTTCATTTTCATTTTCCAAAATCATTTTCTCATTTACCACTTTTACTAAACCTAATTTTCTCTAGTTTTCTCTCTTCCTCCTTTTATTTTTTTCCTTGGCCGTCACCTATCAACCATCATCATCATCAATTTATCATCAATTCTTGCTTGGATCATAGCGCTTTCAACATAATCGGGTTGCTCTCATCATTCTCTACACGATCATACTCTTCATTTCTCGATTAGGGTATAAACTATAACAGTAGATTTTTGATTTCTATTTAATTTTACTAATTTTAAATGTTATTATGATAGTATTGCACTTGTGTATTGTTGTATTGTTGATTATATGCGTAGAAATGCTCGATTGTGTATGTTTTCGGTTTGAAAAATTTGGACAGCGGACTATTTGATCATTTCAGTACATTTAACTGATGTTTTGATAAAATAAAGTATTTACATGAGTTCCTCTTATCAAGACATTGATTTTAGACTCCTGATTCACGTTATTTCGATTCCCGGAACTTAAGTTATGATTAATTTGGTGTTTTCATGGAATTAAAATATAAAAATCAATGTATTCAGGTTTGGTCCGACTTTGTGACCATTTTATGAGTCTCTAGGGTGTACTAGTGTGTTAGGATTGATGATTGGATGAACATTCATGTTCGGGTCATCGAAATCCGAGCCACGGATCACCCGGTATGACTAAAACATGTTTTTGAACAGATTAAAGCTCCAAGTTGATTCATGGCTGTAGGTCATGACTTGGGGACTGGTTTTAGGGTGTTCTTGAGTACACTAATATGTCGGGTGGTTTGGTTAGATGAGGATATATGTAAGACTCGTCGAAAACCGACACCCGAGGCTCAAGATATGACCGGGTGAACGTTTTAATTAAACATATGATTATAACATTTAACTTATGATATAAATAATGATTTGCATTATTATTAAAATTACTTATGATATAAAAGTAATTAATTTAAGTTGAGACTTATGATATATATATTTATTATATCATTTATTAATTACTTTATGATTTAATTAAAACATTTAATTAAAGTTATGATTAATAATACTTTTATTATTAATAAAAATACTTATGATAAGTATTAAAATTATGTTATGGTATTATTTTAGTAAGACTTATAATAAAGATTAATTAATTATTTAATTATTATAAGGCTTAGTTATTATTTAATTATAATTTAATTATTAATACTTATGATTTAATAATTATAATTAAAACTTATGATATGATTAATAATTCATTATTAATTAATAATGCTTATGATATGATTAAAAATTTATTATTAATTAAATACTTATGTTATATTAATTATATCATTTAAACTGATGTTAACTTATTAATTCAATTTAATTTAATTAAACTTATAATATGACATGATTATACATATATGACTTTAAATAATATTATAACTTATATTAATAATATAATATACACTTTAAAATTCAATGTTGACTATGTTTGACCAAGGTTGACTTTTGAGTTGACTTTGGTTGACTTTGACTTTCAGTTGACATTTGTTGACTTTCTAATTAAGGAAACTTTCCTAAGTTAAAACTTTCTAAAAATAGAAACCTTCTAATTATAGAAACTTCCCTAATATAGTAACCTTCTAAATAAGGAAACTTTCCAAAAATAGAAACTTTCCAAAAATGGAAAGCTACTAAAAATAGAAATTTTAAAAATAGAAAGTACGTGTTATACGCTATCCTGATCATAACGAAACATACTGGGTGTTGTTCTATGATTACTTGCAACAAATAATATAGCTATCATACTAAGACTTAACCTAAGTTAGTTATTTATATCGACCTGCTTTATTTAAAGGTCGGTGTTGTGATCATTCTTGATCACTTTATCTTTTGCTATTCGCATTACTGTGTTGTTGCTTCGTTTATGTTGGTATGATTTTACGTGTAGTGGCTATAAGGTACCAGTACAAGATAATAGCTGCTCAGCGTGTGGCGTATTCTGTTGATTGTTGTTTTCCCTCGAGAAATAATCTCTGCAGACCCGGAACATGGATTAGAGATCCGTGGGGTGGCCTCAATCAATCTGGGGATCAATCTGTAATTGATCCTTCTAGCGTATTGCTGCTAAGCAGCTAATGTGCTTTTAGAGTGAGAAAGAACTGTGTGAGAGAGAAAGTGTACTTCTCTCTGACTGAAGTTTAGATCAGAATCATGTGAAATGTGGTGACCCAGGGTGTCTATTTATAGGCGTAGAATGTCCGAAATTCTCGGGATACACGTGTCAATTACCGAGTGGTTCTGTTACATGAAATATCCGGAAGGTCGGTGGCGTGTGCTGACATGGCTGCGTGTTGTTCATGCGCTGAGTTAAAGGGCTTAAGCATAGAAGCTGTCTGCAGGGCTTACACTTGTCGTTGGGCGGCCTGTTGAGCGCTGGACTACAAATACTGAAAACCGCCAAATTTCGTTATGTATTGTGTCGCTTGATCCATTTTTCTCTATAAAAATGGTGTTTTTATGCGTGTATCTCCTAGGATACACCATTAAGTCCCCCCAGTTTAATGTCTTTATTTTTGGAAAAAATAAAGTCATTAAACTAAAAAATAAAAGATGTCTTTTTCCTCGAAAATATAAAACTGTTGTAGCTGTCTGTTTCTCTGTAATGGCGTCACATTACCAATTATGAAATTTCCCTTAAAATATTTTTGATTTATTTTCAAAATTTAAATTGCTTGTTCTATTGATCTGGCTCATACACGTGTCTCAATCTCATCCCTCTATTATCATTTTGCTTGACTATAAATAGCTCGTTCCCTTTACCTTTTTCCTCTTCCAAAAACTGATTATTTGCTGTGAAGATATCTTGCAATTTATTTATTTTAGCGGTCTGTTAAGTGCAAGGTCAGTGATCACTTATCTTTCTCTTCTGCTTTTTATTTTTCATACTACCATGGCCGAATCCAGCAGCACTTCTTCTCAGAGGGACAATCATGATGTAAGCACCATCCCTTCTAGTATTACCGAAGCTGACATAGAACAATTATGTAGAAAGCATAGACATCTTAGATTGTTAAATCCCATTGTTCCCTTGCCTAGCGATAGGGCCAATAAACCTCCGAAGAAGATGGTTACCCTCTATAAACTTCAATTAACTGTAGGAAACCTTCGTATTCCTCTTTCTTATTTTCTTCAACAGATTCTTGCCCATTATAGGATAAGGTTTAGTCAAATTCATCCACGAGGTTTACAAAAAATTATTCTTTTTGAAATGTATTGTAATGCTGTAGAAGAAATCCCGAAAGTAAATATTTTTTATGAACTGTTTAGGATTAGATTAGTTAGCAAATGCTGGTATACATTTGATTGTAAGCCGAATAAGGCTTTTACTAGGGTGAAGGAAATTTCCTTGAAAAACTGGAAAGATCCCTATTTCTTTTTCAATGAGAGGGTTGTTTAGGATGCCTGGGCATGTGTTCGTGGATGGAGAAAAACTACCATAGGGGTAAGCAAATCTATCACGTTATCTGATGATGAAAATTTTATTCTTGACACTTTGAAGACATTCCAATTTCCACAACGGTCATATAATGATTATGAAGCCATATTAGTTCTCTGTAAAATGAGTAACAATTGGTGTGCTGAATAGATGCCGGTGCTACACTGGGAAGGCTATGGTAGGCACATTTATTTATATATTTTGCTCTTTATTATGTTGCCATGAGTTGTATATGATCTTATATGTGTTTTTGCTTGTTTGTATGTTACCTGCTTGCAGAAGAAGAGATGCAGGTTTACAGAACTTTTAAGAAGACCAATCTAGATCCCTTGATTGTTTCTGAATGACCCAAAACCCCTGCTGAAATTGAGGCTGACAAAGCCAAAAATGCTGAATTTGAGCAACAGCTGAAGAGCCCAGAGCGGCCTGTTGATGGTGGAGATGGTAGTACTTTTCAACTATCTCCTGATGTTTAAATCATCGAAACTACTCCTCAACCGTCAAGCGCCAAGAAGGCTAGCAAAAGTTCTAAATGCGCTGAGAAGCGTCCAATGAGTGAGGCTACTGAAAAGCCAAAGAAAAGAAGTATATTTCATACTTATATTGCTTGTTTATTTCATTTTTAAAATTCATAGTATACTTATTTGTTTTTGTTCATCACAGAATTGATTCTTCAGAAGGTTGATGATGATGAAACCACCGCTGGTGGTAATATTACTGAATTTGTTGAGATTGAAGAAGATGATGATGATGATGACAATGATGAAGAATCTAATGATGATGATACTTTTGAGACTCCTCCATTCAACACTCTGCGTACCCCCAAAGGAACTGACACAACACAATCCTCTGCATCTACCCAACCACCATCTGTACCATTAGGCGGTCTACAGGCTTTTCTTGATGATCCTATCAATAAGTCTGATAGTTTTACTGAGTTTCTGAAGGTAATCCTTATAAGATTTATGGTCCAATAACACCATTTAACTGGTAATTGTTTTCTTATCATAACTATTGTATTCATTGCAGGCAAATACAATTACTGATTTGTCCTCCTCTCTGTCCATCATGACTTATAAACAAAGCTATCAATCCACTGCTGCAGCATTAGTGCTTTTGAATCAACATGTGATTCATTATCTTAAAATGCAAAAAGCTCAAGAGACTATTGTTGCCAATGCTGTGCATAATGCTACTAAGGTAAAGAGGCTTGAAATTGATTTAGAAGATGCCAATTCAAAGTTGAAAACTGCAGTGGATGCTGCAAAGAAAAAGGATGCTTATTGCAGGTGTTGGAAACAAAATGTGTTTCGGAAAGGGTGGAGAAAGAAAAATTCATGGAAGAGAATGATAAGCTGCTGAAGAATAATGAAGAATTAAAGAAGTTGTTGGAGGAAAATAATCATTTGTTAGAAGAAAAGACTGTTGTTGCTGCTAATGCTGAGAAGAATTTCATTGATTTAAAGGTTGGTGTCCCTGCTCTTGTGCAAAGGGTGTTGAGCTCTCCACTTGTTGGTCAGACTTTCCATAAATATCTGGTGGCATCTACGGAAAGTGACCTTTCAGATACTATGGAGGAAATCTTGAATGCTCTTCCTGTGAGGCCTGACCCCTTACCAGCTGCAATTGTAAAACACATCAAACCAGATGCTGGTGCCAAACTGCAGGTGGCCATGAGTGAAGTAACTTCTTTGAAGATTAACTCTGTAGAAGAAATATGTGCTAGGGAAGATGTGTCTGTTAAGGACATTCTAGATGTGCCTATTTCCCATTAATTTGTAATCATGTAACTTCTGTATACCTTATTATATGTACATATTCTGCTTTTACTCTTAACTTTGTTGTGCCCTATTTCTTTTCATGATTAACATATATCTGCTATCTATATGTTTAACAAATGCAAGCTCTCAGAAAGCTTAGATTTCATATATCACATCATATGAAATGATTTTTGCCTTGAACTGATTTTTGATGTTGTACATGTAGTAACTGTCATCCGTCATCCGTTGTCCGTAATGCATCATTACAGGATTCTTCTTTACGAATCAGAGGTGTACTGCTACCTAAATGGTGTTATTTATACATGTTATTAAAATTGTGTATCTGTTTTTTATCTTCATTCAGCAAAACATGCATAACTTTGTTATTGTTATGTAATGAATATATCAAACAATTTATCCGTTCTCCGTTCTGCATTAGATCATTTGTGTTGTAAAGAAATATCTAGTAGTCTCAAACTACTTCTGAAGTAAGATATGAATGAATGATAATGTTGTTATGCTATTTATATGTTATAAAAATTGATAAATCTGTTGGAGAAAATTCTGTTTATAGAATTTATTGGTGTTCCGTTTAGCGTGTTGCGTTCAGGTGTTGTGCGGCTTACAAAAATACACTTGTATTTAATTATTTCTGTTTTCAAGATATAAATGGATTTATGCCGTTGTGATAAACCATTCTGTATGTTATGACATTATGAGATCTTTATTTTTGCCTCAGTGCCCTCTAGCGAAGTAAACACTTTACGCTAGCCGATCCCTTGTGTCTAGAATGTTCACACAAGAGCTTCTACCATCGGGGGCATAAAAATGCCTTGCCTTATGTGGGTAGGTATGAATGCTATGCTTTACATTCATAACACGTAACGCTTTGTATGAGAAAAATTAAAATTTTATTGATATTCTATTGCTGCACATACAACATTTTGTGCAACATCTTCATATGGAGTGATCAATCCTAATTTGAAAACTACAAAAAGTGTACTGTGCTTTGTCTGAACTGATACAAAATGAAAACATGATAAACAAACTGCTCTGCACGGTTCATGTTATTATACTATTTTTCGTGCAGCATTTTGCGTTCTGGGTTTTAATGTCCCCACATTTTGGGTGTTTTGAAATACCCGTTCACATCATTTCTGCTAAACAACTACCTCGACGATTCTCCTCTAACAAAATTTCCCAGAGCTTCATAAACAACTGATCTTTCCCTAGCTGGACCCACATATTCAGAGCTTATCACTGCCACACCATTTGGTGTTGGAAAACGTAATTATGCATGCGGTGTAGAAGTAATTGCTCCAAATTTGCGAAGAGTCCGCCTACCAAACAATGCATTGAATCTTGATCTGCCATCAAGAACTGTAAAATCCACAATTTCTGTTCGAACCAAAGGATGTGTTCCCAATGTTACATCCAGTTTCACCTTACCAACTGCCTTCATTGATTCTCCCATGATGCCAGCAATTTTCAAATTCGTGTAGCGAAGCCTATCCTTCACGCTGAACGGATAATCTCTAAAACAATCAAATACAAGAGATCTGCTTCACTACCTGTATCAGTATAAATTATGGTGATGCTTCTGTTTGCAATGACAGCTGAAATGACCACAGGCTCCTCTGATAAATGCCAATTTGGAATGGTATGATATATGATTGGAGCGTACATCCACTGTTCCGTCCTGCGCTCTCCGTCTGCATCATTTTCATCTACCGTATTCCATATAACCTTGATATGCATTTCAGGGGTTGGATCCCTTTCATCATGTCTTTCTTCCCTTCTGTTCCAATCACGCCGTCCACCATGACCCATTTTGCCTTGCCAAGCGAAACGTTTGTTTGGATCATTTATTCTGTACTTTTTCCCTGGTAAAAGATGATTTAACTCTCCAGCCTTGATCTTTGCAATGATCTCTCTCATTAACGACTTGCTATTATCAGTGTCATGTCCATATGCTTCATAGAAGTCACACCACTTGTCACTCTGTGGTCCCTGGTGCTCTTTCATTGGTGGTGGAGGGTGAAAGGTTTCCTTAACAGGTTCTGTGAACAAGATTTCTTTTGGAGTTTTAGTTAAAGCCAGGATAAGTGGATGCCTGTCTAATGACTTTCGATGGTGATAATTGTCATTTGGATGATTATTCTCCCTCCAACCGTGTTGCTATTTCTGGTAATTATTGTCATAACCACGTTGTCTCTGATAGTTGTCATTCCTGTTCTCTTCTCTGTCTTGTTGCCTAAAGTTTCTTTGATAATTATCCACTCTTGGATATCCCATTTCTCCTGCTCTCAAGTGTTTATGAGAAATACCAATACCTGATGCAATGTTTTTGGAACATCATAACGCAATGCATGAATTAATCGTGCAAAACATCGCTGATCAAGACAAAATATAAACCCTGAAACAAGCTGAGACTCTGGTATGTCTGGTATTTTTTGACACTCAATGGTATAACTCTTTATGAAATCACTCAGTGGTTCATTTTGGTGCATTGTTATCTCATGTGGATCAAGATGTGATAACGTGCAGCTTCTCAAACTTTGATATTGCATCACAAACTTTGCCCTCAAACCAAGGAAAATGGTAATACTCCTTGGTGGCAAACTAGCAAACCACTCCCTTGCCATTTTCTGCAATACCATTGGAAACATATGGCACGCAGTTTCATCTTGCCAATGCTGTAACCACATAACACCTTCAAACATGGTGAGAAAGTCTTCTGGATCTGTTGTGCCATCATAAACACCGATAGATGGAATTCTCAAATTTCTTGACAATGGATAATCTGCAATTCTAGGGATAAAACACTGTGTTGACTCTGCCATTGCTGGCGGTTTGATAGCTTCATCTCCAGTAATCAAAGCAAACAAATTCTCCACAGCAATTTCTTCTTATATCGTGATGGTGCCGTTTTAGTCAAAATTCTATTCAGTAACTTTCCTGCCATTTCCTCAGTCATAAAGAACTGCTCATCTTCTTCTACAAAATTCCAATCATTATCCACAAAACCTTCGTTACTGTGTTGATTCTCAGTATCATCAACCAAAGTATTCAACTGATTGAACAGCTTGAACAATTGTGATTTGAAAATTGATTTTTTGTTGCTGTTGTGCTTAACATTCACATCAGATGTCTTCTTAAAAGAAACATTATGTGTTCCTCGCCTGGCTTTCCACATTCCCCCACTAGAACTTCCCATTAATGGTTTCCTCAATCGTGGTCTGGTTTCATGAACTTGATCGTTTGCTGTATCAGTGTGCAAATGATCTTCTTCCTCAATTAAGGTCTCTTCAAGAGTTAACTGATCCACTGGTATATTTTCAATGATGTTTTCATCAACTGGTTCAAGTGCTGCTTTTGATGAGGTTGTTTCGGTTGCCTTCGTGCTCTTGGTGGTTTTGGTGGTTTTTGAGACGGATGGCGCCAATGATTTTCCATGTAGCGGCTGTAAGGTACCAGTACAAGATAATAGCTGCTCAGCATGTGGCGTATTCTGTTGATTGTTGTTTGCCCTCGAGAAATAATCTCTGCAGATCCGGAACACGGATTAGAGATCCGTGGGGTGGCCTCAATCAATCTGGGGATCAATATGTAATTGATCCGTCTAGCGTATTGCTGCTAAGCGGCTAATGTGCTTTTAGAGAGAGAAATAACTGTGTGAGAGAGAAAGTGTACTTCTCTCTGACTGAAGTTCAGATAAGAATCATGTGAAATGTGGTGACCCAGGGGGTCTATTTATAGGCGTAGAATGTCCGAAATTCTCGGGATATACGTGTCAATTACGGAGTGGTTCTGTTACACGAAATATCCGAAAGGTCAGTGGCGTGTGCTGACATAGCTGCGTGTCATTCACGCCCTGAGTTAAAGGGCTTAAGCATAGAAGCTGCCTGCAGGGCTTACGATTGACGCTGGTCGGCCTGTTGAGCGCTGGACGGCAAATACTGAAAACCGCCAAATTTCGTTATGTTTTGTGTCGCTTGATCCATTTTTCTGTATAAAAATGGTGTTTTTATGCGTGTATCTCCTAGAATACACCATTAGTTTACATTAAGGTGAGTTATAGTCCCATTTTTTTATTATTTTAAATCTTTTGGGACACAAGTGGAAATTGGTTTAAATTATTCATTGTGAGTCGAACGAAAATATTCTCTAATCTAGTAATTTTAATCATTGGTTTCTACTGGTGAACGCGAATCCTATGGATAGATCTATCGGGCCTGACAGCCCCATTTCATGCTAGTCGCGCTAGTAGTTATAGACGGAATGTATTAGTACTTCGTATTTTTGGAAGACACACCTGTTCAGTGTATATTGTTATATTAGTTTTGTTAAGGGTTAGGAGTTGTTAAGTGAATTACCAAGTGGCTCACGGGTTAATGAAATAATGTTTTTATATGTTTTCGAGCGTATAATTTTGTGGTCCAAGATGAGTCTTTATGTTTTCGAACATAAATTTTTATGGTTTAAATTAATTATTGTTTGAAATATTAAACCTATAATTCACTCAACATTTTTGTTGAAAGATTACTCGCATGTTTTATTCTCAGGTTCATGATAGATTGCTTCCGCTGTGCTTAGAGAGTCTGCATATTTATGATGGCAACATTTGTTAAACATTAACTTGCATTCTATTTTGATACATTAAATTGTGGGTGTTTGTTGATTTTGTGTTGGTCAACTTTTGATTAAGTATTTACGTATGGTTTTTCTAAACTTACATATTTTGGTAGGTTTCCTTTGTAGGAAATCATTTTTAAATAAAGAATGCAAGGTTATTTATTAAATTCATTTAGAGTTATGATTAAGCTGTGTACTTTGATGGGTCGTTAAATCATCTGCCAGAAGCTTTTGAACCAACAATGCTTTCTCGGCTTTCTTCTTAGCAGCAGCTACAAGAGCAGCATCTACTGACTTGATAGATTTTGAAGTACTGTGTGTAGACTTGTAATTTCCTTTAGGTTTCAACTCTAATTTTTCTTATGCTTTCTCATGGTTCCAAAGGGTACCATACATGGATGACATGTCAAAGTTTTTTAAGTCTGGGTTGTTCTCAAAGGGTCAATAACCGTTTTCCACTTACCAGATAATGAGTCAACGTATTTGTTAACTTGTTTAAAATCAATGTAAGTGACTTCTACACACTCAAGATCGGTTACCAAAGAATTAAATCTGATAAAGGTTTCTTTTTAAGATTCATTTTGGTAAGCAACTAATAGTTCATAGTCTCTTTTCAAAGCAATTATTTTACTTCGTTTGACCTCATTTTTTCCATCATAAGTGATGTCAAGATAATCTAAAATTGATTTTTCATTTGGTTTTCTTTTAGTCATTTTGAAAACATGATTAGGTAAAGAAATGGATATTATAGTTCTGATTTGTGGGTCAAGACTAACACGACATTTGTCCTCTTCCTCCCATCTAGATGGGGGAAGAATAACAACTCTGGCTTCAGTACTAGGGTGATTCTGCAGTTGCAGAAACAACATCAATGGTTTATGTAGGGACAAAAGGTCCATTGTTTGCAATGTCAGGCATGAGAGCGTTAATGGATTCAAGGTGAAACATTAGTCTATCTCTCTATATCTCATAGTCAATTTCATCGAACTTTGGTGGTTTATTGGTAGAGCCATTCTCGAGATAGGATGTGCTGTTAAATCTGGCCATACTAAGAGTTCAGATCCAAGATATGAAATTATCAAGACTGAAGCTCTAATACCAGTTGTTAGTCCCAAAGTAACAACGAAGGTATTGTAGGGAGTGAATACAATTCTTTTGCTAATTTAAAACATTTTAAACTGTTAAGCATAAAATGAAGCAAATAATATTAATCAGAGTCGAGGATAATTTTTAACTTATTCTTTTATTGATATAATCTCAAAGAATCACGGTTATATTATAGCCAAAGATGATCAATCCTAAATTAGATGTTAAGATCTAATTTTGGAATTGAGTGCAATGAGAGGTGGATGGTGGTGTTGATAATTTTTTTGGGACCTTATGATCGTCTTTCACTTAGATTACAGTGATCAGTCACCATGTCTCCGTTATGATTGCATTACCTTGGCTTGATTATGATTAAGGCTTGGGCATATTCACAAGTGAACCATAAAAACCTTAGCAGTTGCACAGAATCAACAACCTAAAATGAGAGGCCAAGCTCCCTATTTATAGGTTTGGAATATTCACGGATCTAATGACTGCGCAACACCGACATACCGCAATGTTTGTGCGGGACATCTTCGCACACTTCTTTCTGCGGGACTTCCGCAATGTTTTAGCGCAGCGCAGAAATGCTTACTCATGCCCGTAGTGCTGTTTACACTTGCATTTAAATGCCTTTTGTAGTTAGAATATACATATATATGCCTATATATATGATCAAGTCCCCCAGTTTATTGTGTTATATTTTCGCAAAAAATATAACATAATAAACTCTAAAAAATGTAGTTTAAAATGTGTCCCACTAACGTTCCGCAAAATTTTAATCCATTACGCATACGTCTATTGCGTCTGACTAATAGTGCGTGTCCTATCAGCAAATCCTAACGGCTCTTTTCTAGCCGTTGATAAATTGCAGCAAAATTATAGCCGTTGATTATAATCATTGCGAATAACGTTCACCCTTTCAATTACCACTATAAATAGGATCGATTTTAATTCAATTTCATTTTTGCTCATTCGCATTCATCTGCTATTCTTACTAAAGCATTACGCATACAAATTAACGCTTTAACTTCCTGACACTTAGCATTCATACTCTTCCCTCATCATCTTCTTACTTAGTTTTAATTTCAAACTTTGCACATACCACCAATGGGTTCTCCTTCTACTCCTCAGTCTTCCTCCGCCATAAATGCGGATAAATTCTTATCTTATATGATAGATGAGAAGATTGAGCAATTGAAAATTAACTATCCATTATTGGATCAGTTTGTTCCAGTTGCTCCTGCTGAGAATGAGAGGGCTAACAATCCATATGGCATCACCATCGCCTAGCTGCACCCTTACGCGGTTGCTAAAATAGTTTTATTTGAAATGTATTGCAGGGCAATCAATGAGCAGCCCTTACTTGACGTGTTTCACAATTTTAATACCATCACACCAACCAATTACGGATGGTTTACCTTCAAGTCACGCATCGGCGTAATTACTACTCCAAAGGCGTCCATTGAAAATTGGCGCAAATCCTTCTTTTTTATTAAAGCTAAAGCACTGCACAGCTATCAGTATCTTCATTGCTGGCCATTAGATCTCAATCAAAGCGTTCATGAATCCAATGATCTTGATAAACTTGGCGAAAAATTAATGGCAGAAGTCAAGAACGTACACTTAGCAGTTCGCCAATACGGCCATAATCAACTGTTTCTTGTGTGAGTTTCTATGTATTGGCCATGGAATAATTACAATGTCAGCCTTTATGATGAAGGTATTTCGTATGCCCGAGAGACATATTAAATTAATGTGGCTAATATGTCATGATCCAAGTCGGGTCATACCCAATAACAAGCTTACTGACACCTTATAAGTATTTAATCTTAACGAATGAATCGTTAAATAAATACGTGACCTTGGATTTTAGAAAATCGGTTTTCTAAAATATCATCACTTGGGATAAATTATTTGGATAATTTATATGTAATTATTTATAGGTTTAAATAATTATGTTGTGTTATATTTTATAAAATGGTTTATAAAATTGTTGCAAGTAACAAATACATGTTTGTTTTATATAAGTTTTATAAACTTATATACAAGTTTTATAAAATTGAATCTTGTATAAAATAAATGTGTAAGTGTGGGCAGTTTTGTAGGCTCCAAGAAGAGTCCACCCATGCTTATTCTTGTTACTTTTAAAGACCACAACTCCCTAAGTGCATGCTAGTTTAAATAGACCAAAGAAAGACTCAAAAGATACAACATTTCAAGTGCCAAAACAGCTGACATTTCTGTCCAAAAACTGCTGCTGCTGTTCGAAATTTTTGGGCAGAAAGAAGGGGTCTTCAAGCTTGGTTTTTGGTCATTCAAGTGTCTCTAAATCCTAACTACATTAAGGGTGGTGTTGGTGCACTAAAGCTTGGGGTATTACTTGTTTGAGGCTTCAAGTTAGAAGCTTATAAGCCATCTTCTTCTTCATCATTGCAGCTGTCCAATTCAGTCCTTAAACTTGTTTTAAGGAGGTATAAAACTCTTCCTTTCTTGTTAATTAGTAAGCATTATTTCACAACTTGATCCAAGATGGGATTTAGCTTTAATTGGTTTAATGATAACAAGTAAAATTGGTAATTTCACGCTTCCGTTTTATAATGATTCTTAAATGGTTTTAAGAGTTTCAAACTTGTTAAATCCCTACAATGGTATCTAGAGCCGAGGTTGTTGAAATATGCTTCGTAATGTTGTTTTAAACCCACTATATTTGCAATCTATGAACATGCATGAATGTAGATTGCAAAAATCAATGGGTTTGGGTGGGTTTATGTGTTAGGCCGAATTGTTTAGGTTCCAAAAGTGGGTTTTGGGCTCTTTCATTTGGTCATATTTGGTTGCATGTTCATGTTCACAATCATATCCTTGACCTTGTGTTGAATGCATGTTATGGTTGTATGTTTGGTTAATTTGTAATATTCATTTGGTATGTAATATTAATTCATTCAATTGGATGTAATATTTATTTTGGCTATGTAATTTGTTTTACATTTGGTATGTAAAATAGAATAGGTTGTATTTTCATTTTCTAGATAAAAATGTATTAGGATACATATTTTGTAAAATGAAGATACAAGATGATGAAGACTTGAAGAACACAAGGAACATATGGATGCAAGGTTAAGTGGGAGATTTGAAATCTCCTACTTTGAATTATTACCCCTTAACCCGGTGACATTTGTTTTCGGCTAAACAAATGTCCACCAAAATGGCTAGATTGTGAACATACTTGTTTTGCATGTGTGGTTGTTTGTTTGTTTATTGTATTGTATGTTTGGTTGATACAATTAATCACAAGATAACAACAAGCAAAACGACAATTTAATTGGTTAAATTAGACGTATTAATAACATGCAAGACCACAATTTAATTGGTTAAATTAAAAGCAACTAAAGACCTTAATAAATGGTTATTAAGAACAAGAAAAGGATCACATATATATAAAATGGTTTATATCAAGTAATTGGAAAATTACAAGACTTGAAAATGGATTTCAAATGAACCATACACTAAATGCATGTTGGTGTATGGCATAAATGTTTTCTTAAACTAGAATTAACGAAAACTTAAAATCCCTTAATCGACAAGGTAAACAAGTTTAACGCCATCCTTTTGTGGGACACTTAAACATAGTAGGGAACTCATAATGGGATAAAGGTCACCTAACCGTTATGAGCTAACTAATATGGTTAAGGTAAAATTCGCATGCTTGTGGGATAAAGGTCACCTAACCACTTGTATGTTAATTTTACATGTTTACACAAGTAGGACGACTTGATTTGGGAATCATGAACTTAGGGTCACTGAAGCATGAAAAACAAATAGGCGTTGATGGGATAAATATGCCATGCAAAAGGATTGTATGATCCCATAATTTAGAAGTTGCAAAAGGATTGCAATTGTCATATAAATGACTACCTAGCTAAATCAAATAACGGGATAAAGGTCACCTAACCGAAATTTGATTTAACGTTGGATTCTAATATTTAATAAGTCAATTAAAATTTAAAAGGGTATTGTTTATTAAATTTAAAATCGATACTTAAATGAACTTTGTTAAATTTTGTAGATGGCCGCCAATAACAACAACATGCAAAATGCACCTATTAACTTGAACAACCTATCGTTAAGGTCTCTCCTCGAAAAAGACAAACTCAACCATACGAACTTTATGGATTGGTTCCGCAATCTTAGAATTGTCCTCAAACTTGAGGATAAAGCGTATGTGTTGGAGGACCCTATTCCCGACCAACCGGATGAGGAAGATCTAGAGGGCATGGCTTATTATGACAAGTATTGCGCCGATTCGGTGCAAGTCGCTTGCCTAATGCTTGGGACTATGATACCTGAACTCCAAAAGGATTTCGAACATCATAGTGCATATGACATGATTACGCAATTGAAGGAGATGTTCCTTCAACAAGCACGTGTCGAGCGCTTCGAAACGGTTCGAGCGTTACATGCATGTCGTATGGATGACACCCAATCCGTATCCTCTTATGTCCTCAAAATGAAAAGCCTTATTGATTGCGCAAACCGTCTTAATCTCAACATATCTAATGAGCTAGCCACTGATCTTATCCTAAACTCCCTGTCAAAGAGGTTTGACCAATTTGTAATTAATTACAATATGAATGGGATGGATAAGACCATTGGTGAAATTCATGGCATGTTAAGGACGGCCGAAACTAGCATGGGTAAGAGGGCTTCACCCGTGCTAATGATCAATGATAGTGGGTCCAAAGGTAACAACACCTCTAAGCCAAAGGCGGCTAAGAGGAAAGGACCCGCCCATCAAGGCAAGGGAAAGGGGAGGATGGTTACCCAACCAAAAACAAGAACAAGAAGCAAAAGGTTGCTGGACAAGCAAACCCCAAGGAAGACCCGTGCTTTGGTTGCGGTGAAATGGGTCACTGGAAATGCAATTGCCCGGTCTACCTTAAGGAGTTGAAGGAAAAGAGGGATACGGAGCAATCCTCAGGTAACATATATATGGTATATATAGAGCTTAGTATTACTTCTTCTAATACATGGGTATTAGACACTGGATGTGGAACTCACATTTGCAATTCTTTGCAGGGGTTCAAAAGAAGTAGCAAGGAAACGGGAACATCAAGTCTCTTTATGGGTAATGGAGCCAAAGTGCAAGTGAAGGCTCAAGGAGACTTTGTATTAAAACTTCCAAGTGGTTTGGAACTTATTTTGAACAATGTTTTGTATGCACCGGATTTATGTCGAAACATTATTTCAGTTTCCCGTTTAAAACAATGTGGTTTTTATCTTAATTTTGTTAATGATGATATCCACGTTTATTTAGATAATGTATTTTATTTTAAGGCTTCGCCTTCAAATGGAATTTATGAATTGGTTCATGATGACACATCATCTAGTAGCTCAATATACCATACTAGCACCAAGAAACTCAAAAGGGATTTGAGTGATTCCTACTTATGGCATTGTCGCCTTGGTCACATAAACAAGAATCGAATGCATACACTCCAAAAGAATGGCCTTTTGAAATCAAATGAACTAGACTCGTTTGATGTATGTGAATCTTGTTTACAAGGCAAAATGACTAAAGCACCTTTCAAAGGGACCTACGAAAGGGCTAAGGACTTATTGGGATTAATACATTCGGATGTATGTGGACCCTTTAAGCCCATAGCTAGGAATGGTGAAAGATACTTCGTTACTTTCATTGATGACTTCAGTCGTTTCGGATATGTCTACTTGTTAAGACATAAGGACGAAACTTTTGAAGCATTCAAAGAGTATCAAAATGAAGTACAAAATAAACTCAATAAGACAATTAAGGTACTTCAAACCGATAGAGGAGGTGAATACCTAAGCGATGCCTTCCAAGATCATCTTAGAAGTTGTGGGATTATCTCGCAACTTACTCCACCCGGGACACCACAGCTTAATGGTGTGTCCGAAAGGAGGAACCGAACCCTAATGGATATGGTTCGATCTATGATGGCTAGAAGCTCGTTACCTCTATCGTTCTGGGGTTATTGTCTATGCTCAGCGGCTCGTATTTTAAATATGGCCCCAACCAAGAAAGTGGAACGAACACCTCATGAGATGTGGTTTGGAAAACCTCCATCTCTATCATACTTAAAGGTATGGGGATGTGAAGCTTACCCTAAGCGTTACGTCCCTAATAAGTTGAATGCTCGATCCACGAAGTGTATCTTCATAGGATATCCCAAGGATGATATGGGATACTATTTCTATGATCCTTCCGAGCAGAATGTATTTGTTGCTCGGAAGGCTGAATTCCTTGAAACTAAGTTCCTAATGGAAGGCAAAAGTGAAAGGAAGATAGATCTTGAAGAGGTTCAAGATCAAGTAGATGATACACAATTGGCTGACACTAGCACTCAACATGAAAATGTTGAGAGTGATCAGATGGATGATCAAAATACACAAGACGTTCGCAGATCTGGTAGGATTAGTAATCCTCCTGAGAGATATGGGTTTCTCATGGATGGTTGCTATGTGGTTGATTTGGATGAACCAATAAACTACCAAGATGCTTTATCAAGGATTGATAAAGATAAATGGCAGGAAGCCATGAACGCTGAGATGCAATCCATGTATGACAACCAAGTTTGGGAACTTGTTGCGCAACCTCCTGGCTCTAGGCTAGTTGATTGTAAATGGCTGTTCAAAATGAAAACCGACATACATGGAAACTTGGATACATATAAAGCTAGACTTGTAGCAAAAGGTTTCACTCAAACTCAAGGGGTTGACTATGATGAAACTTTTTCGCCTGTGGCAATGCTAAAGTCTATTAGGATATTACTTGCCATTGCTGCTCATTATGATTATGAAATATGGCAGATGGATGTCAAGACCGCTTTCCTAAACGGACATCTTGAGGAAGATGTCTATATGGTTCAGCCTGAGGGTTTTGTTGATCCGAAATATCCTAAAAAGGTATGCAAGTTAAAGAAGTCAATCTACGGATTGAAACAAGCATCTAGAATGTGGAATCGTCATTTTAATGAGGAGGCCAAGAAATTTGGCTTCATTAAAAATGGTGATGAAGCTTGTGTATACAAGAAAGCTAGTGGGAGCACTATCATGTTCCTTGTACTATATGTGGATGATATATTGTTATTTAGAAATGATATTCCGACAATGCAAGGTGTTAAAACTTGGTTAAGCAAATGCTTCTCCATTAAGGATCTTGGAGAAGCACAATACGTTTTGGGGATTGGGATCTACAGGGATAGATCCAAGAAACTGATAGGTTTAAATCAAAGTGCATACATTGAAAAGATCTTGAAAAGGGTCAAGATGGAGAACTCTAAGAAAGGTTTGGTACCTATTCAAAAGGGAACACTTCTCAGTTCATCTCAGTGCCCCACCACGAAAGATGAACAGGAGAGAATGAAGAAAGTCCCATATGCTTCTGCCATTGGGTCAATCATGTATGCAATGATATGCACTAGACCGGATGAGTCATGCGCTCTTAGCCTGACAAGTAGATACCAGAATAACCCAGGAAACAGTCATTGGATTGCTGTTAAAAGTATATTGAAATACCTTAGGAGGACTAAGGATATGTTTCTGATATATGGGTCTGGTGAGGAGGAACTCGCTGTAAAGGGTTACGTAGACGCGAGTTTCCAAACTGATCGAGATGATTCTCGATCACAATCCGGTTATGTCTTCACATTAAATGGAGGTGCGGTCTCTTGGAAGAGTTCAAAACAGGATGTTGTTGCATTATCCACTACAGAGTCAGAGTACATTGCCGCCTCATTGGCAGCTTAGGAAGCTGCATGGATGAAGAAATTCATCGATGACTTAGGAGTGGTCCCTACCATTCAAGACCCTCTTGAGATCTTTTGTGACAACGAAGGTGCGATTGCTCAAATCAAGGAGCCTCGTGCTCACCAAAAGACCCGTCACATTGAGCGGAGATTCAACTACATAAGGGATGAAGTTGAAAAAGGAAAGATATGTATTCGCAACGTTCACACAGATCTAAATATAGCGGATCCACTCACGAAGCTCTTACATGGTGCAAAACATCAAAGGCATGTTAGTGCATTAGGACTTCGATATTCTAGTGATTGGTCATGATCTGTTTTAAGTATTGTAACGGAACGAAATTGTTCAAACTCATTAATATAATTATGGTATTAATTTATTTTGAGTTATGTTCCTATTTTGCATATTTTATCCATGAATAAGTAATTATTCTAAATTCCGTAGTCGATCACAGTTGTGGGAACAAGTGTGAGGTTTAGACTATTATGAACTTGGATTGGTATACATTCACGGGATGAATGTGGGGCTAGGTTGCAACCAAGGTTCATAGATATTTGTGGAATACAAATATTGGAAGACCCGCTCTCAAGATTTACTAAATGGAGCCTTTGTGGTTGATCGCACATAATCTTGAGTAAAGGTGAATATCATTGTATCCTCTGACCTGAGATACATATTCGGTTCGGATATTTACCAAGTACTGTGCCTTGATTCTTTCCTTCGCTATTCTGAAATAAGGTAGTTCATAAGGAAGAGCTCAGGTGTAATACAAAGTATATATCTAGGACGTATGTAATCAAGATGGAATTTGTCCCTCTTATTCGTTGAGAGTCAGATGTCTAAGGCCTGATAAAGTTAAATCTAAAAGAGAGTGATCACTCTGTATCTCTTGGATTTAACCTGACATCTAGGATGAAAGGATATAATGAAAAGATTCACCTATTCATATTTGAGATGAGAACTCGAAGGGGATGATGTTAATGAATGGCACAAAGTCATAACATATTGGGGGTGATGGACGGTAGTTAGGTGGTATCCATCACTTGCATTAATTTCTTATGTTTCTCGTGCAAGTGGGAGATTGAAGGTATTTCGTATGCCCGAGAGACATATTAAATTAATGTGGCTAATATATCATGATCTAAGTCGGGTCATACCCAATAACAAGCTTACCGACACCTTATAAGTATTTAATCTTAACGAATGGATCGTTAAATAAATACGCGACACTTGGATTTTAGAAAATTGGTTTTCTAAAATATCATCACTTGGGATAAATTATTTGGATAATTTATATGTAATTATTTATAGGTTTAAATAATTATGTTGTGTTATATTTTATAAAATGGTTTATAAAATTGTTGCAAGTAACAAATACATGTTTGTTTTATATAAGTTTTATAAACTTATATACAAGTTTTATAAAATTGAATCTTGTATAAAATAAATGTGTAAGTGTGGGCAGTTTTGTAGGCTCCAAGAAGAGTCCACCCATGCTTATTCTTGTGACTTTTAAAGACCACAACTCCCTAAGTGCATGCTAGTTTTAATAGACCAAAGAAAGACTCAAAAGATACAACATTTCAAGTGCCAAAACAGCTGACATTTCTGTCCAAAAACTGCTGCTGCTGTTCGAAATTTTTGGGCAGAAAGAAGGGGTCTTCAAGCTTGGTTTTTGGTCATTCAAGTGTCTCTAAATCCTAACTACATTAAGGGTGGTGTTGGTGCACTAAAGCTTGTGGTATTACTTGTTTGAGGCTTCAAGTTAGAAGCTTATAAGCCATCTTCTTCTTCATCATTGCAGCTGTCCAATTCAGTCCTTAAACTTGTTTTAAGGAGGTATAAAACTCTTCCTTTCTTGTTAATTAGTAAGCATTATTTCACAACTTGATCCAAGATGGGATTTAGCTTTAATTGGTTTAATGATAACAAGTAAAATTGGTAATTTCACGCTTCCGTTTTATAATGATTCTTAAATGGTTTTAAGAGTTTCAAACTTGTTAAATCCCTACATATGATTCAACCAACAGAGGTATATATCACAGCTTTATTTTCTCACAAAACTTATGCATTTCTTTATATGACTTTCTAACATTTTCTTTTTTATTTGCAAAGATCTTTCTTTCTAACTTAATGTGCTAGAGGATGCAAGCCAGCGTAAAGCGGTATGCCACCCAAAAGAAGGTAGCAATTCCAACGCAGCTTTAGAGGAACCAGTTCTAAATCTACTAACAATTCCAGAGGGAAAGCGGAAAAGTAGCAGCATGAGTGTTCCTGCTATTCCAGAAAGTAGGCGCAAGCTTCCGCGCATCACTCCTATTGCAGAGGAGGTGTCCGGGAAAGGCAAAGATAAAAGTATGTTATATTTTTGCGCCATGAATACGCTCTTATACTTTGACAATTAATTTTGAACCAACTAAATTTTGTTTCTGTTATATTGTAGCAGATCATTTTGATTTAACTGAGGACACAGAGGATACGGAGGAAGAAGCGTTTATTGGTCATGAACTTCCTCTTGAAGAGTTCAGCGACCCGCAGTTTCAAAACATCTTCTCTTCGCCGTTTAATCCCATCAAATCAATCCATATTGATAACTTTATGGCAAGCCTGAACGTTAGCGATGATGCTGCTGCAGATCAGCTCAAACGTTTGAAAGATGCGATACTGCAAGATGTTCAATATGAGTATTGAAAACTCAACAATCTTGCAGCAGAAAAAGCAAGCATACAAAATTGTTTTAATTTTGTGTGTTCAATGGTTGATGGCATCAGACGCCACGAATCTAATCTAGTAGCACTTGGCACTGGGAAAGCATCTAATGATGTTTTGCGCTCAAAAATTCGCAAACTTGAGCAAGACAAAGCATAACTAGCTTAGAACCTTGAGAAAATACAAGCCGCAGTGAAGGAAACATAGGAAGCCAATGCTCAACTGTTTGCTAAAATTCGTCATCCGTCTGATGAGAATGAAAGTGCGAAAGAGCAATTCACCAAGCTTGTCAAGCATTTGCCTGACTTAAGTAAAAGAAATCATGGATTCGGCTCCTGTTACCGAAAAGTTTCACGATTACTTATAGGCGTCAAACATTCTTACACGCTGTGAATTTTTGGAACTTCTGCTGAAATCTACCAATCTTACATTGCCACTACCTGAAGTAATCCGAAAAGAGATATGCCCTCTTGAAGATGCTCGTGAGGCGTATGATCAATGCGCGAAGGAAATTGAAAACATTGAAATTCCCATGCTTTTTGAAATTAGCCGCAGAGATGATGTAACCGCAAAAGATATTATGGAATTAAAGTTGTAAATTCTTTGCAGTGTTTATTTTTGTTATTTTCTGCGCATATGTACGCGTATATTTTTGTACTGTTTCGCAATCATTTTGACGCAGCTCTTTTGCGTATTAATAAAGATTCTCAATTGTTTAACTCAGTTGCAACTATTTTATTTTTATAGCGCTTTGTTCCAGTTTATATTCGTAATCGCTAGACTTGTTCTTTGCAATTTCAACATTTATTATTGTACACATAATAAATATCTTCTGCGAAACAATCTTTTAATTGTATAATCAATATACCTTACAAATCTTCCAAGTCCGCCGTAACGATCCTTGGGTAAATTACTGCATTTATAATACGCCAAATGTGTTATTGCGAAGCATCTAAGTTGGACAAATTCACAACTTAGGATATTAATATACACAAGGTTCCATCATATCGCTAACACTTATCTACATTTATTTGTTCCATTACATCGGGCTTTTCCATCGCTTTGAATTATTACGGCGCCATTATGCGCGATATTATTATAGGATAATTACGCAATAGCATTCTGCTAAAAATTGCCTTTATAAATTTTCAAAAATTACATCATAAACGTGCTCTCAGCATAATCGTTCTCATTATAGCAATATAAAATGAAACTTTATACAATGAACGTGCACTGGGCACAAATTTTTACAAGAATTACTTAACACTGCGTTGATATGTTTGACCTTACATCAAATCACATGGTTGATGTAGTCTAGTACTGAAACTCACTATCTAATTGCTCAATTTCAACCACAATTTCCACATATAATTGATCATATGCGCAACCCTTTTGAATCAGCCTGCTTAACCCGATATAAATGAACACATGTTACGCATAAAAGTAACTGCAAACAAACCCTTATTGCTTGTTACTAGGGAAATTGGCCTTCTTGTTGCGCGATTCACTTCTATTGCCAGCTAATCTACAGACTTTTTAAAACCGCCCTCACCTTGCTTTGGAAAAATGCGGTTAGTCAGAATTTGATGACCTTCAACTCCTACATTTTCCTGCACGGTGATTAGCGCACAACCTGGCTCAAACTCTGCGAATGTTACAGTTGCAATCCCCTTGCATGTTGCAAATTTAACCATTCCATGAATCGTTGATGAAATCACACCGTGTTTGCATAGCACAGTGCACCCTAGTAAAATATTGAAGCGAGAAGTGGAACGCATGACATACAAGTTTAATTTTGCCTTCCGCACACGTTTTGCATCCACTTCATCAGCCAATTCAATGCACACTTCTAATTGCCCTAAGGGCCATGTTGCCTCACCAGAAAATACAGAAAGTGACACTGAGGTTGGTAACAGTTTTGCCTTGATGCTTTCTGGCAACTTGCTGAAACATTGTTCATACATAACCTCAACACTGCTCCCAGTATCAATGTGCACTTTTCTTATGATAATCCCTGAATCTGCAATCTTACATGAAATAATTATTGGCTCATCAGACAATTCGCAATCTTGCACTGGTGGAAACGTAATTGGTGCAAATTGCCATTTGTCTAGAGTTTCTTCAGCTTTGCATTTCTGTGAAACAGTATTTATCTGAACAATGTTAATGACCTTTATTTCCTGCAAATTTTCTTTCTTCCCAACCACCTTTGCGCCCAAATTTTTTACAGCGAGAGCCTTTCGCTCTTGTTGAACATTTGCGCTGACATTTGGCGTCTTTTGCGTGTAGGTAAAACTTGGCAAAATCAATGCGTCTGTGGTATTTGACGTTTTATCATTCAATAAATGATCCAACTTGCCCTGTGTTGTAGCATCCGCAATTAGCTCAACTAAATCGCGACATCTATTTGTGTCGTGACCATAATCGTCATGAAAAATACAAAATTTAGACTTGTCACGTCTGTTGTTCTCTGAAAGTGGCAGTGAATCTGGAAATGTTTTCGAAATCCTTTCCTGCAACAAAATATATTTTGGTGTCTTAGACAGCGCTTGAATTATGCTAAATGAATCATTGCTCCATTTTCTTGTTGAATTGCGGTCGCGGTTGTGATAACCATTATTGCCATTATCACCATTATTGTGCTATCTGTCATTGAGCTGATACCCTCCATTATTATTCCTTCGATGATAACCTGATCCGCGTTTATTGTCAAGATAATTATCTTGATTTCCATCACGATAGTAGTCATGATCATCGCGCCAACTCCTTTCTTTTTCCCAATTGCAATTTTGGACTATATTGCTGTCTCCATCTAGCGTATCTTTGAAGCCTTGCTTGATGTCATGACACTCTATGTGTGTCTTTTTTTTGTGGCAACAAATTCTGAAATTGCAGCAGGAACTTTTCCCGTAGGTCAATAAAGCTTGCAATACTTCTTGCGCCTAAATTGTGGAACCATTCCCGCGCTAAGCCTTGCAATACCATAGGGGAAACTCTGCATGCGACAGGCTCGTCCAAATTATACGTGATCACATCTCCCTCGAACCACTGTAAAAAGTCCAGCGGATCGGTTAAGCCAGAATATACGCCGAGAGTGGCAGGCACAATTGGCTGTGTCGTTATTGGATAATCAGAAATATGCGGGACGAACTTGTCAGTCACCGAAGTTATTTTTATTGCTGTTTTTGTTCGAGTTTCTTTTGCCTCTGTGTAGTATCTTTCAATCATTTTCTGAATAACGTCAGGTTGATCAAATTTATGCTGCATGTCTTTCAGCACGATCTTTCTGAACATATCAGTTAAAAATAACTGCGCATTCTCCTTTTCCATAGCTTGAGAGGTTTCACCTTCTTCAAAATAATTTGGAATTGGCGTTTCAGGCCTTCTGCATTTTACACGTAACTTCCATAATTTCTAGATCGCTCTCCGAATTGTCAGAGAGTTGGCGCTGAACCTTTGAATGTTTCGCCTTCTTTAAAAGCATCACGGGCGTTCCAAACGCACTGCTATCATGTGCTTCTTCAATCAAATCATCGTTGTTTATGATCAATTGCTTCTTTCACGACAACGTGTCATTAAGTGGCCACTCGTAATTTAAAGGAATGTGAAGGTCAAGTCCCTTCTCCTAAAGTAATTGTCGCGCTTCTAAAGGTATTATGACACATTTTGCAGTTTTAATTGCGGCATCTTTTGCTGTATTATTGCTTGTATCATTTACGATGCCTTCAACTGCGGAACTTTTATCTCCATTCCCTTTGGAATTAGCAGAATTAGCCTTCGTAACATTTTCTTCGCGCTAACTTACAGCTTGTTGAGTATTACGTTTGGCTGCATTTGCCTTTTCAATCACAACATTTTGTTGCGTTCCTTCATTAGCGGTAACGTTTCCAGATGTTTTAGCAAGCAAATATTTTATGTGCTTGCTGACTTCAGGACTTGCATGAAAATAAAATGACGATGAACTTCGAAAATCACAGATATCAACAGTGTTGTTGTTCTTCTTTTTATTTTGTGTTGTCATTTTAGCTTAACGTCTTCAATTAACTGTAGAAACCTACAAATCATCGAACAAGAACATGAACACAATTGAATTCACAATTAAATCATTCAATTACACAGAATAGATTTATCAAATTCAATTTTTTATTCATGTCCCACGGATGGCGCCAATTGATCAATCTAAAATTAGATGTTTAAGATCTAATTTAGGAATTGAGTGCAATGAGGGGTGGATGGTGGTGTTGATAATGTTTTTGGGACCTTATGATCATCTTTCACTTAGATTAGAGTGATCAATCAGCATGTCCCGGTCTTGATTGCATTACCTTGGCTTAATTATAATTAAAACTTGGGCATATTCACAAGCGAACCATAAAAACCTTAGCAATTACACAGAATCAACAACCTAAAATGAGAGGTCAAGCTACCTATTTATAGGTTTGGAATATCCGTGGATCTAATAACTGTGCAACACTGACATACCGCAATGTTTGTGCGGGACATCTTCGCACACTACTTTCTGCGGGACTTCCACAATGTTTTAGCGCAGCGTAGAAATGCTTACTCATGCCCGCAGTGCTATTTACACTTGCATTTAAATTGCATTTTGCAGTTAGAATATACATATATATGCCTATATATATGATCAAAAGAGATAACCGGTTGATACAGATTAACACCTTGATAACTTGAAACACTCTTAAGCTTATACAAGTTACAGACTCTATCGATTTATAATCTCACACCACTAAAAAATAAAACTTAGTGGAGTTGTCTATTTATACAAAGTCTAATAACTTTATAAAGGAGCTATTATCTGCTGGTCAAAGAGATTCTTGTACTTTAGCAGACAACACTGTAAGAAAGCACGTGGCTATTTTTGTTTATATGTTATATATGGAACTGCCTGACTTAGGCTGACATACTATTTGAATAAACAAATAGAATGTTGAGTTCCCAAGGCATTGACATTAGGTATAACCACGAACTGCGCATGCGTTATACCTCTGCATTCCATGTTGTTTTGTAAGGTTACTTGTCAACCGCTGACTTGTGTCCTTTTCTCTTCAACTTAGTCTTCGATGTCAGATGAATAGTAAGTTTGTGATGTAGACAACACTAGAAACAATTCTACTTCAAGACAACAAAAATCAACCAAGTGTTCGGTACTGCTTCTGCATCTTCTGCTAGTTCTTCTTTGATCTTCTGATGGGTCAACATTCATCCTTAATGTTGGTTATGCAAAACCATTAAACATAACTTATCGAGTTGATAGTTAAGACATCATATCAGACCCCCAGTTAGGGCCTGGGTGAATGTGACATTAATATCAAAAATACCAACATATTATATAACGAGAACGACACTATATGATAAAAAAAACTTTATTGAGTACGCAGCAGAAAATAGAATGTCGTTACAAGAATTGAAATTACAAGAATGTAAATGTTCATAAATGCATAAATAATAAATGTGACTCTTTCTTCAAGCCCTAGAGTCCAAGTAGCATCACACAGATAAGAGTAAGCTGATCAATTGTAACCTGAGACAAAACATGCTAAAGTGTCAACCAAAAAAGTTGAGTGAAGTTCATAGGTTTAACAAAATAGTTGACCGTTGTTTAGACCACAAGATTTTCATTTATAAAAGTAGATCTCGTAGGGATCTAATAGTTAGTGCCAAGTTTGTTATATTTAGACTAAACAGTTTCAAAGTTTATCCCGTGACAAGTTGTATTGTCCTTGTCGGTTTGAATCATTATTAAGTAATACAATGACTTGGTCAAATGTATCGGGGACGTTACTCCCGATAGGCCTACCCCTAATAATTAAGAATGCGTTATGTAAAAGCAATTAAAAATATCACAGTGGGGACTTGCAGGACATAGCAAGGTATAGCACAGTTTAGTAGTTGGTACTTGTGTCTAAATTGTAAATATTAAAAGAAGCATGTGTCTCACCCCAGTAAGTTTAAATAAATTGGCAATAGTAAGTGGGGCTATGAAGTTCAACTTAGTAAGTAGGAGAAGAGTTTGTTATTCCTCGGATAAGAAGAGTTGGATGGATGTGAGCAGAAAATCAACCTAATGACATTTACGAGTAGTTAAATGTTTGCCCAAGTTCAAGTTAAGTATGCAAGTGTGTAAGTGTAGTTCTTTTTACTAAGTTCCCATTCTTAGTAAGTTTCCATTTTTAGTAAGTTTCCAATTTTAGTAAGTTAGTGTTGAACACTAGTGAGTTGTTGTTAATAAGTCACCACTTATTAAGTGTGTAGGTGACTAGGTGTTGTTCACTTAGTGAGTGTATGATTACTATAGTTGGGTTTGATATTGTGTGAAAGGACCCGTCCTAAACCATCTGGACGAAGTCACCAACAACTGGTTCCATTGCGATGATCGACTCCAAATACTGTCTTTAAAATGAGCAAATGTACAGCGGAACGTTTCTTTCATACCTGAGAATAAACATGCTTTCAAGTGTCAACCAAAAGGTTGGTGAGTTCATTAGTTTATCATAAATAATCATTTCATAATTTTAATAGACCACAAGATTTCATATTTCCATTTCTCATAAACATACGTCCCATGCATAGAGACAAAAATATCATTCATATGGATTGAACACCTGGTAACCGACATTAACAATATGCATATATAAGAATATCCCCATCATTCCGGGATCCTCCTTCGGACATGATATAAATTTCGACGTACTAAAGCATCCGGTACTTTGGATGGGGTTTGTTAGGCCCGATAGATCTATCTTTAGAGTTCGCGTCAATTAGGGTGTCTGTTCCCTAATTCTTAGATTACCAGACTTAATAAAAAGGGGCATATTCAGTTTCGATCATTCAACCATAGAACGTAATTTCGATTACTTGTGTCTATTTCGTAAAACAGTTATAAAAGCAGCGCATGTATTCTCAGTCCCAAAAATATATATTGCAAAAGCATTTAAAAAGGGAGCAAATGAAACTCACGCGTATAAATATTGTATAACAGTTAATAAAGCATTTGCATGTATTCTCAGCCCAAAAACGTAAAGAGTAAAAAGGGAGTAAATGAACTCACCATTATGTATTTTGTAGTAAAAATACATATGACGACATTGAACAACAGAACAAAGCAGGGTTGGCCTCGGATTCACGAACCTATTTCATTCATATATATATATATATATATTAATACCTATACTTGTAATCGAACAAAATATATAATTATGTAAATTATTAGAGATTTTAGTTGTTATTTTATATCATGTGTTTTATTAATAATTTAATTAGATATATTTATCTTTATATAAATAATTAACATCTATTACAAAAGTATTAATATGATTAGGTTTTATAAAAATAAAATATATATATATATATATATATATATATATATATATATATATATATATATATATATATATATATATATGTATATATATTTTTATGTATAAAATCTTCATTTGATATATCAATAATAATAATAATGTTAAATATAATAATTTTTAATGTTAATAATAGAAATTTGATAAAAGTAATAGTAATACACATAAATAATAATAATAATGATAAAAATAATAAAAATAGTGATAACTCTAATAATAATAATAATAATAATAATAATAATAATAATAATAATAATAATAATAATAATAATAATAATAATAATAATAATAATAATAATAATAATAATAATAATAATAATAATAATAATAATAATAATAATAATAATAATAATGATGATGATAATAATAATAATAGACAATAACATTAACATTAACATTAACATTAACATTAACATTAACATTAACATTAACATTAACATTAACATTAACATTAACATTAACATTAACATTAACATTAACATTAACATTAATACTAATAATAATAATGATGATAATAATAATAATAGACTAAGACTACCTTTAAAAGAATCGGATTTTTAAAAATAAAACACCCTCGCCTGGACTCGAACCCGTGACCTCTTGTTCCCCGACCACACGCCCAACCGTTCAACTGTTTCTCATTATCTGAATTAATTCCCAGAAAAATTCTATTTAACCCGTGAGTCTTTCGGCCCACAGAGGGAGCTGATTTATGGCAGCCCAACAATGAAATCGCTAGAAGCCCAATGATTTGTTAATTGAATCCATAAGCCCAATACCCCATTTAATATAACCCGGTCGAGGGTTTTCGAGTGTATTTGCTTTAGTCCGATCGAAAACAGAAAAATCAACCAGCGAAGTTCACTCCCAATCGCCCATCTTGATTCCAATCGTTTAGCAGCAATAATCCTAACAGATCTTGATGATGATATTTCAAGGTAATGATTTAATTTGATTTGATTTTGATGATGGTTTGTGGTATTCAATTTACAAGAAATTCGATTTGGATATCAATCGAGCTGTGATGGTTAATGGAAATAAAAATAAATTGAAAGATTACTTATAAGAATCATCTAGCTGTTCTGTTGAATCTAATATGATGGAAACAACAGTAATGATTGAAATCGTCGAAGAATAGGATTAAGATAAGTCTTCACAGGTTTGATAATTGAATTCGAGATCTTATGTGTTGCAGGTGTTGAAATTAACATAATTCTTTTGGAAATAATGTGTCAAATGTTCGTAAGACAGGTTTGTACAGTATCAGGTTAAAGAGAAGCAGCATGATTGGTGTTACTTTCGAACCAGAAACAGTAATAGAAGTATTGCAGCAGGTTTGCAAATGATTTGGTTGTGAAACAGAAATAATTAGCAATTAACATGGCTTTTAAATTTTGAAGTGGTAACAGTTGACAAAACCAAGAAGAGGTGATGAGTTAAGAAGCTATAATTGCAGGTAATTCTAACAGTAAACTATACAGATGGTTTTGGTATTTATTGAAGATAATGATGATTTTATGTGGGTTTGGGTGAGGTCTGGGTTTGAGTACTAGGGTGTTGGGTTGATGTTGTTATCTAACAGAAAACACTTAAAACAGACACAGCTGCAGGTGAGGTTTTGGGAAAATTTTGAGCAGGAAAACAGACATGGCAGCAGCAGCAGGTAAATGATCATGGTGGTGTTTTTGGACTGAAACGGAAATAGAATCTAGCAGTAGTAGTTAATGAAGTTACAGCCATTTTTGGTAACATTTGGATGTATGTGTTTGCAGGTTTCATTATGGTCGGGTTTGGTTAAGTGGTTCTTGGACTGGATAGCAGCAGTAATTGGATTGTGGTTTGGCAGACACACAAAAATATAATGTTTTAATGGTTGTGGAGGTGGTGGTTTGATGCGGTCTAAACAAGAATTATAAACAGATAATTCGATGGTGACCTGAACAGAATAGTAATCTTAGTAGCAGTTTGTGGTGTTTATGTGTATGCCACAGAACTAAGTTGAGTGGGTGTCTCATATCTCTCACGTATGTATGTAGATATATAGATATAGTAATTAGATAGAAAGATAGAATAGATAGTGATAGATAAAGATTGCTAACAGAAAGTGGAATGATAATTCAATCATGTAGCATTATTTAAAGAAAATGAGATTGTGTTGGGATTGGGGATCGAATAAGAACAAGAGATGGGTACTAGTTGCAATTGTTGAAAGTGGTAATATGCATGTATCTTGTTTTGTCAATATAAACATATAATTGGACGAGTTTTGAATTATTGAAGAAAAAGGTGGGTGATTAGAATAGAATAATAGAAATTTGCAGAGTGGTTCCCGGTAGGAGAAAGTTGTGAATATGTATGTATATTTTATTAGGTGATGTTAATGGTTCATGGTTTGTGTTGAATCATGTTTTTGGCCAGCATCATGAATCGTAATTAAAAGTACGGAACGAATTAGTTTAGTAGAGGAGAAGTAATCAAGGAAGGTGATGGTGAGTTATATGACACGTACATGTATTGCATATATGGAAACTTTAGATAGATAGCATATATCATATAATATAGATAGTGGATGACTTAGTGAATGCAAGATGTAACAGAAAGTGATACACTTGTTTGTTTGCTTTTCTATTTATCGATATATGTATATTATATACTATATATAGAATAGTTATTTAACTGGTTGATAATAATCAATAGTTTAATAATAATAAAGTAATAATTATATAATCAAATGAATTAAAAAGTGTGAATTGTTAGCCGTCGTCTACTATTTCATTATCGGACTAAAATTTGTGCTCCGTTGATCATTAGTGGCGGATTAAAAGTTCTCAGAAAAATTCCAAAATTTTAAATTAAGTAGCTTTATTTATTTTGGTTGTGATGGTATAAAATTCGGTCATTAACTATTAAATAAAAATTACATTAATTATTTACTCCCAACCCCAAGTAAAATATAATTTTTTTTTTAATTAAATAAATAGTTTCTAAATACATTTTTAATAAGCCTGTAGTTTGTAAAACTCATTTTCATATCACCGTTTAATTTAAAATCACATAAGTCCCTTCTTAACTTGTTTACTATCAAACGAATAACAATTTAGCGTTACCGTTGTTTACTAAATAACTTCGAAATCACAAAATATGTATTTATTATATTTTATTTATATATATAGATATATTTTTAAATAAAAATTATTATAATATCCTATTTTTATTTTTATTAATATTAATAACAACAACATATAATACTTCAAATTGTAATTATTATTTTTATATATATACACACACATCTATTTACAATCAATTGTTCGTGAATCGTCGGAAGCAGTCAAAGGTCAAATGATTATATAAAACTGTTTAAACTTTTTGAGTCTCAACACTACAGACTCTGCTTATCGTGTCGGAAACATATAAAGATTAAGCTTAAATTTGGTCGAAAATTCCCGGGTCGTCACATTGTGCACCATACCCAAACATCTATGCCACTGACAAGTCACTCGAATGATCTATTGTTACCAAGCAGCCCAGGATCTCTTGACCAGAATCTAAGTCTTGGCATTCGAGATCCACAAGCGTCCCATAATGGTACCAATGATCACCCTAGGCCACAAGTAGCGTAGACGTTCAAGTAATCTCACGTTATGGTGAATGACTATTGTAATCGTATGTTATATTCTTAAAATATAAGTATTATAATATAAGTAGTACATTATAAGTGTTAGTAGTAGTATAAGTGTATAAATGTTAGGTATAAGTATGTAGTATAAGTAGTATTAATTAGATAGGTTTAAATTAGGGTTTTAATTAATTAGAGTAGTTAGGTTTTAATAATTAATTAATGATTAGGGTTTAGTAGTATTAAATGTTTTAGATAGTAATTAGTTAGTATTAGGTTTAGGGTTTAGTTAATTAGGGTTTAAGTAATTAATGATAATAATTAAGAAATGATTAGGTAATGATTTAGGTTAAAATAGGGTTTAATGATGATTATTATATAATTAGGGTTATATAACTAATGTTTAGGGTATAAGTAGTATTAGGGTTTTATATTATTTAATGTTTATGTATATGTAGTATGTATATGTCATGTATATATGTATATATATATATATATAGTGTTTTATTATTTTTATATATATGTATATGTAGCCGTAGGTATATGTATATGTATTATATTTTTTTTACAATTAATAAACATGAGTAATAACATAAACATGATTACGTTTTATGGTTTTGAAGATCTTAACACCCCCTTTTTTAGCCGTATATGTATATGTATGCGTGTGTATATGTTTATATTATTATTGTTATATATGTATATGTATACGTGGTATATGTATATATATATTTTGTATATTTTTAACAAGATTACATACATAATAATGTTCCAACTAATTAGTGTTTAAAGATCAAACATTATATTTTATTTTAATTTTTTTAGTCGATACATGTATATGTATATATGTATGCCGATTGCATACGTATATATATAATGTTTAGGTTAATTAAACACGATTAATATGGATCAAGAACAAAACATGAATCAAAACAAGAATTGAATGAACAAATTAAATAGTTAGGTTTACAGTTTTTATACCTTGAAGATGGATGAAGATTAACAAGGAAAAGATGAATATCACTTGAAGATGAAGATCAAATAACCCGAATAACGAAGAACACGCTTGAAGATCTTGATGAACTTGATTAAAAAGCCCGGAAACAAGAAGTAATTAATCAAAACTTCAAAGTGGTGAGTGTGGTGTGCCTTGGCCAAAAACCACAAAGGAGAGGGAGAGGATTTTAGAGATGATTGTAGATGTGATGAATGATGAAAATGAGCTAGCCTTCACCTACTTTTATAGTTGTAATTGGAAGGATATAGACCTAGGGATAATATGGGAAAACTTGGTGAAAAAGTCAAGCTTTAGGGTTAGGTTAATGATGGTGATTATGGCCGATTTTTACCAAGGGCAAAAGGGTCTTTTTGCCCTTCCAAAATCACGGCTAGGGTTAGGTTAAAGGAAGTGGAACTTTTTCGTATTAGACCTTGTAGTTTGGTTTGGTTAAAATGGTTCCTTATAAGATCAAGTTTACATGTGTAAAAGCCTTAAGTTTTGAGTTATTACATTTTGTTCACGGAAGTTAATAAGCTTTTACTTTTCATCTTTTATTAACTTGTCAATTATTGCACAAAATTAATTAATATGTTTTATAACTGTTAACACTTAACAATTGTTGATTAAAGTTTAATCATTAAGTTTTAATTATATTGTTTGGGCATTTAATATTGGAAAAATATAAAATGGAAAAATGAGGGTCGTCATAGTACCTCCCCATTATTAGAAACTTCGTCCCGAAGTTTTAGGTAGACTTCTCGGATGCATCAGCGTTTGAGAAGAGATGGGGATATTTCAGTATCATTTAGTCTTTGCGTTCCCATGTATATTCGGGGCCTCTATGCGAATTCCAACGGACTTTAACGATAGGTATGTTGCTTTTACGTGTTTGTTTGACCTCTTCATTCATGATTTCTAGAGGTTCTTTAACGAAGTGCATTTGCTCATCAATGCGGATATCATCCAAAGGAATAACAAGTGTGTCATCAGTAAGACACTTTGTAAGATTCGAGACATGAAACACATCATGTACTTGGCTAAGTTCAGTTGGTAGTTCCAATCGGTACGCCACGGGACCGACTCTTTGAGTGATTGTGAAAGGTCCAACATATCGTGGACTGAGTTTACTTCGTTTACCGAAGCAGACGACACCTTTCCAAGGGGATACTTTTAACATGACTTTATCTCCAACTTGGAATTCTATATCCTTCCGATGCTTATCAGGATAGCTCTTTTTTCGGCTGCGGGCTATTTCTAATCGTTGATTAATCTGGACGATCTTTTCGGTAGTTTCATGAATAATTTCAGGACCAATTAAATGTATGTCCTCTCATTCATCCCAGCACAATGGGGATCTACATTTCCGTCCGTATAAGGCTTCAAAAGGTGCAGCCTTAACACTTGAATGATAGCTGTTGTTATAAGAAAATTTAGCTAAAGGCAAGTGTCTATCTCAACCTTTGCCAAATCGATTGCACATGCACGTAGCATATCTTCCATGGTTTGAATGGTTCGTTCACTTTGACCATCAGTTTGCGGATGATAGGCTATAGTCATATCGAGTTAAGTTCCAAGAGCAGATTGCAAAGTTTTCCAGAATCTAGAAACGAATCGACTGTCGCGATCAGAAATAATTGAGATAGGAACTCCATGACGTGATACAATTTCTTTAATATAGAGTTGTTATAATTTCTCCATCTTGTCGGTTTCCTTGATCGGTAGGAAATGTGCAGATTTAGTAAGACGATCAACTATGGCCCAAATAGTATCGTTACCGTTTGAAGTCTTAGGCAACTTAGTAACGAAATCCATAGTGATACATTCCCACTTCCACTGCGGGATATCGGGTTGTGTCAACAGACCAGAAGGCTTTTGATGTTCAGCCTTGACTTTCAAACAAGTGAGACACTTACTAACATACGTAGCAATGTCGGCTTTCATGTTAGTCCACCAGTAGAATTCTTTCACATCGTGATACATCTTACTGGAACCCAAATAGAGTACCTAGTGTTATGTGCTTCGTCCAAGACTAGATCACGGAGATTACCGAAGCGAGGAACCCAAATTCTGTTACCAATGTACCGTGTACCATTATCTTTCACTTGGAGTTGGTTCTCGAAACCGATAGGTCCTTCATCTTCGATAAGTTTTGGTTTAATAGCTTCAAGTTGAGCTTTACAGATTCGTGATATAAGACTCGATTTGATTTTCAGGTTTAAAGCACGAACACGTCTAACATCGTCTTTTCAACGTAAACTTGATACCATATAGATAATGTCTCCATATCTTTAATGCAAATACCACGGCTCCTAATTCTAGGTCATGTGTGGTATAGTTCTTTTCATGTTTCTTCAATTGTCTAGATGCATAGGCAATAACCTTTTCACGTTGCATAAAAACACAACCCAAGCCTTGCTTTGAGGCATCGCAGTAAATAACAAAATCGTCAGAGCCTTCAGGTAAAGATAGAATCGGGGCTGTGGTCAATTTCACCTTCAGAACCTTAAATGTAGATTCCTGTTCTTCGGAACACTCAAATTTCTTCCCTTTATGGGTTAACTTTGTAAGGGGTTTAGTGATCATATACATAGCATTGTATATGTATATTTTATTTGCTAAAGGCCGAGGGCAGAATTGCGCGAACTATAAGGCAAAGTTATGAAGTGTTCGCTGAAAATAGGATCAGCAGATGGATTCCCGCCCTAATAAATGACTGCAGTTTAATCCGCTGAGTTTACGCGGATAGTTAAGTAACTCGCATACCGCGGATATCTTGAATACTATAAATAGGGAGCATGGCCTCTCATTTATAGGTTGTTGATTCTCTGCCATTTTGCCCAAGCCTTTGTAATTTCTACTTGTGATCTTGCCCAAGGGATTTTTACATTGTGCAAAGGTGAATTATGCTAATTAACAATCAAGACCGGGTCGGGGTGGTTGATCACTTGATAGTTAAAGTGAAAGACGATCATCGGGGCCCAAAATAATCATCAAACATTCCATCCTCCATTGTAATCTTATTGCACTCAATCTGTAATTAAGTAACATAGCTAATTAAGGATTGATCAATTAGCGCCATCCGTGGGACACGTTTTACAAATTAAAATGAAAATTTTTTGTTTCGTGCCATCAAACAATTAATTCGTTAGTTTAATTTCAATCGTGTTTTTTTTTGATGATTTGCAGGTGCATACATCTAAAATCGGTGGTGAATTGCTTGATTACTTAGAATAATGAGTAATATTGGAAATGATAGTGATATAGTGGTCGCTGTGCGAGCAAATGCCCAAAAAAGAGGAAAAAAGCGAAAGTCCGCTAAAATGTATCATAATTGGCAATTTGCGCCAATTAGTTTCCCGAAAATGCAGAGCGATGATTTCTCTGAAATGCCGATAGTGGTAACGTGAAAAATCGCGGAAGCTGACATCACAGTCATGAAAGTCCATGTCGATAACGGCAGTAGCATCGATATTATTTACGAACAATGTTTTGCTCAACTGCCAGAAAGTATTAAAACACACCTGCAAACAACCGCGGTTTCGTTAACCGGTTTTGCAGGAGAATCTTCATTACCTATAGGTGTTTTGCCATTAAACATCGAGCTAGCTGATGTAAACGATGATGCTTTGGTGCGACAAGCACAGCTAGATTTTTATGTTATGCGAGCCTCATCTCGTTATAACATGCTGCTGGGAAGAACCACTATAAGTAAATTTGGAATTGTCCCGTCCAAAATTCATGGCATGATTAAGTTTTCAACATATAAAGGGGTTGCCACAATATGTTCAATGAGCATTATGCCTATTTGTGCGGCTGTTAATGTAAAAACTGCAGGGCAGGACCCTGTTGATGATGCGGATAGTATGGAAATAATTAATCCCGCATATCCAGAGCAGAAAATCAAAGTAGGACGCAATGTTAGTGCGGATATTAGGAACAAATCGTGCAATTACTTGTCCAATACATGGATGTTTTTACTTGGTGCGAAAACGATATGACCGGGGTTCTGCGTCATATTGCGAAACACAGGCTTAATGTAAATCCAGCTCTAAAATCCGTAGTGCAAAAGCGAAGGGGCTGTAGTGACCCGAACTTTTCCATGTTTATATATATATTAAATGAAATTGTTATTTACATGATTAAGTGTTTCCAACATGTTAAGCAATCAAACTTGTTAAGACTTGATTAATTGAAATAGGTTTCATATAGACAATTGACCACCCAAGTTGACCGGTGATTCACGAACGTTAAAACTTGTAAAAACTATATGATGACATATATATGGTTATATATATAGTTAACATGATATTATGATAAGTAAACATATCATTAAGAATATTAATAATGAACTACATATGTAAAAACAAGACTACTAACTTAATGATTTTGAAACGAGACATATATGTAACGATTATCGTTGTAACGACATTTAATGTATATATATCATATTAAGAGATATTCGTACATCATAATATTATGATAATATAATAATTTAAAATCTCATTTGATATTATAAACATTGGGTTAACAACATTTAACAAGATCGTTAACCTAAAGGTTTCAAAACAACACTTACATGTAACGACTAACGATGACTTAACGACCCAGTTAAAATGTATATACATGTAGTGTTTTAATATGTATTCATACACTTTTTAAAGACTTTAAGACACTTATCAAAATACTTCTACTTAACAAAAATGCTTACAATCACATCCTCGTTCAGTTTCATCAACAATTCTACTCGTATGCACCCGTATTCGTACTCGTACAATACACAGCTTGTAGATGTATGTACTATTGGTATATACACTCCAATGATCAGTTCTTAGCAGCCCATGTGAGTCACCTAACACATGTGGGAACCATCATTTGGCAACTAGCAGGAAATATCTCATAAAATTACAAAAATATTAGTAATCATTCATGACTTATTTACATGAAAACAAAATTACATATCCTTTATATCTAATCCATACACCAACGACCAAAAACACCTACAAACACTTTCATTCTTCAATTTTCTTCATCTAATTGATCTCTCTCAAGTTCTATCTTCAAGTTCTAAGTGTTCTTCATAAATTCTACAAGTTCTAGTTTCATAAAATCAATAATACTTCCAAGTTTGCTAGCTTACTTCCAATCTTGTAAGGTAATCATCCAACCTCAAGAAATCTTTGTTTCTTACAGTAGGTTATCATTCTAATACAAGGTAATAATCATATTCAAACTTTGGTTCAATTTCTATAACTATAACAATCTTATTTCAAGTGATGATCTTACTTGAACTTGTTTTCGTGTCATGATTCTGCTTCAAGAAATTCGAGCCATCCAAGGATCCGTTGAAGCTGGATCCATTTTTCTATTTTCCAGTAGGTTTATCCAACGAACTTACGGTAGTAATGATGTTCATAACATCATTCGATTCATACATAAAAAGCTATCATATTCGAAGTGGTAAACTTGTAATCACTAGAACATAGTTTAGTTAATTCTAAACTTGTTCGCAAATAAAGTTAATACTTCTAACTACACTTTTAAAATCAACTATACACATGATATATATCTATATGATATGCTAACTTAATGATTTAAAATCCGAAAACACGATAAACACCATAAAACCGGATTTACGCCGTCATAGTTACAACCGGGGGCTGTTTTGGTTTGGATAATTAAAACTTATGAAAAACTTTGATTTAAAAGCTATACTTCTGGGAAAATGATTTTTCTTATGAACATGAAACCATATCCAAAAATCATGGTTAAACTCAAAGTGAAAGTATGTTTTTCAAAACAGTCATGAACATGTAGTTCTTTCGATGGAAATGACTACCTCTTTCAAAAACGACTTGTAACTTGTATTTTCGACTATAAACCTATAAATTTTCTGTTTAGTTTCATAAATTCAAGTTCAATACGAAACCGTGGACACTTAAATCACTCAAAACAGATTAGAAACGAAGAAATGGCGAGCAAAACAAAATTGGTAAAAACTACTCATTTTAGCTACGTGAAAATTGGTAACAAATCTATTCCAACCATAACTTAATCAACTTGTATTGTATATTATGTAATCTTGAGATACCATAGACACGTATACAATGTTTCGACCTATCATGTCGACACATCTATATATATTTCGGAACAACCATAGACACTCTATATGTGAATGTTGGAGTAAGCTATGCAGGGTTGAGGTTGATTCCAAAATATATATAGTTTGAGTTGTGATCAATACTGAGATATGTATACACTGGGTCGTGGATTGATTCAAGATAATATATATCGATTTCTTTTCTATACATCTAACTGTGGATAACTAGTTGTAGGTTACTAACGAGGACAGCTGACTTAATAAACTTAAAACATCAAAATGTATTAAAAGTGTTGTAAATATATTTTGAACATACTTTGATATATATGTACATATTTGTTATAGGTTCGTGAATTGACCAGTGGCCAAGTCTTACTTCCCGACGAAGTAAAAATCTGTGAAAGTGAGTTATAGTCCCACTTTTAAAATCTAATATTTTTGGGATGAGAATACATGCAGGTTTTATAAATGATTTACAAAATAGACACAAGTACGTGAAACTACATTCTATGGTTGAATTATCGAAATCGAATATGCCCCTTTTTATTAAGTCTAGTAATCTAAGAATTAGGAAACAGACACCCTAATTGACGTGAATCCTAAAGATAGATCTATTGAGCCTAACAAACCCCATCCAAAGTACCAGATGCTTTAGTGCTTCGAAATTTATATCATATTTCGAAGGGTGTCCCGGAATGATGGGGATATTCTTATATATGTATCTTGTTAATGTCGGTTACCAGGTGTTCACCATATGAATGATTTTTATCTCTATGTATGGGATGTGTATTGAAATATGAAATCTTGTGGTCTATTATTATGATTTGATAATATATAGGTTAAACCTATAACTCACCAACATTTTTTGTTGACGTTTTAAGCATGTTTATTCTCAGGTGATTATTAAGAGCTTTCGCTGTCGCATACTTAAATAAGGACGAGATTTGGATTCCATGCTTGTATGATATTGTGTAAAAACTGCATTCAAGAAACTTATTTCATTGTAACATATTTGTATTGTAAACCATTATGTAATGGTAGCGTGTAAACAGGATATTTTAGATTATCATTATTTGATAATCTACGTAAAGCTTTTTAAACCTTTATTGATGAAATAAAGGTTATGGTTTGTTTTAAAATGAATGCAGTCTTTGAAAAACGTCTCATATAGAGGTCAAAACCTCGTAACGAAATCAATTAATATGGAACGTTTTTAATCAATAAGAACGGGACATTTCAGTTGGTATCTGAGCGTTGGTCTTAGAGAACCAGAATTTTGCATTAGTGTGCCTTATCGAGTTTGTTAGGATGCATTAGTGAGTCTGGACTTCGACCGTGTTTATTTGAAAAATGATTGCTTAACAAATTTTGTTGGAAACTATATATTTTTAACATGTGAATATTATGTGATATATTAATCTCTTAACGCGTTTTGATATTTTTTGATAGATGTCTACCTCTAGAACACGTCCCATTGACTCACCTAATAATAATGAAGAGTCAAATGTAAATTGGAATGATTCGTGGACTGATTCACAAGTTCCCGAAGAGGAGCCAGAAGAAGAGTCGGAACCGGAAGAAGAATCGGAACCGGAAGAAGAAATAGAACCAGTGGGGGAAATAATAAAACGGTTAAGTAGAAGAAAATCCTCAACCAACCGACCAAAGTTAATTATGGTCAATGGTGTTTCCACCAAGGAAGCAAAGTATTGGGAGGATTACCAATTCTCCGATGAATCGGATCCCGACAAGGATTCCGATGATGTTATAGAAATTACCCCAACACAATTTAATAAGGCAAAAGAGAACAATAAGAGAAAGGGCATAAAAATAGAGAAATTTGATTCCAAACCCGATGAACTTTATATGTATCGTCAACATCCGTATTTCTTAAGTTGTGACAATAGCCCGGGAACCTCTAAACCACCAAGTTTTTCTAAACTAATGTGGAAAACGACGGCTCGTATTAGGGGAACATCATATATCCCTAGAAACTTGGCAAAACGAACCAAAACCGAAGAAGAAGAAACGAGCGAGTCGGAATAAGATATTTGTATTCGTGTGGTGTAATATATGTAATATAGTGTGCTTATGCTTTATGATATATGTAAAAATTGCTTGTATTAATAAGTATTTTTTTTATGAATCTAACTCTTGTCTATTTTACAGTATAAAAACACAAAATGGATAGACAACCCAATATTTTAAGAGACCTACCCGGAAACATGATTGATGAAATCTTGTCTAGAGTCGGTCATAATTCCTCGACACAAATATTTAAGGCGAGATCAGTTTGTAAGACATTCGAAGAATGTTTCAAGAATGCCTTGGTTTATAAAAGGCTTTCGTTCGAAAGATGGGGGATATCACATTGGGAAATCCATAAGTTACGATGTTTTTACTTTGACGCATATGTTGCGGGGAACCCAAATGCTATTTTACGCAACGGGTTAAGAAATTATTTTGACTCAATATATGCAAATATAGGACTTCGTGATTTAGAAAAAGCGGCTAACATGCAACATAAGGAAGCATGTTATGCTTACGGGTTAGTAATATTCGCTTCTCACCAAAGTGAGAACAAGAACATCGGGCTACAACTATTAAAAAAAATGTTCCCACAAGTGACGGAGTCGGTAATTGGGGTAAGAAATGAGGTTTTTAGATTGTTACGGGACTGTTGGACATTACGTAACCCTCGGTAATTGGGGTAAGAAATGAGGTTTTTAGATTGTTACGGGACTGTTGGACATTACGTAACCCTCGTCCCTTTGACGACGTTACAACACACTATCTTATCATCGGCCATAACCGTTATGTTCCACAAGACCAAGGATGGGAAGTAGTCCTAGTAAAACTAGAATGCATGACTTGTTTCTGGACGTATGAATTACGTGTCTTTATTGCCTTTGTTGAATGACTTGTGTACTAGCTAGAATTATCTTCACAACCATCTTGTATCAAATTTATTGTGTGCTATTTTCATGCTATATGTAAAATAAGCGGTATTGTAATTTTGAAAAATATTGTGTAAAAGTTTGAACGCGAAATATTATTATAATCGGTTTTTCATATAGAATTGTAGTAGTTGAATTGTATATTAGCTATTAAGTATGAACTTAACTGGTAGGTACTACCCGACTTTAAACTTATAAAACGCTAATATGAAGAAAAAGCTTTTATAATTGAGTTCATATTATGCTACGAGATACTATTGACTACTCTTAATATTCTGTATGATTAACTTGTTTCATTTGACTATTTTAAAGGAAATGGCACCAACTACTCGACACACCTTGAATATGAGCGAAGAGGAATTTTGTGCCTTTCTTGCTTCAAACATAGCCGCAGTACAGGCTGCGCTACATACCAACAATAACCTTGGATCTAGCAGTACAGGAAATCGTGTAGGATGCACCTACAAAGAATTCACTACCTGCAAACCTTTGGAATTTGATGAAACCGAAGGACCGATTGGATTGAAACGGTGGACCGAGAAGGTCGAATCGGTGTTTGCCATAAGTAAGTGTACTGAAGAGGACAAAGTGAAGTACGCTACGCATACCTTCACAGGTTCTGCGTTAACATGGTGGAATACCTATCTAGAGCAAGTGGGATAAGATGATGCTTACGTACTACCGTGGTCAGCATTCAAGCACTTGATGAACGAGAAGTACCGTCCCAGAACCGAGGTCAATAAGCTCAAGACAGAACTAAGAGGGTTACGAACCCAAGGATTTGATATTACCACGTACGAAAGACGATTCACAAAATTATGCCTATTGTGTCCGGAAGCGTTCGAAGATGAGGAAGAGAAGATCGACGCGTTTGTGAAAGGATTACCGGAAAGAATCCAAGAAGATATAAGTTCACACGAGCCCACCTCCATACAACAGGCATGTAGAATGGCTCACAAACTAGTGAACCAGATTGAAGAAAGAATTAAAGAACAGACTGCTGAAGAGGCCAATGTGAAGCAAGTCAAAAGAAAGTGGGAGGAAAACGGTGATAAGAATCACCAATACAATAACAATAGCAATTACAACAATAATCGCAACAACTATCCCAACAATTGCAACATCATCGTAACTACAACAAACGGCCCAACAACAACAAAAACAACAACAACAGCAACTACAACAATCATCCCAACAACAATAATAACTACAACAACAACAACAATCAGAAGCAGCTATGCCAAAGGTGTGAAAAGTATCACTCGGGGTTCTGCACCAAATTTTGCCACAAGTGTAAAAGAAATGGTCATAGCGTGGCAAAGTGTGAGGTCTACGTACCAGGGGTTAACAGAATGAAAGGAACAAATGGTGTCAGAACGAGTAATGGCGGAGCAAGTAGTGTCGGAGCAAGTTATGCCAATGTAGTTTGTTATAAATGTTGAAAACCAGGCCACATTATTAGAAATTGCCCGAACCAGGAGAACACGAATGGACAAGGCCGCGGAAGAGTTTTCAATATTAATGCGGCAGAGGCACAGGAAGACCCGGAGCTTGTTACGGGTACGTTTCTTATTGACAATAAATCTTCTTACGTTTTATTTGATTCGGGTGCGGATAGAAGCTATATGAGTAGAGATTTTTGTGCTAAATTAAGTTGTCCATTGATGCCTTTGGATAGTAAATTTTTACTCGAATTATCAAATGGTAAATTAATTTCAGCAGATAATATTTGTCGGAATCGAGAAATTAAACTGGTTAGCAAAACATTTAAGATTGACTTCATACCAGTAGAGTTAGGGAGATTTGATGTGATAATCGGTATGGACTGGTTGAAAGAAGTGAAAGCAGAGATCGTTTGTTACAAAAATGCAATTCGTATTATACGAGAAAAAGGAAAACCCTTAATGGTGTACGAAGAAAAGGGCAACACGAAGCTACATCTTATTAGTAATTTGAAGGCACAAAAACTAATAAGAAAAGGTTGCTATGCTGTTCTAGCACACATCGAGAAAGTACAAACTGAAGAAAAGAGCATCAATGATGTTCCCGTCGCAAAAGAATTTCCTGATGTATTTCCGAAATAATTACCGGGATTACCCCCACATCGATCCGTTGAATTTCAAATAGATCTTGTACCAGGAGCTGCACCAATAGCTCGTGCTCCATACAGACTCGCACCCAGCGAGATGAAAGAACTGCAAAGCCAATTACAAGAACTTTTAGAGCGTGGTTTCATTCGACCAAGCACATCACCGTGGGGAGCTCCTGTTTTGTTTGTCAAGAAGAAAGATGGTACATTCAGGTTGTGTATTGACTACCGAGAGTTGAACAAACTTACCATCAAGAACCGCTACCCACTACCGAGAATCGACGACTTATTTGATCAACTACAAGGCTCGTCTGTTTATTCAAAGATTGACTTACGTTCTGGGTATCATCAAATGCGGGTGAAAGAAGATGATATTCCAAAGACTGCTTTCAGAACACGTTACGGTCATTACGAGTTTATGGTCATGCCGTTTGGTTTAACTAATGCACCAGCTGTGTTCATGGACCTTATGAACCGAGTGTGTGGACCATACCTTGACAAGTTTATCATTGTTTTCATTGATGACATACTTATTTACTCAAAGAATGACCAAGAACACGGTGAACATTTGAGAAAGGAGTTAGAAGTATTGAGGAAGGAAGAATTGTACGCTAAGTTTTCAAAGTGTGCATTTTGGTTGGAAGAAGTTCAATTCCTCGGTCACATAGTGAACAAAGAAGGTATTAAGGTGGATCCGACAAAGATATAAACTGTTGAAAAATGGGAAACCCCAAAAACTACGAAACACATACGCCAGTTTTTAGGACTAACTGGTTACTACAGAAGGTTCATCCAAGACTTTTCCAGAATAGCAAAATCCTTGACTGCATTAACTCATAAAGGGAAGAAATTTGAATGGAAGGATGAACAAGAGAAAGCGTTTCAGTTATTGAAGAAAAAGCTAACTACGGCACCTATATTGTCATTGCCTGAAGGGAATGATGATTTTGTGATTTATTGTGACGCATCAAAGCAAGGTCTCGGTTGTGTATTAATGCAATGAACGAAGGTGATTACTTATGCGTCTAGACAATTGAAGATTCACGAACAAAATTATACGACGCATGATTTGGAATTAGGCGCGGTTGTTTTTGCATTAAAGACTTGGAGGCACTACTTATATGGGGTCAAAAGTATTATATATACGGACCACAAAAGTCTTCAACACATATTTAATCAGAAACAACTGAATATGAGGCAGCGTAGGTAGATTGAATTGTTGAATGATTACGACTTTGAAATTCATTACCACCCGGGGAAGGCAAATGTGGTAGCCGACGCCTTGAGCAGGAAGGACATAGAACCCATTCGAGTAAAATCTATGAATATAGTGATTCACAATAACCTTACTACTCAAATAAAGGAGGCGCAACAAGGAGTTTCAAAAGAGGGAAATTTAAAGGATGAAATACCCAAAGGATCGGAGAAGCATCTTAATATTCGGGAAGACGGAACCCGATATAGGGCTGAAAGGATTTGGGTACCAAAATTGGAGATATGAGAGAAATGGTACTTAGAGAAGCTCATAAAACCAGATACTCAATACATCCTGGAACGGGGAAGATGTACAAGGATCTCAAGAAACATTTTTGGTGGCTGGGTATGAAAAGCCGATGTTGCTAAATACGTAGGAGAATGTTTGACGTGTTCTAAGGTCAAAGCGGAGCATCAGAAACCATCAGGTCTACTTCAACAACCCGAAATCCCGGAATGGAAATGGGAAAACATTACCATGGATTTCATCACTAAATTGCCAAGGACTGCAAGTGGTTTTGATACTATTTGGGTAATAGTTGATCGTCTCTCCAAATCAGCACACTTCCTGCCAATTAGAGAAGATGACAAGATGGAGAAGTTAGCACGACTGTATTTGAAGGAAGTCGTCTCCAGACATGGAATACCAATCTCTATTATCTCTGATAGGGATGGCAGATTTATTTCAAGATTCTGGCAGACATTACAGCAAGCATTAGGAACTCGTCTAGACATGAGTACTGCTTATCATCCACAAACTGATGGGCAGAGTTAAAGGACGATACAAACACTTGAAGACATGCTACGAGCATGTGTTATTGATTTCAGAAACAGTTGGGATCGACATCTACCGTTAGCAGAATTTTCCTACAACAATAGCTACCATTCCAACATTGAGATGGTTCCGATTTGTGGTAGAAAGTGCAGGTCTCCGATTTGTTGGAGTGAAGTGGGGGATAGACAGATTACGGGTCCGGAGATAATACAAGAAACTACCGAGAAGATCATCCAAATTCAACAACGGTTGAAAACCGCCCAAAGTCGACAAAAGAGCTACGCTGACATTAAAAGAAAAGATATAGAATTTGAAATTGGAGAGATGGTCATGCTTAAAGTTGCACCTTGGAAAGGCGTTGTTCGATTTGGTAAACGAGGGAAATTACATCCAAGGTATATCGGACCATTCAAGATTATTGATCATGTCGGACTAGTAGCTTACCGACTTGAGTTACCTCAACAACTCGCGGCTGTACATAACACTTTCCACGTCTCGAATTTGAAGAAATGTTTTGCTAAAGAAGATCTCACTATTCCGTTAGACGAAATCCAAATCAATGAAAAACTTCAATTCATCGAAGAACCCGTCGAAATAATGGATCGTGAGGTTAAAAGACTTAAGCAAAACAAGATACCAATTGTTAAGGTTCGATGGAATGCTCGTAGAGGACCCGAGTTCACCTGGGAACGATAAGATCAGATGAAGAAGAAATACCCGCACTTATTTCCAGAAGATACGTCAACACCTCCAACTGCTTAAAATTTCGGGACGAAATTTATTTAACGGGTAGGTACTGTAGTGACCCGAACTTTTCCATGTTTATATATATATTAAATGAAATTGTTATTTACATGATTAAGTGTTTCCAACATGTTAAGCAATCAAACTTGTTAAGACTTGATTAATTGAAATAGGTTTCATATAGACAATTGACCACCCAAGTTGACCGGTGATTCACGAACGTTAAAACTTGTAAAAACTATATGATGACATATATATGGTTATATATATAGTTAAAATGATATTATGATAAGTAAACATATCATTAAGTATATTAATAATGAACTACATATGTAAAAACAAGACTACTAACTTAATGATTTTGAAACGAGACATATATGTAACGATTATCGTTGTAACGACATTTAATGTATATATATCATATTAAGAGATATTCGTACATCATAATATCATGATAATATAATAATTTAAAATCTCATTTGATATTATAAACATTGGGTTAACAACATTTAACAAGATCGTTAACCTAAAGGTTTCAAAACAACACTTACATGTAACGACTAACGATGACTTAACGACCCAGTTAAAATGTATATACAAGTAGTGTTTTAATATGTATTCATACACTTTTGAAAGACTTCAAGACACTTATCAAAATACTTCTACTTAACAAAAATGCTTACAATTACATCCTCGTTCAGTTTCATCAACAATTCTACTCGTATGCACTCGTATTCGTACTCGTACAATACACAGCTTGTAGATGTATGTACTATTGGTATATACACTCCAATGATCAGCTCTTAGCAGCCCATGTGAGTCACCTAACACATGTGAGAACCATCATTTGGCAACTAGCATGAAATATCTCATAAAATTACAAAAATATGAGTAATCATTCATGACTTATTTACATGAAAACAAAATTACATATCCTTTATATCTAATCCATACACCAACAACCAAACACACCTACAAACACTTTCATTCTTCAATTTTATTCATCTAACTGATCTCTCTCAAGTTCTATCTTCAAGTTCTAAGTGTTCTTCATAAATTCTTCAAGTTCTAGTTTCATAAAATCAATAATACTTCCAAGTTTGCTAGCTTACTTCTAATCTTGTAAGGTGATCATCCAACCTCAAGAAATATTTGTTTTTTACAATAGGTTATCATTCTAATACAAGGTAATAATCATATTCAAACTTTGGTTCAATTTCTATAACTATAACAATCTTATTTCAAGTTATGATCTTACTTGAACTTGTTTTCGTATCATGATTCTTCTTCAAGAACTTCGAGCCATCCAATGATCCGTTGAAGCTGTAGTGACCCGAACTTTTCCATGTTTATATATATTAATTGAGATTGATATTTACATGATTAAATGTTTCCAACATGTTAAGCAATCAAACTTGTTAAGACTTGATTAATTGAAATATGTTTCATATAGACAATTGACCACCCAAGTTGATCGGTGATTCACGAACGTTAAAACTTGTAAAAACTATATGATGACATATATATGGATATATATATATAGTTAACATGATACTATGATAAGAAAACATATCATAAAGTATATTAACAATGAACTACATATGTAAAAACAAGAATACTAACTTAATGATTTTTAAACGAGACATATATGTAACGATTATCGTTGTAAAGACATTTAATGTATATATATCATATTAAGAGATATTCATACATGATAATATCATGATAATATAATAATTTAAAATCTCATTTGATATTATAAACATTGGGTTAACAACATTTAACAAGATCGTTAACCTAAAGGTTTCAAAACAACACTTACATGTAACGACTAACGATGACTTAACGACTCAGTTAAAATGTATATACATGTAGTGTTTTAATATGTATTTATACACTTTTTAAAGACTTCAATACACTTATCAAAATACTTCTACTTAACAAAAATTCTTACAATTACATCCTCGTTCAGTTTCATCAACAATTCTACTCGTATGCACCCGTATTCGTACTCGTACAATACACAGCTTTTAGATGTATGTACTATTGGTATATACACTCCAATGATCAGCTCTTAGCAGCCCACGTGAGTCACCTAACACATGTGGGAACCATCATTTGGCAACTAGCATGAAATATCTCATAAAATTACAAAAATATGAGTAATCATTCATGACTTATTTACATGAAAACAAAATTACATATCCTTTATATCTAATCCATACACCAACGACCAAAAACACCTACAAACACTTTCATTCTTCAATTTTCTTCATCTAATTGATCTCTCTCAAGTTCTATCTTCAAGTTCTAAGTGTTCTTCATAAATTCCAAAAGTTCTAGTTTCATAAAATCAAGAATACTTTCAAGTTTGCTAGCTCACTTCCAATCTTGTAAGGTGATCATCCAACCTCAAGAAATCTTTGTTTATTACAGTAGGTTATCATTCTAATACAAGGTAATAATCATATTCAAACTTTGGTTCAATTTTTATAACTATAACAATCTTATTTCAAGTGATGATCTTACTTGAACTTGTTTTCGTGTCATGATTCTGCTTCAAGAACTTCGAGCCATCCAAGGATCCATTGAAGCTAGATCCATTTTTCTCTTTTCCAGTAGGTTTATCCAAGGAAATTAAGGTAGTAATGATGTTCATAACATCATTCGATTCATACATATAAAGCTATCTTATTCGAAGGTTTAAACTTGTAATCACTAGAACATAGTTTAGTTAATTCTAAACTTGTTCGCAAACAAAAGTTAATCCTTCTAACTTGACTTTTTTAATCAACTAAACACATGTTCTATATCTATATGATATGCTAACTTAATGATTTAAAACCTGGAAACACGAAAAACACCGTAAAACCGGATTTACGCCGTCGTAGTAACACCGCGGGCTGTTTTGGGTTAGTTAATTAAAAACTATGATAAACTTTGATTTAAAAGTTGTTATTCTGAGAAAATGATTTTTATTATGAACATGAAACTATATCCAAAAATTATGGTTAAACTCAAAGTGGAAGTATGTTTTCTAAAATGGTCATCTAGACGTCGTTCTTTCGACTGAAATGACTACCTTTACAAAAACGACTTGTAACTTATTTTTCCGACTATAAACCTATACTTTTTCTGTTTAGATTCATAAAATATAGTTCAATATGAAACCATAGCAATTTGATTCACTCAAAACGGATTTAAAATGAAGAAGTTATGGGTAAAACAAGATTGGATAATTTTTCTCATTTTAGCTACGTGAAAATTGGTAACAAATCTATTCCAACCATAACTTAATCAACTTGTATTGTATATTATGTAATCTTGAGATACCATAGACACGTATACAATGTTTCGACCTATCATGTTGACACATCTATATATATTTCGGAACAACCATAGACACTCTATATGTGAATGTTGGAGTTAGCTATACGGGGTTGAGGTTGATTCCAAAATATATATAGTTTGAGTTGTGATCAATACTGAGATACGTATACACTGGGTCGTGGATTGATTCAAGATAATATTTATCGATTTATTTCTGTACATCTAACTGTGGACAACTAGTTATAGGTTACTAACGAGAACATCTGACTTAATAAACTTAAAACATCAAAATATATTAAAAGTGTTGTAAATATATTTTGAACATACTTTAATATATATGTATATATTGTTATAGGTTCGTGAATCAACAGTGGCCAAGTCTTACTTCCCGACGAAGTAAAAATCTGTGAAAGTGAGTTATAGTCCCACTTTTAAAATCTAATATTTTTGGGATGAGAATACATGCAGGTTTTATAAATGATTTACAAAATAGACACAAGTACGTGAAACTACATTCTATGGTTGAATTATCGAAATCGAATATGCCCCTTTTTATTAAGTCTGGTAATCTAAGAATTAGGGAACAGACACCCTAATTGACGCGAATCCTAAAGATAGATCTATTGGGCCTAACAAACCCCATCCAAAGTACCGGATGCTTTAGTACTTCGAAATTTATATCATATCCGAAGGGTGTCCCGGAATGATGGGGATATTCTTATATATGCATCTTGTTATTGTCGGTTACCAGGTGTTCACCATATGAATGATTTTTATCTCTATGTATGGGATGTGTATTGAAATATGAAATCTTGTGGTCTATTGTTACGATTTGATATATATAGGTTAAACCTATAACTCACCAACATTTTTGTTGACGTTTAAAGCATGTTTATTCTCAGGTGAATATTAAGAGCTTCCGCTGTTGCATACTAAAATAAGGACAAGATTTGGAGTCCATGTTTGTATGATATTGTGTAAAAACTGCATTCAAGAAACTGATTTCGATGTAACATATTTGTATTGTAAACCATTATGTAATGGTCGTGTGTAAACAGGATATTTTAGATTATCATTATTTGATAATCTACGTAAAGCTTTTTAAACCTTTATTTATGAAATAAAGGTTATGGTTTGTTTTAAAAATGAATGCAGTCTTTAAAAAACATCTCATATAGAGGTCAAAACCTCGCAACGAAATCAATTAATATGGAACGTTTTTAATCAATAAGAACGGGACATTTCAGTTGGTATCAGAGCGTTGGTCTTAGAGAACCAGAAAATTTGCATTAGTGTGTCTTATCGAGTTTGTTAGGATGCATTAGTGAGTCTGGACTTCGACCGTGTTTTCTTTAAAAATGATTGCTTAACATTTTTGTTGGAAACTATATATTTTTAACATATGAATATTATGTGATATATTAATCTCTTAACGTGTTTGATATTATGTGATAGATGTCTACCTCTAGAACAAGTCCCATTGACTCACCTAATAATAATGAAGAGTCAAATGTAAATTGGAATGATTTGTGGACTGATTCACAAGTTCCCGAAGAGGAACCGGAAGAAGAGTCGGAACCGGAAGAAGAATCGGAACCGGAAGAAGAATCGGAACCGGATGAAGAAATAGAACCGGTGGGGGAAATAATAAAACGGTTAAGTAAAAGAAAATCCTCAACCAACCGACCAAAGTTAATTATGGTCAATGGTGTTTCCGCCAAGGAAGCAAAATATTGGGAGGATTACCAATTCTCCGATGAATCGGATTCCGACGAGAATTCTGATGATGTTATAGAAATTACCCCAACTGAATTTAAAAAGGCAAAAGAAAATAATAAGGGGAAGGGCATAAAAATAGAGAAATCTAATTCCAACCCCGATGAACTTTATATGTATCGTCAACCCCCGAAGTCCTTAAGTTGTAACAATGACCCGGGAACCTCTAAACCACCAGGTTTTTCTAAACCAATGTGGACAACGACGGCTCGTATTAGGGGAACATCATATATCCCTAGAAACTTGGCAAAACGAACCAAAACCAAAGAAGAAGAAACGAGCGAGTCGGAATAAGATAGTTGTATTCCTGTGGTGTAATATATGTAATATAGTGTTCTTATGCTTTATGATATATGTAAAAATTGCTTGTATTAATAAGTATTTTTTTTATGAATCTAACTCTTGTCTATTTTACAGTTTAAAAACACAAAATGGATAGACAACCCAATATTTGAAGAGACCTACCCGGAGACATGATTGATGAAATCTTGTCTAGAGTCGGCCAGAATTCTTCGGCACAACTATTTAAGGCGAGATCAGTTTGTAAGACATTCGAAGAACGTTCCAAGAATGTCTTGGTTTATAAGAGACTTTCGTTTGAAAGATGGGGGATATCACATTGGGAAACCCATAAGTTACGATGTGTTTACTTTGACGCATATATTGCGGGGAACCCAAATGCTATTTTACGCAACGGGTTAAGAAATTATTTTGACTCAATATATCCGAATATTGGACTTCGTGATTTAGAAAAAGCGGCTAACATGCAACATAAAGAAGCATGTTATGCTTACGGATTAGTAATGTTCGCTTCTCACCAAAGTGAGAACAAGAACATCGGGCTACAACTATTAAACAAAACGTTTCCACAAGTGACGGAGTCGGTAATTGGGGTAAGAAATGAGGTTTTTAGATTATTACGGGACTGTTGGACATTACGTAACCCTCGTCCCTTTGATGACGTTACAACACGCTGTCTTATCAACGGCCATAACGGTTATGTTGCACAAGACCAAGGATGGGAAGTAGTCCTAGTAAAACCAGAATGCATGACTTGTTTCTGGACGTATGAATTACGTGTCTTTATTGCCTTTGCTGAACGACTTGTGTACTAGCTAGAATTGTCTTCACAACTATCTTGTATCAAAGTTATTGTGTGCTATATTTCATGCTTTATGTAAAATAAGCGGTATTGTAAGTTTGTAAAATATTGTATAAAAGTTTGAACGCGAAATATTATTATAATCAGTTTTTCATATAGAATTGTAGTAGTTGAATTGTATATTAGCTACTAAGTATGAACTTAACGGGTAGGTACTACCCGAATTTAAACTTATAAAACACTAATATTAAGAAAAAGCTTTTATAAATGAGTTCATATTATGCTACGAAATACTATTAACTACTCTTAATATTCTGTATGATTAACTTGTTCCATTTAACTATTTTGAAGGAAATGGCACCGACTACTCGACACACCGTGAATATGAATGAAGAGGAATTCCGTACTTTTCTAGCTTCAAACATAGCCGTAGTACAGGCTGCGCTACATACCAACAATAACCTTGGATCTAGCAGTACATGAAATCGTGTAGGATGCACCTACAAAGAATTCACTGCCTGCAAACCTTTGGAATTTGATGGAACCGAAGGACCGATCGGATTGAAACAGTGGACCGAGAAGGTTGAATCGATGTTTGCCATAAGTAAGTGTACTGAAGAGGACAAAGTGAAGTACGCTACGCATACCTTCACAGGTTCTGCGTTAACATGGTGGAATACCTATCTAGAGCAAGTGGGACAAGATGATGCGTACGCACTACCGTGGTCAGCATTCAAGCACTTGATGAACGAGAAGTACCGTCCCAGAACCGAGGTCAATAAGCTCAAGATAGAACCTAGAGGGTTACGAACCCAAGGATTTGATATTACCACGTACGAAAGACGATTCACAGAATTGTGCCTATTGTGTCCGGGAGCATTCGAAGATGAGGAAGAGAAGATCGACGCGTTTGTGAAAGGATTACCGGAAAGAATCCAAGAAGATATAAGTTCACACGAGCCCGCCTCCATACAACAGGCATGTAGAATGGCTCACAAACTAGTGAACCAGATTGAAGAAAGAATTAAAGAACAGACTGCTGAAGAGGCCAATGTGAAGCAAGTCAAAAGAAAGTAGGAGGAAAACGGTGATAAGAATCACCAATACAACAACAACAGCAATTACAACAATAATCGCAACAATTATCCCAACAATCGCAACATCAATCGCAACTACAACAAACGGCCCAACAACAACAACAACAACAACAGCAACTACAACAATCATCCCAACAACAATAATAACCGCAACAACAACAACAATCAGAAGCAGCTATGCCAAAGGTGTGAAAAGAATCACTCGGGGTTCTGCACCAAATTTTGCAACAAGTGTAAAAGAAATGGTCATAGCGCGGCGAAGTGTGAGGTCTACGGACCAGGGGTTAATAGAACGAAAGGAACAAATGGTGTCGGAACGAGTAATGGCGGAGCAAGTAGTGTCGGAGCAAGTTATGCCAATGTAGTTTGTTATAAATGTGGAAAACCAGGCCACATTATTAGAAATTGCCCGAACCAGGAGAACACGAATGGACAAGGCCGTGGAAGAGTTTTCAATATTAATGCGGTAGAGGCACAGGAAGACCCGGAGCTTGTTACGGGTACGTTTCTTATTGACAATAAATCTGCTTACGTTTTATTTGATTCGGGTGCGGATAGAAGCTATATGAGTAGAGATTTTTGTGCTAAATTAAGTTGTCCATTGACGCCTTTGGATAGTAAATTTTTACTCGAATTAGCAAATGGTAAATTAATTTCAGCAGATAATATATGTCGGAATCGAGAAATTAAACTGGTTAGCGAAACATTTAAGATTGATTTGATACCAGTAGAGTTAGGGAGTTTTGATGTGATAATCGGTATGGACTGGTTGAAAGAAGTGAAAGCGGAGATCGTTTGTTACAAAAATGCAATTCGCATTATACGAGAAAAAGGAAAACCCTTAATGGTGTACGGAGAAAAGGGCAACACGAAGCTACATCTTATTAGTAATTTGAAGGCACAAAAACTAATAAGAAAAGGTTGCTATGCTGTTCTAGCACACGTCGAGAAAGTACAAACTGAAGAAAAGAGCATCAATGATGTTCCCATTGCAAAAGAATTTCCCGATGTATTTCCGAAAGAATTACCGGGATTACCCCCACATCGATCCGTTGAATTTCAAATAGATCTTGTACCAGGAGCTGCACCAATAGCTCGTGCTCCTTACAGACTCTCACCCAGCGAGATGAAAGAACTGCAAAGCCAATTACAAGAACTTTTAGAGCGTGGTTTCATTCGACCAAGCACATCACCGTGGGGAGCTCCTGTTTTGTTTGTCAAGAAGAAAGATGGTACATTCAGGTTGTGTATCGACTACCGAGAGTTGAACAAACTTACCATCAAGAACCGCTACCCACTACCGAGAATCGACGACTTATTTGATCAACTACAAGGCTCGTCTGTTTATTCAAAGATTGACTTACGTTCCGGGTATCATCAAATGCGGGTGAAAGAAGATGATATTCCAAAGACTGCTTTCAGAACACGTTACGGTCATTACGAGTTTATGGTCATGCCGTTTGGTTTAACTAATGCACCAGCTGTGTTCATGGACCTTATGAACCGAGTGTGTGGACCATACCTTGACAAGTTTGTCATTGTTTTCATTGATGACATACTTATTTACTCAAAGAATGACCAAGAACACGGTGAACATTTGAGAAAGGTGTTAGAAGTATTGAGGAAGGAAGAATTGTACGCTAAGTTTTCAAAGTGTGCATTTTGGTTGGAAGAAGTTCAATTCCTCGGTCACATAGTGAACAAAGAAGGTATTAAGGTGGATCCGGCAAAGATAGAAACTGTTGAAAAGTGGGAAACCCCGAAAACTCCGAAACACATACGCCAGTTTTTAGGACTAGCTGGTTACTACAGAAGGTTCATCCAAGACTTTTCCAGAATAGCAAAACCCTTGACTGCATTAACGCATAAAGGGAAGAAATTTGAATGGAATGATGAACAAGAGAAAGCGTTTCAGTTATTGAAGAAAAAGCTAACTACGGCACCTATATTGTCATTGCCTGAAGGGAATGATGATTTTGTGATTTATTGTGATGCATCAAAGCAAGGTCTCGGTTGTGTATTAATGTAACGAACGAAGGTGATTGCTTATGCGTCTAGACAATTGAAGATTCACGAACAAAATTATACGACGCATGATTTGGAATTAGGCGCGGTTGTTTTTGCATTAAAGACTTGGAGGCACTACTTATATGGGGTCAAAAGTATTATATATACCGACCACAAAAGTCTTCAACACATATTTAATCAGAAACAACTGAATATGAGGCAGCGTAGGTGGATTGAATTATAGAATGATTACGATTTTGAGATTCGTTACCACCCGGGGAAGGCAAATGTGGTAGCCGATGCCTTGAGCAGGAAGGACAGAGAACCCATTCGAGTAAAATCTATGAATATAATGATTCATAATAACATTACTACTCAAATAAAGGAGGCGCAACAAGGAGTTTTAAAAGAGGGAAATTTAAAGGATGAAATACCCAAAGGATCGGAGAAGCATCTTAATATTCGGGAAGACGAAACCTGGTATAGGGCTGAAAGGATTTGGGTACCAAAATTTGGAGATATGAGAGAAATGGTACTTAGAGAAGCTCATAAAACTAGATACTCAATACATCCTGGAACGGGGAAGATGTACAAGGATCTCAAGAAACATTTTTGGTGGCCGGGTATGAAAGCCGATGTTGCTAAATACGTAGGAGAATGTTTGACGTGTTCTAAGGTCAAAGCTGAGCATCAGAAACCATCAGGTCTACTTCAACAACCCGAAATCCCGGAATGGAAATGGGAAAACATTACCATGGATTTCATCACTAAATTGCCAAGGACTGCAAGTGGTTTTGATACTATTTGGGTAATAGTTGATCGTCTCACCAAATCAGCACACTTCCTACCAATAAGAGAAGATGACAAGATGGAGAAGTTAGCGCGACTGTATTTGAAGGAAGTCGTCTCCAGACATGGAATACCAATCTCTATTATCTCTGATAGGGATGGCAGATTTATTTCAAGATTCTGGCAGACATTACAGCAAGCATTAGGAACTCGTCTAGACATGAGTACTGCCTATCATCCACAAACTGATGGGCAGAGCGAAAGGACGATACAAACGCTTGAAGACATGCTACGAGCATGTGTTATTGATTTCGGAAACAGTTGGGATCGACATCTACCATTAGCAGAATTTTCCTACAACAACAGCTACCATTCAAGCATTGAGATGGCGCCGTTTGAAGCACTTTATGGTAGAAAGTGCAGGTCTCCGATTTGTTGGAGTGAAGTGGGGGATAGACAGATTACGGGTCCGGAGATTATACAAGAAACTACCGAGAAGATCATCCAAATTCAACAACGGTTGAAAACCGCCCAAAGTCGACAAAAGAGCTACGCTGACATTAAAAGAAAAGATATAGAATTTGAAATTGGAGAGATGGTCATGCTTAAAGTTGCACCTTGGAAAGGCGTTGTTCGATTTGGTAAACGAGGGAAATTAAATCCAAGGTATATTGGACCATTCAAGATTATTGATCGTGTCGGACCAGTAGCTTACCGACTAGAGTTACCTCAACAACTCGCGGCTGTACATAACACTTTCCACGTCTTGAATTTAAAGAAATGTTTTGCTAAAGAAGATCTCACTATTCCGTTAGATGAAATCCAAATCAACGAAAAACTTCAATTCATCGAAGAACCCGTCGAAATAATGGATCGTGAGGTTAAAAGACTTAAGCAAAACAAGATACCAATTGTTAAGGTTCGATGGAATGCTCGTAGAGGACCCGAGTTCACCTGGGAGCATGAAGATCAGATGAAGAAGAAATACCCGCATCTATTTCCAGAAGATTCGTCAACACCTTCAACAGCTTAAAATTTCGGGACGAAATTTATTTAACGGGTAGGTACTGTAGTGACCCGAACTTTTCCATGTTTATATATATTAATTGAGATTGATATTTACATGATTAAATGTTTCCAACATGTTAAGCAATCAAACTTGTTAAGACTTGATTAATTGAAATATGTTTCATATAGACAATTGACCACCCAAGTTGATCGGTGATTCACGAACGTTAAAACTTGTAAAAACTATATGATGACATATATATGGATATATATATATATATATAGTTAACATGATACTATGATAAGAAAACATATCATAAAGTATATTAACAATGAACTACATATGTAAAAACAAGACTACTAACTTAATAATTTTTAAACGAGACATATATGTATCGATTATCGTTGTAAAGACATTTAATGTATATATATCATATTAAGAGATATTCATACATGATAATATCATGATAATATAATAATTTAAAATCTCATTTGATATTATAAACATTGGGTTAACAACATTTAACAAGATCGTTAACCTAAAGGTTTCAAAACAACACTTACATGTAACGACTAACGATGACTTAACGACTCAGTTAAAATGTATATACATGTAGTGTTTTAATATGTATTTATACACTTTTGAAAGACTTCAATACACTTATCAAAATACTTCTACTTAACAAAAATTCTTACAATTACATCCTCGTTCAGTTTCATCAACAATTCTACTCGTATGCACCTGTATTCGTACTCGTACAATACACAGATTTTAGATGTATGTACTATTGGTATATACACTCCAATGATCAGCTCTTAGCAGCCCATGTGAGTCACCTAACACATGTGGGAACCATCATTTGGCAACTAGCATGAAATATCTCATAAAATTACAAAAATATGAGTAATCATTCATGACTTATTTACATGAAAACAAAATTACATATCCTTTATATCTAATCCATACACCAACGACCAAAAACACCTACAAACACTTTCATTCTTCAATATTCTTCATCTAATTGATCTCTCTCAAGTTCTATCTTCAAGTTCTAAGTGTTCTTCATAAATTCCAAAAGTTCTAGTTTCATAAAATCAAGAATACTTTCAAGTTTGCTAGCTCACTTCCAATCTTGTAAGGTGATCATCCAACCTCAAGAAATCTTTGTTTCTTACAGTAGGTTATCATTCTAATACAAGGTAATAATCATATTCAAACTTTGGTTCAATTTTTATAACTATAACAATCTTATTTCAAGTGATGATCTTACTTGAACTTGTTTTCGTGTCATGATTCTGCTTCAAGAACTTCGAGCCATCCAAGGATCCATTGAAGCTAGATCCATTTTTCTCTTTTCCAGTAGGTTTATCCAAGGAAATTAAGGTAGTAATGATGTTCATAACATCATTCAATTCATACATATAAAGCTATCTTATTCGAAGGTTTAAACTTGTAATCACTAGAACATAGTTTAGTTAATTCTAAACTTGTTCGCAAACAAAAGTTAATCCTTCTAACTTGACTTTTAAAATCAACTAAACACATGTTCTATATCTATATGATATGCTAACTTAATGATTTAAAACCTGGAAACACGAAAAATACCGTAAAACCGGATTTACGCCGTCGTAGTAACACCGCGGGCTGTTTTGGGTTAGTTAATTAAAAACTATGATAAACTTTGATTTAAAAGTTGTTATTCTGAGAAAATGATTTTTATTATGAACATGAAACTATATCCAAAAATTATGGTTAAACTCAAAGTGGAAGTATGTTTTCTAAAATGGTCATCTAGACGTCGTTCTTTCGACTGAAATGACTACCTTTACAAAAATGACTTGTAACTTATTTTCTGACTATAAACCTATACTTTTTCTGTTTAGATTCATAAAATATAGTTCAATATGAAACCATAGCAATTTGATTCACTCAAAACGGATTTAAAATGAAGAAGTTATGGGTAAAACAAGATTGGATAATTTTTCTCATTTTAGCTACGTGAAAATTGGTAACAAATCTATTCCAACCATAACTTAATCAACTTGTATTGTATATTATGTAATCTTGAGATACCATAGACACGTATACAATGTTTCGACCTATCATGTCGACACATCTATATATATTTCGGAACAACCATAGACACTCTATATGTGAATGTTGGAGTTAGCTATACAGGGTTGAGGTTGATTCCAAAATATATATAGTTTGAGTTGTGATCAATACTGAGATACGTATACACTGGGTCGTGGATTGATTCAAGATAATATTTATCGATTTATTTCTGTACATCTAACTGTGGACAACTAGTTATAGGTTACTAACGAGGACAGCTGACTTAATAAACTTAAAACATCAAAATATATTAAAAGTGTTGTAAATATATTTTGAACATACTTTAATATATATGTATATATTGTTATAGGTTCGTGAATCAACAGTGGCCAAGTCTTACTTCCCGACGAAGTAAAAATCTGTGAAAGTGAGTTATAGTCCCACTTTTAAAATCTAATATTTTTGGGATGAGAATACATGCAGGTTTTATAAATGATTTACAAAATAGACACAAGTACGTGAAACTACATTCTATGGTTGAATTATCGAAATCGAATATGCCCCTTTTTATTAAGTCTGGTAATCTAAGAATTAGGGAACAGACACCCTAATTGACGCGAATCCTAAAGATAGATCTATTGGGCCTAACAAACCCCATCCAAAGTACCGGATGCTTTAGTACTTCGAAATTTATATCATATCCGAAGGGTGTCCCGGAATGATGGGGATATTCTTATATATGCATCTTGTTATTGTCGGTTACCAGGTGTTCACCATATGAATGATTTTTATCTCTATGTATGGGATGTGTATTGAAATATGAAATCTTGTGGTCTATTGTTACGATTTGATATATATAGGTTAAACCTATAACTCACCAACATTTTTGTTGACGTTTAAAGCATGTTTATTCTCAGGTGAATATTAAGAGCTTCCGCTGTTGCATACTAAAATAAGGACAAGATTTGGAGTCCATGTTTGTATGATATTATGTAAAAACTGCATTCAAGAAACTGATTTCGATGTAACATATTTGTATTGTAAACCATTATGTAATGGTCGTGTGTAAACAGGATATTTTAGATTATCATTATTTGATAATCTACGTAAAGCTTTTTAAACCTTTATTTATGAAATAAAGGTTATGGTTTGTTTTAAAAATGAATGCAGTCTTTGAAAAACGTCTCATATAGAGGTCAAAACCTCGCAACGAAATCAATTAATATGGAACGTTTTTAATCAATAAGAACGGGACATTTCAGAAGCTAGATCCATTTTTCTCTTTTCCAGTAGGTTTATCCAAGGAAATTAAGGTAGTAATGATATTCATAACATCATTTGATTCATACATAAAAAGCTATCATATTCGAAGTGGTAAACTTGTAATCACTAGAACATAGTTTAGTTAATTCTAAACTTGTTCGCAAATAAAGTTAATCCTTCTAACTACACTTTTAAAATCAACTATACACATGATCTATATCTATATGATATTCTAACTTAATGATTTAAAACCCGGAAACACGATAAACACCATAAAACCGGATTTACGCCTTCATAGTTACAACCGGGGGCTGTTTTGGTTTGGATCATTAAAAACTATGAAAAACTTTGATTTAAAAGCTATACTTCTGGGAAAATGATTTTTCTTATGAACATGAAACCATATCCAAAAATCATAGTTAAACTCAAAGTGAAAGTATGTTTTTCAAAACAGTCATCAAGATGTCGTTCTTTCGATGGAAATGACAACCTTTTTCAAAAATGACTTGTAACTTGTATTTCTGACTATAAACCTATACCTTTTCAGTTTAGTTTCATAAATTCAAGTTCAATACGAAACCGTAGATGCTTAAATCACTCAAAACGGATTAGAAACGAAGAAATGGCGAGCAAAACAAAATTGGTAAAAACTACTCATTTTAGCTACGTGAAAATTGGTAACAAATCTGTTCCAACCATAACTTAATCAACTTGTATTGTATATTATGTAATCTTGAGATACCATAGACACGTATACAATGTTTCGACCTATCATGTCGACACATCTATATATATTTCGGAACAACCATAGACACTCTATATGTAAATGTTGGAGTTAGCTATACAGGGTTGAGGTTGATTCCAAAATATATATAGTTTGAGTTGTGATCAATAATGAGATATGTATACACTGGGTCGTGGATTGATTCATGATAATATATATCGATTTCTTTTCTGTACATCTAACTGTGGATAACTAGTTGTAGGTTACTAACGAGGACAGCTGACTTAATAAACTTAAAACATCAAAATGTATTAAAAGTGTTGTAAATATATTTTGAACATACTTTGATATATATGTACATATTTGTTATAGGTTCGTGAATCGACCAGTTGCCAAGTCTTACTTCCCGACGAAGTAAAAATCTGTGAAAGTGAGTTATAGTCCCACTTTTAAAATCTAATATTTTTGGGATGAGAATACATCTTGGTTTTATAAATGATTTACAAAATAGACACAAATACGTGAAACTACATTCTATGGTTGAATTATCGAAATCGAATATGCCCCTTTTTATTAAGTCTGGTAATCTAAGAATTAGGGAACATACACCCTAATTGACGCTAATCCTAAAGATAGATCTATTGGGCCTAACAAACCCCATCCAAAGTACTGGATTCTTTAGTACTTCGAAATTTATATCATATCCGAAGGGTGTCCCGGAATGATGGGGATATTCTTATATATGCATCTTGTTAATGTCGGTTACCAGGTTTTCACCATATGAATAATTTTTATCTCTATGTATGGGATGTGTATTGAAATATGAAATCTTGTGGTCTATTATTATGATTTGATAATATATAGGTTAAACCTATAACTCACCAACATTTTTTGTTGACGTTTTAAGCATGTTTATTCTCAGGTGATTATTAAGAGCTTCCGCTGTCGCATACTTAAATAAGGACGAGATTTGGAGTCCATGCTTGTATGATATTGTGTAAAAACTGCATTCAAGAAACTTATTTCGTTGTAACATATTTGTATTGTAAACCATTATGTAATGGTCGCGTGTAAACAGGATATTTTAGATTATCATTACTTGATAATCTACGTAAAACTTTTTAAACCTTTATTGATGAAATAAAGGTTATGGTTTGTTTTAAAATGAATGCAGTCTTTGAAAAACATCTCATATAGAGGTCAAAACCTCGCAACGAAATCAATTAATATGGAACGTTTTTAATCAATAAGAACGAGACATTTCAGGGGCATTGCCCCAGATCGTGTAAAATGGCTATGCGAAGAAATAACAAAATTGGTAAGAGCTGGAATTCTGCGCGAAGTTCAATATCAATCATGGATTGCAAATCCAGTGTTGGTGAAAAAACCTAATGGTTCCTGGAGAATGTGTATTGATTACAAAGATTTGAATAAAGCGTGCCCCAAGGATAACTATCCGCTTCCAGAAATTGATTTAAAAGTGGAATCTTTACATGCTTTTCCATATAAATGTTTTTTGGACGCGGCAAGAGGTTATCATCAGATTCCTAAGGCGCAAGAAGACGCAGATAAAGCCGCATTTCATACGGGCAAAGGCATATATTGCTATATAATGATGCCTTTCGGTTTAATCAATGCGGGTGCGACATCTCAACGGTTGATTGATACTGCGTTTGACAAACAAATAGGGTGTAATCCTGAAGCTTATGTAGATGATTTAGTCATCAAAAGCACGACGCAAGAGCGAATCATTGAAGATATGCGAGAAACATTTAACAAACTGCGAAAAATAAACGTGAAGCTTAATCCGCTAAAATGTAGCTTTGGCGAAACTGAAGGAAAATTTTTGGGATATCTTGTTACAGAACAAGGTATTCAAGCTAATCCGAAAAAGATCGCGGCTATAGAAAATATGACCGCGCCAAAAACGGTTAAAGAAGTGCAAAGTTTGATGCGTTTCTTGTCTAAAGCTGCCGAAAGGCAGTTGCCATTTTTCAAAACTCTAAAAGGGTGCTTGAAGCAAAAGAATTTTGTTTGGTCCAGTGAAGCAGAAACAGCGTTTCAAGAGATGAAAAAGTTGTTGAAAACTTTGCCTACACTAACAGCGCCAGTTCAGGGCGAAATTCTTTATCTTTATATCTCAGTGGCAAACGAAGCTTTCGGTTCAGTTTTGATCGCGGAAAGGAACAAAATACAAAAGCCGGTGTATTTTGTTAGTAAAGCTCTTACGGGAAGTGAAATAAACTATGCGCCGATTGAAAAGTTTGTGTATGCGCTTATTTTAAAAATGCGAAGGCTACGAAGGTATTTTCAAGGGCATTCAGTGCATGTATTAACTAATATGCCAATCAAGCAAGTCTTAACCAAACCAGAGATATCTGGTAGACTCGCATTGTGGGCAGTAGAATTAGGTGCTTATCAAATATCTTACCTTCCGCGTAGTGGTGAAAAAGGTCAGGTTATGGCGAATTATCTCGCTGAACTGTCTGGAGACTTGGAGGTGATTAATGAGCGAACGGCGCAAAAACTGGTACTCGGTGAAACTTGGGATTTGTTTACTGATGGCGCTTCGTGCGCATAAGGTGCAGGTGCGGGTTTGGTTTTGGCAAGCCCAAGTGGTGAGGAGCATACATACGCATTGCGGTTTATTTTTGATGTGACAAATAATGAGGCCGAATATGAAGCATTGTTCGCAGGCTTAAATATTGCGCGAAAAATGAATATTGTTAAGCTGCGTGTATTACAGATTCGCAGTTAGTAGCGAATCAGTTTAATGGATCTTTTGAAGCACAAGATCCCCTATGCGGAAATATTTGCAGCTATTGAAAGAAATGGCAGTGCGATTTGAGCATTTCGAACTCGCACAAGTGCCAAGAAGCCAAAACAAAAAGGTGGATGCGTTGAGCAAATTGGCTGCTTTAATGTTCTCGCACTTTCAAAAACAAGTATGGGTCGAGGAATTACCAAGTAAATCAATAGATAGTGACTTAATGGCCACATCTGTTAAAGAAGAATAGCCAAACTGGATGGACCCAATTCTGCAATATATCCGCAGTGATATTCTACCAGATGATAGTCACGAAGCTCATTTGGTAAGAGAGCAAGCACCGATGTATATCATTCAAGATGATATCTTATATTGAAAATCATATTGCGGACCAATGATGCATTGTGTTGGCCCAATCGAGGCAGAAATGATTATAGAAGAAGTGCATAATGGTACTTGTGCACTACATTCAGGCTACAAAACTATCGCCGCGAAAATTATGCGAATGGGATACTTTTGGCCATCCCTATACCGCGATGTAGCAAAAATTTTTAAACGCTGTAAAAGTTGCCAAAGGCATGCTCCGCAAAATCGAATGCCACGGCATGATATGATTCCTGTTAATTCACCATGGCCGTTTAATAAATGGGCTATTGACATTGTAGGGCCATTTCCTGCAGGGCCTGGCAATGTTAAATTCCTGATTCTTGCAATCGATTACTTTACCAAATGGGTTGAAGCTAAGGCAATTCGCACTATTACTGGTGTACAAGTGCGAAATTTTGTATGGGAATACATTGTTTGCCGATTTGGAATTCCGCGAGAATTGGTTAGCGATAATGGTGCTCAAATAGCGAAAGATCCTTTTAAGACATGGTGTACTGATTTAAATATTGTGCAAAAGTTTATGTCAGTGGCGCACCCACAAGCTAATTGTTTATGCGAAGTAACCAACCGTGATATAGTAAGCTGTATCAAAAAGAGATTGTGCGAAAAGCAAACCTGCTGGGTAGATGAATTACCCAATGTGTTATGGGCACATCGCACAACATTTAAGAAAAGCACAGGGGAAACACCTTTTAGCTTGGTATATGGTTCTGAGGCAGTAATTCCCGCAGAAATTCTGGTACCAACGCATAGAATAGTTAACTTTGAAGAAGAAGCGAATGATGCTGCGTTGAGTGAAAACCTGAATTTCATTAAGGAGCGGAGGATAATGGCTGCTATCAGAGAAGCGAATAATAAATAGCAAATAGCTAAGTATTATAACAAAAGAGTGCGTGCTTTATCCTTCGCTATAGGCAAATGGGTACTGCGAAATAACGAAGCAAACAGAGCAAAAAAGCTTGGTAAGTTGGGTCCTAACTGGGAAGGCCCTTATCAAATTGTGGCAATCAATGTGGCAGGTTCATATAAGCTCGCGGATGTGGAAGGGCGAACTTTGCCTAATGCGTGGCATGCTGTTTTATTAAAGCGATACTATGCATAGCTTTGCGAAAACTATCAAGGATATATGTACAAAGTGCGAAATTAGATACAAGGCATACGGCTGAAATACTTATTATGTGATCTTGTTTTTAATTTTTTGCAAGTCTTGATCACGCTTGTAGAAATATTAAGAATAGTCACTTGTAAAAGTACAAGAAAAGTTTATTTGTGAAATACGAATAGTTATGAAATGTTATACAGTTTGTTTCATAATGCTATAGTATTTTGCAGTGTTTAAATAGCAAAGTGATGAAATTGCCCACTTTTGCATGTGAATTATTGCGAAAGGAATTTTATATCCTAAGTATTTGATTTTTCCAATGCTTAGATGCTTCGCAATGCTGATTAATTACCTAAGGATCATTTCGATGGACTTAGAAGATTCATAACGTATAAGCATATACGCATACAGATTGTTTCGCAATAGTACGCATTTATTATGTGTACAATAATATATGTTGGAAATTGCAAAGGACAAGTTTATGTTATGAATATTGTTGATACAAGAACTATATAAATAAAGAGTACTCGCGAATAAATATGAAAAAATAAAGTTTCATTGATAACGGCGCAGAGATAGCTGCGCGCTAATTTCTACAATATTTTATTCTAGCTTAGACAAGTAAAGATCAAAGATGTCTTTTAAAGTAACATCATCTTGTTGACTTATTGCAGTAACTTTGTCGATTGGAATATCCGCTAAGCTTGCTTGTGCAGTAGCAGCTGCTTCACGTGCTTCTACAAGTGAACAAACGCGATCTCCAATGGTGGGAGGCAGAGGATCTGGTATGGTGCAATGTGGAGCAATTTCATCCAGAAAATCTACTCTCTCGCGCAGTCGTAAAGCAGCTACATAAGTGGAAAACAGAACATTCACGGGACGTGAATTGAGAACCTTTTTAGCAAACTCTGGTAGGTGCTAGCGGAGTTACGTGAACTCAAGCTTCGCGGAAGCTGCCGCGGCCAGAGCGGTGTCTCTCTCTACAGTAAGTTTTGAAACCTCCTCTTGCAATGAAAAGATTATGGTTTCAAAATGCTTTTGTTTGTCAGCTGCAGTAGACACCTCTAGCTTCAAATCATCTACCGCGGTTTTGGCCGCGGTGAGATCATAAGAGAGATCAACACAGTGTTTCTCGTTGTTTTTAGCTTTGATCCTCTCAGCATTGTACTTCTGCTGTTCAGCTCTAGCACATTGAAAAATTGTTCTTGCCGGAATATCATATCGTACGCTAAGTTGAAGCACAAGTAGAAGTTATGAATAAAACTGTTGTGCGCATCAAGCACAAAAAGTTTAGAAAATTCGCGACGAAGCTCGCAGGGGATCGCTAACTTCATTTGTTGGCGCTGATCCAGAGCAGCGCCAGCTGATGCATAAGTATATCCTGATAGACCATCAATCCGCACCCCATATGAGTCAGGGGGAGTGCAGAATAGCTCCGTGATTTGTGCCGCAGAATCGGAGCTAGGAAAAAGTGGATTGAAAGGTGAGCGTCCTGCAAAACAAAGCGATTATTATAATAACAACAATAAATATTACAAACACTGGCATGAATCAAAGATGATTGCGTTATACCAGTTTGTTGATCTCCTTCATAATCCGATGTGATCGGATTATCGTATAAAGGAGTGCTTTGTTTGAGTTTCTTACTCTGCGATGATGGTGGTGTTTGCATCAGTCGTTTTGTGGAACTTGGTTGTGATGTTGGTGATTTCGAGGTCAAGTCAACGATGGGAATAGCCTGTTTCTCCTGTTTGATTTGATGCTCGGTAGATGCCGATGATTTAGCCTCCGGGCTCGTTAGCAACTTTGTAATTAATGCTTTAGGATCCACCTTACGATCGACCTCGTCAATTTTCATTTTTGATTAAGGTACAGAAGCTGTGTTTGAAGAACTTGTAAAGGTTAATAGCGAATGTATATAATTGCGAATGGTGGTAGAGAAAGCAAGTGGAAAATTAGTGATTGTGAATCACGATATATATAGGGGAAATAAGGGTGGTAAGCGATTGTATTAATTATCCGTTGTGATAACTCAAACGGTAACTATTGTCTTGCAACGGTAACTAAGTAAATGCGAAAATGACTAAGCGCGGATGATGGTTGCAAAAACTGCGCATTTTTAGAGTTTATCATGATATATCTGCTTTGCGATATGTATCATAATAAACTGGGGGGACTTGATCATATACATAGCATTGTATATGTATATTTTATTTGCTAAAGGCCGAGGGCAGAATTGTGCGAACTATAAGGCAAAGTTATGAAGTGTTCACTGAAAATAAGATCAGCAAATGGATTCCCGCGCTAATAAATGAATGCGGTTTAATCCGCTGAGTTTCCGCGGATGGTTAAGTGTCTCGCATACCGCGGATATCTTGAATACTATAAATAGGGAGCATGGCCTCTCATTTATAGGTTGTTGATTCTCTGCCATTTTGCCCAAGCTTTTGTAATTTCCACTTGTGATCTTGCCCAAGGGATTTTTACATTGCGCAAAGGTGAATTATGCTAATTAACAATCATGACCGGGTCGGGGTGGTTGATCACTTGATAGTTAAAGTGAAAGACGATCATCGGGGCCCAAAAATAATCATCAAACATTCCATCCTCCATTGTAATCTTATTGCACTCAATCCGTAATTAAGTAACATCGCTAATTAAGGATTGATCATTTAGCAAGCAGGGAAAAATCTTTTATGAATCTTCGATAATAACCGGCAAGTCCCAAAAATTGATGAATATGCTTCGCAGTCTTTGGTATCTCCCAGTTCTGAATAGCGGTAATCTTAGCTGGATCGACATGTATTCCGTTACTATCAACAACATGCCCGAGGAATTGTACGGTCTTTAGCCAAAATTCGCTCTTTGAAAACTTAGCGTAGAGTTGTTCCTTTCGTAAGAGTTCAAGAATCATGAGCAAATGCTGCTCATGTTCTTTCTCACTCTTTGAGTAGATAAAGATTTCGTTAATGAAAACAATAACAAATTTGTCGAGATATGGTTTGCAGACACGATTCGTAAGATCCATGAACACGGCAGGAGCATTAGTTAAGCCAAAAGGCATGACACAAAATTCATAGTTCCCATAACGAGTACAAAATGCAGTCTTAGGAATATCGGATTCCTTGACCCTAAGTTGGTGATAACCGGACCTCAGATCAATTTTTGAATAAACACTTGACCCTTGAAGTTGGTCAAATAGATCATCAATACGCGGTAATGTATAGCGGTTCTTAATATTAATGATAGTGCTATAAATGAACATATATTTAGTATCAATATCCTTCCAATATGTAAAGTATTTAGTTGTAATTGTTCTATTTAAAGTTGTAATTGTTTATATTAAATAAGTGCGAAGACAAAAAGCGAAAACAAAAATCTGAAGACGCAAACGTCCAAAAAGCTCAAATGTACAAGATACAATTCAAGTGGTTCAATTTATTGATAAGAAACGTCTAAAAATGACAAGAGTACAAGTTGTGAAACGCAAAGTAAAAGATATTAAATCGTACGAAAGGACGTTCGAAAATCCGGAACCGGGACCTGAGCCAACTATCAACGCCCGACTCAACGGACCAAAAATTACAAGTCAACTATGCACAAGAATATAATATAATATTTAAATAATTATATAAATTATTTATATATTATATATATTATATTAAATAACGTCGACAAGCTAGAAAACAAGGCATGTGGGCTGGATCCAGGTCGCCATACGATTGCATGGCCTGGAAGCCATTTTTCCATGCGATCGCATGGGCTGAAAATCCTAGCCACATCTATAAATACCAACGAATTCAGCCAGAATATTTACACCAAAAATATATTACTCCCTCTGTAAGATAGAGTATATATATATATATATATATATATATATATATATATATATTAGTTTAGTTTTATATTAGATTAGTTTGGGTAATGTAAAGGTTATTTTACGGGTTCTAAAGTCGAAGTTCTGTCCGTGTAACACTACGCGATAAATAATCAATGTAAGTTATGTTCTCCCTTTTAAATTAATGTCTTGTAACTAAGTTATTATTATGCTTATTTAAATTGAAGTAATCGTGATGTTGGGCTAAAATATTAAAGATGGGGTTATTGGGCTTTGTACCATAATTGGGGTTTGGACAAAAGAACGACACTTGTGGAAATTGGACTATGGGCTATTAATGGGCTTTATATTTGTTTAATTGAATGATAGTTCGTTAATTTAATATAAAGATTTACAATTGGACGTACCTATAAATAACCATATACACTCGATCGGACACGATGGGCGGGATATTTATAAGTACTAATAATCGTTCATTTAACCGGACACGAGAATAGATTAATAGTCAATGGACTTATTAAAACATGGGTGAATTACATACAAAGAAAATGGTGTAATTATAGTTTAAGTCCCCAATTAGTTGGAATATTTGACTTCGGATATAAGGATAATTTGACGAGGACACTCGCACTTTGTATTTATGACTGATGGACTGTTCAAAAACCAGATGGACATATTAAATAATCCAGGACAAAAGACAATTAACCCAGGATAATTAATTTAAATCAAAAAGTCAAACATCATGATTACGTAAGTTTAAATAAGTATAATACTTTTATCTTATTTCTTATCGCATTTTATTTTACGCACTTAAATTATCGTCATTTATATTTTTCAATAGGTTTTAATTGTAACTTAAAATATAAAATCGACAAACCGGTCATTAAACGGTAAACCCCCTTTTATATTATTATTATATATAAAAATATATATTTTGTACAAATATAGTTGTTTAAAATATAGTGTAAAATAAGTCGTCTCCCTGTAGAACGAACCGGACTTACTAAAAACTACACTACTGTACGATTAGGTACACTGCCTATAAGTGTTGTAGCAAGGTTTAGGTATATCCCATTTGTAAATAAATTAATTAAAACTTGTATCATATTTCGTCGTATTTCGTAGTAAAAACATAACTATTTCGTATACACCCTTACGCACATCAAGTTTTTGGCACCGCTGCCGGGGACTCGGCGAAACGCTATATTTTTAATATATATTAGTAAAAATATAATTGTATATAATTTTTAGAAAAACAATATAAAATTTAAAAAAAAAAAACCTGGACTCGTGTTCCATGCGATCGCATGGATTAAAAGCCAAAACCCCATGCGATCGCATGGGGTGTCTAACAGGCCTGACCTGATGCATTAATTACGTAGGGTTTTTGTAGTGACCTGAACTTTTCCATGTTTATATATATTAATTGAGATTGATATTTACATGACTAAATGTTTCCAACGTGTTAAGCAATCAAACTTGTTAAGACTTGATTAAATGAAATAAGTTTCATATAGACAATTGATCACCCAAGTTGACCGACGATTCACGAACGTTACAAAATTGTAAAAACTACATGTTGTGGTATATATAGACATATATATATGGTTGACATGAGATTATGATGAGTAAGTATCTCACTAAGTATATTAACAATGTGTGATATACATAAGAAATGAGATTACTAAGTTAAGAAACTCAAAATGATATATATAACGATTATCGTTATGATAACGTCTACTAAATACATTTGTATTATATTAAGATATTGATACACTATATTTAACATGATAAAATGATATTTAAATATATCATTAAGTGTGTTAACAATGAACTACATATGTAAAAACAAGACTACTAACTCAAGAATTACGAAACGAGACTTATATGTAACGATTATCGTTGTAACGATATTTTAATGTATATATCATATTAAGAGATATTCATACATCATAATATCATGATAACATAATAATTTAACATCTCATTTGATATAATAAACATTGGGTTAACAACATTAATTGAGATCGTTAACTTAAAGGTTTTAAAACTACATTTACATGTAACGACTAACGAAGACTTAACGACTCCATTAGAAAGTATATACATGTTGTGTTTTGATATGTATTCTTACACTTTTGAAAGACTTCAAGACACATATCAAAGTGCTTCTACTTAACAAAAATGCTTACAATTACATCCTCGTTCAGTTTCATCAACAATTCTACTCGTATGCACCCGTATTCGTACTCGTACAATACATAGCTTTTAGATGTATGTACTATTGGTATATACACTCCAATGATCAGCTCTTAGCAGCCCATGTGAGTTACCTAACACATGTGGTAACCATCATTTGGCAACTAGTGTAACAACCCGTCCTAATCCATCCGGACGAAGTCCATATCGATTATAAATGATTCACAACAGTTGATTACATCGCGAGGTACTTGACCTCTATATGATACATTTTACAAACATTGCATTCATTTTTGAAAAAACAATCTTTCATTACATCAAAGGTTGACGACATGAATACCATTTCATAATATATCTTACTATAATTGACTTAATAATAATCTTGATGAACTCAACGACTCGAATGCAACGTCTTTTGAAATATGTCATGAATGACTCCAAATAATATCTCTAAGATGAGCAAAAGCACAGCGAAAGATTTCTTTCATACCTGAGAATAAACATGCTTTAAAGTGTCAACCAAAAGGTGTAGTGACCCGAACTTTTCCATGTTTATATATATATTAAATGAAATTGTTATATACATGATTAAGTGTTTCCAACATGTTAAGCAATCAAACTTGTTAAGACTTGATTAATTGAAATAGGTTTCATATAGACAATTGACCACCCAAGTTGACCGGTGATTCACGAACGTTAAAACTTGTAAAAACTATACGATGACATATATATGGTTATATATATAGTTAACATGATTTTATTATAAGTATGTATCTCATTAGGTATTTTAACAATGAGTTATATACATAAAAATGAGACTATTAATTTAAGAAACTCGAAAACGATATATATAACGATTATCATTATAACAACGTCTTACTAGGTACATATGAATCATATTAAGATATTGATACACTTGGTTAATTATGTTAAATGATAAGTAAATATATTATTAAGTGTATTAACAATGAAATACATATGTAAAAATAAGACTACTAACTTAATGATTTCGAAACGAGACATATATGTAACGATTATCGTTGTAACGGCATTTAACGGTATATATATCATACTAAGATATATTATATATCATAATATCATGATAATATAATAATTTAACATCTTATTTGTTATAATAAACAATGGGTTAACAACATTCAACAAGATCGTTAACCTAAAGGTTTCAAAACAACATTTACATGTAACGACTAACGATGACTTAACGACTCAGTTAAAATGTATATACATGTAGTGTTTTAATATGTATTCATACACTTTTGAAAGACTTAAAGACACTTATCAAAATACTTCTACTTAACAAAAATACTTACAATTACATTCTCGTTCAGTTTCATCAACAATTCTACTCGTATGCACCCGTATTCGTACTCGTACAATACACAGCTTTTAGATGTATGTACTATTGGTATATACACTCCAATGATCAGATCTTAGCAGCCCATATGAGTCAACTAACACATGTGGGAACCATCATTTGGAAACTAGCATGAAATATCTCATAAAATTACAAAAATATGAGTAATCATTCATGACTTATTTACATGAAAACAAAATTACATATCCTTTATATCTAATCCATACACCAACGACAAAAAACACCTACAAACACTTTTATTCTTCAATTTTATTCATCTAATTGATCTCTCTCAAGTTTTATCTTCAAGTTCTAAGTGTTCTTCATAAATTCCAAAAGTTCTAGTTTCATAAAATCAAGAATACTTCCATGATTGCAAGTTTACTTCCAAGTTTTCTAAATCCATTCCAAGTAATCATCCAAGATCAAGAAACCTTTGTTACTTACAGTAGGTTATCTTTCTAATACAAGGTAATAATCATATTCAAACTTTAATTCAATTTCTATAACTATAACAATCTTATTTCGAGTGGAAATCTTACTTGAAATTGTTTTCGTGTCATGATTCTGCTTCAAGAACTTTCAAGCCATCCAAGGATCCTTTGAAGCTAGATCTATTTTTCTCATTTCCAGTAGGTTTATCCAAGGAACTTGAGGTAGTAATGATGTTCATAACATCATTCGATTCATACATATAAAGCTATCTTATTCGAAGGTTTAAACTTGTAATCACTAGAACATAGTTTAGTTAATTCTAAACTTGTTCGCAAATAAAAGTTAATCCTTCTAACTTGACTTTTAAAATCAACTAAACACATGTTCTATATCTATATGATATGCTAACTTAATGATTTAAAACCTGGAAACACGAAAAACACCGTAAAACTGGATTTACGCCGTCGTAGTAACACCGCGGGCTGTTTTGGGTTAGTTAATTAAAAACTATGATAAACTTTGATTTAAAAGTTGTTATTTTGGGAAAATGATTTTTATTATGAACATGAAACTATATCCAAAAATTATGGTTAAACTCAAAGTGGAAGTATGTTTTCTAAAATGGTCATCTAGACGTCGTTCTTTCGACTGAAATGACTACCTTTACAAAAACGACTTGTAACTTATTTTTCCGACAATAAACCTATACTTTTTCTGTTTAGATTCATAAAATAGAGTTCAATATGAAACCATAGCAATTTGATTCACTCAAAACGGATTTAAAATGAAGAAGTTATGGGTAAAACAAGATTGGATAATTTTTCTCATTTTAGCTACGTGAAAATTGGTAACAAATCTATTCCAACCATAACTTAATCAACTTGTATTGTATATTATGTAATCTTGAGATACCATAGACACGTATACAATGTTTCGACCTATCATCTCGACACATCTATATATATTTTGGAACAACCATAGACACTTTATATGTGAATGTTGGAGTTAACTATACAGGGTTGAGGTTGATTCCAAAATATATATAGTTTGATTTATGATCAATACTGAGATACGTATACACTGGGTCGTGGATTGATTCAAGATAATATTTATCGATTTATTTCTGTACATCTAACTGTGGACAACTAGTTATAGGTTACTAACGAGGACAGCTGACTTAATAAACTTAAAACATCAAAATATATCAAAAGTGTTGTAAATATATTTTGAACATACTTTGATATATATGTATATATTGTTATAGGTTCGTGAATCAACCAGTGGCCAAGTCTTACTTCCCAACGAAGTAAAAATCTGTGAAAGTGAGTTATAGTCCCACTTTTAAAATCTAATATTTTTGGGATGAGAATACATGCAGGTTTTATAAATGATTTACAAAATAGACACAAGTACGTGAAACTACATTCTATGGTTGAATTATCAAAATCGAATATGACCCTTTTTATTAAGTCTGGTAATCTAAAAATTAGGGGACAGACACCCTAATTGACGCGAATCCTAAATATAGATCTATTGGGCCTAACAAACCCCATCCAAAGTACCGGATGCTTTAGTACTTCGAAATTTATATCATATCCGAAGGGTGTCCCGGAATGATGGGGATATTCTAATATATATGCATATTGTTAACGTCGGTTACCAGGTGTTCACCATATGAATGATTTTTATCTCTATGTATGGGATGTGTACTGAAATATGAAATCTTGTGGTCTATTGTTACGATTTGATATATATTGTTGCGACCCCGACAAATCGTCAAATGACGGCGTCATTTACGTATGGTCCCATTACATGGTCGTAAGTCTTTATAACAAAGTTTGACCGAAAAGTATGTCGCATTCATTTCATAAATAAGGGTGTTTCAAAGTTTACAAAAGTAGTTTCCATAACAAGTACATAACAATGTTTAAAGTTTGTATGAAACACGTGCGACACAATTAAAAGTAGTCAAAAAGACGCTCCACGTATGCAAGTATACTCGACATCCAATGCAAGTATCAAAAAGTATGAGCGGAAGCATATATCACCTAAGTTCAAGGACCTGAGAAAAACATAGAGAATCTGTCAACGAAAACGTTGGTGAAATCATAGGTTTAAATAAGTAAGTGAGTAATAGTAAGTTGAACCACAAGATTTGCAACATCGATAAAGCCATAGTACATTCTAAAAGTTAATATTCACGAGCACTCAATTATCAAAGCTTAACATTCCGTCCGTTGAACCCCGTAATAATAGTGTTAGAACATACACTGTTTCCCGAAAATATATTTCACCCGTAGACGGTAGCGAACCGTCCGAAGTGAGGGTTTGTCAAACCCATATGGCCATATAACATAAGTTCTCGCTTACACCATCTGATGTAACTAATGATAATCGAATTGAGGATTTGTGTTCAAACTCGTATGTAGAATGTTTGTTTTCCCTGTACTTGTGTTCACGTAGTTTAAAAGAACGTTTATGTTTTCTCATCCCAAAAGTAAGTTCAAAAAGAGTAAAAGTGGGACTATGATCTCACCTTGTATGCACGAACCAAAAAGTACTTCGACAAGTAACGTGTGCAAAGAACAATGCTAGTCTTGACCTAAACAAATAGGTTGTATCAATAACGATAGTCACGAAGGGTCAAAGTGAAATGTCCCGTTCTTATTGATTAAAAACGTTCCATATTAATTGATTTCGTTGCGAGGTTTTGACCTCTATATGAGACGTTTTTCAAAGACTGCATTCATTTTAAAACAAACCATAACCTTTATTTCATCAATAAAGGTTTAAAAAGCTTTACGTAGATTATCAAATAATGATAATCTAAAATATCCTGTTTACACACGACCATTACATAATGGTTTACAATACAAATATGTTACAACAAAATAAGTTTCTTGAATGCAGTTTTTACACAATATCATACAAGCATGGACTCCAAATCTCGTCCTTATTTAAGTATGTGACAGCGGAAGCTCTTAATAATCACCTGAGAATAAACATGCTTAAAACGTCAACAAAAATGTTGGTGAGTTATAGGTTTAACCTATATATATCAAATCATAATAATAATAGACCACAAGATTTCATATTTCAATACACATCCCATACATAGAGATAAAAATCATTCATATGGTGAACACCTGGTAACCGACATTAACAAGATGCATATATAAGAATATCCCCATCATTCCGGGACACCCTTCGGATATGATATAAATTTCGAAGTACTAAAGCATCCGGTACTTTGGATGGGGTTTGTTAAGCCCAATAGATCTATCTTTAGGATTCGCGTCAATTAGGGTGTCTGTTCCCTAATTCTTAGATTACCAGACTTAATAACAAGGGGCATATTCGATTTCGATAATTCAACCATAGAATGTAGTTTCACGTACTTGTGTCTATTTTGTAAATCATTTATAAAACCTGCATGTATTCTCATCCCAAAAATATTAGATTTTAAAAGTGGGACTATAACTCACTTTCACAGATTTTTACTTCATCGGGAAGTAAGACTTGGCCACTGGTTGATTCACGAACCTATAACAATATATACATATATATCAAAGTATGTTCAAAATATATTTACAACACTTTTAATATATTTTGATGTTTTAAGTTTATTAAGTCAGCTGTCCTCGTTAGTAACCTACAACTAGTTGTCCACAGTTAGATGTACAGAAATAAATCGATAAATATTATCTTGAATCAATCCACGACCCAGTGTATACGTATCTCAGTATTGATCACAACTCAAACTAAATATATTTTGGAATCAACCTCAACCCTGTATAGCTAACTCCAACATTCACATTTAGAGTGTCTATGGTTGTTCCGAAATATATATAGATGTGTCGACATGATAGGTCGAAACATTGTATACGTGTCTATGGTATCTCAAGATTACATAATATACAATACAAGTTGATTAAGTTATGGTTGGAATAGATTTGTTACCAATTTTCACGTAGCTAAAATGAGAAAAATTATCCAATCTTGTTTTACCCATAACTTCTTCATTTTAAATCCGTTTTGAGTGAATCAAATTGCTATAGTTTCATATTGAACTCTATTTTATGAATCTAAACATAAAAAGTATAGGTTTATGGTCAGAAAAATAAGTTACAAGTCGTTTTTGTAAAGGTAGTCATTTCAGTCGAAAGAACGACGTCTAGATGACCATTTTAGAAAACATACTTTCACTTTGAGTTTAACCATAATTTTTGGATATAGTTTCATGTTCATAATAAAAATAATTTTCTCAGAATAACAACTTTTAAATCAAAGTTTATCATAGTTTTTAATTAACTAACCCAAAACAGCCCGCGGTGTTACTACGACGGCGTAAATCCGGTTTTACGGTGTTTTTCGTGTTTCCAGGTTTTAAATCATTAAGTTAGCATATCATATAGATATAGAACATGTGTTTAGTTGATTTTAAAAGTCAAGTTAGAAGGATTAACTTTTGTTTGCGAACAAGTTTAGAATTAACTAAACTATGTTCTAGTGATTACAAGTTTAAACCTTCGAATAAGATAGCTTTATACGTATGAATCGAATGATGTTATGAACATCATTACTACCTTAATTTCCTTGGATAAACCTACTGGAAAAGAGAAAAATGGATCTAGCTTCAACGGATCCTTGGATGGCTCGAAGTTCTTGAAGCAGAATCATGACACGAAAACAAGTTCAAGTAAGATCATCACTTGAAATAAGATTGTTATAGTTATAGAAATTGAACCAAAGTTTGAATATGATTATTACCTTGTATTAGAATGATAACCTACTGTAAGAAACAAAGATTTCTTGAGGTTGGATGATCACCTTACAAGATTGGAAGTGAGCTAGCAAACTTGAAAGTATTCTTGATTTTATGTAACTAGAACTTGTAGAATATATGAAGAACACTTAGAACTTGAAGATAGAACTTGAGAGAGATCAATTAGATGAAGAAAATTGAAGAATGAATGTGTTTGTAGGTGTTTTTGGTCGTTGGTGTATGGATTAGATATAAAGGATATGTAATTTTGTTTTCATGTAAATAAGTCATGAATGATTACTCATATTTTTGTAATTTTATGAGATATTTCATGCTAGTTGCCAAATGATGGTTCCCACATGTGTTAGGTGACTCACATGGGCTGCTAAGAGCTGATCATTGGAGTGTATATACCAATAGTACATACATCTAAAAGCTGTGTATTGTACGAGTACGAATACGGGTGCATACGAGTAGAATTGTTGATGAAACTGAACGAGGATGTAATTGTAAGCATTTTTGTTAAGTAGAAGTATTTTGATAAGTGTATTGAAGTCTTTCAAAAGTGTATAAATACATATTAAAACACTACATGTATATACATTTTAACTGAGTCGTTAAGTCATCGTTAGTCGTTACATGTAAGTGTTGTTTTTAAACCTTTAGGTTAACGGTCTTGTTAAATGTTGTTAACCCAATGTTTATAATATCAAATGAGATTTTAAATTATTATATTATCATGATATTATCATGTATGAATATCTCTTAATATGATATATATACATTAAATGTCTTTACAACGATAATCGTTACATATATGTCTCGTTTAAAAATCATTAAGTTAGTAGTCTTGTTTTTACATATGTAGTTCATTGTTAATATACTTAATGATATGTTTACTTATCATAGTATCATGTTAACTATATATATATATCTATATATATGTCATCATATAGTTTTTACAATTTTTAACGTTCGTGAATCACCGGTCAACTTGGGTGGTCAATTGTCTATATGAAACATATTTCAATTAATCAAGTCTTAACAAGTTTGATTGCTTAACATGTTGGAAATATTTAATCATGTAAATATCAATCTCAATTAATATATATAAACATGGAAAAGTTCGGGTCACTACACAAAGATGTTCAATTAGTCCTATGGCTCGTTACGACTTGATTATATTAACATGTGAATCAACTAGTCAAGTTTCATGCAAGTTACAAGTAAATAATCATATTAGAAAGGTTGCATAAGTATTTGGTTAAGTTTGACAAAAAGTCAAACTTGGTCGGGTCAGAGTCAACGGAAAAGTCAACATGTTCGGGTCGGGTCTCGGACAAATTTTCTATGCTAGTTATTCATATATAAGCATGTTAAAACAAGTTGCAAGTGAATTGGAGGTCTAGAACATCCCAAACATTTTTCGTCAAATGACAACCCAAACAGCCAGTTTTAGTACAATGGGACGGCGTCCCAAATGGCTAGACGGCGTCCCAAAATGAAGGGTGGGACGGCGTCCTGATATCCTAGACGGCGTCCAGGTTCAAAAGGTGGGACGGCGTCCCCAGTATCTGGACGGCGTCCTGATCGGTTTCCAGGCCCTGTTTGCTGTATTTCCTAAGTGCACGAACCAAATATCAAACTAACCAAATTTATGACTCGGAAACACTTAGAACATGTATCATATATCATCGGGAAGGTAAATTGACGAGGAAAACACCTAGACACATTTCATCAAGCAATTCAACACTTACAACAACCAAAAACCGTATTAAACATTCATAATCAAAGTTTCAAGTTCTAAAATGCATTTCATGATTCGGGAAACTAATTTACATGTATGATATGCGGTTTCGAAGGTAATCAAACACACATTGCAACCAAACTCTTATCTATAATATTTCATAGCATTTGGTGCATCAAAGTTCATATAAAGCTTATCAAACCCTAGTCAAGCATCACAAAAACAATAATCATGTTAATGAAGTTTCTTTAATCAACCTATACATCAACATGAAGCTAATGATGCTAGTAACACTTTTAAAACATGCACTTTAAGAATCTAACGACATTTGATCATCCAAAATCAAGGATTTAGCAAGCAATTTTCATAATGAACTAGTTACACCAAAAATAACAAATCGAGCATACAAATTACATACACGACATTACAATGAGCCATAGACACTAATTAACATACTTTTAAGTCAAGAACACGAATTTAAAGAAATCTAGTGTTTTAGAAATGTTACCCAAAAGTGATGAAGTTGGTATCAAATCGAAGAGGATGAAGAGAAGATCACGAATATGTATTTTGTTTTGTTGCTAGCTCCTTATTCCGGATTTAGATGATGAATTTGTGTTTGAATGTTGAGAGGATTTGAAAGTAGTAAAAAGAGGAAGAGGAGGTGAAATGAATGGATGGAAAGGGGTTGACTCTTTGACCTAGTCAAATGTTTCAACCTTTGGCAAGTTTGGTCCCTCAACTTTAAACCGGGTGCGGGAATTACCTAAACGAGATAATTCAACGCATATTAACGGGATGTGTTATAAACATATAACGGAACTTAAATAGTTAAACGGAAAAGTAAACGGAAAAAGGCGGGATGTTACATTACCTACACCTTAAAAGAAATTTCGTCCCGAAATTTAGGTAGGCGTAGTAGTCGTTGTTTCTTCCTCGGAATCTGACGTTTCCGGGACCGGGAATAGATGAGGGTGTTTCTTTCGCATTTGATCTTCTCTTTCCCAAGTAAACTCGAGTCTCCTTTTGGCGTTCCAACGGACCTTAATAATCGGGATCCGGCTTTGTTTTAATTCCTTCTCGACGTAGTCCACAATTTCAACCGGTTCCTCCACAAAATGGAGTTTGTCATTAATAGTAAGTTCCTCGAGAGGGACGACGATATCGGGCTCGGCGAGACACTTCTTCAAGTTAGATACATGAAAAGTAGGATGGACGGAGCTTAGTTGAGGCGGAAGGTTTAAACGATAAGCAACGGTTCCAATACGCTCTAAGATTTCGAAAGGACCAACGTACCGCGGATTTAGTTTTCCACGTTTCCCAAAACGGATGACACCTTTCCAAGGTGCGACTTTTAATATGACGCGGTCACCGACTTGAAATTCGAGGTCTTTGCGTCTTTTGTCGGTATAGCATTTTTGACGACTCCGGGCCGTCCGAAGCCTATCTCGGATTTGAAGAATCTTTTCGGTTGTTTCGTGAATGAGTTCGGGCCCGGAAATTTGCACGTCACCCACTTCGGCCCAACAAAGAGGAGAGCGACATTTTCGACCATATAACGCTTCAAAAGGTGCGGCCTTAATACTCGCGTGATAACTATTATTGTAAGAGAATTCGGCGAGAGGTAAGTGATTGTCCCAAGCTTTTCCAAAATCAACAACGCAGGCTCGTAACATATCCTCTAAGGTTTGTATTGTACGTTCACTTTGCCCATCGGTTTGGGGATGATATGCGGTGCTCATGTCCAAACGCGTTCCCAACGCTTCTTGTAACGTACGCCAAAATCTAGAAACGAAACGACCATCTCGGTCGGAGATAATCGATAACGGTATTCCGTGTCGGGCTACAATCTCCTTAATGTATAGTCGTGCAAGTTTCTCCATTTTGTCGGTCTCTTTCATGGCGAGAAAGTGCGCGGATTTGGTGAGGCGATCGACAATGACCCAAATAGTATCATAACCGCCCGACATTTTTGGTAGTTTGGTGATAAAATCCATCGTGATCCTTTTCCACTTCCATTGCGGGATCTCGGGTTGTTGAAGTAACCCGGACGGTCTTTGGTGTTCGGCTTTGACTTTAGCGCAAGTCAAACATTTGGCAACGTAAGTAGCGACTTCCTTTTTGATGTTCGGCCACCAATATTGTTCTTTAAGGTCATGGTACATCTTATTGGCGCCGGGATGAATCGAGTATCGCGATTTGTGGGCTTCGTCTAGGATGAGGTTTCGTAAGTCGCCATATCTAGGCACCCAAATTCTTCCGGCGTAATATCGAAGTCCGGTCTCCTTAACTTCGAATCGGGAGACGAGAATGTTTAAAAGTTCACGCCCGATGTTGTTGTCCTTAAGAGCTTCATCTTGGGCTACCCGAATTTGGCTATTAAGGTTGGAGTGGATGGTGATATTCAAAGCTCGGACACGAAGAGGCACCGCTCTTTCCTTTCGACTTAAGGCATCGGCCACTACATTTGCCTTCCCGGGGTGGTAACGAAGCTCGCAATTATAATCGTTCAAGGTCTCAATCCACCTTCGTTGTCTCATGTTTAGTTGCTTTTGATCGAAGATATGTTGGAGACTTTTGTGATCGGTAAAGATAGTACTCTTGGTACCAAGAAGATGATGTCTCCATAGCTTAAGTGCAAAGATGACGGCACCGAGTTCAAGATCATGTGTCGTGTAGTTTCGTTCGTGAACCTTGAGTTGTCGAGAGGCATAAGCAATGACTTTCTTTCGTTGCATTAGTACACACCCATAACCGTTTTTCGAGGCATCACAATATACAACAAAATCATCATTGCCTTCGGGAAGTGACAAGATAGGAGCGGTGGTTAGTTTAGTTTTCAAGATTTGGAAAGCGGTTTCTTGTTCGGATGTCCAAACGAATTTTCGTTCCTTGTGAGTTAACGCGGTTAAAGGGCGAGCGATTAGGGAGAAATCCTTGATGAATTTACGATAGTATCCGGCGAGACCCAAGAATTGACGAATTTGAGTAGGAGTGGTAGGAGTCTCCCATTTACTAATGGCTTCGATTTTTGCGGGATCGACTTTAATGCCTTGATCACTTACAACATGACCAAGAAATTGAACTTCCTTTAACCAAAATTCACACTTGGAGAACTTGGCATATAGTTGCTCTTTTCTCAAGAGCTCGAGCACGAGTCGGAGATGTTCTTTGTGTTCCTCTTCATTTTTAGAATAGATCAAAATATCATCGATGAACACGATAACGAATTTGTCGAGGTAAGGTTTGCACACGCGGTTCATGAGATCCATGAACACCGCCGGTGCGTTAGTGAGACCGAAAGGCATGACAAGGAACTCATAACTACCATAACGAGTCCGGAAGGCGGTTTTGGAGACATCTTCCCCTTTAACCCTTAGTTGATGATAACCCGAACGGAGATCGATTTTTGAATATACACGAGAACCTTGTAGTTGATCAAAAAGGTCATCAATGCGAGGAAGAGGATATCGGTTCTTAACCGTCAATTTGTTTAGTTCACGATAATCAATGCACATTCGTAGGGATCCGTCTTTCTTCTTGACGAACAAAATCGGAGCGCCCCATGGTGAATGGCTAGGTTGAATGAAACCACGGTCAAGTAACTCTTGGATTTGACTTTGTAATTCTTGTAATTCGGATGGAGCGAGTCTATACGGTGCACGCGCTACGGGTGCGGCTCCTGGAATAAGATCGATTTGAAATTCAACCGGTCGATGAGGTGGAAGACCCGGTAATTTGTCGGGAAATACATCGGAAAAGTCACTAACAATTGGCACATCTTCGATACGCTTTTCGTCGGCCTCGACTTTCTTAACGTGAGCAAGAATCGCGAAACAACCCTTGCGAAGTAGCTTTCGAACTTTAAGGCATGAAACGAGATTGAGTCCGGTGCAATTTTTGTCGCCATAGACAATCAATGGTTCACCATTCTCGATAGGAATTCGGATTGCGTGAAGATCGCAAAGAATGTGAGATTTATTTTTGACCATCCAATTCATACCGATTATTACATCAAAACTCCCTAATTCCATGGGTATCAAGTCAATTTCAAATTCCTTACCCAAAATGTTCAAAGTACACCCCCGGTAATATGTGTCGGCACTTAAGAGTTTTCCGTCGGCCACTTCGATGGAATAAGTAGTATCTAAAGGGTGTGGTGGAGTGCAAAGGGTAGGAGCCAAAGTCTTAGACACAAAACATTTATCTGCACCCGAATCGAATAAGCAAGTAACATAAGAGTTGTTGAGAAGAAACGTACCCGTGACTAGTTCATTGTCATCTCGGGCTTCCTCGGTGTTGATGTTAAAGGCTCGGCCTCGGTTGTTGGGGTTGGTTTTCTTTTTCGGGCATTCGTTCTTATAATGGCCCGTTTGGCCACATTCGTAACAAGTGACCGTTTTTGGAGGATTGGGCCCCTTTCGAGCAACGGGGGCGGCGCTTGTGCAATTGTTGGCCCTATGACCAACACCTTGGCAACGGTGACAAACTAGCTTGTTACATTCGCCGTGATGATGCTTGTGGCATTTGTTGCAAAAAGGTAAGTTTCCGACATAACCCTTCTTGCCGTCATTATTGAAAGGCTTTTTGGTGAAGGTGTTGTTGTAGTTGGTTGATGGAGTGGCTTCCCATTTCCTTTTGTTGCCACCCGACTTGTCCTCGGCCTTAGGAGCCGGCACTACGATTTCGTCAACCGTTTCAATTAGTTGGCGAGCCATGTTCATAGCGGCTTGATGAGTAGTGGGTTTGGATGACATCACCCCTTGTTTGATGCTCTTTGGAAGATCGAGCATGTAGAGCTCAATCCTTTGAGATTCGGGGTTAACAAGATTAGGACACATCAAGGATAGTTCGGCGAAGCGTTGATTATAAGCTTTAAGATCATTTCCGACCGCTTTCAAAGCTCTTAGTTCTTCCTCAAGCTTTCGGGTTTCTTCGCGCGGAAAATATTCAACAATCATCTTTTCCCTTAGATCGGCCCAAGAGAGGGCATGAGCTTCATCGGTACCCACCGATTGAACATAGGTGTTCCACCATGTTAGAGCAATTCCGGAGAAAGTGTGGGTGGAGTATTTGACCTTGTCTTGATCCCGACAACCGCTTATGCTAAAGACGGCCTCGGTTTGTTCAAACCAACGAGTAAGCACAACCGGTCCCCCGGTTCCATCATAAGTGTGAGGTTTGCACCCCATGAAAGCTTTGTAGGAGCACCCTTCGCTAGAGTTACCGGCTCCTTGGTTATTGTTGTTGTGGTTGGTGTTATTGTTGTTGTTAGACGAGTGACCGGCCATGGCCGCATCCACGGCGGTGGCTATCATGCGTTGTAAGGCTTGTTCGGGAGTTTCATTGCGTCGTACACGGCGAGGAGGCATTGTTCCTTCAAAACAAAAGAATACCGTTGGTTAGTATTCTAAATAATACTAACCGTGATATGGAATAAAGATAGAGAGAAAATTATCCTTGACCCGCCTTAAATTCTTTATGTCATAATGTCGGTATGTTCATATGAGTCACCGTAATATAATTTCCGGGAATTATATTACCCTAATTCATATGTGCATTCGACATTACATCATATAGTCAAGGTGGCGTGTCAATTAAATTATATAACGCAAGATTTAGATAGAATAAGAGTAGATATGAGTAGAAGAGTTAGAGTATAAATGCACAATTTGTCAAGTAATTCCTATGTCAAGTCTATATGCCGGTTGTAGTCTAGACTCACCAATGTACCCTATGACTCGGGGTTGACACCAATGAACTCTAAATCCCTACAACCAAGGCTCTGATACCACTTGTAGCGACCCCGACAAATCGTCAAATGACGGCGTCATCTACGTATGGTCCCATTACATGGTCGTAAGTCTTTATAACAAAGTTTGACCGAAAAGTATGTCGCATTCATTTCATAAATAAGGGTGTTTCAAAGTTTACAAAAGTAGTTTCCATAACAAGTACATAACAATGTTTAAAGTTTGTATGAAACACGTGCGACACAATTAAAAGTAGTCAAAAAGACGCTCCACGTATGCAAGTATACTCGACATCCAATGCAAGTATCAAAAAGTATGAGCGGAAGCATATATCACCTAAGTTCAAGGACCTGAGAAAAACATAGAGAATCTGTCAACGAAAACGTTGGTGAAATCATAGGTTTAAATAAGTAAGTGAGTAATAGTAAGTTGAACCACAAGATTTGCAACATCGATAAAGCCATAGTACATTCTAAAAGTTAATATTCACGAGCACTCAATTATCAAAGCTTAACATTCCGTCCGTTGAACCCCGTAATAATAGTGTTAGAACATACACTGTTTCCCGAAAATATATTTCACCCGTAGACGGTAGCGAACCGTCCGAAGTGAGGGTTTGTCAAACCCATATGGCCATATAACATAAGTTCTCGCTTACACCATCTGATGTAACTAATGATAATCGAATTGAGGATTTGTGTTCAAACTCGTATGTAGAATGTTTGTTTTCCCTGTACTTGTGTTCACGTAGTTTAAAAGAACGTTTATGTTTTCTCATCCCAAAAGTAAGTTCAAAAAGAGTAAAAGTGGGACTATGATCTCACCTTGTATGTACGAACCAAAAAGTACTTCGACAAGTAACGTGTGCAAAGAACAATGCTAGTCTTGACCTAAACAAATAGGTTGTATCAATAACGATAGTCACGAAGGGTCAAAGATGTTCAATTAGTCCTATGGCTCGTTACGACTTGATTATATTAACATGTGAATCAACTAGTCAAGTTTCATGCAAGTTACAAGTAAATAATCATATTAGAAAGGTTGCATAAGTATTTGGTTAAGTTTGACAAAAAGTCAAACTTGGTCGGGTCAGAGTCAACGGAAAAGTCAACATGTTCGGGTCGGGTCTCGGACAAATTTTCTATGCTAGTTATTCATATATAAGCATGTTAAAACAAGTTGCAAGTGAATTGGAGGTCTAGAACATCCCAAACATTTTTCGTCAAATGACAACCCAAACAGCCAGTTTTAGTACAATGGGACGGCGTCCCAAATGGCTAGACGGCGTCCCAAAATGAAGGGTGGGACGGCGTCCTGATATCCTAGACGGCGTCCAGGTTCAAAAGGTGGGACGGCGTCCCCAGTATCTGGACGGCGTCCTGATCGGTTTCCAGGCCCTGTTTGCTGTATTTCCTAAGTGCACGAACCAAATATCAAACTAACCTAATTTATGACTCGGAAACACTTAGAACATGTATCATATATAATCGGGAAGGTAAATTGACGAGGAAAACACCTAGACACATTTCATCAAGCAATTCAACACTTACAACAACCAAAAACCGTATTAAACATTCATAATCAAAGTTTCAAGTTCTAAAACGCATTTCATGATTCGGGAAACCAATTTACATGTATGATATGCGGTTTCGAAGGTAATCAAACACACATTGCAACCAAACTCTTATCTACAATATTTCATAGCATTTGGTGCATCAAAGTTCATATAAAGCTTATCAAACCCTAGTCAAGCATCACAAAAACAATAATCATGTTAATGAAGTTTCTTTAATCAACCTATACATCAACATGAAGCTAATGATGCTAGTAACACTTTTAAAACATGCACTTTAACAATCTAACGACATTTGATCATCCAAAATCAAGGATTTAGCAAGCAATTTTCATAATGAACTAGTTACACCAAAAACAACAAATCGAGCATACAAATTACATACACGACATTACAATGAGCCATAGACACTAATTAACATACTTTTAAGTCAAGAACACGAATTTAAAGAAATCTAGTGTTTTAGAAATGTTACCCAAAAGTGATGAAGTTGGTATCAAATCGAAGAGGATGAAGAGAGGATCAAGAATATGTATTTTGTTTTGTTGCTAGCTCCTTATTCCGGATTTAGATGATGAATTTGTGTTTGAATGTTGAGAGGATTTGAAAGTAGTAAAAAGAGGAAGAGGAGGTGAAATGAATGGATGGAAAGGGGTTGACTCTTTGACCTAGTCAAATGTTTCAACCTTTGGCAAGTTTGGTCCCTCAACTTTAAACCGGGTGCGGGAATTACCTAAACGAGATAATTCAACGCATATTAACGGGATGTGTTATAAACATATAACGGAACTTAAATAGTTAAACGGAAAAGTAAACGGAAAAAGGCGGGATGTTACATTACCTACACCTTAAAAGAAATTTCGTCCCGAAATTTAGGTAGGCGTAGTAGTCGTTGTTTCTTCCTCGGAATCTGACGTTTCCGGGACCGGGAATAGATGAGGGTGTTTCTTTCGCATTTGATCTTCTCTTTCCCAAGTAAACTCGGGTCCCCTTTTGGCGTTCCAACGGACCTTAACAATCGGGATCCGGCTTTGTTTTAATTCCTTCTCGACGTAGTCCACAATTTCAACCGGTTCCTCCACAAAATGGAGTTTGTCATTAATAGTAAGTTCCTCGAGAGGGACGACGATATCGGGCTCGGCGAGACACTTCTTCAAGTTAGATACATGAAAAGTAGGATGGACGGAGCTTAGTTGAGGCGAAAGGTTTAAACGATAAGCAACGGTTCCAATACGCTCTAAGATTTCGAAAGGACCAACGTACCGCGGATTTAGTTTTCCACGTTTCCCAAAACGGATGACACCTTTCCAAGGTGCGACTTTTAACATGACGCGGTCACCGACTTGAAATTTGAGGTCTTTGCGTCTTTTGTCGGTATAGCATTTTTGACGACTCCGGGCCGTCCGAAGCCTATCTCGGATTTGAAGAATCTTTTCGGTTGTTTCGTGAATGAGTTCGGGCCCGGAAATTTGCACGTCACCCACTTCGGCCCAACAAAGAGGAGAGCGACATTTTCGACCATATAACGCTTCAAAAGGTGCGGCCTTAATACTCGCGTGATAACTATTATTGTAAGAGAATTCGGCGAGAGGTAAGTGATTGTCCCAAGCTTTTCCAAAATCAACAACGCAGGCTCGTAACATATCCTCTAAGGTTTGTATTGTACGTTCACTTTGCCCATCGGTTTGGGGATGATATGCGGTGCTCATGTCCAAACGCGTTCCCAACGCTTCTTGTAACGTACGCCAAAATCTAGGAACGAAACGACCATCTCGGTCGGAGATAATCGATAACGGTATTCCGTGTCGGGCTACAATCTCCTTAATGTATAGTCGTGCAAGTTTCTCCATTTTGTCGGTCTCTTTCATGGCGAGAAAGTGCGCGGATTTGGTGAGGCGATCGACAATGACCCAAATAGTATCATAACCGCCCGACGTTTTTGGTAGTTTGGTGATAAAATCCATCGTGATCCTTTCCCACTTCCATTGCGGGATCTCGGGTTGTTGAAGTAACCCGGACGGTCTTTGCTGTTCGGCTTTGACTTTAGCGCAAGTCAAACATTTGGCAACGTAAGTAGCGACTTCCTTTTTGATGTTCGGCCACCAATATTGTTCTTTAAGGTCGTGGTACATCTTATTGGCGCCGGGATGAATCGAGTATCGCGATTTGTGGGCTTCGTCTAGGATGAGGTTTCGTAAGTCGCCATATCTAGGCACCCAAATTCTTCCGGCGTAATATCGAAGTCCGGTCTCCTTAACTTCGAATCGGGAGACGAGAATGTTTAAAAGTTCACGCCCGATGTTGTTGTCCTTAAGAGCTTCATCTTGGGCTACCCGAATTTGGCTATTAAGGTTGGAGTGGATGGTGATATTCAAAGCTCGGACACGAAGAGGCACCGCTCTTTCCTTTCGACTTAAGGCATCGGCCACTACATTTGCCTTCCCGGGGTGGTAACGAAGCTCGCAATTATAATCGTTCAAGGTCTCAATCCACCTTCGTTGTCTCATGTTTAGTTGCTTTTGATCGAAGATATGTTGGAGACTTTTGTGATCGGTAAAGATAGTACTCTTGGTACCAAGAAGATGATGTCTCCATAGCTTAAGTGCAAAGATGACGGCACCGAGTTCAAGATCATGTGTCGTGTAGTTTCGTTCGTGAACCTTGAGTTGTCGAGAGGCATAAGCAATGACTTTCTTTCGTTGCATTAGTACACACCCATAACCGTTTTTCGAGGCATCACAATATACAACAAAATCATCATTGCCTTCGGGAAGTGACAAGATAGGAGCGGTGGTTAGTTTAGTTTTCAAGATTTGGAAAGCGGTTTCTTGTTCGGATGTCCAAACGAATTTTCGTTCCTTGTGAGTTAACGCGGTTAAAGGGCGAGCGATTAGGGAGAAATCCTTGATGAATTTACGATAGTATCCGGCGAGACCCAAGAATTGACGAATTTGAGTAGGAGTGGTAGGAGTCTCCCATTTACTAATGGCTTCGATTTTTGCGGGATCGACTTTAATGCCTTGATCACTTACAACATGACCAAGAAATTGAACTTCCTTTAACCAAAATTCACACTTGGAGAACTTGGCATATAGTTGCTCTTTTCTCAAGAGCTCGAGCACGAGTCGGAGATGTTCTTTGTGTTCCTCTTCATTTTTAGAATAGATCAAAATATCATCGATGAACACGATAACGAATTTGTCGAGGTAAGGTTTGCACACGCGGTTCATGAGATCCATGAACACCGCCGGTGCGTTAGTGAGACCGAAAGGCATGACAAGGAACTCATAACTACCATAACGAGTCCGGAAGGCGGTTTTGGAGACATCTTCCCCTTTAACCCTTAGTTGATGATAACCAGAACGGAGATCGATTTTTGAATATACACGAGAACCTTGTAGTTGATCAAAAAGGTCATCAATGCGAGGAAGAGGATATCGGTTCTTAACCGTCAATTTGTTTAGTTCACGATAATCAATGCACATTCGTAGGGATCCGTCTTTCTTCTTGACGAACAAAATCGGAGCGCCCCATGGTGAATGGCTAGGTTGAATGAAACCACGGTCAAGTAACTCTTGGATTTGACTTTGTAATTCTTGTAATTCGGATGGAGCGAGTCTATACGGTGCACACGCTACGGGTGCGGCTCCTGGAATAAGATCGATTTGAAATTCAACCGGTCGATGAGGTGGAAGACCCGGTAATTCGTCGGGAAATACATCGGAAAAGTCACTAACAATTGGCACATCTTCGATACGCTTTTCGTCGGCCTCGACTTTCTTAACGTGAGCAAGAATCGCGAAACAACCCTTGCGAAGTAGCTTTCGAACTTTAAGGCACGAAACGAGATTGAGTCCGGTGCAATTTTTGTCGCCATAGACAATCAATGGTTCACCATTCTCGATAGGAATTCGGATTGCGTGAAGATCGCAAAGAATGTGAGATTTATTTTTGACCATCCAATTCATACCGATTATTACATCAAAACTCCCTAATTCCATGAGTATCAAGTCAATTTCAAATTCCTTACCCAAAATGTTCAAAGTACACCCCCGGTAATATGTGTCGGCACTTAAGAGTTTTCCGTCGGCCACTTCGATGGAATAAGTAGTATCTAAAGGGTGTGGTGGAGTGCAAAGGGTAGGAGCCAAAGTCTTAGACACAAAACATTTATCTGCACCCGAATCGAATAAGCAAGTAACATAAGAGTTGTTGAGAAGAAACGTACCCGTGACTAGTTCATTGTCATCTCGGGCTTCCTCGGTGTTGATGTTAAAGGCTCGGCCTCGGTTGTTGGGGTTGGTTTTCTTTTTCGGGCATTCGTTCTTATAATGGCCCGTTTGGCCACATTCGTAACAAGTGACCGTTTTTGGAGGATTGGGCCCCTTTCGAGCAACAGGGGCGGCGCTTGTGCAATTGTTGGCCCTATGACCAACACCTTGGCAACGGTGACAAACTAGCTTGTTACATTCGCCGTGATGATGCTTGTGGCATTTGTTGCAAAAAGGTAAGTTTCCGACATAACCCTTCTTGCCGTCATTATTGAAAGGCTTTTTGGTGAAGGTGTTGTTGTAGTTGGTTGATGGAGTGGCTTCCCATTTCCTTTTGTTGCCACCCGACTTGTCCTCGGCCTTAGGAGCCGGCACTACGATTTCGTCAACCGTTTCAATTAGTTGGTGAGCCATGTTCATAGCGGCTTGATGAGTAGTGGGTTTGGATGACATCACCCCTTGTTTGATGCTCTTTGGAAGACCGAGCATGTAGAGCTCAATCCTTTGAGATTCGGGGTTAACAAGATTAGGACACATCAAGGATAGTTCGGCGAAGCGTTGATTATAAGCTTTAAGATCGTTTCCGACCGCTTTCAAAGCTCTTAGTTCTTCCTCAAGCTTTCGGGTTTCTTCGCGCGGAAAATATTCAACAATCATCTTTTCCCTTAGATCGGCCCAAGAGAGGGCATGAGCTTCATCGGTACCCACCGATTGAACATAGGTGTTCCACCATGTTAGAGCAATTCCGGAGAAAGTGTGGGTGGAGTATTTGACCTTGTCTTGATCCCGACAACCGCTTATGCTAAAGACGGCCTCGGTTTGTTCAAACCAACGAGTAAGCACAACCGGTCCCCCGGTTCCATCATAAGTGTGAGGTTTGCACCCCATGAAAGCTTTGTAGGAGCACCCTTCGATAGAGTTACCGGCTCCTTGGTTATTGTTGTTGTGGTTGGTGTTATTGTTGTTGTTAGATGAGTGACCGGCCATGGCCGCATCCACGGCGGTGGCTATCATGCGTTGTAAGGCTTGTTCGGGAGTTTCATTGCGTCGTACACGGCGAGGAGGCATTGTTCCTTCAAAACAAAAGAATACCGTTGGTTAGTATTCTAAATAATACTAACCGTGATATGGAATAAAGATAGAGAGAAAATTATCCTTGACCCGCCTTAAATTCTTTATGTCATAATGTCGGTATGTTCATATGAGTCACCGTAATATAATTTCCGGGAATTATATTACCCTAATTCATATGTGCATTCGACATTACATCATATAGTCAAGGTGGCGTGTCAATTAAATTATATAACGCAAGATTTAGATAGAATAAGAGTAGATATGAGTAGAAGAGTTAGAGTATAAATGCACAATTTGTCAAGTAATTCCTATGTCAAGTCTATATGCCGGTTGTAGTCTAGACTCACCAATGTACCCTATGACTTGGGGTTGACACCAATGAACTCTAAATCCCTACAACCAAGGCTCTGATACCACTTGTAGCGACCCCGACAAATCGTCAAATGACGGCGTCATCTACGTATGGTCCCATTACATGGTCGTAAGTCTTTATAACAAAGTTTGACCGAAAAGTATGTCGCATTCATTTCATAAATAAGGGTGTTTCAAAGTTTACAAAAGTAGTTTCCATAACAAGTACATAACAATGTTTAAAGTTTGTATGAAACACGTGCGACACAATTAAAAGTAGTCAAAAAGACGCTCCACGTATGCAAGTATACTCGACATCCAATGCAAGTATCAAAAAGTATGAGCGGAAGCATATATCACCTAAGTTCAAGGACCTGAGAAAAACATAGAGAATCTGTCAACGAAAACGTTGGTGAAATCATAGGTTTAAATAAGTAAGTGAGTAATAGTAAGTTGAACCACAAGATTTGCAACATCGATAAAGCCATAGTACATTCTAAAAGTTAATATTCACGAGCACTCAATTATCAAAGCTTAACATTCCGTCCGTTGAACCCCGTAATAATAGTGTTAGAACATACACTGTTTCCCGAAAATATATTTCACCCGTAGACGGTAGCGAACCGTCCGAAGTGAGGGTTTGTCAAACCCATATGGCCATATAACATAAGTTCTCGCTTACACCATCTGATGTAACTAATGATAATCGAATTGAGGATTTGTGTTCAAACTCGTATGTAGAATGTTTGTTTTCCCTGTACTTGTGTTCACGTAGTTTAAAAGAACGTTTATGTTTTCTCATCCCAAAAGTAAGTTCAAAAAGAGTAAAAGTGGGACTATGATCTCACCTTGTATGCACGAACCAAAAAGTACTTCGACAAGTAACGTGTGCAAAGAACAATGCTAGTCTTGACCTACACAAATAGGTTGTATCAATAACGATAGTCACGAAGGGTCAAAGATGTTCAATTAGTCCTATGGCTCGTTACGACTTGATTATATTAACATGTGAATCAACTAGTCAAGTTTCATGCAAGTTACAAGTAAATAATCATATTAGAAAGGTTGCATAAGTATTTGGTTAAGTTTGACAAAAAGTCAAACTTGGTCAGGTCAGAGTCAACGGAAAAGTCAACATGTTCGGGTCGGGTCTCGGACAAATTTTCTATGCTAGTTATTCATATATAAGCATGTTAAAACAAGTTGCAAGTGAATTGGAGGTCTAGAACATCCCAAACATTTTTCGTCAAATGATAACCCAAACAGCCAGTTTTAGTACAATGGGACGGCGTCCCAAATGGCTAGACGGCGTCCCAAAATGAAGGGTGGGACGGCGTCCTGATATCCTAGACGGCGTCCAGGTTCAAAAGGTGGGACGGCGTCCCCAGTATCTGGACGGCGTCCTGATCGGTTTCCAGGCCCTGTTTGCTGTATTTCCTAAGTGCACGAACCAAATATCAAACTAACCTAATTTATGACTCGGAAACACTTAGAACATGTATCATATATCATCGGGAAGGTAAATTGACGAGGAAAACACCTAGACACATTTCATCAAGCAATTCAACACTTACAACAACCAAAAACCGTATTAAACATTCATAATCAAAGTTTCAAGTTCTAAAACGCATTTCATGATTCGGGAAACCAATTTACATGTATGATATGCGGTTTCGAAGGTAATCAAACACACATTGCAACCAAACTCTTATCTACAATATTTCATAGCATTTGGTGCATCAAAGTTCATATAAAGCTTATCAAACCCTAGTCAAGCATCACAAAAACAATAATCATGTTAATGAAGTTTCTTTAATCAACCTATACATCAACATGAAGCTAATGATGCTAGTAACACTTTTAAAACATGCACTTTAACAATCTTACGACATTTGATCATCCAAAATCAAGGATTTAGCAAGCAATTTTCATAATGAACTAGTTACACCAAAAACAACAAATCGAGCATACAAATTACATACACGACATTACAATGAGCCATAGACACTAATTAACATACTTTTAAGTCAAGAACACGAATTTAAAGAAATCTAGTGTTTTAGAAATGTTACCCAAAAGTGATGAAGTTGGTATCAAATCGAAGAGGATGAAGAGAGGATCACGAATATGTATTTTGTTTTGTTGCTAGCTCCTTATTCCGGATTTAGATGATGAATTTGTGTTTGAATGTTGAGAGGATTTGAAAGTAGTTAAAAGAGGAAGAGGAGGTGAAATGAATGGATGGAAAGGGGTTGACTCTTTGACCTAGTCAAATGTTTCAACCTTTGGCAAGTTTGGTCCCTCAACTTTAAACCGGGTGCGGGAATTACCTAAACGAGATAATTCAACGCATATTAACGGGATGTGTTATAAACATATAACGGAACTTAAATAGTTAAACGGAAAAGTAAACGGAAAAAGGCGGGATGTTACATATATAGGTTAAACCTATAACTCACCAACATTTTTGTTGACGTTTAAAGCATGTTTATTCTCAGGTGAATACTAAGAGCTTCCGCTATTGCATACTAAAATAAGGACAAGATTTGGAGTCCATGTTTGTATGATATTGTGTAAAAACTGCATTCAAGAAACTGATTTCGATGTAACATATTTGTATTGTAAACCATTATGTAATGGTCGTGTGTAAACAGGATATTTTAGATTATCATTATTTGATAATCTACGTAAAGCTTTTTAAACCTTTATTTATGAAATAAAGGTTATGGTTTGTTTTAAAAATGAATGCAGTCTTTGAAAAACGTCTCATATAGAGGTCAAAACCTCGCAACGAAATCAATTAATATGGAACGTTTTTAGTCAATAAGAACGGGACATTTCAGTTGGTATCCGAGCGTTGGTCTTAGAGAAACAGAATTTTGCATTAGTGTGTCTTATCGAGTTTGTTAGGATGCATTAGTGAGTCTGGACTTTGACCGTGTTTACTTGAAAAATGATTGCTTAACAAATTTTGTTGGAAACTATATATTTTTAACATGTGAATATTATGTGATATATTAATCTCTTAACGCGTTTGATATTATGTGATAGATGTCTACCTCTAGAACAAGTCCCATTGACTCACCTAATAATAATGAAGAGTCAAATGTAAATTGGAATGATTCGTGGACTGATTCACAAGTTCCCGAAGAGGAACCGGAAGAAGAGTCGGAACCGGAAGAAGAATCAGAACCGGAAGAGGAGGAACCGGAGGAGGAAATAGAAACGGTGGGGGAAATAATATAACGGTTAAGTAAAAGAAAATCCTCAACCAACCTACCAAGGTTAATTATGGTCAATGATGTTTCCGCCAAAGAAGCAAAATATTGGGAGGATTACCAATTCTCCGATGAATCGGATTCCGACGAGAATTCCGATGATGTTATAGAAATTAACCTAACTGAATTTAAAAAGGCAAAAGAAAATAATAAGGGAAAGGGCATAAAAATAGAGAAATCTAATTCTAACCCCGATGAACTTTATATGTATCGTCAACCCCCGAAGCCCTTAAGTTGTAACAATGACCCGGGAACCTTTAAACCACCAGGTTTTTCTAAACCAATGTGGAAAACGACGGCTCTTATTAGGGGAACATCATATATCCCTAGAAACTTGGCAAAACGAACCAAAACCGAAGAAGAAGAAATGAGCGAGTCGGAATAAGATAGTTGTATTCGTGTGGTGTAATATATGTAATATAGTGTGCTTATGCTTTATGATATATGTAAAAATTGCTAGTATTAATAAGTAATTTTTTTTATGAATCTAACCCTTGTCTATTTTACAGTTTAAAAACACAAAATGGATAGACAATCCAATATTTTAAGAGACCTACCCGGAGACATGATTGATGAAATCTTGTCTAGAGTCGGTCAGAATTCCTCGGCACAACTATTTAAGGCAAAATCAGTTTGTAAGACATTCGAAGAACGTTCCAAGAATGTCTTGGTTTATAAGAGACCTTCGTTTGAAAGATGGGGGATATCACATTGGGAAACCTATAAGTTACGATGTGTTTACTTTGACGCATATATTGCGGGGAACCCAAATGCTATGTTACGCAACGGGTTAAGAAATTATTTTGACTCAATGTATCCAAATATAGGACTTCATGATTTAGAAAAAGCGGCTAACATGCAACATAAAGAAGCATGCTATGCTTACGGGTTAGTAATGTTCGCTTCTCACCAAAGTGAGAACAAGAACATCGGGCTACAACTATTAAACAAAACGTTCCCACAAGTAACGGAGTCGGTAATTGGGGTAAGAAATGAGGTTTTTAGATTGTTACGGGACTGTTGGACATTACGTAACCCTCGTCCCTTTGACGACGTTACAACACGCTGTCTTATCAACGGCCATAACGGTTATGTTCCACAAGACCAAGGATGGGAAGTAGTCCTAGTAAAACCAGAATGCATGACTTGTTTCTGGACGTATGAATTACGTGTCTTTATTGCCTTTGCTGAACGACTTGTGTACTAGCTAGAATTATCTTCACAACTATCTTGTATCAAAGTTATTGTGTGCTATATTTCATGCTTTATGTAAAATAAGCGGTATTGTAAGTTTGTAAAATATTGTATAAAAGTTTGAACGCAAAATATTATTATAATCAGTTTTTCATATAGAATTGTAGTAGTTGAATTGTATATTAGCTACTAAGTATGAACTTAACGGGTAGGTACTACCCGAATTTAAACTTATAAAACGCTAATATGAAGAAAAAGCTTTTATAAATGAGTTCATATTATGCTACGAAATAGTATTAACTACTCTTAATATTCTATATGATTAACTTGTTCCATTTGACTATTTTGAAGGAAATGGCACCGACTACTCGACACACCGTGAATATGAATGAAGAGGAATTCCGTACTTTTCTAGCTTCAAACATAGCCGCAGTACAGGCCGCGCTACATACCAACAATAACCTTAGATCTAGCAGTACAGGAAATCGTGTAGGATGCACCTACAAAGAATTCACTGCCTGCAAACCTTTGGAATTTGATGGAACCGAAGGACCGATCGGATTGAAACGGTGGAAAGAGAAGGTCGAATCGGTGTTTGCCATAAGTAAGTGTACTGAAGAGGACAAAGTGAAGTACGCTACGCATACCTTCACAGGTTCTGCGTTAACATGGTGGAGTACCTATCTAGAGCAAGTGGGACAAGATGATGCGTACGCACTACCGTGGTCAGCATTCAAGCACTTGATGAACGAGAAGTACCGTCCCAGAACCGAGGTCAATAAGCTCAAGACAGAACTTAGAGGGTTACGAACCCAAGGATTTGATATTACCACGTACGAAAGACGATTCACAGAATTGTGCCTATTGTGTCCGGGAGCGTTCGAAGATGAGGAAGAGAAGATCGACGCGTTTGTGAAAAGATTACCGGAAAGAATCCAAGAAGATATAAGTTCACACGAGCCCGCCTCCATACAACAGGCATGTAGAATGGCTCACAAACTAGTGAACCAGATTGAGGAAAGAATTAAAGAACAGACGGCTGAAGAGGCCAATGTGAAGCAAGTCAAAAGAAAGTGGGAGGAAAACGGTGATAAGAATCACCAATACAACAACAACAGTAATTACAATAATAATCGAAACAATTATCCCAACAATCGCAACATCAATCGCAACTACAACAAACGGCCCAACAACAACAACAACAACAACAACAACAACAACAACAACAATCATCCCAACGACAATAACAACCGTAACAATAACAACAATCAGAAGCAGCTATGCCAAAGGTGTGAAAAGTATCACTCGGGGTTCTGCACCAAATTTTGCAACAAGTGTAAAAGAAATGGTCATAGCAAGGCGAAGTGTGAGGTCTACGGACCAGGGGTTAACAGAACGAAAGGAACAAATGGTGTCAGAACGAGTAATGGCGGAGCAAGTATTGTCGGAGCAAGTTATGCCAATGTAGTTTGTTATAAATGTGGAAAACCGGGCCACATTATTAGAAATTGCCCGAACCAGGAGAACAAGAATGGACAAGGCCGCGGAAGAGTTTTCAATATTAATGCGGCAGAGGCACAGGAAGACCCGGAGCTTGTTACGGGTACATTTCTTATTGACAATAAATCTGTTTATGTTTTATTCGATTCGGGTGTGGATAGAAGCTATATGAGTAGAGATTTTTGTGCTAAATTAAGTTGTCCATTGACGCCGTTGGATAGTAAATTTTTACTCGAATTAGCAAACGGTGAATTAATTTCAGCAGATTATATATGCCGGAATCGAGAAATTAAACTGGGTCGCAAAATATTTAAGATTGATTTGATACCCGTAGAGTTAGGGAGTTTTGATGTAATAGTTGGCATGGACTGGCTGAAGAAGGTGAAAGCAGAGATCGTATGTAATAAAAATGAAATTCGCATTGTACGAGAAGAAGGAGAACCCTTAATGGTGTACGGAAAAAAGGGCAACACGAAGCTACATCTTATTAGTAATTTGAAGGCACAAAAACTAATAAGAAAAGGTTGCTATGCTGTTCTAGCACACGTCGAGAAAGTACAAACTGAAGAAAAGTGCATCAATGATGTTCCCGTCGCAAAAGAATTTCCCGATGTATTTTCGAAAGAATTACCGGGACTACCTCCACATCGATCTGGTGAATTTCAAATAAATCTTGTACCAGGAGCTGTACCAATAGCTCGTTCTCCTTATAGACTCGCACCCAGCGAGATGAAAGAACTGCAAAGCCAACTGCAAGAACTATTAGAACGTGGTTTCATTCGACCAAGCACATCACCATGAGGAGCTCCTGTTTTGTTTGTCAAGAAGAAGGATGGTACATTTAGGTTGTGTATTGACTACAGAGAGTTGAACAAACTTACCATCAAAAACCGTTATCCACTGCCGAGAATTAACGACTTATTTGATCAACTACAAGGCTCTTCAGTTTATTCGAAGATCGATTTACGTTCTGGATATCATCAAATGCGAGTAAAGGAGGATGATATTCCAAAAACTGCTTTTAGGATGCGTTATGGTCATTACGAGTTTATGGTTATGCAGTTTGGATTGACTAATGCACCAGCTGTGTTCATGGACCTTATGAACCGAGTGTGTGGGCCATATCTTGACAAGTTTGTCATTGTTTTCATCGATGACATACTTATTTACTCAAAGAATGATCAAGAGCACAAAGAACATTTGAGAAAAGTGCTAGAAGTATTGAGGAAAGAAAAACTGTACGCTAAGTTTTCAAAGTGTGCATTTTGGTTGGAAGAAGTTCAATTCCTCGGTCACATAGTAAACAAAGAAGGTATCCAGGTGGACTCGGCAAAGATCGAAACCGTTGAAAAGTGGGAAACCCCAAAAACTCCGAAGCATATACGTCAATTTTTAGGATTGGCTGGTTACTACAGAAGATTCATCCAAGATTTTTTCAAAATAGCAAAACCCTTGACTGCATTAACGCATAAAGGGAAGAAATTTGAATGGAAGGATGAACAAGAAAAGGCATTTCAATTATTGAAGAAAAAGCTAACTACGGCTCCTATATTGTCATTGCCTGAAGGGAATGATGATTTTGTGATTTATTGTGATGCATCAAAGCAAGGTCTCGGTTGTGTATTAATGCAACGGACGAAGGTGATTGCTTATGCGTCTAGACAATTGAAGACTCATGAGCAAAATTATACGACGCATGATTTGGAATTAGGCGCGGTTGTTTTTGCATTAAAGACTTGGAGGCACTACTTATGTGGGGTCAAAAGTATTATATATACCGACCACAAAAGTCTTCAACACATATTTAATCAGAAACAACTGAATATGAGGCAGCGTAGGTGGATTGAATTGTTGAATGATTACGACTTTGAGATTCGTTACCACTGATGTGAAGCGAGGTGTATATAAAATAGTTTATATTTTACTAAGAAAAACTATTAAATACGATACAATTTTCACAAGATATTTATTTATTTATAGAATGGATATACTTAAACCTTGCTACAACACTTATAGGCAGTGTACCTAATCGTACAGTAGTGTAGTTTTTAGTAAGTCCGGTTCGTTCCACAGGGAAATCTTTAAACAAAGCTCAACGCTATATTAGTTTATTTTTATAAAAATACAAACATATATATAAGTAATATTATTATTATAAAGGGGGGTTTTTACCGTTTAATGACCGGTTTGTCGATTTTAAAACTTTAGTCGCAGTTAAAACCTAATGTAAAATATAAAATACAAGACTTAAATTAAAGCGTAGAGTAAATAACGATAATGAAATTGCGAATAATAAAAGTGCGATAATTAAAAAGTACGATAATTAAAAGTGCGATTAAATAAAATAACAATAAATAAAAGTGCGATAATTAGAAGTGCGATTAAATATAAAATAAAGGAAATTGAATATGAAATAAAAGAATTATGCTTATTTAAACTTCCGTAATCATGATGTTTGACGTGTTGATTTTAGTTTTATGCCCATGGGTTAATTGTCCTTTGTCCTGGATTATTTAATATGTCCGTCTGGTTTTTGTCCATAACAGTCCATCAGTCATAAATATAAATTGCAAGTGTCCTTGTCAAATTATTATTATACCCGAAGATAAATATTCCAACTAATTGGGGATTCGAATTGTAACAAGGTTTTAATACTTTGTTTAATGAATACACCAGGTTATCGACTGTGTGTAAACCAAGGTTTTACTACTTTGTTAACAATTACACCAATTACCCTTGAATGTAATTTCACCCCTGTTTTAATTATTCTAGTGACTATTAATCCATTCCCGTGTCCGGTTAAATGAACGATTATTCGTACATATAAATACCCCGCCCATCGTGTCCGATCGAGTGTATATGGTAATTTATAGGGACGCCCAATTGTAAATCTTTATATTAACATTAACAAACTTTCATTTAGTTAAACAAATATAAAGCCCATTAATAGCCCATAGTCTAATTTCCACAAGTGTCGTTCTTTTGTCCAAACCCCAATTATGGTACAAAGCCCAATTACCCAATTTTAGTAATTAGCCCAACATCATGATTACTTCGTTTTAAATAAGCATAATAATAACTTAGCTACGAGACATTAATATAAAAAGGTTGAACATAACTTACAATGATTAAAAATAGCGTAGCGTTACACGGACAGAATTTCGACTTACACCCTTACAACATTCGCTAACATACCCTTATTATTAGAATTATAATTAAAATTAAAATTAAAATATAAATTATATATATATATATATCGTATATATTGAGAGAGATTAAAATTATGTGTAAAACTCGGCAGAAAACTGGCTTTATATAGGACCTGACCAACATTTGCACTCCATGCGACTCGCATGGATTTGTGCCTCTGGCCATGCGAGTCGCATGGCCACCCTGGATCCAGCCAAATTGCTTTGTTTTCTTCTTGCCGACGTAATATAATAATAATAATATATATAATATATAATTATATATAATTATATATATATTATATTATATTCTTGTGCATAGTAGACTAGATATTTTTGGTCCGTTGCGTCGGGCGTTTCTTCTTGGCTCAGGTCCCGGTTCCGGATTTTCGGACGTCTTCGCGTATTATTTTATATCGTGTACTTTGCGTTTTGTAACTTGTACTCTTGTCATTTTGAGACGTTCCTCATCAATATTTTGAACCTTTTTAGTTGTATCTTGTACTTTTTAGCTCTTTGGACCTTTTTGTCTTCAATTTGTCGAATCTGCCTTTTGTCTTCACTTTTTAATATTTAAACGAATATTGCTTGTAAATCGAACAATACCAACTAAAATCTTGTCTTTCTTGGGGAATAATGCTATGAAATATATGTTCGTTTTTAGCATTATCAAATATTCCCACACTTGAGCGTTGCTTGTCCTCAAGCAATATTGTCTTGAAATACTAGAATCACTTCTTTATTCTTCATACTTTGTACATCAGTGATTTCTATACGGCGGTATAAACAATGGTAATAACGATATGGTTTACAGTCCCACATGACTATAAAAATTTAGATCCATTAAGGAAATTGGATCTTTATGAAAACATTTGATCTTTTGAAATCTAGTTTTTACCCTAGATAAGTTTTCCGGAATAACCCTTTACCGGTGTTTGCAAAATATTTTTGTGGGTTTGGTGGGTTTCAGATTTGAAAATTTTAGCTCAAAACTTGCGGTTTTTTGTCACCCACTTGCTAACCTTGTATTTGGAAAGCAACACGTCCAGTTTACTTGTCCCGTATATTACCTTTCGGTAAACTACCGTCCGGTTGTAAAGGAAAGCGTTGAACAAGCAACTGTTAAGGCAATGTCCCGTGACATGCTTTTGATTATGGTCTATAACGTGTCGGACGCAATTACTATCCTTGGTAGGAGCAATAGTAAAAGCTCACCCTTATAATTTTTCGGTCTGGCACAAGGTCCTGTCTTTGACCATGCTATGCAACCACCGTTCTTATGGTTGACACCCGATTTAGTTCAGGTGACCTAATGAATTCCAGGTGAATTCCTAGGATTTTACGTTCAATGGTAATGAACGCATTGAAAATAGGGTTTTCAGAAAACAAATCGGTTTGTATTTTTGATCAAAATATTTTCTCGTTCAAGCTCGAGTTTAGATATCATTGAATTCCATGAGTTTGTAATTCTCAATCTTTAAGGTCAATCTCTAGGATTGAGTAATATCAGTCTTAAAAGCTGATTTTTAATCTTTAAGGAGATTATCCTTTCTGGGAATCTGATTCATTAGTCTTATCCAGCTAATTTGCATGGTGCCTCCCCATTGTACGAGATAAATCCTTCTCATGGTTAGGATAAATCTGACCACTTGGCGACCCTGTTTAATGCTGAGGTCCGTGGATTTCCTGCTGATTTTAGTGATGACTTTTCTAGATTTTTCGTCAACCTACAGCTGGTCTGAACGACAACTTCATGACCTAAATCAAGAAGCGCGTGTCTTTTTCGGAAGACTTTACTTCCTTTTAATGATGGAATTGATTCATCGTGTAGATCCATCTCTTCTTTTCTTTCATCGGGTAAAACAGTTTAGTTTAGTTCAAAGCAAAAGTATTTTCAGTTATTTGTTACAGATATATGTGGCATATGTTTAAAATAACTTGGTAAATTTTCCCACACTTGGCTTTTATTTTCCTTTTTATCGTCCTCTATTCCATTTTAAATGAATTTTGACATTTTAGTTTGTTTCTTAATTTATGTCCTTTCCGAGGTAACAATAATTTCGGTGTTAAAACCTAGTTTTATCGTTCATAAATATGTATAAACATGATTTGAATTCATTTAATTGAAAATTTTGAAAAATTTTACTAGAATTGGGTAGTCAGTATATAAGACTAGGGCTGTTCTTTTTTATCAGAGAGCACTAGATTCTAATACAACTACTGCTTTACTAGTATTTTTAATGGTAACCAAGTGTTTAATATAAAAATTTTAAAATCCGAAAGAATTTAACTCCTTCCCACACTTAAGATCTTGCAATGCCCTCATTTGCAAGAAATCAGTAACAATTTAAATTATTGAGGGTGATTTGTGTGAAAATGATTAAATTTTTACCAAAGTTTCCAAATATATTGGCATTTGTTTGCTGAATGATAAATGGTGCACGTCATTTGTTCATTCCGTCTTGTTGTTATTTCACATATATTTTGCATCATTGTCGTCAAAATTACTTGCTTTTGCTGAACTTAATGCCAGTCTTTGAAAACGCGTTGTTTTACCCTGTTTTGTGCATAAAATAGAATACATACAATACAAATATAATTATACATGCAATTTGAAATGGAACTTTGGCATCCCACTTTCAAACTATAAGAAAAATATTAGTACACAATAATAATAAGAATATCAAACATTACATAAACGTAATAAAATGTTAAGTGTTTAAAATAAAAAATAAAAATTACCAACTTATCTCTACTGATCAGGAGGTGGGTTAGGAGGATAATTAGGATAGGGATCCCAATTCATGTTCGCGTCCGGGTTCCATGGCTGATTATAGGTGAACTGGTATGCTGCGTCATAATCATATGAATCATAGGGTGGTCTCATTTCTGGCTGATGTGCGGGATAGTATGCGGGTCGGGTCGGATAATACATCTCGCCAGGCTGCAACTAGCTTATAATTTGGCGCTGATGATAATCCCATCGGCCATGCTCTCGTTGCCGGGAATGCTCGTAGTCATTCCGACGTTGCCATGCCTCGTACTGCATATGCCTATCATAGTTCGTCATGTATTCATCCTCCATACGAACGCCTAAATCAAGAGCAGTCTCCCGAACAACTCCTATAATGTTGTTCGCCTCTTCGATTTCATCATCCGAACCTCTTTCTACCTGTCGCTGAGGTCCCTCGTATCGATATACCCGACCACGTCTCATCAATAATACCCTTGCACCGTGATAAAGGTTTGAACTTATAGTTTCACCTCCGTCCTCTATTTCGTTCATTGGACCCCCTTGGTGCTTATCTACACCTAAATACTCTCCAATGAGAGTAATGAAAATACCACCACCTATAATACTCCCCGATTTCATCCCCGAAACTACATTAGCGAGATAATAACCAACACAATAGGGAATGTTAACGAAACTCCTCGGGTCTCTAATACACTTGAGGTAGAACAAATCGTTTACGGTCAATTTCTCCTTATTTCTTCCCCTTTGTGTAATTGTGTTTGCTAAGAATCTATGAATCACCCGGAGTTCAGCTCTGTCTATATCTAAGTATGTATGATTTCCACTGGCGTGAAATTCATTAAAGTGGGACATACGCCTCCAGATGGCGTTAATATCAAATTCCCTATCTACCCTTTCTCCTTGGGTAATCAGGCTATTACAGTCGGGGCTCAAAAGTTCAGCAGGGGTGTAAATCTGTAAGGCCCTAGCTAAATCTATCATGGACATTCTGTACATGCGTCCACCTAACAGAAATCTAATAAAGCTTCTATCATCTATCCTCCTAACATCACTGTTTAACTTAATAGTACTAAGTAATTCTATACACCATTCCCTATATATGGTTCTACGAATGAAAAATAGGCGCATCCAATCGTTAAACTGAGAATTACCATACCTTTGCACCAATAATTCCCGAATCGGTTCGGCAAGGTCAACTGTTTCCAAAGGTACCCAGTCAATTGCCCTTGGCATTTCAACAACCTTAAAGTAGAGAATGTGCATGTTCTTTTGATAATCTGGATACTCTATCCAACATCGATCAAATCTCAGATTTGGGTGTAACTGATCTTCATTAATGTCTAAGCTCAGAATCCTTTGATGTGGAGCGAATTGACGAAACTGATTCATGAATAATTGATCTTGATCGTGATATGGAATATGTTGCTCCTCCTGTTCTTCTTCTTCTTGTTGCATATGTTGTTCTTGTTCATGAAACATTTCCGGTTCGGGCTCTGGTTGCCTGGACGATGATGCTCCTGAACCTCCAGTATCGGCTCTCTGTAAAACACATTAAACACAAAAATTGTGCATCCAAATATGCATTAGTGTTAGCAAAATAATAACTTGAAACAATTATGATGACATGTTCAATTCATAACACATTTTATACACATTTTCTTAACAATAACAATTCTACACTTTTACATACGAAAATGTGTACAATGTTTTATCACATTTAAACTCTTAAACATGTCAACAATAATCATTATAGCAATTAAACACTTGTTACATGGCATTCAAATCAAACTAGTGCTCATTTTCATATTTTTGTCAAGTCTACACTTTGTCAAATAAGCATATACGAAAAATGTACATCAAGTTCATAAGCATTTATCTCAAATAACATGCCAAAATAATCACTACTAGCAATGAAACAAGTTTCAAATGGCCTTTATATCAAATTATCCAAGTTCATGAATTTTTAGACTTAAAAAGTCCACTTTAATTCTCAAAAACATGTTTAGGCTCAAAGTTTGGATCAATTAACTACCTAAACATGTTACACTACTTAATTTAGCAACAATTCATGACAAAAATCGGCCATAACCTGTTTATATCAAAAAGCCCCAAATTGCTCAAGAACACAAACCCTAGATTCTTAAAAATTTGAAGTTTTTAGCTTCAATTCATGTTAAATAGCTTCTATTTAGGATATACATGCATAATATAACAACAATTTAGCTCTAATTACACCTAAATTTAACAAAATCAAAATATAAAATTTCTAGCTCAAGAACACAAAAATTCGAATTTAAAGAGATTAGGGGTGAAATCTTTACCTTTCTCCTGAAGGGGTTGAGACTACTGAATCTAGGCATAATTGTTGTGAAGTTTTGCAAGAAATTTGGTGAAAAATGGCGGATTTTTTAGAGTATTTGGGTGCAAGTTCGTGTATATGTGTGTGTATTGTGAGAAAGAAACAGATTGCTGGAACTTTTGTATCTGACCAGTTTTTATTATCCATGCGAGTCGCATGGTTTCCTGCCCATCCCCATGCGACTCGCATGGGGGCCAATTCCAGGTATTTTTTTTTTTTTTTTTTTTTTTTTTTTTTTTTATTAAAACCTTAAGCTTTTAAAACATAAATTAAATAAAATTTTAAAAATTTTGTTTCTTTTTAAGATGAGGTCGTTTCGGGACGATGCCCTAGTCTGTCCCTCGACAAAATTTTAAAATTTTGTCATTTTCAAGCGATTGTTTTAAAAGCTTAGATTTTTGGATTTTTTAATTTTTTTGGCATACTTTAAATCAAAAAGATTAAAAATAATGATAATAAAAGTTCTCGTCCCTCCCTCGGGTAAAGCAATTTCGGTTCAAAGACCTAGTCTTCAACTTACGACGAATTTTAAAAATCATATTTTTAACTTAATGAGATAAAGTAAATTTTTGTTTTTAAATTCACACAACTTAAATATAAAATTCAAAATTTATATTAAAAATTCACACCAAACTTAAAATTTGAAATGCATAAAATTAAAAATTTATATTTTAAAAATTAAAAATTCACACCAAACTTAATTTAAAAATTTATAAATTCATATCAAACTTATATTAATTTTTCAAATATTTACAATTTTAAATATATTGTTTTTACAAAGTTTACAATATTAATTTAAGATTTAAATATTAATTTTAAAAACATGGTAAAAAATAAAAATAAAATTAAAAATCTTTTTGTCTTTTTATCCCACTTTAATCAATCAAATATTATCAAAAATATGCGCCCCTCTTTTCGGTAAAGTAATTTCGGTTCCAAGACCTAATTTAACTTATGACGAATTTTTGAAATATTTTGGGTTGATTGTTTAAAGATATTTATACCTTAAGAATAAACGTTAAATTTCGCAGTGATGTAATAAATTTTTGAATGATATCAATAATTTCGGTCGCCAAACCTAATTTTATTCAATACCAATTTAATACTTTTTAGCGAACAAATTAGCGTTTATTATCAAAAGGTTAAAAATAAAAATAAAAATAAAAACTGTACAGACATACCTGTGAAATAGATTTCTTAGTTATATGATCTATTCCATTCATAAGATAGTCGGTTTAATTGGTTTTCCATGGCTCCAAAGGCGTAACCTCGAGCATTCAGTGTCTTTTCTTCTAAACATATGAACGGTCCGTCTCTGCATAAAGTAACAAATTCGGTATTTGAATAGGTTTGATTATTTGAACATTTACCTCCATGTGACCATTTTCCGCATTTGTGACATCGTTCTAGGTGTCGTGCTCTTCTTTTCGCTGCGGATTTTGATTTTCCTTTACCAAATTGTAACTTATTATCTTCGCATCTGGATCCTTTTCTAACTCCGTCCATTCTTTCTCTGATTACTGATACTAATTCACTCGGTAGTATGTCATTATTACGTTTAGTGATCAAAGCGTGTAGCATTAGACCATGGTTTAGTTCACAGGCAGTCTTCATTTTGTAAAAACCTAAAAAAAAATAAAAATTCAGAATGGGGGGAGAAGACTAGTTCTTTAGGGTCTGCTAGGGAAAGACCATACGTGTTCCATTTTCGAGAACTACACGAAAACAGACAATCTAACTCTAACAGAAATACATATTATCCTTTAAAGACTTGATTCTCCCCACACTTAGTTAGCTGTGGTATCGAAATTGTGATTAACTTCGTTGTCGACTTCCATCGGACCATGTATGTAATGTTTAACTCTGTGACCATTAACTTTAAATTCAATCCCATTTGAATTTATTAATTCTATCGTTCCGTATGGGAAAACTCTTTTGACTATGAATGGTCCAGACCATCTTGATTTCAATTTTCCTGGAAATAGCTTGAATCGTGAATTGAAAAGAAGAACTCTGTCTCCTTCTTTAAATTCTTTTGAACTTCTGATTCTTTTATCATGCCATTTCTTCGTTCTTTCTTTATAGATTAACGAATTTTCGTATGCTTCATGTCTTAATTCTTCTAATTCGTTTAGTTGACTTAATCGTAGACGTCCAGCTTCATGTAAATCAAGATTACATGTCTTCAAAGCCCAAAATGCTTTGTGTTCAATTTCTACTGGAAGATGACATGCTTTTCCATAAACAAGTCTAAAAGGTGTGGTTCCAATTGGAGTTTTGTAGGCTGTTCTAAAAGCCCAGAGTGCATCCTCCAATTTAATGGACCATTCCTTCGGATTTGATCCTACGGTTTTCTCTAGAATACGTTTTAAAGCTCGGTTTGTATTTTCAACTTGTCCACTTGTTTGTGGATGATATGCGGTGGAGATTTTATGAGTTACTCCATATCTTTTAAGAACTTTCTCAAGTTGATTATTACAGAAATGAGTACCCCGATCACTTATTAAAGCTTTCGGTGTTCCAAACCTTGCAAAAAGACGTTTTAAAAAGTTGACTACAACTCGTGCATCGTTAGTTGGGAGAGCTTGTGCTTCCGCCCATTTAGATACATAATCAATGGCTACGAGTATATATAGATTATTATGAGATTTTGGAAATGGACCCATAAAGTCAATACCCCAAATGTCAAATACTTCACATACTTGGATGACATTTTGTGGCATTTCATCACGTTGACTTATTTTTCCGGCCCTTTGACATGCATCACAGGATTTGCAAAGAAGGTGTGCGTCTTTGTAAATTGTAGGCCAATAGAATCCAGCTTCATAAACTTTTCTTGCTGTTAGTTGAGGCCCATAATGCCCTCCTGTTGGTCCTGTGTGACAATGGTTTAAAATTTTACAAGCTTCATCTCCAAATACACATCGGCGTATTATTCCATCGGGACAACTTTTAAACAGATGTGGATCTTCCCAGAAATAGTGTTTTATATCACTGAAGAATTTCTTTCGTCTTTGGTACGATAATCCTTTTTCAAGGAATCCACAAACTAAGTAGTTTGCATAGTCTGCAAACCATGGGATTTCTTTATAATCTATCTTCAATAGATATTCATCAGGAAAGTTGTCTTGTATGGCTGATTCATTTAGAACTTCTAATTCGGGATTTTCAAGACGAGAAAGATGATCAGCGGCGAGATTTTCTGCTCCTCTTTTATCTCGGATTTCAATATCAAACTCTTGTAAGAGTAAGATCCAACGGATTAATCTTGGTTTAGCATCTTGTTTTGAAAATAGGTATCTAAGAGCAGAATGGTCGGTATAGACCACCGTTTTTGCTAGAACGAGATATGATCGAAATTTGTCAAAAGCAAAGACAATAGCAAGGAGTTCTTTTTCAGTAGTTGTATAGTTCGTTTGTGCTCCTTGTAACGTCTTACTAGCATAATATATAGGTTGAAATCGTTTTTCAATCCTTTGTCCTAAAACGGCTCCCATTGCAAAATCACTTGCATCGCACATTAGTTCAAATGGTAGATTCCAATTTGGTGTTATCATGATTGGTGCATTAGTGAGTTTTTCTTTAAGAATATTAAAAGATTTGATACACTCATCTGAAAAGATGAATGGCGCATCCTTTTCTAGGAGTTTATTCATAGGAGTGGCAATTTTAGAAAAATCTTTTATGAAACGTCGGTAAAAACCGGCATGCCCTAGAAAACTCCTAACTCCTCTAACATTGGTGAGATGTGGAAGTTTAGCAATTACATCTACTTTAGCTCTATCCACTTCAATTCCTTCTTTTGAAATTTTATGTCCAAGAACGATGCCTTCTTTAACCATGAAATGGCATTTCTCCCAATTAAGTACTAGATTTGATTTTTCGCATCTAATTAGCATTCGTTCCAGATTAACTAGACATGATTTAAATGTATCACCGAAGACTGAAAAGTCATCCATGAATACTTCCATGCATTCTTCTATCATGTCGTGAAAAATCGCCATCATACACCTTTGAAAGGTTGCAGGGGCGTTACAAAGTCCAAATGGCATGCGTTTGTAAGCAAAAGTACCATAAGGGCACGTGAATGTGGTTTTCTCTTGGTCCTCGGGTGCTATTGGAATTTGAAAATATCCGGAAAATCCATCTAGAAAACAATAGTAACTATTTCCGGCTAATCTTTCCAACATTTGATCTATGAAAGGTAAGGGAAAGTGATCTTTTCTGGTGGCGTCATTTAATTTTCTATAATCAATACATACACGCCATCCTGTTACAGTCCTAGTAGGAATAAGCTCATTTTTCTCATTTGTGATGACAGTCATGCCACCCTTCTTAGGCACGCATTGAACTGGGCTTACCCATGGACTATCAGAGATTGGATATATTAAACCTGCATCTAGCAGTTTAATAATCTCTTTCTTAACTACATCTTGCATATTAGGATTTAGTCTTCGTTGACGTTGCACATATGTTTTATGACCTTCTTCCATAAGGATTTTATGTGTGCAATACGAAGGACTTATTCCTTTAATATCATGAATCTTCCATGCAATGGCTGGTTTATGAGCTTTCAACACAGAAATGAGTTGTGATTTTTCATTTTCAGTAAGAGAAGACGATATTATTACAGGTAATTCAGATTCACCATGTAAATAAGCGTATTCCAAATGGTTTGGAAGTGGCTTTAACTCTAATTTCGGAGGTTCTTCTATCGATGATTTATATCGATATCTGTCTTCTTCTTTTAGCATTTGAATTTCTTCTGTTGTTGGTTCATATCCATTAGCTATAAGTGTAGCTAACATTTCAGCTTCATCAATTGGTTCATTACCTTCTCCTAAAGAACATTCTCCTGTTCCTTGTAATTCTGGAAATTCTTCTAATAACTCTGCATGTGCATCTATAGTTTGAATATAATAACATGTATCATCTGCAGATTGTGGTTGTTGCATTGCTCTATCAACTGAAAAGGTAACACTCTCATCCTCTATACTTAGGGTCAGTTTCTTACCGAACACGTCTTTCATTGCTTTAGCCGTGTTTAAGAATGGTCTTCCTAATATGAGAGGAACTTGAGAATCTTCTTCCATGTCCAAAACAACAAAATCTACTGGAAATACTAAAGTACCAACTTTAACTAGCATGTTCTCCATTATCCCTCTAGGATATTTTACTGATCGGTCGGCTAGTTGTATACTTATTCTTGTTGGTTTCAATTCTCCAAGGTCTAGTTTAGCGTATAGTGAATACGGCATTAGATTTATACTAGCACCTAAGTCTGCCAATGCTTCTATTGAACTAAGACTACCCAGAAAACATGGAATTGTGAAACTTCCTGGATCAGATAATTTTTCTGGTATCTTATTCAACAGCACTGCTGAACAATTAGCATTCATAGTAACAGCCGAGAGTTCTTCCATTTTCTTTCTATTCGTGATTAGATCTTTCAAGAATTTAGCATATCTTGGCATTCCTGAAATCACATCAATGAAAGGAAGATTTACATTTATCTGTTTAAACATATCCAAGAATTTGGATTGCTCGGCTTCAAGTTTTTCTTTCTTCATTTTACTCGGATAAGGAAGTGGTGGTTGGTATGGTTTAACATAAGGTTTATCCTTAACTGTGTTATTTTCATTAACCTTTTCAACTACCGGTTCTTTTTCCTTATCTTGATCAGGTTGTGGTTCTTGTAGAGTAGGAATAGTTTCATCAGAAGTTACAGGTATTTCAGGTGGTTTAAGTGTTGTACCACTTCTTGTGGTAATAGCTTTAGCTGTTTCATTCCGGGGGTTAGCATTTGTATCACTAGGTAAACTTCCCGGTTTTCTTTCACCTATTAACCTTGCTAGGTTACTTACTTCTTGTTCCAGATTTTGAATAGAAGCTTGTTGATTTCTAAATGCTTGAGCATTTTGTTCATTGGTTTGTTTTTGAGATGTGAAAAACTGCATTTGAGTTTCAACTAGCTTCGTCATCATATCTTCTAAATTTGGCTTTTTATCATCGGTTTGTTGTGGTGGTTTGTTTTGAAAATTCGGTCTTTGCTGATTATAAGTATTATTGGATACTTGTTGATTGCTAGGACCTTGTTGGTTGTTGTATGGAATATTTCGGTTATAATTCTGGTTTTGATTGTAAATCGGTCTTGGCGGTTGATAATTATTCTGATAATTATTTCCAGGCCTTTGTTTTATGTATGAAATATTCTCTCTTTGTTCCATTGTTAATTCAATACTGAGACAATCTTTTGTCAAATGTGGTCCTCCACACTGCTCACAACTAATTCGTATTGAGTGAATATCCTTAGTCATCTTTTCCATTCGTCTCTCGAAAGCATCTATCTTTGCGGAAAAGGAATCTAAGTCATGACTAGAATCGGCTCTAGCTGCTTTAGATGATCTAATGATATCTTTTTCTTGGTGCCACTCATGTGAGTGGGAAGCAGTGTTATCAATAATTTTGTAAGCATCAGTTTCGGTTTTCTTCATAATAGAACCACCAGCTGCTATATCTATGTCTTTTCTTGTAGTGATGTCGCATCCTTGGTAGAATATTTGTACTATTTGACAGGTGTCTAAACCATGTTGCGGACATCCTCTTAATAACTTTCCATATCTTGTCCACGCCTCATATAGAGTTTCATTTGGCTTCTGTGTGAACGTAACAATTTCTGCTTGAAGTCTTACGGCTTTAGATGCAGGAAAGAATTGTTTAAGAAATTTGTCAATTAAAACGTCCCATGTATCGATCGCCCCTTCAGGTAACGATTCCAACCAATCTTTGGCTTCTCCCTTTAAAGTCCAGGGAAATAACATGAGATATATCTGTTCATCCTCCACTTCTCGGATTTTAAATAGTGTACAGATCCTATTAAAGGTACGTAGATGTTCATTTGGATCTTCCTTCGGCGCACCACTAAATTGGCATTGATTAGTCACCATGTGTAGAATTTGTCCTTTGATTTCATAATCTGGCGCATTAATGTCTGGATGAGTAATTGCGTGACCTTGGCCAGTGCGTTTAGCTCTCATTCGGTCTTCCATACTTAAAGGTTCCAGATTCTCCATAATTGAATTTGTTGAATCGGAATCACTAGATGCTTCAGATTTAATGGTTCGTTCCTCAACAATCTCTGTTTGAATGATTGGTGGCTCCGGAGGAAAGTTTAGTGGTTCAGGATCTATGAACCGTTCCTGAATATTTTCTGGATTCTCAATTGTGAGGTTTGTTTCAAAAACTAGATTATCGGAAATTTGAACTGAAGTACTTGGTCGACTGGATGACGATTCTAAAGAAAAATCAACGGCGGTTATATTTGTTAAACGATGTCTTGATCGAGTTACAGTTGGTGAACGTACAAAAGGTGATGAACGTCTTGCTCGGTGCATTCACTGAATATCCTATTAGTTTTTAAAAGGAAAGAAAAATTATAATAAGTTATCCAATCAATAGACTTTTCTGATTTTGCCCACGTTTCGAATAGCCAAAAGATGCAGCAGAGGGGCAGGATTCGTTTGGTCTCAATATAATTGAGGACTGTTTGGCTCCAATAACCCGGTCCACGTACAAATCCAACTATTACTACGAACCAGAAAATTTTGATGTCTATCAATTTAACTACTCAAAATAAATTTTCGTAATTTTAAGAAATTTAGATAAGAAGTAGAATAAAATTCTAAGTCCTAAAAACTAGAATGGCGAGAAATAAGAAAGACAAAGAGTTCGTCGCAAAAGGTCGAAAAAGAAAAATGGTTGAAAAATAAAAGGTGACGGAAAAATAAAAGAAACTTATAAAAACTTAAAAATACTTAACTAATTTAACCTTATTACTACAACTAACTTAAAATTATAATCGCAAATTGATATTACTAATTGGAATGATAATTGATACATAGTAAAAGGTCTAAAAATATTAAAGCTTACAGGAAAAACTAAATTCCAAATGGAAATAACTTAAAAAAAAAACTAAAACTTAAAAAGGCGTCGCAAAATTCTAAAGCACCTAAATCTTAGTCTAAAGAAAAAGCACTTAAGGAATTCTACGGCAAAGCCTAAAAATCTAGGAGTAAAAATAACTATAGCAAAAACTAAGTTTAAAATTAAAAATGAGCTAAAAAATACAAATATTACGCTACAACGATTAAAAAGGTACAAAATATAAAAATATACAAAAAGTTGTAAAAAGTACAATTTTTATAAAAATATTATTTTTATATTATTTATTTAATAAAACTACAAATTTTACAATTTAATAAAACTAATTAAAACTAAATACAACAAATTAAATAAAAAGTAAAATTAAAACTAAAACTAATAATAATAATAATAATAATAAGGTTTAGGGTTTAATAATAATAATTAAATAATAACCGTAATAAATGCGTTTTTAGGGTTTGGTTGTGGTCTTGTCAGACCCCTCATGCGAGTCGCATGATTTAAGGGGGTGGATCATGTGAGTCGCATGGACACCCTGAACTGGTTCAATTGGACTGGTTCAAATGACAGGTCACGTAATATTTATTATTTATTTATATTTTTCTGTTTTATATTTAAAAGATAAATATATATATAATTAAAATAAAACTTAGTTTTAAAAACTAAAAATATACTTAAAATACTTTATAATTTTGTAAAAATAAAAGAAAAACTTAAAAATACACTTTAAAATATATATATTTTTTTTTCGATTTTAAAAGATTTTTTTTTTTTTATATATTTTTTTATTTTTTTTTTTAAAATATAAATTTTACAAAAACTAATTATAACTTAAAAATTAAAAATTATAACGTTTCGCTTTGGCGAATGTCCCCGGCAGCGGCGCCAAAAATACTTGATGTGAAGCGAGGTGTATATAAAATAGTTTATATTTTACTAAGAAAAACTATTAAATACGATACAATTTTCACAAGATATTTATTTATTTATAGAATGGATATACTTAAACCTTGCTACAACACTTATAGGCAGTGTACCTAATCGTACAGTAGTGTAGTTTTTAGTAAGTCCGGTTCGTTCCACAGGGAAATCTTTAAACAAAGCTCAACGCTATATTAGTTTATTTTTATAAAAATACAAACATATATATAAGTAATATTATTATTATAAAGGGGGGTTTTTACCATTTAATGACCGGTTTGTCGATTTTAAAACTTTAGTCGCAGTTAAAACCTAATGTAAAATATAAAATACAAGACTTAAATTAAAGCGTAGAGTAAATAACGATAATGAAATTGCGAATAATAAAAGTGCGATAATTAAAAAGTACGATAATTAAAAGTGCGATTAAATAAAATAACAATAAATAAAAGTGCGATAATTAGAAGTGCAATTAAATATAAAATAAAGGAAATTGAATATGAAATAAAAGAATTATGCTTATTTAAACTTCCGTAATCATGATGTTTGACGTGTTGATTTTAGTTTTATGCCCATGGGTTAATTGTCCTTTGTCCTGGATTATTTAATATGTCCGTCTGGTTTTTGTCCATAACAGTCCATCAGTCATAAATATAAATTGCAAGTGTCCTTGTCAAATTATTATTATACCCGAAGATAAATATTCCAACTAATTGGGGATTCGAATTGTAACAAGGTTTTAATACTTTGTTTAATGAATACACCAGGTTATCGACTGTGTGTAAACCAAGGTTTTACTACTTTGTTAACAATTACACCAATTACCCTTGAATGTAATTTCACCCCTGTTTTAATTATTCTAGTGACTATTAATCCATTCCCGTGTCCGGTTAAATGAACGATTATTCGTACATATAAATACCCCGCCCATCGTGTCCGATCGAGTGTATATGGTAATTTATAGGGACGCCCAATTGTAAATCTTTATATTAACATTAACAAACTTTCATTTAGTTAAACAAATATAAAGCCCATTAATAGCCCATAGTCTAATTTCCACAAGTGTCGTTCTTTTGTCCAAACCCCAATTATGGTACAAAGCCCAATTACCCAATTTTAGTAATTAGCCCAACATCATGATTACTTCGTTTTAAATAAGCATAATAATAACTTAGCTACGAGACATTAATATAAAAAGGTTGAACATAACTTACAATGATTAAAAATAGCGTAGCGTTACACGGACAGAATTTCGACTTACACCCTTACAACATTCGCTAACATACCCTTATTATTAGAATTATAATTAAAATTAAAATTAAAATATAAATTATATATATATATATATATCGTATATATTGAGAGAGATTAAAATTATGTGTAAAACTCGGCAGAAAACTGGCTTTATATAGGACCTGACCAACATTTGCACTCCATGCGACTCGCATGGATTTGTGCCTCTGGCCATGCGAGTCGCATGGCCACCCTGGATCCAGCCAAATTGCTTTGTTTTCTTCTTGCCGACGTAATATAATAATAATAATATATATAATATATAATTATATATAATTATATATATATTATATTATATTCTTGTGCATAGTAGACTAGATATTTTTGGTCCGTTGCGTCGGGCGTTTCTTCTTGGCTCAGGTCCCGGTTCCGGATTTTCGGACGTCTTCGCGTATTATTTTATATCGTGTACTTTGCGTTTTGTAACTTGTACTCTGGTCATTTTGAGACGTTCCTCATCAATATTTTGAACCTTTTTAGTTGTATCTTGTACTTTTTAGCTCTTTGGACCTTTTTGTCTTCAATTTGTCGAATCTACCTTTTGTCTTCACTTTTTAATATTTAAACGAATATTGCTTGTAAATCGAACAATACCAACTAAAATCTTGTCTTTCTTGGGGAATAATGCTATGAAATATATGTTCGTTTTTAGCATTATCAACCACCCAGGGAAGGCAAATGTGGTAGCCGACGCCTTGAGCAGAAAGGACAGAGAACCCATTCGAGTAAAATCTATGAATATAATGATTCACACTAACCTTACTACTCAAATAAAGGAGGCGCAACAAGGAGTTTTAAAAGAGGTAAATTTAAAGGATGAAATACCCAAAGGATCAGAGAAGCACCTTAATATTCGGGAAGACGGAACCCGGTATAGGGCTGAAAGAATTTGGGTACCAAAATTTGGAGATATGAGAGAAATGGTACTTAGAGAAGCTCATAAAACCAGATACTCAATACATCCTGGAACGGGGAAGATGTACAAAGATCTCAAGAAACATTTTTGGTGGCCGGGTATGAAAGCCGATGTTACTAAATATGTAGGAGAATGTTTGACGTGTTCTAAGGTCAAAGCTGAGCATCAGAAACTATCAGGTCTACTTCAACAACCCGAAATCCCGGAATGGAAATGGGAAAATATTACCATGGATTTCATCACTAAATTGCCAAGGACTGCAAGTGGTTTTGATACTATTTGGGTAATAGTTGATCGTCTCACCAAATCAGCACACTTTCTGCCAATAAGAGAAGATGACAAGATGGAGAAGTTAGCACGACTGTATTTGAAGGAAGTCGTCTCCAGACATGGAATACCAATCTCTATTATCTCTGATAGGGATGGCAGATTTATTTCAAGATTCTGGCAGACATTACAGCAAGCATTGGGAACTCGTCTAGACATGAGTACTGCCTATCATCCACAAACTGATGGGCAGAGCGAAAGGACGATACAAACGCTTGAAGACATGCTACGAGCTTGTGTTATTGATTTCAGAAACAGTTGGGATCGACATCTACCGTTAGCAGAATTTTCCTACAACAACAGCTACCATTCAAGCATTGAGATGGCGCCGTTTGAAGCACTTTATGGTAGAAAGTGCAGGTCTCTGATTTGTTGGAGTGAAGTGGGGGATAGACAGATTACGGGTCCGGAGATAATACAAGAAACTACCGAGAAGATCATCCAAATTCAACAACGGTTGAAAACCGCCCAAAGTCGACAAAAGAGCTACGCTGACATTAAAAGAAAAGATATAGAATTTGAAATTGTAGTGATGGTCATGCTTAAAGTTGCACCTTGGAAAGGCGTTGTTTGATTTGGTAAACGAGGGAAATTAAATCCAAGGTATATTGGACCATTCAAGATTATAGATCGTGTCGGACCAGTAGCTTACCAACTGGAGCTACCTCAACAACTCGCGGCTGTACATAACACTTTCCACGTCTCAAATTTGATGAAATGTTTTGCTAAAGAAGATCTCACTATTCCGTTGGACGAAATCCAAATCAATGAAAAATTTTAATTCATTGAAGAACCCGTCGAAATAATGGATCGTGAGGTTAAGAGACTGAAACAAAACAATATACCGATTGTTAAGGTTCAATGGAATGCTCGTAGAGGACCCAAGTTCACTTAGGTGCGTGAAGATTAGATGAAGAAGAAATATCCGCATTTATTTCCAGAAGATACGTCAACACCTCCAACTGCTTAAAATTTCGGGACGAAATTTATTTAACGGGTAGGTACTGTAGTGACCCGAAATTTTCCATGTTTATATATATATTAAATGAAATTGTTATTTACATGATTAAGTGTTTCCAACATGTTAAGCAATCAAACTTGTTAAGACTTGATTAATTGAAATAGGTTTCATATAGACAATTGACCACCCAAGTTGACCGGTGATTCACGAACGTTAAAATTTGTAAAAACTATACGATGACATATATATGGTTATATATATAGTTAACATGATTTTATTATAAGTATGTATCTCATTAGGTATTTTAACAATGAGTTATATACATAAAAATGAGACTATTAATTTAAGAAACTCGAAAATGATATATATAACGATTATCGTTATAACAACGTCTTACTAGGTACATATGAATCATATTAAAATATTGATACAATTGGTTAATTATGTTAAATGATAAGTAAATATATTATTAAGTGTATTAACAATGAAATACATATGTAAAAATAAGACTACTAACTTAATGATTTCGAAACGAGACATATATGTAACGATTATCGTTGTAACGGCATTTAACGGTATATATATCATACTAAGATATATTATATATCATAATATCATGATAATATAACAATTTAACATCTCATTTGTTATAATAAACAATGAGTTAACAACATTCAACAAGATCGTTAACCTAAAGGTTTCAAAACAACATTTACATGTAACGACTAACGATGACTTAACGACTCAGTTAAAATGTATATACATGTAGTGTTTTAATATGTATTCATACACTTTTGAAAGACTTCAAGACACTTATCAAAATACTTCTACTTAACAAAAATGCTTACAATTACATCCTCGTTCAGTTTCATCAACAATTCTACTCGTATGCACCCGTATTCGTACTAGTACAATACACAGCTATTTACACTCCAATGATCAGCTCTTAGCTGACCATGTGAGTCACCTAACACATGTAGGAACCATCATTTGGCAACTAGCATGAAATATCTCATAAAATTACAAAAATATGAGTAATCATTCATGACTTATTTACATGAAAACAAAATTACATATCCTTTATATCTAATCCATACACCAACGACCAAAAACACCTACAAAAACTTTCATTCTTCAATTTTTTTCATCTAATTGATCTCTCTCAAGTTCTATCTTCAAGTTCTAAGTGTTCTTCATAAATTCCAAAAGTTCTAGTTTCATAAAATCAAGAATACTTCCAAGAGTGAAAGTTTACTTCCAAGTTTTCTAAATTCATTCCAAGTAATCATCCAAGATCAAGAAACCTTTGTTACTTACAGTAGGTTATCTTTCTAATACAAGGTAAAAATCATATTCAAACTTTAATTCAATTTCTATAACTATAACAATCTTATTTCGAGTAGAAATCTTACTTGAAATTGTTTTTGTGTCATGATTCTGCTTCAAGAACTTTCAAGCCATCCAAGGATCCTTTGAAGCTAGATCTATTTTTCTAATTTTCAGTAGGTTTATCCAAGGAACTTAAGGTAGTAATGATGTTCATAACATCATTCGATTCATACATATAAAGCTATCTTATTCGAAGGTTTAAACTTGTAATCACTAGAACATAGTTTAGTTAATTCTAAATTTGTTGCAAATAAAAGTTAATCCTTCTAACTTGACTTTTAAAATCAACTAAACACGTGTTCTATATCTATATGATATGCTAACTTAATGATTTAAAACCTGGAAACACGAAAAACACCGTAAAACCGGCTTTACGCCGTCGTAGTAACACCGCGGGCTGTTTTGGGTTAGTTAATTAAAAACTATGATAAACTTTGATTTAAAAGTTGTTATTCTAGGAAAATGATTTTTATTATGAACATGAAACTATATCCAAAAATTATGGTTAAACTCAAAGTGAAAGTATGTTTTCTAAAATGGTCATCTAGACGTCGTTCTTTCGACTGAAATGACTACCTTTACAAAAACGACTTGTAACTTATTTTTCCGACTATAACCCTATACTTTTTCTATTTAGATTCATAAAATAGAGTTCAATATGAAACCATAGCAATTTGATTCACTCAAAACGGATTTAAAATGAAGAAGTTATGGGTAAAACAAGATTGGATAATTTTTCTCATTTTAGCTACGTGAAAATTGGTAACAAATCTATTCCAACCATAAGTTAATCAACTTGTATTGTATATTATGTAATCTTGAGATATCATAGACACGTATACAATGTTTCGACCTATCATGTCGACACATCTATATATATTTCGGAACAACCATAGACACTCTATATGTGAATGTTGGAGTTAGTTATACAGGGTTGAGGTTGATTCCAAAATATATATAGTTTGAGTTGTGATCAATACTGAGATACGTATACACTGGGTCGTGGATTGATTCAAGATAATATTTATCGATTTATTTCTGTACATCTAACTGTGGACAACTAGTTGTAGGTTACTAACGAGGACAGCTGACTTAATAAACTTAAAACATCAAAATATATTAAAAGTGTTGTAAATATATTTTGAACATACTTTGATATATATGTATATATTGTTTTAGGTTCGTGAATCAACCAGTGGCCAAGTCTTACTTCCCGACGAAGTAAAAATCTGTGAAAGTGAGTTATAGTCCCACTTTTAAAATCTAATATTTTTGGGATGAGAATACATGCAGGTTTTATAAATGATTTACAAAATAGACACAAGTACGTGAAACTACATTCTATGGTTGAATTATCGAAATCGAATATGCCCCTTTTTATTAAGTCTGGTAATCTAAAAATTAGGGAACAGACACACTAATTGACGCGAATCCTAAAGATAGATCTATTGGGCCAAACAAACCCCATCCAAAGTACCGGATGCTTTAGTACTTTGAAATTTATATCATATCCGAAGGGTGTCCCGGAATGATGGGGATATTCTTATATATATGCATCTTGTTAATGCCGGTTACCAGGTGTTCACCATATGAATGATTTTTATCTCTATGTATGGGATGTGTATTGAAATATAAAATCTTGTGGTCTATTGTTACGATTTGATATATATAGGTTAAACCTATAACTCACCAACATTTTTTTTGACATTTAAAGCATGTTTATTCTCAGGTGAATACTAAGAGCTTCCGCTGTTGCATACTAAAATAAGGACAAGATTTGGAGTCCATGTTTGTATGATATTGTGTAAAAACTGCATTCAAGAAACTGATTTCGATGTAACATATTTGTATTGTAAACCATTATGTAATGGTCGTGTGTAAACAGGATATTTTAGATTATCATTATTTGATAATCTACGTAAAGCTTTTTAAACCTTTATTTATGAAATAAAGGTTATGGTTTGTTTTAAAAATGAATGCAGTCTTTGAAAAACGTCTCATATAGAGGTCAAAACCTCGCAACGAAATCAATTAATATGGAACCTTTTAACAATATGCATATAAGAATATCCCCTATAATTCCGGGACACCCTTCGGATATGATATAAATTTCGAAGTACTGAAGCATCCGGTACTTTGGATGGGGTTTGTTAGGCCCAATAGATCTATCTTTAGGATTCGCGTCAATTAGGGTGTCTGTTCCCTAATTCTTAGATTACCAGACTTAATAAAAAGAGGAATATTCGATTTCGATAATTCAACCATAGAATGTAGTTTCACGTACTTGTGTCTATTTTGTAAATCATTTATAAAAGCGCATGTATTCTCAGTCCCAAAAATATATATTGCAAAAGCATTTAAAAAGGAAGTAATGAAACTCACCTAATGTATTTTGTAGTAAAAATACATAGAATGACATTGAACAAGTATAGGGTTGGCCTCGGATTCACGAACCTATATCATGTATATATCAACACATATCACATTTAATCGACTAAGTTTATTTATATTATGTAATGTATTAAGTGTAGTGACCCGAACTTTTCCATGTTTATATATATTAAATGAAATTATTATTTACACGATTAAGTGTTTCCAACATGTTAAGCAATCAAACTTGTTAAGACTTGATTAATTGAAATAGGTTTCATATAGACAATTGACCACCCAAGTTGACCGGTAATTCACGGACGTTAAAACTTGTAAAAACTATATGATGACATATATATGGTTATATATATAGTTAACATGATATTATGATAAGTAAACATATCATTAAGTATATTAACAATGAACTACATATGTAAAAACAAGACTACTAACTTAATGATTTTGAAACGAGACATATATGTAACGATTATCGTTGTAACGACATTTAATGTATATATATCATATTAAGAGATATTCGTACATCATAATATCATGATAATATAATAATTTAAAATCTTTTTTGATATTATAAACATTGGGTTAACAACATTTAACAAGGTCGTTAACCTAAAGGTTTCAAAACAACAGTTACATGTAACGACTAACGATGACTTAACGACTCAGTTAAAATGTATATACATGTAGTGTTTTAATATGTATTCATACACTTTTGAAACAATTCAAGACACTTATCAAAATACTTCTACTTAACAAAAATGCTTACAATTACATCCTCGTTCAGTTTCATCAACAATTCTACTCGTATGCACCCGTATTCGTACTCGTACAATACACAGCTTTTAGATGTATGTACTATTGGTATATACACTCCAATGATCAGCTGTTAGCAGCTCATGTAAGTCACCTAACACATTTGGGAACCATCATTTGGCAACTAGTATGAAATATTTCATAAAATTACAAAAATATGAGTAATCATTCATGACTTATTTACATGAAAACAAAATTACATATCCTTTATATCTAATCCATACACCAACGACCAAAAACACCTACAAACACTTTCATTCTTCAATTTTCTTCATCTAATTGATCTCTCTTAAGTTCTATCTTCAAGTTCTAAGTGTTCTTCATAAATTCTAAAAGTTCTAGTTTCATAAAATCAAGAATACTTCCAAGATTGCAAGTTTACTTCCAAGTTTTCTAAATCCATTCCAAGTAATCATCCAAGATTAAGAAACCTTTGTTACTTACAGTAGGTTATCTTTCTAATACAAGGTAATAATTATATTCAAACTTTAATTCAATTTCTATAACTATAACAATCTTATTTCGAGTGGAAATCTTACTTGAAATTGTTTTCGTGTCATGATTCTGCTTCAAGAACTTTCAAGCCATCCAAGGATCCTTTGAAGCTAGATCCATTTTTCTCATTTCCAGTAGATTTATCCAAGGAACTTGAGGTAGTAATGATGTTCATAACATCATTCGATTCATACATAAAAAGCTGTCTTATTCAACGTTATAAACTTGTAATCACTAGAACATAGTTTAGTTAATTCTAAACTTGTTCGCAAATAAAGTTAATCCTTCTAACTAGAATTTTAATATCAACTAAACACATGTTATATATCTATATGATATGCTAACTTAATGATTTAAAACCCGAAAACACGATAAACACCATAAAACTGGATATACGCCGTCGTAGTAAAACCGGGGGCTATTTTGGTTGGGATAATTAAAAGCTAAGAAGAACTTTGATTTAAAAGCTATACTTCTGTAAAAATGATTTTTCTTATGAACATGAAACTATATCCAAAAATCATGGTTAAACTCAAAGTGAAAGTATGTTTTTCAAAATCGTCATCAAGATGTCGTTCTTTCGACAGAAATGACTACCTCTTTCAAAAACAACTTGTAACTTGTATTTCTGACTATAAACTTATACTTTTTCCTTTTAGATTCATAAAGTTAATTTCAATACGAAACCGTGGCCACTGGAATCACTCAAAACGGATTAGAAACGAAGAAATGGCGAGTAAAACAAGATTGATAAAAACTACTCATTTTACCTACGTGAAAGTTAGTAATAAATCAATTCCAACCATAACCTAATCAACTTATATTGTATATTATGTAATCTTGAGATACCATAGACACGTATACAATGTTTCGACCTATCATGTCGACCCATGTATATATATATTGCGGAACAACCATAGACATTCTATATGTGAATGTTGGAGTTAGCTATACAGGGTTGAGGTTAATTCCAAAATATATATATAGTTTGAGTTGTGATCAATACTGAGATACGTATACACTGGGTCGTGGATTGATTCAAGATAATATTTATCGATTTATTTCTGTACATCTAACTGTGGACAACTAGTTGTAGGTTACTAACGAGGACAGCTGACTTAATAAACTTAAAACATCAAAATGTATTAAAAGTTTTGTAAATATATTTTGAACATACTTTGATATATATGTATATATTATTATAGGTTTGTGAATCAACCAGTGGCCAAGTCTTACTTCCCGACGAAGTAAAAATCTGTGAAAGTGAGTTATAGTCCCACTTTTAAAATCTAATATTTTTGGGATGAGAATACATGCAGGTTCTATAAATGATTTACAAAATAGACACAAGTACGTGAAACTACATTCTATGGTTGAATTATCGAAATCGAATATGCCCCTTTTTATTAAGTCTGGTAATCTAAGAATTAGGGAACAGACACCCTAATTGACGCGAATCCTAAAGATAGATCTATTGGGCCTAACAAACCTCATCCAAAGTACTGGATGCTTTAGTACTTCGAAATTTATATCATATCCGAAGGGTGTCCAGGAATGATGGGGATATTCTTATATATGCATCTTGTTAATGTCGGTTACCAGGTGTTCACCATATGAATTATTTTTATCTCTATGTATGGGATGTGTATTGAAATATGAAATCTTGTGGTCTATTGTTACGATTTGATATATATAGGTTAAACCTATAACTCACCATCATTTTTGTTGACGTTTAAAACATGTTTATTCTCAGGTGAATACTAAGAGCTTCCGCTGTTGCATACTAAAATAAGGACAAGATTTGGAGTCCATGTTTGTATGATATTGTGTAAAAACTGCATTCAAGAAACTGATTTCGATCTAACATATTTGTATTGTAAACCATTATGTAATGGTCGTGTGTAAACAAGATATTTTAGATTATCCTTATTTGATAATCTACGTAAAACTTTTTAAACCTTTATTTATGAAATAAAGGTTATGGTTTGTTTTAAAAATGAATGCAGTATTTGAAAAACGTCTCATATAGAGGTCAAAACCTCGCAACGAAATCAATTAATATGGAACGTTTTTAATCAATAAAATGGGACATTTCAGTTGGTATCAGAGCGTTGGTCTTAGAGAACCAGAACTTTGCATTAGTGTGTCTTATCGAGTTTGTTAGGATGCATTAGTGAGTCTGGACTTCGACCGTGTTTACTTGGAAAAAAAAAAGATTGCTTAACAAATTTTGTTGGAAACTATATATTTTTAACATGTGAATATTATGTGATATATTAATCTCTTATCGTGTTTGATATTATGTGATATATGTCTACCTCTAGAACTAGTCCCATTGACTCACCTAATAATAATGAAGAGTCAAATGTAAATTGGAATGATTCGTGGACTGATTCACAAGTTCCCGAAGAGGAACCGAAAGAAGAGTCAGAACCGGAAGAAGAATCGGAACCGGAAGAAGAACCAGTGGGGGAAATAATAAACCGGTTAAGTAGAAGAAAATCCTCAACCAACCGACCAAAGTTAATTATGGTCAACGGTGTTTCCGCCAAGGAAGCAAAATATTGGGAGGATTACCAATTCTCCGATGAATCGGATCCCGACGAGGATTCCGATGATGTTATAGAAATTACCCCAACTGAATTTAAAAAGGCAAAAGAGAACAATAAGGGAAAGGGCATAAAAATAGAGAAATCTGATTCTAACCCCGATGGACTTTATATGTATCGTTAACACCCGTATTTCTTAAGTTGTAACAATAACCCGGGAACCTCTAAACCACCAGGTTTTTCTAGACCAATGTGGAAAACGACAGCTCGTATTAGGGGAACATCATATATCCCTAAAAACTTAGCAAAAAGAACCAAGTTCGAAAAAGAAGAAATGAGTGAGTCGGAATAAGATAGTTGTATTTGTGCGGTGTAATATATGTAATATAGTGTGCTTATGCTTTACGATATATGTAAAAATTGCTTGTATTAATAAGTATCTTTTATGAATCTAACTCTTGTCTATTTTACATTATAAAAACACAAAATGGATAGACAACCCAATATTTTAGAAGACTTACCCGGAGACATGATTGATGAAATCTTGTCTAGAGTCTGTCAGAATTCCTCGGCACAACTATTTATGGCAAAATCAGTTTGTAAGACATTCGAAAAACGTTCCAAGAATGTCTTGGTTTATAAAAGGCTTTTGTTTGAAAGATGGGGGATATCACATTGGGAAACCCATAAGTTATGATGTGTTTACTTTGACGCATATATTGCGTGGAACCCAAATGCTATTTTACGCAACGGGTTAAGAAATTATTTTGACTCAATGTATCCGAATATAGGACTTCATGATTTAGAAAAAGCGGCTAACATGCAACATAAAGAAGCATGTTATGCTTATGGGTTAGTAATGTTTGCTTCTCACCAAAGTGAGAAAAAGAACATCGGGCTACAACTATTAAACAAAACGTTTCCACAAGTGACGGAGTCGGTAATTGGGGTAAGAAATGAGGTTTTCAGGTTATTACGAGACTGTTGGTCATTACGTTACCTTCGCCCTTTTGACGACGTTACAACACGTTGTTATACTATCGGTCACAACGGTTACGTTCCACAAGACCAAGGATGAGAAGTGGTATTAGTAAAACCAGAATGCATGACTTGTTTTTGGACGTATGAATTACGTGTCTTTGTTGCCTTTGCTGAACGCCTTATTTATTAACTAGAATTATCTTCGCAACTACTTTGTATAAAGTTTTATGTGCTATATTTCATGCTATATGTAAAATAGCGGTATTGTAAGTTTGCAAGTTATTGTAAAAAGATTTGAATATGATATATTTTTTTTTTTTGTGATTAGTTTTTCATATAGAATTGTAGTAGTTGAAATGGTATGTTAGCTACTAAGTATGAACTTAATGGGTAGATACTACCCGAATTAAAGAGTATAAAATGCTAATATGAAGAAAGAGCTTTTATAAATAAGTTCATATTACGCAACGAAATACTATTGACTACTCTTGATATTCTATATGATTAACTCGTTTCATTTGACTATTTTGAAGGAAATGGCACCGACTACTCGACACACCTTGAATATGAGTGAAGAGAAATTTCGTGCCTTTCTTGCTTCAAACGTAGCCGCAGTACAGGCTGTGCTTCATACCAACAATAACCTTGGATCTAGCAGTACATGAAATCGTGTAGGATGCACCTATAAAGAATTCACTACCTGCAAACCTTTGGAATTCGATGGAACCGAAAGACCGTTCGGATTGAAACGGTGGACCGAGAAGGTCGAATCGGTGTTTGCCATAAGTAAGTGTACTGAAGAGGACAAAGTGAAGTACGCTACGCATACCTTCACAGGTTCTGCGTTAACATGGTGGAATACCTATCTAGAGCAAGTGGGACAAGATGATGCTTACGCACTACCGTGGTCAGCATTCAAGCACTTGATGAACGAGAAGTACCGTCCCAGAACCGAGGTCAATAAGCTCAAGACAGAACTTAGAGGGTTACGAACCCAAGGATTTGATATTACCACGTACGAACGACGATTCACATAATTGTGCTTATTGTGTCCGGGAGCGTTTGAAGATGAGGAAGAGAAGATCGACGCGTTTGTGAAAGGATTACCGGAAAGAATCCAAGAAGATATAAGTTCACACGAGCCCGCCTCCATACAACAGGCATGTAGAATGGCTCACAAACTAGTGAACCAGATTGAAGAAAGAATTAAAGAACAGACTGCTGAAGAGGCCAATGTGAAGCAAGTCAAAAGAAAGTGGGAGGAAAACGGTGATAAGAATCACCAATACAACAACAAAAGAAATTACAACAATAATCGCAACAACTATCCCAACAATCGCAACATCAATCGCAACTACAACAAACGGCCCAACAACAACAACAACAACAACAACAACAACAACAACAACAACAGCAACTACAACAATCTTCCCAACAAAAATAATAACCGCAACAACAACAACAATCAGAAGCAGCTATGCCAAAGGTGTGAAAAGTATCACTCGGGGTTCTGCACCAAATTTTGCAACAAGTGTAAAAGAAATGGTCATAGCGCGGCGAAGTGTGAGGTTTACGGACCAGGGGTGAATAGAACGAAAGGAACAAATGGTGTCATAACGAGTAATGGCGGAGCAAGTAGTGTCGGAGCAAGTTATGCCAATGTAGTTAGTTATAAATGTGGAAAACCGGGCCACATTATTAGAAATTGCCCGAACCAGAAGAACACGAATGGACAAGTCCGCGGAAGAGTTTTCAATATTAATGCGGCAGAGGCACAGGAAGACCCGGAGCTTGTTACGGGTACGTTTCTTATTGATAATAAATCTGCTTACGTTTTATTTGATTCGGGTGCGGATAGAAGCTATATGAGTAGAGATTTTTGTGCTAAATTAAGTTGCCCATTGACGCCTTTGGATAGTAAATTTTTACTCGAGTTAGCAAATGGTAAATTAATTTCAGCAGATAATATATGTCGGAATCCAGAAATTAAACTGGTTAGCGAAACATTTAAGATTGACTTGATACCAGTAGAGTTAGGGAGTTTTGATGTGATAATCGGTATGGACTGGTTGAAAGAAGTGAAAGCAGAGATCGTTTGTTACAAAAATGCAATTCGCATTATACGAGAAAAAGGAAAACCCTTAATGGTGTACGGAGAAAAGGGCAACACGAAGCTACATCTTATTAGTAATTTGAAGACACAAAAACTAATAAGAAAAGGTTGCTATGCTGTTCTAGCACACGTCGAGAAAGTACAAACTGAAGAAAAGAGCATCAATGATTTTCCCGTCACAAAAGAATTTCCCGATGTATTTCCGAAAGAATTACCGGGATTACCCCCACATCGATCCGTTGAATTTCAAATAGATCTTGTACCAGGAGCTGCAACAATAGCTCGTGCTCCTTACAGACTCGCACCCAGAGATATGAAAGAACTGCAAAGTCAATTACAAGAACTTTTAGAACGTGGTTTCATTCGACCAAGCACATCACCGTGGGGAGCTCCTGTTTTGTTTGTCAAGAAGAAAGATGGTACATTCAGGTTGTTTATCGACTACCGAGAGTTGAACAAACTTACCATCAAGAACCGCTACCCACTACCGAGAATTGACGACTTATTTGATCAACTACAAGGCTCGTATGTTTATTCAAAGATTGACTTACGTTCCGGGTATCATCAAATGCGGGTGAAAGAAGATGATATTCCAAAGACTGCTTTTAGGACGCGTTATGGTCATTACGAGTTTATGGTTATGCCGTTTGGATTGACTAACACACCAGCTGTGTTCATGGACCTTATGAACCGAGTGTGTGGACCATACCTTGACAAGTTTGTCATTGTTTTCATTGATAACATACTTATTTACTCAAAGAATGACCAAGAACACGGTGAACATTTGTGAAAGGTGTTAGAAGTGTTGAGGAAGGAAGAATTGTACGCTAAGTTTTCAAAGTGTGCATTTTGGTAGGAAGAAGTTCAATTTCTCGGTCACATAGTGAACAAAGAAGGTATTAAGGTGGATCCGGCAAAGATAGAAACTGTTGAAAAGTGAGAAACCTCGAAAACTCCGAAACACATACGCCAGTTTTTAGGACTAGCTGGTTACTACAGAAGGTTCATCCAAGACTTTTCCAGAATAGCAAAACCCTTGACTGCATTAACGTATAAAGGGAAGAAATTTGAATGGAAGGATGAATAAGAGAAAGCGTTCCAGTTATTGAAGAAAAAGCTAACTACGGCACCTATATTTTCATTGCCTGAAGGGAATGATGATTTTGTGATTTATTGTGACGCATCAAAGCAAGGTCTCGGTTGTGTATTAATGCAATGAACAAAGGTGATTGCTTATGCGTCTAGACAATTGAAGATTCACGAAAAAAATTATATGACGCATGATTTGGAATTAGGCGCGGTTGTTTTTGCATTAAAGACTTGGAGGCACTACTTATATGGGGTCAAAAGTGTTATATATACCGATCATAAAAGTCTTCAACACATATTTAATCAGAAACAACTGAATGTGAGGCAGCGTAGGTGGATTGAATTGTTGAATGATTACGACTTTGAGATTCGTTACCACCCGGGGAAGGAAATTGTGGTAGCCGACGCCTTGAGTAGGAAGGAGAGAGAACCCATTCGAGTAAAATCTATGAATATAATGATTCACAATAACCTTACTACCCAAATAAAGGAGGCGCAACAAGGAGTTTTAAAAGAGAAAAATTTAAAGGATGAAATACTGTGACGACCCGGAAATTTCCGACCAAATTTAAACTTAACCTTTATATGTTTCCGACACGATAAGCAGAATTTGTAATGTTGAATCTCAAAAAGTTTGGAACTACATTCATGTAATCAATTACCCTTTGACCGTGTTCGACGATTCACGAACAATTATGAGTATATAGATATGTATATATAATATATAATATTAACTGAAAACATTAACAAAGTATTAGATATATGATTCTTTACATGAACGTATTTGTTTTGATATATTTATCGACAGAATTAAGAGATAATATGAAATGATTGAATTATCAGATACATTATGATATGATTACGGGCCTATGTTATGAGGTCCACTGTGATTTAAGAAATCTATTCTTTTTGACAACATTCAGAAAATGGAAAAGTGATTTATAAGTAAGAACAAATGTGTCAATTAACGGGAACTAGACAAGGGTTAGTGAAAATTCCTGTTTAATTTCCAAGGCATGTTTTATAATATTTTCCTCGTGACCTTGATAAGATAACTATGTTAACTTTCATTTTATTTAATATGAAAATAAGAACGTGGAGTGTAAATAACTTAGATGTTGGATATCGACAAGTTAAGTAACTCGACATTTTTTATTAAGATGATTTCATACGTTTATTTAACCTTTGGACTTTATCCCATGCTTCACCAACAGACCATAATTTAAAAACTTGAAACCTATTATGAATATATATAATTCTACTTTTCTAAAATGTTTTATGATATAACGATTTCCATTATTTTAACCCTTTAACAAAATGATTCTTAAATATATTTAGTTTTGAAAAACAAAATTATCATATTTATTTGATTTAGTTTCAAAAGTACAAAAAAAAAGGTTTTCAGTTTAAAAAGAACTTTATTATTAAAACGTATATATCTTTTATAAATATCTAGAACCACTTTTGACAACTCATTACTTAACCAGTATGATAAAGATAACGATATTTATATTTTATTTTATTAAATATATATAACGATTTAAATTAATATTATATATATTTATACGCGTAGTATACGTACATAGTTTTATACTTTTACTATACTTTAACTTTACCTTTACTTTAACTTTAATAATTTATACTTTAATAATTCACTTTAATAATTCATACTTTAATAATTCACTTTAATAATTCATACTTTAATAATTCACTTTAATAATTCATACTTTAATAATTCACTTTAATAATTCATACTTTAATAATTCACTTTAATAATTTATACTTTAATAATTCACTTAAATAATTCATACTTTAATAATTCATTTTAATAATTCATACTTTAATAATTCACTTTAATAATTCAAAAATCTATTATAAATAGAATTCAATAGGTTTCATTATTTCATAGAAACTTGAAAATATATTTCTCTAAACTCTCTCAATCGAATTACATATAAATATTTTCTTTGAATTATTTCAAGATATTATTAGTATACATAAAATACTACGACGGAGTTATATTCAGACGATTTCAAAATAAGTTTTCAAACGGGATAGAGCTAAGGAAATTATGGGTTATAGCTATGGAGGTTATGGGTATTGATCGAGGGTATTGCTCGTGAGGTCAACCTAACGTTTATCATTTTCGTTGCGTCTACGTACTTTCCTGCAATATTGAATCACAATATTGATACGTTCGTGAATCCGAGACAAACCCAGCACTTGTTCAGTGCCGTCATATACATAATTGCTACGAAATACAGTATTGTGAGTTTCATTACTCCCTTTTTATATATATTTTTGGGCTGAGAATACATGCGCTGTTTTATAAATGTTTTACGAAATAGGCACAAGTACTAAAACTAATTCTATGTGGGTTTAAACCAGAAATATACCCTTAGCTTGGTAACATTAAACTACTTGTCTATGTACGGTAGGCGCGAATCCTAAAGATAGATCTATTGGGCCTGACAAACCCCATCCTGACTATGGGATGCTTTAGTACTTCGAGGTTATTTTAAACACACCTGATCCGGTGTACTTCAGAGGGTAAAACATGAACGTTAAGGCTTGTTACCGGGTGCCTACAACTTATAGAATACTTTTATACACTTGCGAGTGTACGGATATTTATGGAAACTGAAATCTTGTGGTCTATTACTATTACGAAATGATTGATTATGATAAACTAATGAACTCACCAACCTTTTGGTTGACACTTTAAAGCATGTTTATTCTCAGGTATTAAAGAAATCTTCCGCTGTGCATTAGCTCATTTTAAGGATATTACTTTGAGTCATTCATGACATACTTTGAAAGACGTTGCATTCGAGTTGTTGAGTTCATCAAGATTAATATTAAGTCAATTTTATTTGGATGTAATATGAAATGGTATGCATGCCGTCAATTTTTGATGTAAAGAAAATTTGTCTTTTAAAAACGAATGCAATGTTTGTAAAACGTATCATATAGAGGTCAAATACCTCGCGATGTAATCAACTATTGTGAATCGTTTATAATGTATATGAACGGGTCCTTTCAGTTGGTATCAGAGCGGTGGTCTTAGCGAACCAGGTCTTGCATTAGTGTGTCTAACTGATAGTTGTTAAGATGCATTAGTGAGTCGGGACTTCGACCGTGTCTGCATGTCAAAAGTTTTGCTTATCATTTTTATTCGGAAATCATCTACTTACCATCCTTAGGAAATTATCTGCTTATCATTCTTAAGTCTAGACACGTTTTCCTACATTTATTGCATAATAGTGTATAGACGAATTCTTATCTTAGCATATCTGTTACTGTGAACTTTGACTGACATCTTTCAAAGATTCCTCCGTAATTTATGGGATTTTGGTATTATATATACATATGTAAATTATGTATTGAAGAATACCAAATCTAAATTCTACAATCTATTTCATACAAAAAAATTCTTTCCCTGATCATACAAGATGGATCCCTCAACCAGTTCGAGTTCCTCGGATTCCGACAGCTATGACGATATGGATTTCCACATGAGCTTCGAAAGCAGCGTGACCGGAATGGATCAACCAATTAGCCATCATCTATTCTGGATGAATTGGGGATGGGTTCGTAATCTACTTAACCATTGGAGACAAGAAGAAGGTGATCCCTTTCATCCACCACATTGCCCTCTTGGCAATGAACCTGAAGCACTTACCGATGAACCTGTCCGAAACACCATTTTCTCTCTCATTTCCAGAGTATCTCGTCATGATTATATACTACACCAAATTCTAGATCTTATTTATCCAATCGTCCGAACCGATAATCACCCCGGTGTAATAGAAGAAGTCAACGAGCTTCGCGCTCGGGTAGTGGCTTTGGAGAATATGGTGCAAAGGTTACAAACACCAGCAGCAGCACCAGCAGCATAACCAATATCACCATCAACAACATCAACAGTACCATTACCACCACAAACAACAACCGCATCGCAAACCTCAACTTCATAATCTGTCCCACGAGCATCAACGTCAAATGCCATGTAGATACCAAGGAATACCACAACGATGAAGTATTGATTCATAACTTCATTGGGGAAACATTCTACGGCGATTATGTAATTTCTAAAGTTTAGAAATTATCTATCCTAGCCTTAACCATAAATCAAATGAGTTTAATTTAATATTAACTCATTAAATCTATATTAAATTTGAAGAAATATACACATATATATTTTCATAAAGACTGTAATAAAATTCTTTTGTACAAAATATTAATTGTGAATTTTTTTTAACGGGTAGGTAATACCTGAGAGATATATAAATTCACAATTAATATGTTACATTCTTCGAATCTGATTCAGCAAGTCATCCATTATACTCCCTACTTTCACAACAATATACATTCTTTTATAGAAATCAACATACTCATTCAAAATCTAATTACATATTCTGATTTTGAAATCTCAGAATTCGATTCAAGATATAACTGAAATCATCACTCTTAGATTCCTACATCTTTCAAAACTATACTTTGACTTCAAAACTGTCCTAGAACCTCATTCCTATTCATGGAACTCACAAAAATATTTGTATCATTCAAAATCTTAGAACATCATATGTATATTAACAATTACAATATGCGTTCAAACACTTCGAAATTCCTAAAGACATACGAGATGATGATCCAACCACACATTACCCACTGTCATGCACCTGAAAAGCTCTCGAAACCAAAGTTATAGTTTAACACGTATCCGTGTCAGATCCTTTGATATTTATTACCAAATATAATTTTTCAATCTCTTTCCAAAATAGACAGTTTTGTCACAGCTCCAGCAAATCACCTTCATTTGTTTATACGAATAAACCCTTCATCATGGTTACCGGGGAACCTTTCATATCTCGCCACATTAGCAGTAAACTTATCAACAACTTCATTAACCTTCGACTTAAGCCTCTCCGAAAAGCCACTATACTTATTCATTAAAACCCCATCATGTACTCACCTACATCCTGTAACAATAATTGTCACACCAACTACTGGGAATTAGCAATCAGTATTTTGAATTTCGCGATAATTTTACGTCAAAAGTTATATGTATACATATAATGTCTATCTCCTAGACTTACATACTTCGAATGTGAATTTTCTGAAAAACATCCCAAACTATGAACTGGTTCTCCGAAATTGGAAAAATGCTGATGAAGCAGCAAAAACTGTAAACGACTTTAACAGTCAAAAGTTTGATGATAAAGAATAGTATGGTGGTAAAGCTGAGAAAAAGAGAAGGTTTGAAACTGGAAAACGGATTGAGCAGACCATGAAGGAGGCTGTGGACAAATCACAAAGACTAAACCTGCCTTCAAAGGATCCAAATGATTCAGTGTCTACTGAAATCGTTAGCAAACACCTTACTTCTTATTCTAAACCTTCACAGACAAATCTTCTTTATCATCCATCTATGTTAAGAATTCTAAGATATTATCGTATCTTTTATTATAAATATCTTCGATATTCCTGAAGATATTTTCACAACTATTCTTATCCGAAATCTTTTATCTCTTTGCAATATCTGCGTTACAACATAAAAAGAAACTGTGTTAGTTTCTAAATTCTGAAAAGAAAAAAAAATTCAAATTTAAAATAGGAATGTTTTTAAAGTAGTGTTGGGAACTTAAACATGAGTTAGTATAATATAATGACACTTGATCAATGTGATTATATTACAGTAAGTCATGCTGAGTTTCTAATGGAACGTGATGATTCACAGAACATACCGTCATCATGTACTATTTACACGACTCTTACATTCTACCCAATTTCCAAACATATTAAGAACATATCATCTTGATAGCTCTATATTTTCGGATATTCTGGTAATTTGCCAAATCAAGATCGTGCCATTACGATTTTCTTCTTGGAACATTAACTATGTTCATCCAAAAATTCATATCTACGAATTCTGGACCATTATCCGCTTGACTTAAGGCCGGGAAGAGAAAATGAAAGCATGAAGCTCCGAAATATAATGGAGAATATAAAGCCCGATAACAACCTCGAAATTACAAACCGTGTATATCAATGCATATAGCAATATAAAGACACGGGAGAATGAAAAACACAATAACCCCAAAGTAATGGTAGAAGAAAATAACTTCCTCCGGTGGTAGATGAAAAAGAAGAATGACAGATATGAAAGTTAAGAGTATATCAAGAATCAATACTGGATGAAGCATATTAACGAATGCTTTAAAGTATGAATTGGGGAGAAAGACTAGAAGGTGTGAGCTATGGAAATAAAGAAACGAAGGGGATGGATTTATAGTAAAATATCATACAGAGAAATCGAGACAGATTATCGCATTTAATCAAAGAAGATCATGATTTCCTTAATTGCCGAAGAACCAAATCTTATTGCAAAGATTTTCTTTAAATCCCATGAATTCCGGAAATCAATCATAACTACGTCATCGGTTAAAACAAATATACGTTTACTCATTTCACTCTCTTGCGATAGCTTCACTTATACTCTTCGCGCAATCAAATTGTTTTATCTATATTACTCAATGATGATAAAACTCTATTTATCAACTCATATTCGTCATGAAAACATTTTTATAGTTAGCCATGACGACCTCGATCAAATTTCGGGACGAAATTTCTTTAACGGGTAGGTACTGTGACGACCCGGAAATTTCCGACCAAATTTAAACTTAACCTTTATATGTTTCCGACACGATAAGCAGAATTTGTAATGTTGAATCTCAAAAAGTTTGGAACTACATTCATGTAATCAATTACCCTTTGACCGTGTTCGACGATTCACGAACAATTATGAGTATATAGATATGTATATATAATATATAATATTAACTGAAAACATTAACAAAGTATTAGATATATGATTCTTTACATGAACGTATTTGTTTCGATATATTTATCGACAGAATTAAGAGATAATATGAAATGATTGAATTATCAGATACATTATGATATGATTACGGGCCTATGTTATGAGGTCCACTGTGATTTAAGAAATCTATTCTTTTTGACAACATTCAGAAAATGGTAAAGTGATTTATAAGTAAGAACAAATGTGTCAATTAACGGGAACTAGACAAGGGTTAGTGAAAATTCCTGTTTAATTTCCAAGGCATGTTTTATAATATTTTCCTCGTGACCTTGATAAGATAACTATGTTAACTTTCATTTTATTTAATATAAAAATAAGAACGTGGAGTGTAAATAACTTAGATGTTGGATATCGACAAGTTAAGTAACTTGACATTTTTCATTAAGATGATTTCATACGTTTATTTAACCTTTGGACTTTATCCCATGCTTCACCAACAGACCGTAATTTAAAAACTTGAAACCTATTATGAATATATATAATTCTACTTTTCTAAAATGTTTTATGATATAACGATTTCCATTATTTTAACCTTTTAACAAAATGATTCTTAAATATATTTAGTTTTGAAAAACAAAATTATCATATTTATTTGATTTAGTTTCAAAAGTACAAAAAAACGTTTTCAGTTTAAAAAGAACTTTATTATTAAAACGTATATATCTTTTATAAATATCTAGAACCACTTTTGACAACTCATTACTTAACCAGTATGATAAAGATAACGATATTTATATTTTATTTTATTAAATATATATAACGATTTAAATTAATATTATATATATTTATACGCGTAGTATACGTACATAGTTTTATACTTTTACTATACTTTAACTTTACCTTTACTTTAACTTTAATAATTCATACTTTAATAATTCACTTTAATAATTCATACTTTAATAATTCACTTTAATAATTCATACTTTAATAATTCATACTTTAATAATTCACTTTAATAATTTATACTTTAATAATTCACTTTAATAATTCATACTTTAATAATTCACTTTAATAATTCAAAAATCTATTATAAATAGAATTCAATAGGTTTCATTATTTCATAGAAACTTGAAAATATATTTCTCTAAACTCTCTCAATCGAATTACATATAAATATTTTCTTTGAATTATTTCAAGATATTATTAGTATACATAAAATACTACGACGGAGTTATATTCAGACGATTTCAAAATAAGTTTTCAAACGGGATAGAGCTAAGGAAATTATGGGTTATAGCTATGGAGGTTATGGGTATTGATCGAGGGTATTGCTCGTGAGGTCAACCTAACGTTTATCATTTTTGTTGCGTCTACGTACT